>NC_047174.1:14896022-15598522 GCF_009819705.1 Hippoglossus hippoglossus
AATAATAACTGTTGCTGAGGCCAAGAGGGATGGTGTGTGGAAACTGTCCGTTCACATCACATCAGCCGCATGAGAATGTTGATGTTTCACTGGTCCTGAGGGAGATGACCTGACACATGCTCACCTGACAACCACAGAAAACCACTGTTTGTCTTGCATGTGCCTTTATAATCAGCATTTATTTATTCCTGAGATGGGAATTCTTATATTCTTGACAGAGGGAAAAGGGCACATGGGTTTTTATTCCATGGGTTTTCAAGAGCATCGATATAAGAAAACTGGTGAATATAATGAAAAGGTTCATGTGAATTGGGGTTGTTAAGTGCAAAAAAAATAAATCTGTTTAGCAACACACAAAAGATTCAACATGCAAAAACAAGTTTTCAAAACACTCCCTACTAACAGCCAGGGCAGAGCGTGTATTCTTTTTTTGAGGTGGCTGTGACTCAGGAGGTAGAGCAGGTTGTTCACTACCCAGAAGGTGCGTGGTCCATTCCCAGGCTCCTCCGTTCTGCATACCCAAATGTCCTTGGGGCAAGACACTGAACCATTGCCCCTGAAGTTTGATGGATGATAGAGAAAGTGCTGCACATGCAGTAGATGCACTGTATGAACTGTTATAGTTTTATTTTATTTTTTTAAAGGAAATGAAGCCAAACTTGATTTTTTTGTGCACAAATACACTTTGTGGCATATGGAAGAAAAAAAGGTGTGGACTGACATGAAATTAGTTGCAATGCACAGTAAGTGGCTATAAGTATTTTTCATGCCATTCATTATCTATTTGTATTCATTCTGTTAATATTACCTCTTCATTTTTTTTCATTTATTACTGACCTGTTTGGGAGTTCTTCTTCCTCATAGGTTTTTTGTGAGCTTTAAAATAAAAATACTCTATGTGCAATTTCAGTAGCAGTCAAAAAGCTCTTAACCGATGGAATCTCATTTTTAAACCATGTTGAAATGAATGGATAACAATAGCTGACTAAACCATTTCAAATCACAGGTAAATCATTATAAATAAATAATGACCCGAGTAATGTCGAGGGTTGTAGCTTCGTATGACAGCACCTCATTATTCAAGGGCTACATCAAACACAAATGATTTACAGAATAAATCCCCTTGTTAAACACATCCCCCACTGTGTGTATATCTTCTTGTTAAAAAGGTCAAAACGACAAGTTCTTACATCCGCCTCTCTTCTGTGGGTTAAAGCTGTAAAGTGAACTATGAGGACACTTCCAGTATCACTGTGTTGAACTTTTCTGTTTACTCTACGCTGCAGCTATACACAGTAAAGAAAAGGATTTGGACAGCAGCGCGGAGGCAGCTCAGAGCAATGTTTACTGTTCATATGGACGTACAGTTGGTTACGGCTCGCCTGCATAAACACGCCTGATTCAGGGTGAGGGCGGGGGGGGGGGGGGGAGCGCACGCTGTCAGAATCAATGGGTTGCAGTTTGAGCACACAGAATCTAGATGCTTTTTTTTTTTTCATCCTTTTCATCTTTCTCGCTTGTTTTCTATCCGACACTATCACGCACGCCCGCCCCTCTGACCTGAAACTGGGCCTGACTGAGAGACACAGGACTAAATATAAAGGATGAGCTGATAGATCAGGATGGGTTCAAACAACAAGACTCCAGTTCACTGAAGTTCGGCTGCTGTAGCTGCCACATCGCTCATCTTTCTCGCCCTCTTTCATTGTCACCATCCAAGGACTTTGTTGAACTTGAGCCACTTAACACTTCACAGAGTTGTCACGACAACAAAGCCATTGGAAGGAGAAGACGTGAATCATGCTGACGTGAATCATGCTGCACACAACTGATTTGCCAGGATTGTATCATAAGCCTGCAGAAGACTCCGGGAGTGTCTGGTGTTTGTGCAGATTAAACAAATGATAAACTGATTTATTAGAATAAAATATAATAATTATTATCATCATCATTACTACTACTGTTACCTGGTGCTAACAGCCATTCTGACAGATCTTAAACATGATGGTTACACAACTGTTCCTGGTCTCTCGCTCTTCTGTCTCCTTTCTCCCCCTTTCTCTCTTATCTCCCCTCTTTTCCATCCACCTCTTTTCTCTCAATTTCTTTCTCTGTTCACCCAAAACAGTCAAGGCCGATTGAGGTTTGGTTTCTTCCAGTTAAATGGGAGTATATATTATAATATAATATGATATAATATAATATAATATAATATAATATAATATAATACAATATAATATAATATTGTAACATAAAAAAGGCTCCACCCTAATATTGACAATTAGGGGAAATATTTTTGCTAAAACTGACATTTTCTGTGCAGGGAGCATGAGCACTCTCTCCCAGAAATTCTGGGAAATTTACTTATTTTTTAGGTATAACTTCCACTACCAATTCATTTTTAAAAATTTTATATTTCAATAACAACAAATGCAACACAGAGAAATATGGAGAAACCTATGGGTTCCCAACCTGACGGCTTGAAGGTATTTTTTTCTGGTATTAATAACAATTAAACCAAAAGAAGGATATTTATGTTAATAAACATTAAATATTATGAAAACACAACATAAACTTGAAGAAGCACATACAGGACTAAAAGATTTAAAGGAATTAGATATGTCTATATTTTCAGTATATTTGGGTAATTTCCAAGAAATAGGAAATGGTTTGGAAGTGGTTCCTGGGTACACGGTCCCAGCGGATTAAATATGACTGACAATGTCAAAAAGATGCCAAATGTCAAGGAGCCAAAATTCACAGCTCAAGTCAATATCACGACCTTGTTTTATGTGTGGAATTAAACGCTGGCAGAGACGACCATCCACATAATTGGCAGTTTATCCTTCCTCCTGCTGGGAGAGACCTTTGTCGGGTCAAGGTTCACGGACGTTATTAAGCAAGGAGGAGACGGGCGTGACCCACAAGCTTAAAAAGGTGCGAGCTGGCCTGCGCCTCACACGGGGCCTGTGATTAAAACATAATATTGATTTTTTACACAGGGAAGATTTAGTCCTGCGGGTAGCGGCGTAGCCTGACTCTGACCTTGCTTAAGCAGTCAGAAAACAATTATCCAGCCTCTCCTCCCCAGACACTGGCAGGGTCAGGGGTGGGCGGTGGATTGTCGAGAATTATTACTTTCATAGCGGGATTCGGTTCAAACCGTCTCCTGGGGGCGGGGGTATGCAACTGAAAGGCCAGGATGAGGGAGTGAGAGTGGGGAAGGCTGACTCCTGTCTCCATCTTACTCGCTCTTCTTCCCATTATCTTTTCCCAATCCATCTTATTTTCTCCTTGTCCCTCCCTCTCTTGCTTTCTTCCTGTTTGTGTTTGACATGGTGTCGTGTAAGCGAGAGCAATGTTGCATGTCTAGGTATAATTGGAGAGTTAGCAGTAAAGTGAATTAGAGCTGACTTGACTTGATTCCGCTGTGGAGGCACAAGTACAGTCCTCCCTGCAATTAAGTCTGTGTGGGCCCGTGTGCAATTAAACCCAGGCTCTATACCACATTTGTTATAAGCAGAGACATAGTGTTGATCCTTGACTTCTGGAGAGGATAGATATGAGTGGGCGCGCCCCCCCCATGTGCGTCAATGTGAGTCCTTGTATGCGTGTACCCTGCTTGAGTGCATGTGTGAACTTGTGCGTGTGTACTGACCATGTGCATGGCGTCCTGGCGCTGGGGCAGTGAGGACAGCTGAGACTCGGAGTGGTAGAGGGTCATTCCCTTCCTCAGGACACGGAGGTCACCTGGGTTACACTGCTGGACACAAAACAAACATATCATTAAAAAACAAACTCATGGCTATACTTAAAATCTAATTACCTCCAGCAAGGGGGTCATGCTTTCACTTTGTTTATCCTTCTGTTAGTTAGTCAGCAGGATTACGCAAAAACTCCTGGACAGAAACTTGGTGGAAGGATGTGTCAGGAAAACCCCCATTACATTTTGTTTCACTTTCTCTGCAGCGTTTCCCACAGAATTAATTCAATCGATGGCAGCAGCGGGGGTTCAGGTGCACATGCATGAACGTCGCTCTATTGCGCAACAGATTCCGAGTGACAGGTACAGAGACTAACAGAGTTCTGGCTTGAGAGAGAGAGAGAGAGAGAGAGAACAGCATTGAATGCCACTTAGGGGAACGTGCACAAACGCAGCTGAGGTCGGACTGTCTGTGTGGACTTAATGCAGCGAATGGCTCTACATACAACTACACAATGAGGCAATGGAGCAAAACACCAGCTAAGAGATCGTTTGTTATTATGAGAAGTGTAAAACAGTATTTGGTTTATTGTCTAAAAAGGACATGGCAGGTTTTATATATATATAGTATATACACTAATACTATAGGAAAAGCAGCACAGATGTTTGATATCTAACAAGTCAGCCAGTAACGCCTGCCAGGTTGATTTATCATAGCTCTGCACTTGACTGAAGATATTTTTTCAAAGATGAACGTGACAGAAGGTTTTGAGATAACAGCTCAATTTGAAAGGCAAACATTGAACATTAAATCATTTTGAATGCTTACATTTAAAACCACATTAAATGAAACTATAAAATCCTGTACTAAAACAAATGCATAAAAATGCTGCCAGTAAAACATTTATTGCTGCCAGTGTTTGTCTGGCTCCACTGTGCATATTAACATCCTCAGTGATGGTTCATTACAGGCTGTAGTTCCGCACCCCCCCCACCCCACCCCACACTCCCTCCACTACACTGGCACCTGCCTGCACTCTCATTGTCAGTCGGACGCCATCGCTCCAAGCACTTCATTTGCGGAGCTGATTTTTATTTGTTGTGGCTGTCTACATAAAAGGCCCTTCAGAGCACCGGGGCCGTATCACATTGTGCATCATCAAGGGCCATTACGCAGGGACAGTGTTCCCAAGATTTGTCCTCATTAGCAGCAAAAGACCACTGGTTCCTGGAGGCAGTAACCAGCCTCGCTTCCCTCTGCGGGCAGGCACACAGCAACACCACTGTTCCTTATGACATTTCTCATGTCACGCACTAATGTTCCCTCTGTGCGAGGAGCGGTGTGTAAACACACATGATGCCGGGGAGCACTCGGGCTATAAATAACCCAATGAGCTGTGGGTGAGCGTCTATGAGTGCGTGGACATTGTGCTGTCTGCCGCTGTATTCCCTCGGTGCCACATACACTCAGGCGCACGCTCACACATACGTTTTGCTCATAATCGGCATTCACCTCGTCTTCTCTGCCCTTCCATGTCCCCGTCCTCTCTGCTCTTCCAGCTCAGTATCCTCTCAGTGTTACCCTAACCTTTCCCAATCCTTCCCTTGGCACTTCTTCATCTACCCTCTGGGTTTCCACATTCATGCTCTCAATTCTGGGCCTTTTCTAGCATCTTTTTGCCATTTCTGGCTCTCGGCTTTGTGTCTTGGGTAGGTTATTTCTGAGAGAGTGGCATACACAATATCCCAAGTAGTGTAGCACATACCTCTGCCAAGGCCCAACAGTCCCCTTATGAGACCACATTTAAATCTACTAGATCCAGATTTTTATTTGGATTTGCACCAAATTTCTCAGTCCACTGATTTTCATTCAGATCCATGAATTATGAAAACATAACCTCCTTGACGTGTGTAGGAAGAAGACCTGCTTTGATCAGAAGGAGTTTTCTGACTAATGAATATTTCTTGCGAAGTCTAGTTTTACAAACAAACCAACATGTCTCCAACTTTCCTTCCTTCCCTGAATTGACCTTGGCCACTGAGACCAACAAAGCTATCTGTTTGCCAGACAGCTGGAAACATGTATCTTCTCGGTTAAAGCTCGGGCCCCTCCGTCTATCCATCCATCACAGTGGTCTTGGAGCTGACAGGGAGAGGCTGTGGATGACATGCATCATTTCCTACGTGAGTTATGAGGGGCAGCAGTGATGCCACCTAGGCAAAATTCTGTACAGTTTAATTTGAGTAACTCCCGCTAGACACTGGGTACTTCGCTGGGTACTCCACTGGGTAGACTGAAATGATTTTTTTTCCTTCTCAAAATTAAGCTCTATATGATAATACAAGAATAATTCTTTCTGTACTACTGCACTTTCTTATGTGAATAAACAATTTTGTGCATGAGACATGCGTCTTAAACTTCTGTGCTAATTACACACTAATGAAAACATATAAACATATATATTGGAGTCAGCTGTCAATTATGACGTTTCACCCATTTTTATAGCATTAAATAACTAATTAAAACCAACTTACCAGAAAAAAATAGCACTGAACATAAGTCAGTGTAAACAACTACCTACAATGACAGAAACAATCTGTGAGAACAATGTATATGACATGTACTTTGACCTTTTAGATTGGTCCTTGTCCTATCAGCAGGATTTATAACTTATATTGCAGCCAGCCACCAGGTGAGGCTTTCCAGAGGCTTTGGCTTTACTTTTGGGGAGTGGTCATGTCCTTCATCTGAACAAAGACTGGGGTTCTTCTTCCCATGTCTGTGAGGGTTTTCTCTCAGTACTCCAGCTTCCTCCCGCGGTCTAAAGACACGCAGCTCATATTAACTGGAGACACTGAATTGCCCATAGGTGTGAATGGTTGTCTCTATGTGTTAGCTCCTTCCCCACTTTCACCCTCCAAAGATAAGCTGATGGATGGATGGATGGATGGACGCACAGATGGACGCACAGACGGGCGCACAGACGGACGGACAGATGGCTGGATGGATGGTAATGCATCCTCCTAAATGCTACACAACTTTAAAAGCCCACTGTTTCAAAGACTCTTAATAATTCAGAGTGGTTGGTTTTCTCCCGCTGACATAGCAACAGTTAGTAAACCACGTTCCACTCCATGTTTATTAAGCTGATCCCAGTCAATAAATCAGTCAATGAATAAAGCATAATTCATTAACCCCTGTCATCATTCAAGTCCACTGATTCCCACTGCGGTCCACTCTCCACAAGATGACTTCAATTACCCTGCAGTTAGTGGACTGGAGTATCATCTGAATCTGACCTATAAATCATTTAATTCTCAGACTCATGCTGCAGAGCACTTAGTTGCTCAGGGTAGAGTGGCAGTGGGGAAAACCAGAGTGCCTCACACTTCAGTGACTTAACAGAGACAAGTAACGGTTAAAGGACATGGGGGATCTGAGTGGGAGAAAAGTTCGAAAGAATCTCGTACATGTACGTGATCAAGCATGCTTGTGGTCCTGCACAGGCAAACACACACACACCCTGTTTCCTTCCGTGATTACACCTGTGCTGTGCAGGACTTTGTTCCTTTCTGCCGTGGGACCATGTTATTAACTCTCTCTCTCTCTCTCTCGTCCTTTCTGTACAGTAAAATCCTTCAGCCTGTTTGGAGGGGCAACATTCCTGCGATAAGAGGCCATTGTTTCCTTCAGGCTTAACATAAGTTTCACTGGACCCGTTTCGTAACACAGGAAGTTAGGCAATATGTCCACTGAGGCAACTAATCCATTGTAACAACCCCACCTGAGAGCATTCACACACACACACATCAGTATAACTGTTGCATAAGAGTCAGGTTAAAAAGTAAACCGGAGAAATGTCGTTATTTGCTGGAGCAAAAGAAATCAAAGTTTATTAGAGACACAGCCATTGAGATGTTTCATAACTTCAGACAGACGTTTCATCATTCCTCACTCGCGTACCAGTTGTCGGCCATGCATTATGGATGCCTGGTTCTACCTGAGTTGCCTTTGCAGCTTAAATTATTCAGCCCAGCAGACGTCCCGACAAGCCAGGACAAGCGTTTGTCATTTATGCACCGGAGCACGATGTAGCATTCGTTCACCTGCGGTGCCTCGTACCAGACACCGACTGAGCGGCGCAGACCGGCTCCAAGCGCAGAGAAAGGCTTTCTTGCCAAGGTACAGGGCCACCTCATTAGCACAGCATGCTAGCAGAGCCCACAGGGACCAAAGAACAGGAGTGGACACTGAGGCAGGACCTTTACATGCAGACTAACTCCTTTGTGAAATGTGCACTGTGTCAGAGCTGATTCAGGTCTGTGGTGATGTTTGAAGCTACTTTGAAGGTTGTTGTATTGGACTGTATTATTACGGATAAAATACTAAATCTAACACAACATGTATGAATATAGCATTAAAGATAGAGTATTCAGACTCTGTCACACCGCTCTTTTACTGGGAGATATTTATTTTCTTTTTGTTTTTTAAATGTTTGCATCTGTTGGTTGTTAGATGCGTAATCAACCCCCCCCCCCCACCCACCCACTCGCTTGCGGTGAATCCGGCAGAGGATCTCCTGCTGTATAGGACTATATAGGAGGCCAGGCGTAGACTAGCAGTTTTTATGCTAAGCTAATCTAACCGGCTGTTGGCTGTGGTGTCATATTCAATGGATATTATATGTGGGAGTGGATTTAATCTTCTTATCTAACTCCCAGCAAGAGTAAATAAGTTAATTTCAGTCCTTATGAACATTATCAGAGAGCTGATTCAGCAGCTGTCTGAATTTCAGCATAAAGTGAACATGTTCATTATTATATATGTCCCCCCCTCTGTATAAAAAAGCCCCAATCGCAAAGCTGTAAAAAAGTCCCACCACCAAACAAATAAAAGGGGGAAAAAAGGCTCAGCTGGTTGACAAACAGAGAAGCCAACGAACGGTGGCGTTTCAGAGAGTTACCTTTTTCGTCTGTATCTGTGATAAGCTATACCGGCTATAAGCCTAGAGAGAGAGAGAAACATGATGATGTACTGGTTCATTATTTGAAGGTTGTCATCGTACTTTTCTTGGGCTCAGAGATAAACATACAGTTAAAAAAAATGACAAGAAAAAGAAAAAACACAAAGACCAACAGTCGACTTTAAGAAGTAGGTTCATCGTATGTGTCCCAACTGCTTTGAAACAATGCGTAGCACCTCACTGAAGCACTGAAGGGCTGTAAGGATTCCAGCCTACACTCTCAGCCTACGTATTAAATCTGCTGGGAGATAATTGGGGGAGGAGAAATCGCTTTTTTTTAAAAGAATAAAGGCTTCGAATCAAAATGCCTTTTGAACTTTGAAATCAAAACTCGACTGTCTGCAGCCTGACATGCATTCAAATAAACTGGGAGCCTAAGGATGAAGCAGAGATAACAAATGGTACATAAAAGACCACAATGTATATTCACGCTTTTATGTGAGTTTACAGTTTGTTCCTCCTACATATGACTAGTTTCCGTTATAAATCTATTTGTGCGGATGTAACACACACACACACACACACACCTCTGCAGACTGACATGACCTCCTGGTGAACCAGACCAAATACTTCAAGCCCCCACCCTCCCCTTTCTCACACTCCCACCTCCACTCGCTCAACCCTCCATCCTCCAAATTTGAGAGAAGTCAGAGCAAGGTCAACTTTTTGAGAAATGCTTTACCCTGTCACTGTCACTTAAAGCCTCTCTCTCCCTCCCCTCCACCTCCTTTTTCCTCTTCTCATCTCTCCTCCGCTCCCACAGTTCCCCTCCGGGGGCTAACATCGCTGCTCGCTGCCGAGGCTTACTGACTCCCCATGAATTAAACATGGGTAAACATATTCTCCAACTAACAGGCAGGGTGTTGTGAGGGGGTGGCTTCAGAGGAGGCAGCAGGCAGCCACTTCATCTCAAACTGCCGCCGATCACATGCTGCTGGCCGAGTTAGAAAGTTGCACAAGAGTTCAGTGACTGGGCTAATAGCGTGACTCCTGAGTGACGCACATCTGCACGGGTATATGTGTGAACCTCACCTGTGTGAGGAGCTTATTGTTATCGTCCTCCAGGATCCGCACTTTCGTCTCCAGCTGTCTGATGTAGTTGGAGGAGGGATCTGGAGGAGAGAGGGGAGAAGAGGTGATTAGCATTTAGAAAACAGGCAGGGCAGGGCCAGTGGAGCGAACGGACCCCATAGAGCTAGAAAACATTGTTATGCACTTTGAGACTCTCCAGATGAGGTTTTGAGGTTGTGGTTCAAGTCTGAAGTTGGAATATGGGCAATATGTTGTCTTCTTATTAACATGAGCTTTTATTTTGAAACTCCCTCGACTTAAAATAATTATTTTGCAACCAAAAAAAAGCGCACACACACACACACACACACACACAATTCAAACTGTTTACTATGAATGAACATACTTGCCCACATGATTTCAAATAGCCTCAGCAGCCGCATGAGAAATAAATGAATAAATCAACTTAAGTATTTTAGTAGTACGCAAATAACTTTTACTTTCATAATCAAATAATGTGTACGTTGTTTTACAATGAGGCAACTATATTAGTCCAAAAACGTTTAAGGTAACAGGAAACAAGAATTTAGAGAACGCTAATGTTTAACACAATAACTGTATATAAAGACACATCTCCACTTCCTCCTTCTGTATAAAAAATAAGCCAAAATAACTTAGATGCGAGTGCTGCCATCTTGGTGACGTCAAGCAGAGTGGAGCTGTGTCACCCTAATGTCAAGGGTCAAGCGCTGAGCATTCCCACCCAGATTAGCAGTGCTTGACCTAACTTTTGACCCCACGCTCGACTGTGGTCTCCCAGTTGGTTCCACACTTTCTCTGTGCCTCTCGTTCATTCAGTGTGAAACATCTGACATCACTGTGTTTTTTTTTTAAATATGTCGCAAAACTGTATCTTTCTGTAGACACCTGACAAACCGTGGCCTAATTTCACCACAGAACCACACGAGCATAGCTGATGCGGATACCGCAGCACTGTGCGTTAACACGACTCGGAGAGTTCAAACCAGGGACAGCGACTGTGTGAAGAGTGGAGGTGCAGTTTGACTTCAGTAGGTGCCACACAGCTTGTTATCTGAAAAGCCATGTTTAATTTACAGTGAGATCAAAGCCGAGCTGTGCACAGGAAGTGCACGTCAGCAGCAGCGAGTGAGGAACAACAACACTGTGCACACAGATGGATTTTGTTTTGTTTTCTAAGATGAAGTACAGAGAGACTGAGAGAGGAGACGGAGGAGATGTAACAAAGCCGATGGGGAGGTTGCTGATGAAAATGACGGGTTGAGTAAGATGCCGATGAGAAGCCGGGGCTGTAGGGTATTACACAGACACACCCACACCCACACCCACACACACACACACACTAAATCACAACTTGTTGCAGTGACGCAAGTCAGTGACCTTGGTTTTACCCGACCAAGTTTTTTCTAACCTAGCTGATGAGGTCTGTGCGACCAGGGGGCACTATTCTGCAGAAACAACTATCACACACACTCAACAACAGCCTGGATTGTGTAGATTTACAATGACACACTCTTGGTCACAAATAAAAGATACAACATGTTGTACGAGTTTCAAACGCAGTGAGGAAACTGGTCTCAGACTTTTTACACCCCACAGTAGATGCATGTTGAAGTGTGTGTTTACATGGACTTGTGTGTTTACGAAGCTACTTTAGTTTATGCAGTAAATGCAGTTGTATTCAGTAAACTTATTCCTAAACAAATTGAATATAACCCAGTTTTCATAGACTGAGTAAATAAAAAGAGATGCTGGTTAAGTGCATATAAATGTAAGATTTTAATAGGCATCAAGTCCATCCTCCAAAATAACAGATCTGATTATTAAAATGATATGTTAATATATGATGTCCTCTCAAAATCAGTGGGTTTTCATTACTAAATAGCAGATTATTTGTGAAATTCTGACACGTACACTGTGTGTTGTCTCAGTACACAGCCTGTCCTCCCACTCCACAACCAGTCCAGATGCAACTTCGACACTTGAAAGATGCCAGCTAAATAAGTAAAATATTATGGTAATGAGTGAGGAGAAATCCGATCACTGACTACCTGAATGTAAACAAAACTTCTACAGATTTCCAGGCTGGCTTCCATAATTCCGGTTTGTGATGGTGCTAGAATTCTGTATCTGAAAGCAGACACAAAGAGCGGCCCCAGCAGGACCTGCAGGCCTGTTTATGTCCAGCCCTTTGACTCTTAGGCGAGCCGGTGCAGACAGTGCTGTCAGGTTGCTGGTTATCCCGACGGGTGGACGGAGGCTGCAGTGACCAGAGCTGCTAATCCTCTCTTCCTGCCCTGTGACACTCTAATCTGGATTCATCTGCTGCCCTGACCTGCGGCCAAGATCTCAAGCCGATTAGGTCGACGGTTCCTCAGCCTTCAGTCAACACCGGCACACTCAAACAACAAAGGGAGAAGCCTCGGAAAGAGAGAAGGAGAGGGAGGACGGAAAATAAAAAATGCTGATCGCTTTGGTGTGTATGTTAAGATTACTAACAGATGGAGATCTTTCTGTCAGGAATCCAATAAACTCAAAAGTCATCCGAGTCTGTCAGGCTCATTTCATTTTTTATCTCCTAAATGAATTAAATAAAAATGAATTTAAGCACTCAAATGTAAATATTGATATATAGCTCAGACATATAGCAAGCTAGAATTAGACTGAAGTGAGGAGTCCCGCTGCTATAAGCGATGTGTCCGCGTCTTCACATATCACACAGAGATCCATCCCTCCCTTCCACTGCCAATCTATAAGCCTTTGATGTGTTATAGGGGGTTATGTTAAATCTCGGAGCCCATCACGTCAGCATCACACATGGCATTATTAAGTAGTGATGCTTAAATATGTGTAGATCTGCCGTGGGAACATTCGCAGGAACACACGGCATGCACGGAATGCCTCAACACCTCCTACACACACATACACACATGCACAGAGCCGCAGGGATCTGCAGGGGTGAAGCCAGCCTGTCACCCTCTCTTTAACAACCGACTCCAGAGAGTCATCCCGGTGGGAGAGGGGGTCAGGTTATTGAACCACACTACTGCTACATTTTCTTTTTTTATTATACCCAACCACCCCTCAGGCTTCACATCCTCTCCTCAGCGCTCCCTCATGAAGCTGGAGGAAAAGCCAGCAGATCATACAGGGATAGTATATTTTTTTTATATACACACACAACAAACAGTTACTGAGGGAGAGATTCTATTATTACTAATGCATAATCTGAATGCAATCTTAAGGTCTTACAATGGGCAGTGAGGAAGTAGGCAGAGTAAGAAATACCCAACTAAGCAATTTAAGAATATGTAGATGCATACATTTGGTGAGAGAGGCATTGAGAGAGAAGTAAGAAGAGAGAGGGGGAAACCTCTCAAGTACAAGGGAGCTATTTTTATCTTCTTAAGTGTTGTTTACCCAAATGAATTGAGCTGATGTATGTGCATGTGTGAGGTTGTGTGAGGTTGTGTGTGTGTGTGTGTGTGTGTGCGCACAGAACAAAAGGTGACGCAGACAGTGGCGCGAGTCCGTCCCCCTCGCCATGCGTCACTTTACATCACGTCAGGGCCACTGTGACCCACTTCTAGTGGCCACTCCTTCCTTAACTCTGCCCCGCTCCCTTCCCTCCTTTCAATTCCATCCCTCCACTCTTAACTGCTCCTTCCATTGTCTTTTCTTTTCTACCCTCAAAACAAGTGCAAGCTTTCGAGACACTGACCCATTAGTGAACTTTGCTGGTGGGTGACGTTGTCATCTGTGTTTCTATGTTAAACAGAAGCTCCCAAAAAGTTGTGTGTGATCATTCACAGGTCACGACCTCCACTGGCCCTTCTTTGTTTTCTACTGTGCTCCAAACCTCCTTCACCCATCTGTCCATCATCACAGCCTCTTCTGCACAATGCAACACGCACCCTGCACCGCATTAACCGGGTTGTTTTTCTAAGATACAACCACAAGGAGTGAGGCACAATTCTCCATCCAAAATGCGAATGAAAACCACTGCAGTATTAAAACAGTGTGAGAGGGTTGACATGTTGGAGGAAAACAGAAACCACGGTGTGTTTAAAGACCTGCTGCATGAGCAGGAAAGTTCATTTTTTTTAATCTTGGAAAACAGTCCGTAGTCAAGGTCCACGTACGACTCGGCTGACCTAAATACTTCAAAGCTGCAAAGCTTTGACCACTGCTGTGGCAATCAACATGCAGTATTTGAAACACTGTATTTTGTTTTTGTTTATAGCCCATGAAATAAGTAATAGCAATTCAATATTATTCATTATGCAACAACATTAATTAGTATAAGGTTTTCAGACAACAATATTTTTCATCTTAGCACTGACACTCGTGGCTGAGAGAAGCAGATTGGGGAAATCATTGAGAGAGATTCTTGGTTTTGGTCAGTCGAGGGGATTCGTTGACAATAAAGGAAATCCAAAATGCTGCCAGCCTTAGAATTTAAATATGAAAAAACTAGAATGACTCCCAATGGTCCCCTTAAATTCAATGAAGCAGCACCAAATGGCCAAAACTTATAGATGTCACTCCCATAAATGTGCCTGTTTTTTCTTTCGTTAAGATCCATGAATTATTCCCGGGAAATGAGGGAAAATATTTCCTTGATCCGCCCCATGATCTGGGTCTTCTCCAAAATTAAAAGGGTTCTTCCATGACCCATACTGCACCCTTTCACCAAGTTTCAAACAAAGTATATATTTTGAAGTATATGCGATTAGGTGTGATTCCTTATAATATACTTTTACATTTAAACTCTTTTGAGGTGCGAGCAATACAATTCTCCTCCTTACATTTCTAGTTCCTCCATCCCTACATCTGTTCTCTTTGTCACGCCCTTCCTATACATGTCTCAATTCCCAGTATGGAGCAGAGGGTGGGAGCGGGTTTATTGGAGGTCAGAGCAGGCCACTCTTTACGGAGCACAGACAGGCAGAAGGGTGTTGCAAGAATTAGCCTGGTTAGCTATTAGACCGTGCAATATATACACTTGTTATTTAGCTGGTATCGGCAGGAATGTATATTACAGCAAAACCAGCCTCCGCACTGTTGACTCTAAGGTCTTTCATACATCAAAAAGCTTTGGTAAAATAGTATAGTTAAAAAGGACTCGGCTTTGGAATCCCCTCATGTTTTCGAGTCGGATCCCTCGGCTGTTTAGAAGCCTGCAGTGCACAGAATCACTCTGCTTTTATTATTCCTGGCTCGGCTCCGGCTTTCATCTCCCATTCACAGCTGTATCGCAGTGTTTTAGCACAGAGACATGGATATTCTCTCAGCGATGAGTGTGTAATGTGTGTGCCGAGTATG
Source organism: Hippoglossus hippoglossus (assembly GCF_009819705.1). Classification (NCBI taxonomy): domain Eukaryota; kingdom Metazoa; phylum Chordata; class Actinopteri; order Pleuronectiformes; family Pleuronectidae; genus Hippoglossus; species Hippoglossus hippoglossus. The sequence goes on from NC_047174.1 coordinate 14,911,125, forward strand.
AGCGAGCGCTTATGTGCAGCATTTGTACAATAGGGAGTGCCTGTGGGTTGCATGGGTGTCTACGCTGAGTGTGTGTGCATGTGGGAGGGAGGGAGAGCAAGTGTTTGTACAAAAGAGGGGATTTTGTGTGTGTGTGGGTATGCGTGTGTGTTAGTATGTGTGTTTAAGGCAGGAGGCTGGGTCAATTACCTCAAGATGTTGAAGAAAGAGCAGAAACCCTCTACACAGTCTCCCTCTCGTTTCTCTGCACCAACACCCAAATAAAAGTACAGCAGAATTCCATGAAACCGGACCCCAGCGGCTACAGAACATCCAATTTATCAAACAATAACATCCCCATTAACGGGCAACTTTCAAAACTACAGAGAGGACATATTGAATCCATACGGGGCGATCTGAATGGGGCCCAGCTTTGAAAACAGAAAAAAGGAGGAAAAAAAAAATAATGGAAGGAGAGAGGCCCCACTGCCTCTAAAGTCAGATCTTACAGACTTTGTTCAGACCTGGTTTTAACACGTGTCCCTGAGTGATCCGATCCCAAGTGGTCAGGTGTGAACGTATACCCCGAGATGCATTGGACATCTGATGATTCAGACCACATTGGGAGTTGGTCTGAGACATTCTTTTAGCTGCGTGAAAGAATGCAGTCAAATTTTGGACTACACACAAGTGTTCAACTCCGGGGTCCATGAGCACGGGTGGATGACGAAATGTAGCGGAGCCCAGCTGCCCGTCGGACGCAGAAACCAGGTTTCCCTCTTTCTTCAGCCTCAAGAACATCACTTAGGCATGTGGGGAAATCCAATGCTTGATGGTACTACCATGCCTGGTTATACTTGGTAAGATCTGACTGACTGATCGCCATTCAGGGGAGAGACGTTTAGCAAAGTACAATTAACAAACTCATTATTTGAACAACTGTTTCAGCTCTCTGTTTCCATATTTGCACAGCCCACACACTCCAAAGAGGAATGCCATATGGATATTTGTATGCACTCTAATGTATGTGTGTGATTGCGTGCATGTGCGGGGCAAGTGTGTGCATGCTTCCTTTGCCTGGTTGCCCAGCGCTCAGTTGAAGCCAGGGCAAACTGACCACAGGAACAGAGAGGAACAAGTTAAGTGGGCACCCAGGCTGCATTAATGAGGGGGGTGGCAGAACCTGGCAACCCAAGCATGTAAACCACAGGCCCATGGGAGGGCTTCAAAGGCTCGACTGGTGCATCAGCTGGCAGGGAGCTAACCCCATCTGACAAGACATGGCACTCGTTCTAAGGGAGAGAGAGAGTGCCTCACCACCCCACACACACTCTGTCGTATGTACCCATGTATGTGGGTGTGGGTGTGGTGTGTTCTGCAGAAAGCAAGACATGTTTTTTCATGAGCATGTGAATGTTTCCGATGTGCGTGTGTGTGCATCTGTGTGTGTTAAACAGCACTGCGTGGCTTCATGCTTGAAGAGAGACGACCCATGCTGAGTGACTCATGTGATAGTTTAAGTGTCAAAATGGATTGGGATTCAAAAGGGCGGCCTAACCCTAAAGTTGCCAGGTGAAAACAGGTTTTTAATCATTTCCCGCACGTCATAATATTTATAATAATAAGCTATTAGTATTGCACTTTTCATAGAAATGCAAAATGCTTTACAACAAAGAAATCACATGCACTATGGGCTGCACATACAAATTGACGAAACATATTAAAAACATAAATGTAACATTAGATCGAAAAATGACAGTTGAAACACCTTGTGGCAAGAAATGGTATAGCAGCATTAGACAGCTACCTAAAATCTGATTTTTCTTTAAATCAGTTTGTAATATTAAATTTTGAGGAAAGTTTTACAGTATTAAAAACTGGTTACCGTCCAATTCATCTGCTGATTAGCTTTGGAGCGACTTTGGACCACACAGAGTTACTGCAGTACAAGTTGTGTTTTAACACTTTAAGAGTATTACTTGAACTATTGTCTTCTTATTCTTATTCTTATTCTTCTTCTTCCTTTCGTCTTTTTGGCTAAGAGCATTGTGTTTACTTCGATACCTTCATTGTCAAGTTAAGTCAAGACAAAAACTTCTTTTCAATCCTTGGGTATTTCTTTTCTTTAAATATCTTGCATCAAACACATGTTATAGATAGTATGGCATAGAACCTGCAAACAACATGTCTTCTGATTTACTCTGAGGAAGAGCTGAAAAAACAAACAAACTGTGGATTGACTGATTGTTTAAACAAGAAATATGATAAATTTGAACATTTCAAAATGTGTTCTGGGAAATATTTGTGTAATTTTAGAAAATTACTTTTTTAGTAGATTAGGTATTTTTGGCACAACTTCACCTAATTGTTCATAGAGGAGGGACATATAGTTAAGTACAACTACTTTCTCATAAGTTATAAGCTATATTATTAATGGAAAGATAAACTGCAAATAAATCAATAATGAAAACAACCGTTATCTAAAGCCAAAGTCAGCGTGTAAAAACTTGCACCTGATAACAGACTTTTTATCAGTCTGAGACTACTGCATGGTAATTCAACTTTGTATTTATTCTTCGATCAAATGGTTTGTGAAGTGCCTACGCTCCTCAAAAGGTTCTTGCTCCCCTGTGAAAGTTGCAGCAGTAGAAAAGCCCTTTAACTGAGCTTCCTGGACCAGACCGCAAAAAGAGCTTAGATAGGACGTAGAACAGATATGTCAAAGTATGGATCCTTTGGTTATGTTGTATTCTACCAATTTAGGAATCAATTTGGTGAGGAGCGTTCATTGTAAACATGTTATCGGTCCTCACTCATTTCCTGCTTCTGGCATCCAGCCTCATTTCCTCTCATACTTTCCAACATAAATCAATCTGACAGTCTGGATAAAACCGAGAAACCTTATTGACTTTAACTCCACACAAATAACCACATCATGTTGTGTATAATTTTACACACTGTCATTTGAAGTTGTGCGGAGGTCAGTTGGGTCTCTTTAATGTAACAAGTGTTGGTAATGTGTATTGAGTGGAAATTGAAGACCTCTATAAATCTCCTCTGTCTAGGTATTGATCGGTCTGTCAACATCCTTAGTGGGGGAGAGAAAGAATTATTTATAGTCGTTCCAGCAGACTAACAAAGACGTGTGTCTTGTTGCTATAACACATCCTGTCCGACATCGTGATGCGCTCCTCCCCTGTCTCCTCCGATCGCCGTCACCACCCTAGCAGGGTCTCGTGAACGCCTTCACAAGCCTGAAGCTGTGCATGGCTGGATGAAGACGTGTCTACGCAGGAGCCAGTGTGATTGATCTATAAATAAAAAGTCCTTGACGTAAATGCGAACCTAATTTGTAAGGATTAATTTTGATTGTGACGACAGGAAAAAATTCCAAAACAACTCCATTTCTTCTTCCGTAACAATCTAACTGCAGTGTCACGGCTTATTTGTTGACAGTGGACGATCAAGCCACTTTCAAGGCTAGTGCCCTATGACCTTAATCTTTTGATTAGGCTAGAAGAATGGCAGCCTGGCAGCCAGTTGGATTTAATCTCATAGATGTGGTCCACAGCCATAATTACATTCCATGTGTGCATCTGTTGGCTAATTCAGTGCGCGACAAAACAGAAGAAATTAGCGACATTTGGAGATTGATTGGCCGTGTGGGCTACAGGAAGCTGTATTGCGACTCATGAGTCCATTCATACGTGTGTGTTATGTTCCAGATGACTTTTCTTATCCATCTGTCACCTCTGGGTCAAACACGCGAACAAGGTCAGGACCCACACGAAGCATGTGGGGAGGGGTCATACCTTCCCCTACTGGGTTTCTGGGTAAATGCCAAAACTGAAAGCCATCAATTATTGAATGGATTATTTTGAAGAGTATAATCTGTTCAGTATTTTCCTAATCCAAGAAGACCTTCTATCTCACACTCCGTGACACTCTGAGCCCTTGACACTGAAGGTCAAGGGTCGGGACACTGGATTCCTCTGGATCAGTCACCCAGTTAAGATTTTCTTCTTGCATAGAACAACATGCTGGGATTACCGTGTGAATGAGTGTTTGCCCTTATTTATTTTGCCCTCTGTTTGCATGCATTTCAGTGTCATACATAGTTAGATGGGATGATTTGTTGTGGGAATCATCTGTGTTGTACTAGAAGGAGTTATGAATATTTACATGTCGCTTAAATTGACGTTTAGGAAAACCTCACTCAACAAAACTTTTAGAAAATGTCAGCAAAACAGCAGTTTAACTAAGGCCATGTGATAACAGACGCACTGTCTCGGTACGTCTGCATGTCATCAACATGATACCCCACAGTGCCCGTGGAAGGCTTTGCACAAGAGGCTTAGGAGATGGCTGGCTTTACCCGCGCACAACCCACCGCAGTGTGTAAACAAACACCAGAGGGCATTGTGGGTAGGGAGCATCCTCCCAGAGCCCATGGCCCTCTTTAACCTCATTCCTCTCCCCGTTACCACGGTTTCACCACCACAAACCCAATGGCAAACCCCCATTTGCATAAATCTGCATACCTCCCTGTTGCTTTAAAAGCCTGTCTGACTGACTGCTGAGCTGGCAAAGGCCATGCTTATGTAAGCAGAGTAAAACAGCTAGCAGTTAGATGGTAAATACAGAGGGCGTCCCATCAATAACTATCACCCTTAAACCCCTTTATTATGTGCCTCTGAAAATCCCATCTGCCGTGTGGGTTCTGACGCAATCTTCATACATTTCAACAATCTGGAAAAATTACTTTTTCTTTCCGATGACATCACCTCATGTTTTCATTGCCGTTTACACCAATAATAGCTATGTCGGATTTCATTCAGACGTGAATCAGCTGGCAAGATTCAACTTGAGGATAGGCTCTGCTACATAATTAAAATGTTGACAAAATCTATCTTGCTCTGGTACCTAATCTGTGCTGTGGTTGATGATTATCTGAACAAAAATAATTACCTGTGACAACATGTTAAAAATCCCCTAAAAATGTGCTCTGCAAAAGAACACTTGTAAGAATAACACTCTAATACAGCTCCACAGGGTGGTTCCAGATCAGGGTGTGTGATATGACGATGTTAGATCGTGAACGATTAAAATATTAATTGCTTTTACAGAGAGATCCGTGCTACAGTCCAACCTGACTCCACTCGCTCTCTTCTCTCTCTCTCTCTCCTTCTTTAATATAACATATAATAAGTGCCAGTTTGTGGGTTCATTTATACAGTTGAGGCCTGGAGACCTAGACAGTGTTGACGTAATGATGTGGCTCTAAGTCGGATCTGGCCAATGGAAAAGCAAACTGGTTCTTAAACGGTTCACAAGTTCAGCCTGCTCCGAACCAGCACTAGCACTCGGTTCACTTTAGGTGGAAAAGTAAGCTTCCTGATTGCAATTTCCTTTAATCTTAAGTAGCAAGAGTGCACTTAACCTGAGTGTTGTTTACCCTTTGAAACCAATGTTCATTTAAGGATGGGATTTATGGTTAAGTCTTGTAATTGAATAAAAGCCTAAACCATGTCAAAATTCTTGTTTCTTCAAATCTAAAGTTAGTTGGGGAAATTTACTTCTGGAACCAGAGCCAAACTCAAAGTGGGCGGTCACTGTTAAACTTTATGATAATTGCCTGTGGAGCTTTTGAGTATTTTCTAACGGCACAAAGACAAAGCTCTCACAAAATAACCGGGAGAAACAAAACCCCCTCTATTAACTGGTGTCATCTGGGTTATTACCAACTATTAACCAAGCACTGGTGGATAAAAGGGATCTGTGAAGGGCCATTAGCACAGTAATTGCCACAAAGAGAAAGAGGCTTTACGTAAGAGCTGTCCAGATAGACAGTTATCTCATCGTAACCACCACTAAAATTGGATTGATGTTGGAGTGGAGTTCCATAGCCTTTGACTCAACCCGACAGCAGCATTTTGAGATGCGCTGAAGCTAAGCGAAGGCGACAGCGCTTATACTCCGCAGTTGTCAGGAAAACAGGCCATTAGAAAGGAAACAGGAGCATGAGAGCGAGACGTACAGTAGGGAGACAACAGATACTGTGCAGACAGGACAGAAACAGGCACAATAACCAAGGGAATTCTATTACATCCCATTATGAATGGTTAGCGCTGGCTCCATCCAAGTGTCTCGCTACAGAAGAAAAGCCTGGACTCATTATCTATGTCGCTGCATTCGTCCCTTCTGTGTTTTTCTGGCGCACTTTTCGACTCAAAATCCCTCCGACCTCCTGGCGAGAAGTGACCTATGTGCACAACTACGAGACATCCTCCTCTGAAGGACAGAACGGTGTGAAACGCGTTCAAACGGGGACACTGAGCTAAAAAAAAAAAAAAAAACAGTCATCCATAGAAACTGGCTATTTTTAAACCCAGAACATGAAACCTTGTAAGAAGCAGCATCAGACGAAAAAAAAATTACATTTTTTAATCGACCAAGTGTCTGCACACACAGTAACACATATTCAGAAACACATACACAAGCTTTCCTGTGCCATTGGTAAGACACCTCACAGCTCAAAGACACTGTGCGTTTCTGTGTGTGTGTGTGTGTGAATGTGCGTGTGTAAAAGAAAAACTCAAAGGTGCAAAAGCTGCAAGGCATTCCCAAGGTGTCTGATCTTGTCTAATTGCCTCCAGTTTAAAAGGGACCTGAAGCACAGTGTACTCTCCAAAATTGACGGGTTTGTCTCTTTGCAGCTCCGCATCCTCACAAACTCTGGCTGACTTGAGCTGAAATGATAAGTTGACAACGTGACGAATTGCAGCTTTGCTCTGTCATCAGTCATTCTTACCTTTTTAGACTAAAACTTAAAGCAGGTCAGAAGACTATTTGTGTGCCATAATCACAGGTTGCTATGCATACAATCAGAGACCACATTTTTTAAAAACATTTTTAAAAGGTAGCATTTGAGTAATTTACAGGAAAAACTTAGAAAAGCAGTAATTCAGGCATGTGACCCATGAAGGAGCCACATGTCGAAACAAAAACCATGACAGATTAACATATGAGGGAAATTATCAATAGCTTCAACTGACAATTAATGAGAAATGATGTAATTAATGTGTTCAATTAAAATATGTTCAAATCCAAGTAAACACACATATACTTGATTTCTGAAGGGAGACAGCTCCAGTTATTTTAAATTCAGGGATTTTAGTGAAATTATAAAGTCAGTGAATGACTGACGTCTGAAAACACATGTTAAACTGTGTATACCGGTGTAGTATTATTCTTCCATGTATAGCAAATACAAGAATAGAATCTATCTTCTATTTATCTACTAATTCCAAAAAACGTTGTGTCCATCTGGCGCATATCTCGAGAACTGTTCATCTTTACTGGCCTCACACTGAGCATGTGTTTTGTTAAGGGGCCCAAGGAAGTCACACATTACATTAAATATTAACAAACTTTGATTAAAACAGTTGACCAGCGCTCTGTAGCAGAGTTGCAAGTCGATCACGACAACAGCTTCAGCTTCACTGAATTCTGAATAAACAGGTGAACGGCCCTTTGTGCAGCAGTGGCGGTGCAGCTTCAGGGTTCTGTGGACTGAGACCGGCAGCAGGTATTTACCTGCCGCGGCTGAATAACTGCAGGTCACTTTTACAGTTTCAGAAAGAAAACTGCAACAAGCATCACCACAGACCCAGCAAACAGAGAGCATGAAGTATGAACTGGGACAATGCTTAGTTTGATTGTGTGTGCGTGTGTGCATGTGTGTGTGTGTGTGTGTTAGCAGCACGTCAACCAAACCCAGCTCCAATCACACAACAGCCATTTGTCCCACCAGTAAATATCTCCAGTAATCGCAGCTAATGAATGACTTCATTAAGCAGAGCTGCCACAAACATCAACCCCATTTCCACCCAAGAGGCAATAATGACATTTACGACCAGTGTTGCAGCCTATGTTAAACAAGCTTAGGCCATTGCATTTGATTGGATGATGGAGTGCATCATAGCATTATCTATATGTCCTGTATTCCAGTGTGCAGGCAGGGTTTTAAATGTCATTTTATACTGTGCTGTGGTATATCATAACAGTCCATATGCCATAACTGCCACTGCGGCACTGAAGTGTTCCATCCTTTTAATAGGACCAAGCCCCACCTCTGACTATGTAGCCATTAGGTTTATTAGTGTAGCTTGTACAGGGGGCAAAGGCACGCACACACACACACCAGAGGGGGGGATCACGAGAACAAATTCCATTAGCGAGTGGGACTGGGAGGTTTTATAGCCAGATGGTTAACCTGCCCTGAATCAATCTGATGAAGACCCCATCGCACATTCACATATACACACACACACACATATAAATACCTAATAAAACCTAATGGGAACTCATCAACCAGTAATTTTATTATACAAGACCTTCCTGACACCCCATCATCTGGTCGTCAAGTCACGCTTTCTCACTTTATGATGCATGGCTATCATTTACGCAGCAGGGTGGTTACAGAGGCAGTTTGGTTTGATACATACTGATGGGGCAGAGCCATAAGTCATACCCATCAATCTAACAGCCGCGGCCTTTGAAGAATTCATTTTTGGTGTCTGGGTCCCATAAATGAAATGCAAAGCAGCAGAATGTGATCCCAAACTATAAAATAAAACTGCTTCTGACTGGAAAATTATAACTGTGGCTGAAGCTGATGTGCTGCCACCGGATTCCGAAGCCACTGAACTGTGGGATGCGGTTGAATGAAATACTTAGGCTGCTGAGTAATGGTTTTAAAAGACAGGGGACATTTTATGGGATGAATCCCTCACGATCCATCTTGCTTGGGTAGTTTCACACCGATATCTTGAGAATGAATCTCACACATAGAAACCATTTGCTCTCGGGTGCCACGGTAAAAATCAAGCCCCTTTTCCACTGGTCAAAAAACCCACCAACACCAAACAAAGTCCAAAAAAGCTAAAAAAAAGTGCATTTCCCAAAATGCAAATGTTCTGCATTTATGTAGAGCTTTTCTAGTCTAATCGACCACTGGATGTGCTTTACACTGCAAATCACATTCACACACACATTCATAAAGGGCTTCTATATGCTACTCCTATTCTATCACAGACCATTCACACACTGTCGGTACAGCCATCAGGGGCAGTTTTCAGTATCTTGCCCAAAGACACTTCGGCATGCACCATCTGATTAGTGAACGACCAGCTCTATCTTCTGACACACAGCCGTCAAATTTCTTTAAATGAGTAATACGCTTCTTTAATACACTAACAAATGTTGGATATATACAAAACACCAGCATTCAGAAGGTTAAATAAAACTCAGACAGTATTTTTCAGATGCATATTTGTTTCAAGTGAATTGCAACCAGCTGCATCAACACACAGTCTGGATCTTGTGCAAGATACCAGGTTCTAACAGGGCCATAGACATTTAATGAGGTGTGATACGGTCACAATCTAAATGTGTCAAAACCCTGAATGAATAATAATCAAAATCTATTGCTCAGTGCTCAAAAGCTATTTGGCTGTTTATTTTTGCCCAATAAAAAATGAGAAACCAGTCCTCATATGCTGTAAAGCTGTTTCACCGTCTATAAAAAGTTAACCAGTGTTGCCTGCATCACCTCCGTTACCTCAGTCACCTTTACAAACTGAGGAAAAGGCTCCAGGGATGCGTCAACGACAAAAGCTGAACTAGCTTCACCTTGCACGGCACAGACGGGTCAGACGCTGCTCGGCCTCATATGTCTGTGGCAGCTGTCCACTGAGACAGTGACCAGGTGGTCCCTCTGACTCACTGCATCTTACTAACAGAGGGAGGTCAAAGCAGATCACTGGCAGAAACTGGCAGAAGAGACAGTGAGATGAGGACAAGGACGGCCATGTTCTGTCTTAGCTGATTTTAAACAAGTCAAATATAGCTTAAGAAAATTGATTTTGAGTAAGGCTAAATGAGCGCTAACTCGCTCTGAACAAGCCTTTATCCGTTTTATGCCTTTTTTATATATGGAGGGTTATCAAACCTCTAATCATCTTACTGTAAAAGCTCCAGATTAGGAAACAGGAACATATGCTAGCTTTGGCCAGGACAAACATTCTGCTGCTTCTCTCTCGGTTTGAAAATTGCAATGAATCCAGTGTTTTCGGCTGGTGGAGACCCTGTGGAATTAGTTCACATTTCACCCAATGAGTGTTGGGATATGTTTCCCACAACCATGCACAGGATAAAATTAGACATAGAAACAAAGCCATGTATTATTGACTTTGTTGCATATGTGTGGTGCCAGTACCGTGTGCAAAAAGAAAGTTGCAAGCCTGACTTTTTAATTGTCCTTATTAAAACTTAAACTAAATGCTGCGGGCTAAAGACTGATGTCAGCATATTCATCTGCTCCCAGTGTTTCCCATTAATTACCTAGACTGTGGCTGCACGCCATAGACTAATATGTCCCACCCCAGTTTCATTATGAACCAAAAAACTGTTTCACTTCACATAGCATCAAAGATCTCTACCATAGTGTTTTGCATCATTGCTTCATTGAAGAGCTGTGTGCATAGATTGGCTCAGCCTCCCATCATGCCCTGCTCTCTCACCGTCACAGTCGGACTGACCAGCGTGAGCACTGGGAGAAGTGTACCAATTTCAATGCTGCTCATCACAAAATGCACAGTTGTTATGGAATTTTTAGCTAAGCTGCACCACTAATACACTTTTCACTGTCCTCAGCAGACCTCAGCAGAACTAGTCTGCACTTCATCCGTGCGCATTCCCACGACGGTCAGCGGTCCTCAGACGGCAAAAGGCAGCACACACTGACTTCACTAGCTTCCTAATTAGCTTTATTTACATTTTTGTATAACATACACTGTGCTTTTCAGTACTGCAGTGTAAGACCCAACTGTGTAAATAATTGAAAGCATATCTCTCCCTCTACAACTTGTGGAAAATGAACTCTCATTCGACCCTTCTCTCACATTTTTCTTTCCGCGCGTTGAATCCCGAGAGGCAACAACAGGGAACGTTCACAGACACTGACGCCTGATTTATGTAACCAATTCACTGTTTTTATTATGACACAATGACAATATGCTGTGCTCGCTTTACCTTGCATCCAAGTTCCTGTCAGGGTGCTCTTCTTATAGACATTCCCTCGGAATTTAAAGGAACGGTCCCACCCAAGAGCTATTAACACGTGCAGTGTTGCAATAAACCCAATCTTACAGTCTCAGAGTGAAACTCGTTACTCATTTCAAAACTGTAAATAAGTCAACATTAGACCCCACTGACATGCTTGATTGTAGCAAAACATTTAGTGACGGGAAAAGGTCCCAAGTTGGATTAGTTATGAAACTCATTCAGGGTCATATGCAAATCTATAAAAGCACAGCTATAATAGAGATTTGCATAGTGTCCTATTTGTTGGATTTAGCTACATACCTGTATAATGTACATCAGTACTCCTTTCTTAATTTCAGAATCTGAAAAATGCAAGGTTTGCATGACTGAAACTCCCATTTCCTCTGAAAATAAACGGATGAAAAGTCAGCAGGAAGTTGTCGTGCAGTAATATTTCAAGCCTTTCAGGTTTTTTTGTTTTTTTTATTATACTACCCTCACCCTCTCAGCCGCAGCAGCTGAGGTTTCAGAGGTGGCCAATTTCCAGCTGTGCCCCCCGGCAGTGACATCTTCTCTTTTGTACTCTTGTTTTTTCATGTCCTTTTTTTCTCTTCCACCTCATCCGCTCCTCCTATACCTCATCCATCTCTTTTTGCCTCATCGCTGCTCATTTCACCTTTATTTAAACTTTGGTGCTCTCTTGTTTCTTCTCTCCACTTCCCTCCTCGGGTCTCCGGCCCCAACTATCAATAACCCTCAACCTTCATCTAGTTTTCCTAATCCCACCTCTCCCTCTTCCGCATTTTTTTAGACTCGCCTCATTTCTCCCAGATTCCCCCTTCCTCTGCAACCCTCATCGGCCACTCGTGGCCACTAATGTGGGCTCCCCCCCCAAAAAAAACCTCCTCCGTCAGCCTTTCCACCCATTTGGTTAACCGTGCTGCCACGACTGTGGTAAATACAACATAAACACAATGGGTATTGATTGCTTGCCTCAGCTTTCATTCGACTTGGCATGCTTATTATGATGCTATTATCTCATCATTTTCCAAACGGTCAATTATTAACCTCTGCATGGAAACTATGTTGAACCTTTCATCTTGTTCCAAACTGTATAAATACTGCACCATACGGAGCCCGGATCAGAAGAATCACTAACTGGTTGCACATGGCTCAGCCTTCCTCCTCATCCTTTTCCACTTCATGCCCACTGCTTTTGTTTGTTGTGCATGTGCCGAGTACAAGGAGGCCCTGAAGGTATACAGTACACATAGGTATACAGTACACATACCTTCTTGAGGGAGCACATCCCTGGTGGCAACAAAGAATCACTGGCTGTACACGCATTCCTCCGAAACAAGATTAAGCTTGTTTAAAAGTTCTCTGACCAAAAATAACGAAATCTGAGAAATTTGTCAAAAGGGAATGAGAGAGAATTACTGTGGAGAGGCAAGGAGCTAAAGGAGCTGCCAGTCTATAGAGAAAGCATGGCAAAGCACACCCCATAATAATGAAAAAAGGGGCATGGTATCCTAGCAACAAGCAGAAAGGCAGAAGCCGCTTGCTCTGCAGTGTCCTCTGTTGCTCCTGGATCTTCAACCTTGCATGTTTCTCTCAGAGGTTTTCCTCAAGAGCCCTCTCGGAAGACGCTTTCATGCTTCGCCCCATCCTTTATCCATCTACTTCCTGTTAGGGCACCTTGTTGCACCCCAATGAGGGCACTTTCATAAAGTGCGCACGCCATTTAACACCGTTATGTGTTCTAAAGGGTTTAAGAGAGTGCCTCGGTTGATACAGTGCATATCATATGCAAGGCTACGTGCCAAGTATTTAAAAGAGTGGTGGGCAGCACTGGATCTTCAAATCCTTTTAACGGAGAAGCCCTCTCCACCAAACCCTCTGCTGTGTTTCAGAGAGCCAACGACAGAGCTGAAACGTCAGTGGTTTAATCCCTTACCTTACATCTTTTGTTGACTGAGAGAAGAGCGGGTAAGACACAGAGGATATATGGGAGATAACACGGTTAAACCTCTCCTGAAATCCCCCTTGGCTGGTTTTGCTGCTCCATTAATCTATTTCCGATTGAGATCGCAGAAAATTGTGACGGGTACAGCTACGGAGGCAGCCAAAGGCCAAAGAGGGAATCATTAAAGAAATGGTGGAGATTGTAGAGAAAGATTTTTTTTTTTTTGTGCTCGAGTGTGCATATATAAGAAAACGGATGTGTAGGTTCACTGAGTTCACTCAAGAGTCCTCATCCAATCAGACAGCATTAGGAGCGGCACGGCTTCTGGAGCAATAACAAGTATTAGAGCAATATATAACGCTAGATCTCTCACCCTTAATATTTTAAGATGTTCTTATTTGTGTTTAGGCTATTTTCTTCCTACTATATAATCTCTACCTTACCTCCGCTTGGATGTTTTCGTCCTTATTGGTTTTTTTTGGTTGGTTGGTTGGTTTGTTTGTCAGCAGGATTACACAAAAACTGCTAAATGAATTTACATACAAATCTGTGAAAGGGTGGGACATAGGCCAAGAAAGAACCCATTAAGTTTTCTTGTGGATTCGGACAAAGAATTGTTTTTAACATTGCAAATTTTGCATGGAGTTTTTTTACATTTTCACCTATTTTCCAAGCTATTATTCATGGATCTTGATGAAAACAAATTAGGCATATTAAGAGGACTGACATCTATCTTGATTGGATTTCGGGGGACTGTCTGGTCTTGATGGACGACATATGTGCTCTGCTAAGTCTCAATGAGAACCCCAGAGACCAATGAACTATTACTAGGAATGCTTAACTATCCTCACTTTACCTAAATTAGATTTAAACGATTTATTATAATGTGGGATTTGAGTAGATCTTGGTCTGTATGACAAATTTGATTTATTGCCTGGCCCCAGTAGACCTGCAAGACTTAAAACTAGTCTGAATGTGACAGTGACCAAAAAATCTAAAAGTCACAAAAAGTGACAATTTTAATTATTAAAGAAGCACTAATGTTTAACAAGCTCCAGCAAATAAAAGCTAACATATTTACTCAGCAAAAGCTACAACAAGATTTTAAGTCGATGCCTGGTTAATAACTCACTGGTAGAATAAACAACATTTTTCTATATTTTATAAACACTTTTTTTATGCAGAGAGGCCTGTGTTCTCTCACTGTTCTTGGTCTTCGCCTCATGTTCATTTCAGTGGATTGGTAGTTGTCGAGAATGACTCATACACAGCTCTCAGATGGAGCTGTGAGAAGGGCCCATTTAACTTTTAAGGACAGCACATCATTGTTTTGAGCTCCGGGATTAGAGGAGAGAATATAGGGCAGCTTGGTGCCTGATGAGAAACACACAGAGTCAAATGTACACCAACCCTTATTGCCTTCCTGCTGTTCCCCAATTCAAAATGTGCTGATTCTGAACTCCTCCAAAAAAAACAACAGCAGCAGGGCAGCAGAGCGACGTGAGATCGGAACTAAAGAGGCCACAGCGCTGAGAGAAAGAGAGGAGAAACCGGCCAGCTATAACTGGCTGTCAGAAATGTCATCTCCTCTCAGTGCGTGAGTGAGAAATATGCTGTGTGATGACCCTCCAGAGATGAATAAGTGGCTCCATTTGCCCAATCTGACACCAAACCACCCCAATACAAAGCCATGAGGTCCATCCTGACGGAAAGTGACTGCCCCAGGAACAAGAGAGGGAACCACCTCCTCGTCTAACACCGGACCCACATGTACTCTTTGGAGGCTTCAACTAAAACGCTGCTAATTCACTTTGAGAGGGGTGAATTCATGATTTGGCGTCATGCAGTAGTGACGACACTAGCCAATCAAATTGCGTTAATGCAAAAGAGGAGGCAGGGGCAGCTGGTGAACGAGCTGTGTTCATCTGCTTGTGGATTATAATTCCCTTGTACCTCTCTTTAGCATTGTATTGATAGCTAGCATTGCTCTTAGCGTGAAAGGCCATGCCATGTGGCCATGTTGTGTGTCCCAAGCATGAAACTGTCCCCGTCAAAATTATACTTTTCACTAAAATGCTCGGATTTCTAATTCTGTGTAAAATGGAGCGTTTGGTAAACGATGATGTCGCCCTAAAGAACAACAACAATGGCGGCTAGAAACTTAATTTAACATCACTGCACCACTTAAGCAGCAATCACAGGGATATGCTTCGCCCAATAGTATTTGGACGCCAGCTTTCTCTCTGGTATTTGACTGATCATTGACTTTATCACCTATTGGGCTGGCATGCTTGTTTGAGCGTTTGTGGTCATTTTTGTGGCGTTGTTTGGATAGAGATATTTGGTCAAATGAAGGTTGTGTGGACGGAGAAAATATCTGTTCAGGCACGCCCACCGTCGAGCGTTAACACAAGGCATACGTGTGAGCCCTGTGTAACCTCCATCAAAGCCCTCTAAAACGAAACTCTCTCCATCTCTACCTCCAGTCCACTTTCCACAGTCCTCTTTTTAAGATCTGTCCCTGCGGACAACCAGAGCCAAGCAGCCCACGTGTAATCTGACATTATCTGTGCATCTGCTGAACCCACAGCTAAGGCAGATGGAGTTAAAGAGGATCGGAGGGGGACCCAGGAACATCTCCAGAGTTTTAGATAATCGTGTGGACATCCCTGATTGTTCCACCAACAGTAATACCAGCACACATATCCCCCAATGCCATGAATATCAATCACATGCAATAAGATGAAAAGATAAAGAAGCATTTGTACTTGTACCTCTCTGCCTCTCATCTATCGAGGCTGCCAGTCCTTTTTCCGTGAGCTTGCATTTTCATATGATTATCAGCTTCCACCTAAGCGCTTTATGATTGTCACAGTCGTACCGCTGGAATCGAACTCTCCGCGCTTGGCAGTTCAAATGAATAATGACTTTGATCAGCCTTTATAATCCGAGATGGAGCCTTGTTAAGTGCGGTGGTCTTAATACATTTTTGATGAAATTTCAACAGAGATAATATTGCCGATGAGTACTTATCATGAGCAGCACAACTGGGACACAGCGGAAAGAGAGATTAATAGTTTTCTGAATAAATATTTCATGTGGAGGGAGCATTGATGATGTATTTATAGCACTGAGAGTTCAGAACTCACTTCTGACCTTCCCCAGGTGACTCACCTACTTTTCGTCTGTCAAATTTCTTTTTCATATATTTTATCTAAGAAAGCACAAGGCAGACAGGTTTCGGACCCAATGGGTAACATGAATGGACTGAAGGTTACAACATTTCTAAATATGTTTGGATTATTTATGTTACCGACGTGGCTGCTCCAGTGTCTTGTTTCATTATCTATCTTGACATAGCTTCAATAAATTCCTTATCCGCTTAGAAAAAAATGTAGATATTTTAAATGTTTTCCATTTAGTACTGAAGGCAGAAAGCCAAACTCTTGTGGGAGGTCATATATCATATGATTCTATAAAGCTCATTCCTATCAAGGTAGAGGGAGAAGTCAGTTGTACATTTTTATACTATACAACACAACCTTTAACTATTAATAGGGATATATTTATCTTAGGTATGATAATCAGTCTTTACATATTCTGTGTCACATATGAATACAAACAGGGACCATTGACACAAAAAACTCTAAAACACATTTAAACAAGAATCAAATTTAAAAAGCAGATACCCCTGCCAACCCCAAACAGTCCCCTTATGAAACCACATTTAAATTCACTAGATCCAGATTTTTGGGGGGGGATCTGCATCAATACACATCTATAAATGTCAGTCATTTAAACATGCCTGATTTATTTCATGAATCTATTAATCCTACTAACTAACAGACAAACAGAAAAGCGCTGACAAAGACATGACCTCCTGAGCCGAGGAATGAAAAATTCAGAGCAGAGACATTTTCCATGAAAACCAAATTTAAAAGATTTGTTTAAATGCCAAGAGAGGGAAATAATTCCAAGTTTAAAATGTCTTGCAGCTCATTCCAAGCTAAAGGCAGATTTACTCAGATCTGTTCGCATGAGACCGAGGGGAAACTACTTTTTCCCACCATCTTTGTAACACCAACAATAGGCCACACTGACAGATGGCCACAGCGGCATTAATGTGGGGCATTAATAGAAAAGGAGGAGGAGGGCTGCAATCCCTCAAACTCCTCTGCCGTAACAGAAGACTTAAAAAGACAAGTCATATGTTCCCAAATTATTTAATTCTTAACATATTTAGCAAAAAAAAATTAGTCCTCACATAATCCCTGCTCGTCATGCAGCTACTGCTTCAGGCTCCAAGTAACAAGAAAGAATCAGGAGAAACGTCTGTCTCCAAGGCCCATCCCAAAACAATAAAGACACGTTTTCCCAAGTTACACCAGTTTTGGCACATAAAACCAGCCTGCAAGAGGAAATTAGCATCTGGGATAGCAGAGCAGTTACCTGAAACCATTCATAAAAAAAATCTTCCCGAGGATGGAGCAACAGCACCGAGACTGTACAATTCATTCCAGATGCTTTCGGTTGACCGTCAAAGCTTCACATTATCTCATCCATCTTGAGGGGGCCGAGGCCGGATTCACATTTTTCTGGCGCTGCAGTTATGCAAAGCCCTGCACAACTATGTGAAAACTGTGAATTTGTTATTGTCTGAGCATCAAATCAAGTGTTCCAATATCTTTGTTATCACAACAGCTGGCAGCTAAAACATTTGCACAGATTCCAAAGGAAGCAATGTGTCCCTCAACTTGGAAAGTAATGAGCCATTCCATATGGGACCAAGCAAAAGTTGCCCCCATGGCGAGATTACAGGCACTCAAGTGTGGAAGAAAACAATCCGTAACTGTTAAACTACAAGTCCGGGTAGAGGTGACAGCACTATTAAAATGCAAAAAAAAGGGAGAACATCTGCTGACTCCGGCCTCCAATGTCACGGTGACCAAATGCAAACGGCTGACAGGAGAGAAAATCCAGATGAACACCTTGTTCCTCCCGGGCCTCGAAAGGAGCTGATGATGAGGTGCTCTGTCTAGAAGTTGCTGACTTTTGGCAACCTGGGACCATTCCACCGCCGAAGGTCACCGGGCATGATGCACGGACAAAACTGAATTGCTGATAGTGAGTTTATGGAGCGGCCCCAGATGGGTTTTTTGACAATGACGCCAGTTACTCTATTGAATTCCCTCCCGTGAATGTCCTCTACATCCTTATCAGCAGTTTGGATCAGATATAGGACACAGATCAATAAAAGGGGTCTTGCCAAGGGTGCAGAGTCCGTAAATAAAATTAACTTTATTCAGTTAAGGATTATATAATTATATAGCCAAGCTACAATGCAGTAGAGCACTCTGTAAGGGCTTGTTTAAACTGAGTCAAAATAACATCTTGTCAGGAAATATGTGCAAGTTAAATATGGTATTCATCGCTTTTACGAGAGACACTACTACTGCACCAAATTAAAGTGCATTTACTTTTATAGTAATTGGAGCGAGTAAGGTTATCCCTCCATTTAGTCAACCACATTATTTATATCCATATATGGGTGTATTTTGAAGAGGAATCTCAGAATTACTGTCCTAGACTGAGCAACAGCAGCATCACAATAAAGAAAATAAAGTTAGTCTATACCAGATGATGAAGAGCCAGGAAACACAATAGCAACCAAGAAATATTTGAAACCTGCTATATTCAATATATTGTTTTATATATTAACCTGACCTTTCTTTAGGAGTTGGTAGAGACCACAAACAGAGATAAAAGAACACTACTGGTATTATATTTTTCTTGATGATACAAAGAAACATATAAATACTAATGTTGCTGGATGTGCGAATAGAAAAGGCCACAACACCTTTAAGAAGGGTGTTTGTAACTTGTTGAACTGCACCGAAAGAGAACACAGTATTTAGTAAATACAGAGATAAGGTAAATAGGGAGTTAAATAAAAATTCTTCATGTAGTTGTATTGCATATCGGAAAACCCTTTATCAGAATAGATAAAGTTGCCAGGCTGTATCTGCTTCTTAAACTAACTCAAGTAACATCTGAAAGTAAAGATGGTTATCAACTTCAGGTATTTCCAAGTTAAAATGAGCATAACTCTGACCACACCCTCTTGTGACTAATGTGGGAGTTGGTTTGAAACAGCGCACACACACACACACACACACACACACACACACACACACACACACACACACACACACACACACACACACACACACACACACACACACACACACACACACACACACACACACACACACACACACACACACACACACACACACACACACACAGCTGACCTTACTCTTGCTGGCATCATTCTGCACGGGTCAACCAGCATAAAGGCCGGCCATGCCGAAACCTATCCCCATCCCCCCCTATCCTTTACTTGCCTCCGCTTCAGTGACTCTGAGGCTAAGCATGGGCGCCGTCCACGATCACCCCACTGATCATTGCCGTTGCCTAGGCAACAGAGCAACCCATCCCCACTAGCAGCCCGCTGCCCAGTGAACAAAAAAGATGGACATCCACTTAGATCAGTACAGACAAGAAAGAGACACAGGACCTAAAAAATGACCAAATATTTGTAAGCACATACATTGTTTTGATGTATGTGACACCAGAACACATCTGCACTGTCACACACTCAGACAGTGGTGGCCACACAGACACACACTTGCTGAAAAAACTTATTGTTTTGTTAAAGGCACTGCATTAGTCCTCACAGTGAGTATGTCCCTGTGTGCAAGACTCACGCTGGCTCAATAACCTCATTCTGTCGGCCGAGTGCTGAGATGATGGGAATGAACGGGCAGCGGATCAGACAGCAGGTTCACAAGAATAGGGAGAGAGATGGATGCAGACGGAACGAGAGGAGAAGACAGGAGAAGCCGAGTCCGTCAGGTAACAGAAGACGGGGAGGAGGCAAAAGTTCAAAGAAATGACCTAGAGACACACGCGTCTTTATCATTTTCCGTCTTCCTGTTCCTCTCTGCTATAGTCTCATTCCTGCTGTGTCACTAAGAGAAGAGAGACCCACTTCCTCTTTTGTTTATCCAGGAATGTGGGACATCCTGACAGGCTGGCTTTTCATTCACAGCTGAGAGTTTCCCCCCGGTGGCTCTGTCTCTTTCTCTCAGTCTCTTCTAAGTGTGTGTGTGTTTCTACTCCATTATCAGCGTTATCAGCCGACCCGGCCTCACACCGGCAGGGTGCTGGGAAACACAAGCCAAACAAACAGTACCTGACGCTACTCAGTCACTGAGGGAGATAAAAATATATATTTATATACATGTATATTTAAATGTCAACAACACCAGGGGGAGTTCATAAGATAATTTCAGTGCCTTCCTTTGTGAATTTGGTAGAAGTTTGCAAACTTCAAAACTAAACATTGAAAGAAAGTATATATCAGCATTCCTATTTAGAGCAGTAGGTTTTAAAAAGGGCAACAATTTCTACTACATCTTTTCACATGACCTGATGTGATACTATTCATTTTCGCAATTAAATCAGAACTGCAATTTCAGTTAAGTCAGCAAGTGTGGTTGTTCTTCCTTTATTTAAGTTTTGAGTACACACAATGATACCGCCCTTTATGAGAAAAGTACAAATGTAACCAGGGGTAAGGTTGCAAGAGCTCAAGTCAGCATCTCGGAACACCGAAACATGAATCCAAGCGTGGACAAACAGGATATTAGCGACAAAAACATCCTATTCCTGCTCAGACGGCCTTTTTTTTGCCTCACAGACATGCCAGACAATGACATGAAACCACAGCCGAGAGGAAAACACCATTGTGTTGTGGATCCACCAGTTTCCTTTGAAATGAGAACGGAGCCCCCGCACACAATGACGGGCCGAGGCTGACTTTGACTAGCAGGCTGTGATTCACTGAGTGATGTTTGATTAAGGAAAAACAAAAGAGAAACTGAAAGCCCGACCTCGTTATTTGAAGAAACTAAAGTGGCGATAAAGACTTTACAGTCGTGTAAACAAAGTAAACAAGAACTTTGATTCTTTCTCATAAAAAGTGACCCTGATAATACAAGACTGTATTCTCAAGAGAGACTAAAATGCTTTGTCAGAACTTTTAAAGCTTCTTGATGGTTAACCTCGGAGGGAGAACAACCAAACGCTTCTGTCGCACAGAAGCGTCAAGACACTGACTAATTTGCGTTAGTATGATGACTGACACACACACACACACACACACACACACACACACACACACACACACACACACACACACACACACACACACACACACACACACACACACACACACACACACACACACACACACACACACACACACACACACACACACACACACACACACACACACACACACGGCCAACTGGGAGGGCTGGTTTTACAGTTTCATTGTGATGCTTTTAGGTCACGTCACTCCCCAAGGGTAAAAGAAAAAGAAACTGACGAGACACAGAGCAAGACAGAGAGAGAGGAAAGCCTCTGAATGAGAAAGGGGAGTTCACACTCACTGTAGCACCTCATATATTAAACACACACACGAGGACCAGGTGCTAAAGACCCCCAGTTTAAAGACACAATTTTACGACTTGTCAGTGAGTCAATTAGGACTAATTTGAACCTAATTTGAGCCTAAGTGGGGAGATTTACTGGGTGACTCAGGAGAGGGACTAAACACAGGAAGGCATGGTGTCGCAGGAACAGCACAATTTACTCAAGAGAACAGTTCAAGCAGTCAAACAACATTCACCCATCCATCCATTAGCCATCCATTATCTTATCCTACAGGAGTCGCAGGAGGCTGGAGCCAATCCCAGCTGACATTGGGCGGGAGGCGGGGTCCACCCTGGACAGGTCTCCAGCGTATCGCAGGGCTGACACATAGAGACAAACAACTATTCCCAGCTACACTTTAGAGTCACCCATTAACCTTAGCCCAATGACTTTGGGCTGTGGGATGATGCCAGAGCAAACCCACGCAGACACAGGGAATGTGACACAACATGTTAATCAGATTCACATTCATGCATTGAGCTCTTAATCTCCGGTGAATCACTAAACCTATCTAACTAGTTTCCGAGAGCCACGGGCAGTGGAATGGACGTGCAGCCTTTGTGTTGATGAGGTCTGAAAAGTGTCTCTGTACAAAAGGTTTGGTCGTCGGCCATGTAGTGACTCCATGATAGCTGGTGTTGGTTATACACTGCTAACAGGACAATATATCTGTAGATTATTCAAAAAAACATATTTGTATGTGGTTGAATATGCCTGAGGAAATTAAAAGTGCATGTAACACAGCTAATGATCTGTGTTAGCGTCCGCCATTTGTATTCTCTGGCTTTCCGTTCTCTTAAAGGTCACAGCGCTGACTAAGGTAGTTTTATTTTTTTTATTTATTTTTTTTTTTAAATGGGCAAATTTATGGCACCTTAAAAACTAATTCCCCCATTTAAAATTTTGGTTTGACCCAGCCTTTCTGAGAAAGGGAAGAGAAAGGCCAGTGTAAACTTTTTCAGGAATGAAGGTCCACTGTTTTAGGCTGCAAATCTCCAGCTGTCAACGGTAGTTGTGCCTAACTCAACATCTCACCAGCCTTTGAAAAGCAAACATACACATACCACACTTTGAGTAACTTGTGGCGAAACTCATTTAATAAATCAATATTTATTTTAACCAAGTTTCATTTCCTAGCGTGCTTGCTTCTAATCAGTCCATGCCTGCAATGAGCTGACTTTCATCAACCAAGACAGCAGTAACTTTTAAGAAACTGAGGTCATGTGGCATGAGTCAAGCTCACTCCATTAAATCAACTTTAATGTACTGAAACTGGTGACATCATAAAGGGTTTATACAGAGACCACTTTCTACAGAGCAGAAATACTTTCAGAGAAATAAAATCCTGCTGCACAAGGAGAGCCGATCAGATGCTGTCCCCCACCCGGTCTTGATGCTGAGGGATTTCAAAGTGGTAAAAGTAGCACAATATGTTGACGTCAGCCCGGGTCTTTTTTTTTCTGCACTAGTCTTGAGAGGCCTCGCACACTCTCTGTGGTTATTAGAAAAACTGTTCCTTTAAAGCCATTTGGCAGCTAAAAAGGCCAGGGGAATGTGTGAGGGTCTGCTTAAGGTCAACAAGCATTATTGCAGAGAGGCTCTTTATCAGTTCATCTGGACAATGTCAAAGCACCACTTTACTGTCTCGCTCGGCCACTTTGTCTTGATCTCATAAGGTTTTACTCAGTCTGTGGCACTATAGGGGAGCCTAATGCAAGCTCTCTGTGACAGCATCATATTTCACACGGCCTTTGACTGGAACTGGGTTGCAGACCACCAGAGGTGACCGCAGACGGTGAGCAGTCTGGAAATAGAAGTCGCTTTTATATGATATGAAACACGGAGTTGCTTTATCTTTTATTTCTTCAGAGCAGAAAATCTTTGCTCTCCTTACACATTACAACACTCACCCTGTCCACGTAAACATGCATATACACAGCCATGCCCAAAAGGAAGAGGTGTGGGGGAGCAGGGGTTGTCAGCCGTGTCAACGCACAAGAAATTCAATTAAGCAGACAGCAGGATGCCTCTGAAACCCAGCCTCCTTTGTGCTCAATATGCCCTCCAACAGTCCCTCACCACTCCACCCCCAAGCTTCCCAGCCAACCCCTTACAGCCATTCAGCCACTCCCACAGCACCACCCAGACCCATTGAGGGCCCTTTGCTGGGCTCTCTTTCACGCATTCCTCTCACAGTGCCCCATTTGCCCCTAAAGAAATTAAAATCTTAAAAACAGATGCATTAGCCAAAATCATAAAATGTGACTATAATGGAATGAAACAGAAGCCTCCAGCTCAAGACCAGTTGGTTTTACTCGTTGGTATCCAAACTCATTTCTCCCTCCCTTCTTCCCATCTGTGTGTGTCTGGCATCCGGACAGATGCTGTTCGTTTAGCACTTGAGCGGCGGTCCTCGAGCTTGTCTCCTAAATGCCCAAGGGAGCCACTGGCATTTGGACAGCATTAAATAAAGCCACTCTGCAGACCTCACACCGCGACCAGATCTGACCCCGCAACATGGTCGCTTCACTCAGGTTTCAAGCAGGCAATTTGTGTAAGTCTGTGCTGGAGAAGGATTTTCTGCAGAAGTTTCAGCTTCAACCTGCAGGCGACTACAGTATGTTTTACATCGGAGGTTTAGAGGATTATTTATTGATAGAAGTGATGAAGCACTTGTTTGATCTGACTGCCTCTGGGAGCAGTCCTCCGACTTGAGTAGTTGTAGATTGGGATCCAGTGCTTTGCTGTTGTTTTTAAAATCGACTGACATCTTAGTTAATGCCAATAGAAGTTGTGTTCCTCTATGCATGGAGTTGTTTGCAATTATGTAAAAGCCAGAAAGATTTGTGATGCTCAGCTTTATTTGAGACCCGATAACATCGATCTCATTACCAATGCATTGCTTTGAACAACGGAATAATAAACCTCCCGAGTGAAATGGGCTAGCGTGTTATAGAGTATCTGTACATCACTGTCGGTGATGAACACACAGCGCCAGAGGCCTCAGGGGCACCCAATGTCACACATCTAACGCAACAGCGGCTTAGAGAGGTGCTGGGCCACTGCAGACACAATATTGATGTTACATAATGACAGCAAAACACTGCCAAAAAAATGTGTGTGAGTGTGTGTGTGTGTTTCTGAACTAAGGGCTCTCTCAGCTCTTCCTTGTGCATGCTTCCAAACGTTGATATCGCTTAACGTCCCAGATTGTATGGCCCACAATTCCAGGACCATCTGATGGATAACATATGACCGCTCTGATCTAATTTGAAGCTGCTTCCCCTGAGCTCCAACATACATCCGACCCTGTCCTTGTACATCACGGTAAAATAAAAAAATAAATGGGGTTTTTTTGGCCCATGAATGTGTTTATTCCCCTCGCCAAACAGATCATGGCGAGTTATCAGCCCATGTAGCTGAACGAGGCTTAGTGTCCTCTTGTTCCATCATGGCATTTTCATCCCAGCTTTCGCATTTAGGTCTTAAAACAGGGACATTGATTTCTGGTCCCTTGCCATGCATTTCAAATGGGCCCTAAGCAGGCACAAGTGCTCCTCTGTGACCAAGGACAACAATGATAATCAGCGAACGGCCCTAAAAAAAAAAAAAAAAACTATTTGCCTGAGTCCCCTCCAAAAGCTATTAAGATAAGTCCTCTTCCTTGAGGACCCTAAGTGCAGTGACCTAAATCAGTGCAGATTCGGACGACAGTAGCGTGGGACTAAAAAGGCCACTTAAGGATGCAGGGTGGTCAGTGTGTATATGTGTGTGCGTGTGATAATCACCCCAATCAAGACTTTACAGTGAGGTTAAGCCAAGACCCCCCTCATGATAATCCCTCACAGCAATTTTGATCAGCATATGTTGTATGTTGCCATCACACACATATGGTGACTGTGAAACTGTCTGACTGTTTTATCTGCTAGGAAGGACACTAGGGAGAGGAGTACAGAAGTAATAGACTACTGTGCTCACACTACATAGAATAAGAGTAATAATGTATAACTTCAGTGGCATCAAAAAGGCAAGAAATCCAGATCCCTTTTCTGGAGAGGTTTTAGACCAGAAGATTGACTTTTAGACCCAAAGATAAAAAAATGAAATCAAAAGGGATATTAAAAAGAAAAATGGGTCTATGAGCTGTGTTTTTAAAACTCACATCCAACTTGGTTGGGTGACAGTTTGGGGAAGCAGATGGAAGAAGTTGGCGGCCTTGTGTGTGTACTCACCATGGAGTCCATTGGGGATGCTCCTGTGATGGTGTGGTGCTGACAGGTCATCCATGGACCTCCTCATGGTGGGGCCCACCTTACTGTTCTCTGAGGGCTTGTGTATGTGGTTGTGGTGATCGGGGCTCCCAGCGCTACCTGTGCTGGACGTGCTACTCCCGTCCCCGACATCCCGGACCGTGCCGGTGCCCCCGTTCAGGTTGGTCAGGCTGGACTGGCTGTCTATGGAGCTCCTGGACCCGGCTCCGTTCCTCTCCTCGTCCAGCATGAAGATGATCTCCTTCAGCTCAGTGTTCTCCCGGAGCACGGTGTCCTGGTTGGCCTCCAGCTCCTTCAGCTTCAGCATGTAGGTGCCCACCTCCTTCCACATGGCACTGGCAGTGAAGCGGCCGAAGCGCTGCCACTCCCGGGACAGCTTCTTGCCCTTCTGCCGGTCGTCGTCCAGGAAGCAGCAGAGCTCCCGGAGCTCTTGGTTGTCGTCCTGCAGCTTCTGGTTGATCTCCTTCAGGCTCCGGATCTCGTGCAGGTGCACCTGCAGCCTCCGGTTGATGTCTTTCATCATGTTCCCGTGCTCGATCATCAAGTTCATTTTCTCCCCGTCCACCTTCCTCAGTCTCCGGAGCAGATCCTCTTTGCTGAGCCGCTGCAGCTCCTCGTCCGTGTGCTGGCTCAGGTCATCCATCGGTCCCTCGGATGGGGTTTTAGCCATGACTGTGTCGGCTCGGTCTCGGGTCGGATCGAACGGAGTCTCGGTGTTAACGATCGGAACCAACCCTCAGATGAGTCGAGTTGAAGAAGGAGAACATGGTCCTGAAAGTAACGCCGTGTGTCCTCCTCAACAGGCCGATCATACAAATACTGATGCGAGGCTACGGCCAACCGAGCACGAAGTGAATGCCCTCACTGATCTTTGAGCGGAGAATCCTGACTGGGAGCTCGCTACTCACATTCCGTCCCAAACACAAACACGTGACGTATTGATTTTTCTAATTGATTCACCAGTGATTTCCAGTCAGCCGCTGGTCCCCGATGAGGAATCCCGTCCGCGCCACACACCACGTTCCAGCGCTATGTCCGCCGCCGGACATCGCTCCGTCCCACTGATGGGGAACGTGAAGCGCAACTAACCGAGATCTCAGTGTTGATTTAACTCGGGAAAAATGGCGAACGGTCGAGTGAGCAGCCTGTTTGTGTCGTTCACCGGCTGCTCTCAGCGCGTCTCTCGGTCCCGGGTAAGCCTCTTTAGTAAAGGTGCTGTGTGGTGGAGGCGCTCTGGGTTCTCCAGCCAGCTCACAATTAGCAGAGCAACCCCCCCCCCCTCCCCTTCTTCTTCTTCTTCCTCCTCCTCCTCCTGGATGTCCACACACTCGGGTTTGGTTTGAAATCATTCAAGAGGATTTGGGCCTGAGCAGCCAATCAGGAGGAGGCATGGGAGTGGGCAGCAGGTGGAGGAGAAGAGAAGTGAAGCCTCGACGCTCCGAGGCTCCGCCCTCTTAAAGGAACAGTCACACAAGTTCGACACCGAGGGGAACGTATCGATCTCTCAAATAAATCAAAACAGAGCAAAAGGAACTGTGGCTTAGGACACGTGTCTATATGTGTAAATTCATATAAGTACACACACACACACACACACACACACACACACTGACTGCAATGTCCTAATAACGATAGCTATGCAAACCTGTGTGTACAGCTTTACAAATAAATATATATACACAGCATATAAATATATATACTTTTATTTATTAGTTTTTACTTATTATTATTATTATATATATTTGTTATTTGTGAAGTTGTATATCTGTGTGTGTGAGTGTGTGTGTGTTTATTACGTACATCACAAGACACGGATTACATTAAAATCCCCCTTTATTAAAGGGCTGTGTAAATTATTGTTCAAGTTACTGTAGATTATTCGAAGCCTGACCCTGATCAGCGTTCTACTACGATCTGACCACCGCTTACCACTAACCTAATTAACAGCATAAAATGACAACAGCCCACTTAAAGTAACAATCTTTCAGTGTCAATTGTAGTTCAACAAGCACTTTTGAGATTTCTTTGCAAGACTACAGCGCCCTCCTGTGTACATTTGTCAGTAATGCCCCCTAAACGACAAGAGGCTCCACTCCACTCTTTGGTTTTAAGAGCTGTGCTAGTGTCCAAAAGTCAAAGTGGCCATTACCACTTTAGCCTCCATGCAGCATTGGAATGTGATTTCACTGTACTAGAAAGACAGTGGGAATATGAATGTACAGTAGATTACTACAGTGGATTTAATAAGTAGGTATATGAGGCTGTTTTGGAGCATGTCAGCAAGGACTGTGCTCTATGTATCAGAGTCTGATGACAAATGAGTTACACTCAGGTCCCCACCAACATGGTGTCATATTTATTATCGGTATTGTTAGTATTTCTTTTTTGGGATCCTTCCCTGGTAAGACTGAGAGCCTCCAGACTCTGAGCTGAAGATTTACTTCTAACGCAAGTTTCCTGACACAACTGGATTTGAGAAAGCTTTCGGCCATCAGACAAAAGTACATGACATCCACCGTGGCCGGTCTAGAGCAGATGGACATGGACAGATTAACATGTCTCCAGGGGAAATCACTTCTCAGACAGATTCACTGGATTCAGTCAGATTACCCAGGGAGCATCATGTCTGCTGGGACACTGCAGAACGTGGAGAGCCATGCAATCTATACAGAGAGGCCGATTCTGAGACAATAGTCTGAGGAGGTTCGTGGACGTGCAGTGGGTGTTTCACGTGTGACTGACTGACCCCTGAGCCAGGTACAAGTCAGGATCCAGGACAGAAACTCACACATACACTCCACAGCACACAATATGTCTATTGCAAAAAGCTACAGTTCATTTAAAACAACATGTCCTGAGCCAGTCAGGACAGGCTCAGTGTCAAATGCTGTCACACAATGCTTTACAAGATCACGGCTAAAATCACACTGTCAGTCATAGGTGAGTCAACTGTATTTCTTGTCGGAGTGACAGAATCGGTTATTATGGAGAAAGAGCTGACTCCAAAACGCAAACTGAGCCTGACACACGTGAGCAGGAACGTGAGGATTGATCTTCAAAACACTCCTTCACCTTGGAGCCATGTCTGGAAAACCGCTCACAATACATCCAAATAAGCGAAGAACAAAATAATCAATTATAATTTCGTGCACAGGACATATTTTACCCCTGTTTGATTGCACAGGATGGGTTGCTCTGATTCAGATCTTTGTTGGCTTTGCAAACAGGAGAAAGGTTCCTTTAACCACATTGTTTGGGCGTGCACCAAAGTTCAAATGTTGTGGGAAAGTTCTACACAATCCCTGGGAATGATTATTGGCTAAATACTATTCATCGTGTTCCTGCATTGTGCCTTTTGAATAACACTGCTGGAGGAACTTGGTCCAAACTCAACAAACACATTTTGTAATAGTTGGATGCATGACGACTTAAAGATGGATTACAACTAACTGGAAAGATACAAATCAGTTGCGGCTTCAAACATTTCTGGTTTTCCACGGAGGGCTGCATCCAACCTTTCTGAACTCACAATGAGGAACAACAACTGTGGTGCTTAGATAATTATTGTGTTATGTGGGTGAAATATAAAGTTCAAGTTAAACAAAAGACTTTCCTTCTGCCCTTGTGTTGTCCAGTAGAATTTGTTTGGCAGTCACATACTGTACTTTCTGTCAATTTAGTCACCAGTAAAGCAGGGATAGGGATGATGGGAGGCAGATTGATTATTGTATTTATATGAGTGGAGGCTCAAAGGCACATGGCCGATACCTATAAATAGATATCTGCAGCAGCAAGTACAGAGGAGGCCACATGGTCCATGGCGTAAACTTCATTACACTGTAGAGCCCATGTTTCACTAAGACCAGATTAACAGTATGACGCACAGTGGAATAGACCTGAGTGGGTTTGATGAGAGGTGAGAGAGGACGCAGAAAACAAACATTGTACAGAAATAAAAAGCAAAAAAACAAAAAGCTACTACGTAATTCACTTATGAGTCTAATTATTTACCTCCCCTTTGCATTTTTTAATATCCCTCTTTTTTTTTTCTCTCTCTCTCTTCTTGTTTCATTACTGTTATTGTCATTATTTAATTACATTTTATAAATTATTTTGTATTATTGTTGTAGTTATTGGGAGTTAAGAGTGTGTGGGATGGGAGGGGATGTGGGGATATACTGTGGTTGATTTAAAGCTGAGCGATACCCTCCCTTTTTCTCTCTTTCTTCCCCCCTTTCTTGGGGGGGGGGGGGGGGGGGGGGGTGCACAGCAGATGTACAATTACCACACAGGTTGCAAAACATTTTCCATCAGTAGAGCTCAGGTCTACATGTTTGATTCATGTCCGATTGGAGGATTTGGCTCCTTGCTATGTCAAAAGGTGGCTTACTGGTGGCAGGAAACCCCACATTTTCCACAATTAGAAAAACACAGATCCACATACACACCCAACACACACATGGGTTCAGACATGCCTCTCTGTTGACTAATGTTCCTTCCATTCTTTGGGCCCCCAGTATATACAGTAAATATGATTTTGATTTAAAGGGCCAGTGTGTAGAATTTCTAAGGCTCTCTAATAATTCTCATATCTAAGTTGTATGTAAGTGTTTTTGTTTTGATAGAATGAGCCTTATATATTTGTAAATATCTCCATCGCCATAGTTGGATCCCCATATTGCTACAGATGCCCAGAGCGGACAAGCCGGTTAGAGGTTAGGGTTAGGAGTGCCTCCTGTTGAGATAAGGCCTCTGTGATACTCCATTGTTATCGCTGCAAGTTACACATCGGGTAGCTTTACTATTTTCAAGATCCTTTCTGAGCAGAGCCTCACATCCACAGAGTTCTAGGCTCAAATCTCAGTTTCATGTTCATGGCGGTTAGGTTATTAACTACTCTTAAGTTGCCTGTGAATTTGATTGGTTGAGTCAAATTTTCGACCCTGTGATAGACTGGGGAACTGTCGACGTTGTACCCTGCTTGTCGCCCTTTAGCAGCTGGGATGGGCTCCTGCACCTCAAAAACCCTTAAAATATATTAAGTACGACTGGGAGATGAAGGTAGTGGTCAGCGCTGCCGCCTCACAGCAAAAGGATTCATGGTTTGAATCCCAGTTTACCTCTTGGTGGATTGTGAACGTTCTGTCCGTGTTAGCGTATCCAAAGACATGCAGGTTGATTGGACAATAAGAATAAATGTAGGCAGTGTTTGTTTGTTAGCCCTGTGGTACCTGTCCAGGGTGTACCCCGCCTTTCACTTAAGGCACTTGTCAGCTCAGATTGGCTCCCCCCCACCCTCAAAGGATAAGCATTATAGATAATGCATGGATAGCTAATGGATTATTTGGATTAATCCATTTACTGTTCTGTTACTATCAACTTGTGAATAATCAAACAATGGTGTATGTTGCAAATATCTCTTATTGGGAGAAAGGATGTTGACATATATCGCACCCAGATTTTTATATTTGGTCCAAGCAAACCACGGTTCATTCAGGTCAAGTTTAGCCCCTGTCACACTGTCCAGTTTGCTGGGATGTGGACGCAGTGATGAAAAAGGCCAATCCTGAGTGTCATAATAGCTTGAAACAGGCTAAACTGAATGAGTTTCAAGGACAAACGTGCTTTGATAAGGCTAAGAGCATCAGTTTTAGTTTTAGTGTGCGTTACCAACTGGTGGCTGAGTTGCTGGAAGCTGTGCTGCTCCCGCCAAACAAGTTATTTGTACATTCACAATCACAACACAGATGTTGTTTGACAAGGAAATGCCAAGGTGGATGCAGCTGCAAATGCCGCAGCTAAATAGCCCCTAACCACACAGCTTGTTTCACTTCCTGACACACATAACACCAACAGCTGATCTGCAAAAGCTGCAGAGGAGAACGACAGAAGAGGAGAAGAGTAACTGGATGAAAGAACAGGTACGTTTCAATCATTTGGACCAAACAACAAACCCTGTCTGCATAAGGTTTTCATGTTTCTCCAAAATCATTTTTAATCCACATACCATAAAAAAATACCATGGGAAATCAGCAGTGACAATGGTACACACTTTGTAAGCACTGCTCTGAAAGGGGAGTTTTCAGGAATTGACTGTGCTTTGCGTTCCAGCAGACAAGCATAGGACACACGGCCACAACACCTTCACTCTGCATGTTGGCCACACAGCCTTTACAAAAAAGAACCAGACCGATATGGATTTTTGAAGGCCTCGATAAAATATTTGATTTAAAATTTCTGATAGTCGTATATTGATTTCGTTATCAAACACTTATGACAAAGAGGTGAGGCTTGATATTTTTGAATTAAGATAATAAACATATGTTTTGCATAAAGTACATAAAACGTAAACACACTACCGTTCAAAAGTTTGGGGTCACCCAGACAATTTCGTGTTTTCCATGAAAACTCACACTTTTATTTATCAAATGAGTTGCAAAATGAATAGAAAATATAGTCAAGACATTGACAAGGTTAGAAATAATGATTTTTATTTGAAATATTAATTTTGTTTTTCAAACTTTGCTTTCGTCAAAGAATGCTCCATTTGCAGCAATTACAGCATTGCAGACCTTTGGCATTCTAGCTGTTAATTTGTTGAGGTAATCTGTAGAAATTTCACCCCACACTTCCTGAAGCACCTCCCACAAGTTGGATTGGCTTGATGGGCACTTCTTTCGTACCATACGGTCAAGCTGCTCCCCCAACAGCTCAATGGGGTTGAGATCTGGTGACTGCGCTGGCCACTCCATTACAGACAGCATACCAGCTGCCTGCTTCTTCCCTAAATAGTTCTTGCATAATTTGGAGGTGTGCTTTGGGTCATTGTCCTGTTGTAGGAGGAAATTGGCTCCAATCAAGCGCTGTCCACAGGGTATGGCATGACGTTGCAAAATGGAGTGATAGCCTTCCTTATTTAAAATCCCTTTTACCTTGTACAAATCTCCCACTTTACCAGCACCGTACAAATTATACTGTAGCCCTGTAACCCTATTTGTTTCCCCATATCCCCATTACTGTTTGGAAATAACAATAATCATGATCATTACAACCTTTTCATCATTCAGAAAGTAATAAAACAATCTGACAGCATTCAAAAGTTAGAAAACTATTACCTGAGCAACCCAACAACCTAATTTCTGCCCAAAGACTATTGTGTTTTCTTCTTATGTTGCTGTGTGGTCATTCTTCTCGTTGTAATTCCTGTGTCTGATAGAGCACACCACTCCGCTCTTTGGTCTAAGTGAGCCAGTGTCCAATATGTCAAAGGTCTCTCCAGGGGCAAGGGTGAAATCAAACCTCTGGATCAGCTTGGCCATCACCACTTTAGTCTCCATCTGAAAACACATTCAGGGTGTTTACATGGCTCTGTTCAGACATGGTATCAACATGCATGTCGGGTGACCCCATCACGAGTTCACAGCTCGAAGTTTGCTAGAAAGTTTCTCCTCATGTGTCTCCAGTGACCCCGCTGTGTGTGTTTTGCCCATGTTTTGTCTGTGTTTCCAGTTTTAGTGTGCGGCTGGCTGGGGGGGGCGTGTCTTCCTGTTTCCTGTTCTTTTGCCATTTCACCTGCACGCCTGAGCTTAATTCTACCATCAACTTATCAGGCTTGTCTCAGTATGTGAAGAGCGGCCCATCCTACGAGAATCCACTAGATCGTCATCCATCGTCTGTGGTAGAAATTCTACAGCTGCCTCCTCTGGCCTGCACTTCCACTTTTTGTTACTCTGCCTGTTATCAGTCTCTGGTTGCCTCACCCCTGTTGGACCAGTTCCCACCCATAAAATATCTGCTATGCTTGTCCTGCCCCAGTCCGTTGGAAACCCGATTGTGTGAAAGCCGCCGTGCTCCGCTGCCTGTCTGCTCTGTCATCTGGAAAACTGACTGTTGGAACACTTGCCTGTCCCAACCCGTCAGTCACGCCACTGCTCTACATGTAAATAAACAGTCACATCATTGCAAGGAATGGGTTTGTGTTTGTCAATTTGTATGTGTGTGTGTGTGTGAGTGTGTGAGAGACAGTGACAGTGGGTCAAGGAGAAGCTGAGCAAATCAGTACAATGTGCTCAGCTATATAATGAAATAAGTAATTACTCATTTGAAAAAGTAAAAAATTCTACTTTAGTAAAAAAAAATATAGATAAATAAGAAAAAATTGTATGACAGCCTTACAAGTATGGGAAACAGTGTGAAGTGTCAAAATGTTTTCGGTTCTGACTAGAGCACATCGAGGACGTCAGCTGAGTGGGCGGTCCTTCAATGTGGCCCAGGACATTTGCGTCCCTGACCACCTTCGGATATATGGACTGATGAGTGATTGTATCTCAGATGCGTCCGCCGTGCATCTCAGGTGCGTTCACACCTGTACTTAGAGCCACTTGTAAATCTGATCACCCAAGACATATGTGGATACCAAGTATGTGGCACATTTATATACATTTTGTCAACACCCACCTGAGCAAAGTTCTGGCCAAGGCATGCGCGTGGACCAAGGGCAAAAGGGTAGTAGCAGTAATAAGGCCTTGTAAAACAAATAAGACACAACTCATTAAATGGACTTCATTCTCTTATATGGAGCAATGCTCTGACACAGTAAGAGTAAAAATGAAACTTGTCTTTGTATGCAACTCACTTAGGGGCATCTGGGTGAAATCTGTCTGGATCAAATTTCAGTGGGTCCTTGAAGAATTTCTCCATTCTCCCAGTCACATAGGTACTGAACTACATTTCAGAGCAATTCATTGAAACATGAAACAGAAACACACTATAAGACATGTTTGGGTTTAGATGCTACATACTTTCTGATTTGCAGGTGCATTCCAGACATTCAAAAGTGAATGACTCACCATACAGTTGAATCCTCCAGGTATGTGGATGCCGTCGATGACCATGTCTTCAAGTACATCACGAGATGTGCCTGGAGCTGGCGGATAGATCCTCAGAGTCTCCTTCAGCACCTGGGGGGAGGTTACAGTGTGGGCCAGTTGCTTAACAACTGCACATTTCAGTTAACGATACTGGTTTGTCCTGATCTCTAGATGATTTTCTTTTTTTCTCATTTAAAGCTGAGAGTTGAAACATGTCCTTTTCATGGCATATACCTGTGAGAGGTAGGTCAGGTTCCCCAGGTTCTCATAGTGTATGTCCTGTCTCATCCCAATGACATCATCCACCTCCTTCCTCACCCTGAGAAACAAAACACAATTCAAGAAACCATCATTCAGCAGCTACATTATTAATAACAAATAATGCTCTTCTTACTTCTCCAATATATCCGGATGTCTTGCCAGCTCCATGACGCAAAAAGCGAGTTGATTAGCTGTTGTTTCTTGGCCTGAAAATGTACAGATGACAAAAAATGAATCAGTGTTACTTTCAAACAACACACATTAACGTGACATTAAAGTGATTGTGTTCTTCATCTCTAAACAAAAAAGAATTTACTTAATAGATCAGTTAACCTACAAACCGATAACAATTCACAGTTCAACAATAACAACACTCAAATAATGCACGGACTATTTTGTGAACAGCTACACCACAATGTAGCAACATCATTGCAGAAAGAAGAAAAAACAGTTTAGATAGTGTGTATGGAATCAATTGGAGCTACATAATAATATTTAACTCAAACACAGTGGTGGGCTATAAATATAATTTCAGAACTCATACTGAAACCGGTGGATAGACACATTTTACTGACATTTTGGGTTAAATGTCCCTTTAACTAATTTCACGATTTCACATTCATTTCACAAACCAGGGCAGAAGCAACAGAGACTCACCAGCGATGAAGAACGTCACAAAATTGTCCAACATGGTCTCCTCCTCTTCTTTAGTAGTGCTCTCCTCTGGAATCAACAGAAAATGGAATCAACGTGTCAACTAATATTTGACTTCTCAACTCATTTTAATATCATATAATCATAGGCATCCATTTTGGATTAATGGGCATATTTCGGTACTTACAGCTACATATCTGTTTCTAATCTATCCATTTATTTTGCCTTTTGATATGGATAGATGATGGGTTGTATATTGAAATGAAAAATGTTAAATGTGTTTTTACTTTCTTAGTTAAGCTGTCCGCAACTCTCAATATTTTATGTTCTTATCTAGATCCTATTGTTTGCAGCTGCCATGGCTGATTACAACACAGGAACAATTAATCATAAGTCTTATCCAGTATAAAGGAGTGTGAACTTTAGAGACTGTAACCTTTGCCAGTAGCTTTGAGGATGTGCGTGAGGATGTCCCTGGGGATGTCATCGCCCCTTTTAATCGCGTTCTTTCTTTCATTTAACCACCGAGCTCCGGTTGTACGCAGTAGGCGGCACGCTTCCCTCACGTCCTTAATGAACGATCTGTTCTTTGGATTAAACTGGAAATGAAGGATTTTAGGAAGTATAACAGTTTATGAACCTTTAATCATATTAACTCCAAACAAACTGGCAGTGAAGACATACCTCAAAAAAGGTGTCTCGGAGATTGTGAATCATCCCTTTTAGACATGTCTCGATGGCTTTATGGAAGGGTGAAGTATTATGCAGCAGCTCCAAGTCCACACTGAAACCAATCTGAGAGGAAACTCAATATTGAGTTGGTTACAATGATTGGATGAATCTTCGCATAAAAATAAAAAAAACTTGGGTTAGAGCAGCTGCAGAAGAAGCAGATTAACACAATACCTTAGCAATAACGTCCAGAGTAACACAGTTGAACAGGGCAAGCATGTTGGCCTCAGTGTTACTGTCAGCAGCATCCGTGAAGCTATTCATCAGTTTCTCTGCCCTCTCATCGAAGGTGCCCATTAGACCTCGCAGATACCTGCAAGCAAAGAGAGGAGAAGCCTTAAAAAGAGTTGCCCACCTTCTGAAGAGGATCTGCAATGATTGTAGACGCTGTACTTAAAATCAAGGTAAATGTAGATTCACCATTCTGTCTCTGGTTGCAGAATGAATCATAATAAACTCACAAGCTGCTGAACGCAGGGTCCATGATCCGCCGCTGTTTATACCACTGCTCATGGTGCTGTGCTACTAACATGCTGTTGCCAAAGAACCTTGAAGAGAGGAATTGAACACAATTCTTATAAGTTCTTAAGAAGGTTGCACATGATTTCACGGAACAAAACATTGGACAACGTCACACAAACATGGACTGACAACAAACATATCTAAAACATGCTAAGATTACCTAAGTGGACATTACAGTTAGGGCAGACTGTTTGGTGCTGATGCCAATACTGACATTAGGGGCGTAAAAACATTTCTGATACATACAGCTGATATTTATACGAAAAAAAAGGGTAGTGTTTCCTAAGATGTCGTTATCAAACCTTTATCAAAATCTTTAGGGGCTTATATCGGACAGGTTTGTGCCAACCAATACATCGGTGGACCTCTGATTACAATGTAAGATGATGTATCTCAGAAGCGTCCGATGTGCATATTGACAGTATCACCCATCACAAATATTGACATTGTTAAAGTGTTGCTAGGTCCGTTGGACAACATGGTACCGTGTTTCAGGAGTATCACCGATTTATTACCTTTGACCAAACAGGTTGAAGAGTTTCTTGTAGACTATCCTATCTTTGGGGTACTTGGGGGACATGAGGATTTCCTGAGAACACAAGAGGGGCCCACAGAAAGACATTTTCATTGACCTCTGCGCGTTTAATAATTGTGCTGATTCATGCTGGTCTTTGTCCAGCAGTGCGATGCTTATGCAACAGAAGACCGCACACAAATGTGTTCCTGAAAGGTGCAGTGTTTACCTTGGTTGCTTCTGGACAGGAGACACCGAGTGTAACGATATGAAGAATATTGATCCTGTAAACAGGCCCGTACCTCTCTGACCTGCAGGGGACAACTCATAGATGAGTTTGACAGAATTACAGTTACACCTGAGAAGTGTCAGAATACACATGTGAGGGTATTAACACACAACAAACTGGGAGGGCTGGTTTTACAGTTTCATTGTGATGCTTTTAGGTCACGTCACTCCCCAAGGGTAAAAGAAAAAGAAACGGACGAGACACAGAGCAAGACAGAGAGAGAGGAAAGCCTCTGAATGAGAAAGGGGAGTTCACACTCACGGTAGCACCTCATATATTAAACACACACATGAGGACCAGGTGCTAAAGACCCCCAGTTTAAAGACACAATTTTACGACTTGTCAGTGAGTCAATTAGGACTAATTTCACACACACACACACACACAGACACACACACACACACACACACACACACACACACACACACACACACACACACACACACACACACAGACACACAGACACACAGACACAGACACACAGACACACACACACGACCTTACTCTTGCTGGCATCATTCTGCACGGGTCAACCAGCATAAAGGCCGGCCATGCCGAAACCTATCCCCATCCCCCTATCCTTTACTTGCCTCCGCTTCAGTGACTCTGAGGAGAATAACACACTTACCACTCCAGTAACTTATCGTGGATAACTCCGTCACCGTTTATGACACTCAGAAGCGCCGGTGAATGTCCGAAGAAAAAACTGCGAGGAGCAAAACAATGTGTCAACAAGTTCACGCGACATTAGGACGAGCAGTAACGGAGCCACTTGACTTACTTGTCTCTCGGCGGCCCGGGTATGTGGTCGTACTTCATGTGAGTGTATTTGAGGTACACGCAGTAAGAGAGAAACGCGATCAAAAGCAGAACGAGTAGAACCGCCGGGGCCGTCCAGCCCAACAGGACGGAGAAAACGGCCATGTTACCGCCAAGGCAGCGCGGAAGTGAAGTGAAGTGGAGATCGGTCGGTAGGTCGTCAGTGTGGCCAAAGTGAACCTGGTAGATAAAGCGTTTACGTCTACGTTGTCGGTTGCGTATAAAATGAACAGCTGTTTTCAATGGAACTCAACGGGCTCCATAGCTCAGTGGTTAGAGCACTGGTCTTGTAAACCAGGGGTCGCGAGTTCGATCCTCGCTGGGGCCTCGTGTGGTAAACTTCATTTTCCTCTGACGTCAGTTTGTTTTGGATGTTTGCACTGCGATAATAACTTTATTTATTCAGCACCTTCCACAACCAAAGTGACAAAGCGCTTTACGACGCTTCACAAACCTGTACAACAGTCTCTTGCTCCCCTACCAGTTAGACCAGTCCACCAGCCCAGTTGCTCATTTCCATCTTTTGACGGCCAATCCGTAAACTCTATGTCCATCTTTCGTCGCGCCGCCCAATCATGTCGCACCGTTTCCATCTTTCGGACAACCAATCAGTGGGTCCATTCTCCTTCTTTTGCATTTTGAATAATCATAATGTTACTGTAGCATCCCACTTATAGTAGAGTATAACATCATTAGCAGCACTATATTATGCCTGTATGCAGTGGTGGGAAGTAACGAAGTACAAATACTTTGTTACTGTACTTAAGTCGTTTTTTAACACATCTGTACTTTACTTGAGTATTTACTTTCCTGACGACTTTTTACTTTTACTCGGTACATTTGAACACAAATTCCTGTACTTTCTACTTCTTATATTCTCCAAACGGGCTCGTTACTTGAGCAGTGGAGGTTGGCGCAACGCGCGCCTTTACACACGGCGCACCTCTCTCGCTCACTCGCGTGCCCCCTGCCTCGGGAGATGCGCAAACCCAGCGGCGTGTTTGCCGTCGGGGGGGAGGGGGGGAGCAGCGCGAGGTCTTAAGCCGAGGTTGGTCGACCGGTCGACCGGGGGCAAGCAGGCTGTACCGGTAATGATCCCTCAGCAGGTTCACCTTCAGAAACTTTTTAAAGAGTTTTACTTCCTCTAGTATTTAGATGAATGAGTTACTCTGCTGTTACTTTGCTTAAACCGTATTTGGTGAAGCACATAAATCTGAACTCTTCCTCTTCATCGCTATCAGTTTGTTCACCTCCCCGATCATCATCCTCATCTATCCTCCTCTTTTGCCCCTTTATTTCACTTTTTCAGTCGCCCCTGAAGTCTCCCATTTCATCTGTCGTTGTCCACATCCATGACGACTTTTTTGGTACTGCCTGGCTTCCCAAACTCGTACTAGCAAAGGACACTTAATCTGGACCTGTGTGGACGAGGGCGCAGCAGCTTGGCTCATTGACACAGATTCATCTTCACATAACGAACGTGTTGTTTCTGAGGCTACAGACAAGACTTGTCTGCTCTTCTCTGCTGTTCTCTCTTCAGCTGGATGTCGGGGACCTGAAGCAGCAGCTGGCTCACAGTCAGACTCTG
The DNA here is from genome assembly GCF_009819705.1 of Hippoglossus hippoglossus. Classification (NCBI taxonomy): domain Eukaryota; kingdom Metazoa; phylum Chordata; class Actinopteri; order Pleuronectiformes; family Pleuronectidae; genus Hippoglossus; species Hippoglossus hippoglossus. Next base: position 14,951,255 of record NC_047174.1, read on the forward strand.
TTCCCAGACAATCCGTCAGTCTGGGGCAAAGACCTGGCCGGGTACCTCAACCTCAATGTGACTGTGCCGGAGACAGAGCCCAGTCACAGCAGCTGCACTCACGGTCGGTTGTTTTTTTTGATCAAGATCCAAATATGCAAAGTAATACAGTGCAATTTTTTATATGACCTTTTAGTTGCTACGCTCATTTATTAACAACCTGACATTGAGAGGTTTTTGCAGTGATGTCATATCCTCCTTTTTTCAGACTACCCATACTGCCTTACAGGGCAGGAGCGGAGGGGTGTGATTAAAGGCCTCATCAGACGCTGCAGCGACGCTCTGCCAGGTTTCCCTCGACCACTGTGTTTACACCATGCTCAGGGAGCTGGACAGGCAGTCCGGTAAATACAGGAGGTTACATGAAGAGGTGGAAGTGGTTTGGACGTTATCCCTCTTCGTTTGCTCTGTGTATCTTCAGTGTTATTCCCAGAGTAGATTCAGTGCTTTTAGTGAAAAGATGAGGAGATGTAGTTTGTGATGCATATCCTAATTGATATAAATCATTTGGTTAGAACATCACAGGTTATATGGCAGAACTGTTCTAGTAAACTTGATCAGTTAAGGATAATGAACCTAATAAAATGGTTTTAAGAATGTCTGGGGTATTTTTGCTTTAATGAATCAGCCAATAGTTGACAGCCAATAGGAAATGAGTTGAATACGAATAAATGTGTGTTGACTGCTTCACTGCACTGGTGTGTGTGTGTGTGTGTGTGTGTGTGTGTGTGTGTGTGTGTGTGTGTGTGTGTGTGTGTGTGTGTGTGTGTGTGTGTGATTTCAGTTCCATTGTCCAATGTACTGCAGGATTTGTCTTCTGGAATAACTGTGGAGTAATATGTTGTAATACTCCCCCCCCTTCTTCCTTCCTCTGCAGTATTTGGAGTTACTGCGGTCGGTTCAGAATCGCCCGGTGAAGTGTTTGACTATCATGTGGGCTCTGGGACAAGCAGGATTTTATGACCTCAGCCAGGGACTACAAGGTAACTAACAGTCATACACTGCCCCCGTTACAAAATTACACACATTCTCACAACTACAAAAACCATCCTTTAGTTGAGTAAGCGCAGTGTTTCATTGTTCTCACAACTTTACTGCTGCTCCGGGTCTGTCCTTTCTCCCACTTCCCCAACTATCTGTGAGCACAGCAAGTCTGGGTTAGGGGTTGATGGAGCAAGTCCAGTTTTGTAGTGAATGATTGTGCAGCGAATTTCAACACAATTTAAAATACTTTACATAGAAAAATGTGTATTTATCCTCTGTGATGGAAATTCATCTTGAGATTTGAAATAATGAAATTCTCAGACTGGAGTTGCCTTTGAGTCTTTATAATAGTAAGCTCTGCAGAGGTTACACAACAAGCACGGGTGCTCAAAATGGAACTGGCCGCAAGTTCACAAAAGCCAGAACTTATACAAAGAGGCGTTTCATAAAACATAATATGAAAAAAGACATGAAAGACATGAGATCATCTGTGTCTGTCCGTCCGCTGTAGCAGTTGGAAGAAAAACATCACCAAATAAGGGCATGCACCCTGTTGATCAAGGTCATAGCAGTGAGACACCACCAAGTAAGGGTTCCATCCTGTCAGGTAGACAGTATCACAGCAGTTAGACACCTGGTCAGGGGGATTTCCAATACCTTAGACACTGGTCAGTTGAATTTTCCACTACACTTCCCCCTTTGATCATCAATAAAAATATGATCACTAACGAAAAATAATCAAGAAACATCATAATCAACATCATAATCATAGAAGAATATCGACGAGTCTTCAACCCTGGCACTTTGCGCACAGACAGGGTCACATCCACCATGGAGAGGTTCTAGAACATACGATGCATGGTGGGGAGGTGCAATAGGTAGCCGCTGCTGTTTTTGTGGAAAGAAAAAAAAGTTCTTTTCCTGTGATTGAGCAAGCATTTGAAATGAAAAATGGAAGGAAATCAGGTCAAACAACATCATCATCTCATTAACCATTATCAAAAGTTAATATACTGTATAGATTGGCAAAAGTAACTCATATTAAAATGTAATAAAACGTTAAATGTCAACATACAGTATATTTAAGGTTGAAAATATGCAGTAAAAACTTTTTAAATTCTTGCTAGGAAGTAAAAATGTATTAAGGATGTACAAACTTCATAAAGTAACTCACATCAACCTTAAAAATTCACAGAGCTTCAAATTAAAGCATCATAAAATATGAAGTTGAAAGGATAATTACAGTAGCTGTTTTTGTCTTGTGAAATCATTAAGAAACACATAAGCAAGCTGGGGGGAGAAAATAACATAAAAAAACCTAAAATTGAGTATCGTCATCAGAACCATCTGTGCTGTCAGTGTCCAGGTAGGGAGGGATGGGGAATAAGTTACAGATCAAGGGGACCTGAATCACTTCTCTTGTGTCTAGTCAAATTTGCATGTGCTGGATGGTTCTGAGAGGACACCGTAGGAAAAGACAGTTCGTTAGATCATCAGAGACTTTCACAGGAGTGCATCTAGACAGAATAATGTGCAAAACAATAATAGAGGAGATCATGAGTAACACGTATAGCGAGCCTCTCAGGCCACACAACCCTGGATGTCGAAATGGATGCCATGGCCTGTCCATGGTCTCAGTTGTCAGGCAGATTTCTTCTGTGTTGTGGCAGAACGCTCGTGTGGTTAATCATACAACACTCTTGGTGCTTCTCAACCTGTGGAAGTATCAGTGTGTGTGCTTTGAGTTGAAGGCGTCAGCTGGTCAGATGGAGCTGGTACTCATTTGCAGTGGCTGGCGTGGATCCAGGTGGCTCTTTCAGCAACTTTCACTGCTGTGTGGGTTGTGAGCAGTACCTGGTAGGGCCCTTGCCACCTGTTTCCTGATGTCTGAAAGAGAAGAAGTCAGAGCAATAGGACACCATATCATGATCACACAAGTCTGTGGATGGAAGCGGAGAAGACGGAGGATCCACACCAATGTGGGGAGGAGTTGCAAAAAGAATCTCATAAAGTGAAAGATTAGATCTGGTTCGTTTTCTCATCCTCATGTACATCAGCACCAGAGGCAGGACTGTTGTCCATGCGAGACCTGTGTCTTCACAGCATTTTGCAAGTTTAGTTTTGAGTGTGCCGTTCTCTCGTTCCACAGCTCCACCACTGGCTGGATGATATGCACAGTGTGTTCGCACATCCATAGTTAGATGAGAACCGAGTTGTTTGACAGCTTCGTTTACGAAGTGTCTGCCATTGTCACTGGAAATTCTGCTAGGAATTCCCCATTGTGGAATAATGTCTCTTAACAATGCAAAATGGCAGACAGAAGATCTGTGATGAGACCGTGGTGTGCTATCTTTTTACCAGAAGATGTGAGGAAGTTTCTGTGTTGCCAAAGGGCGCCAAAATCATGAGTTACACCGAACGCATATCTGGAGTCAGTGTAGACTGTGAGTGTTTTACCAGTAGCCAATTTGCATGCTTCCGTGAGTGCGATGAGCTCTGCTGCCTGTGCTGAGAGGTGATGAGGAAGAGAACTCGAGAGGAGCACTTCGTTATCTGAACAAACAGAAAAACCAACACAGTTAGTACCAGAGACAGGGTCACGTGAGGCGGACCCATCGACATACAGAATCAAGTCAGAGTTAGAAAGAGGTTTGTCAGAGAGGTCAGGTCGTGGGGAACACTGGACTTGAAGTTCAGCCACACAGTTGTGTTCTTCCCCGTCATCCGGAAGCGGAAGAAGCGTGGCTGGGTTCAAAGTTGAACAGCGTTTCACTGTGATGTTGGGCATGTCAAGAAGAACAGTGTGATACCTCAACCAGCGAGCAGCAGAAAGATGTGAGGTCTTCTGTTCTGTAAGAATGAGAGACACAGCATGAGGAACAAGGAGTGTCAAGTCAGAGTAACCTACTATGTCTCGTGAGGCAAGGACGGCTTTTTTCACAGGCGGCCACTGCACGCAAACAACGTGGAAGGCCAGCTGCCACCGGATCAAGTTCGGCGGAGAAGTAGGCGACAGGGCGATATTTGTCACCATGAGACTGAAGGAAGACGGAAGTCATGCAGCGGTCTCTCTCATCCACAGCCTGAACAAAAGGTTTGTCAGGGTTAGGGAGAGCAAGAGTGGGAGTTTGCTGCAGCGTCTTCTTCAGTGTGACAAATGCCTCGTCTGCCTCGTGAGTCCAAACGACACGTTCGTGAGGAGTGAGTGATTTGCCATGGTACAGAGCACCTAAAGGGGCTTCAAGAAGAGCAAAGTCAGGAATGAACGTTCTACAGAAAGAGCATGTGACGATGAATGACATGAGTTGTTTCTTCGTCAAGGGTTTAGGCATGTTAACAATAGCTTCTACTCTCTTATCAGACAGGGATTTGCCATCTTTGGTGACGACATGACCCAGAAATGTGACAGTTTGTTGAACAAACTAGTTTGCTGAGGCTGACATTATGGCCCTCACGAGCCAGATGTCTCAGCAAAGCGATCGTATCTGTTTCACATTGCTCCTGTGTGGGACTGGCAACTAGTAGATCATCAACATACTGCAAGAGAACTGAACCCAGAATGAGGATGAGGGATTCAAGACTGTTCCTGAGAGCCTGATTGTATAATGATGGAGATTCACAGTAGCCTTGACATAGGCGTGTGAACGTGTAGGCCTTGTTTTCAAAATGAAAAGCTAACCAGTACTGGCTGTCCCTGTGGACAGGAACACAAAAAAAAAAAAGCATTGGATAAGTCTACAACCGAAAACCACACTGCATTAGACGGAATTTGGGAAAGCAGCGTGTATGGGTCGGGAACAATATGCGATCAAGCAATTACAGCATCATTCACAGCCTTCAGATCCTGCACAAACCGCCACTCAGTAGGTTGACCTTTGTCTCTGATCTTCTTAACTGGGAACAGTGGAGTGCGGACCGCTGAATCAGGGCAGGGGACAATTACACCAGCCTGCAAAAAGGATTCAAAAACAGGACATATCCCCTCCACTGCATTCTGTCTGAGTGGATATTGTTGTTTACATGGCCTATAATCAGATTTTGGAGTGATTTTGACTGGATCACAGTTTCTGATGAGGCCCACATCCTATTTGTCCTTTGCCCACAGTGTTTAAGGCAGATCTGAAAGTAAAGGAGAAACATCAGAGGGGCTGGACAACATTGCATAAGAATGAAGGTGATTTTCAGTCACAACAAATGAGCGTGTGGCTGGAGAACAGAAGGTTGGAGACATTTTTAGATCAAATGCACTCAGACTGGGTGAATACATTACGTCAGGCGTGGTTGTGGGTTGCCAATCAATGGCAGCCTGGCATGATCTGACAAATGGGCCTAAGTCTTGCCACTGGTCATCATGGGACTTGGAGAGCGAGATGTGAGGGCTGGAATTCGAGACGCGAAACAGTGCCATCTGATTGTCAGTGAGTGAGACGGAAGCTGCACTTCTGGAACCAGACCAAAAAATATTGGACACTTTTCAGAGAATCATCAGGAAAAGGCAAAAACAGAGATTCATAAACGTGATCTGCTGTGTCTGTCACATGTGAAGTGCAATGCAGTGAATCAGTGTGCATAAAATCAGAAAAAAGGGGTGACGAGAGAGTGTGACGTGGAGAGAAGATCAGTGGAGGCATTTTTAGGAAGTTGCCACTGATATACAAACAGCTGCTCATGTGTGGTCTGTGACATTGTGAAGAAGAATTGTGCGTAACCGTCACTCCATCAGGGGAGGATACTAAATTGAAGCCTAACACAATCATCAAATCTCTTTCTAATAGATTAATTGGGCAACAAGGAGACAACAGAAAATCATGTTCAAACCTTATGGGATGTTTGTCAAACTGAGCGGCGCATTTTAGAGGTTTTGTGAAATTTTCTTTTACCTTGGCACCGCTGGCACCTTGAGAGAATATAAAGCGACCACTCATCTCAGGAGATGTGGGCAAATCTGACATCCTAACCACAGAATAACCTGCACCAGAGTCGACCATGAAATTAAGTTTGTGACCGGTAACACACAGTTCGAGTTGAGGCATTTTCTTAAAAGCATCACTATTGTACTTAACATAAGAACCACAAAGTTGTGTTTGCTCTGGTGTGTGTGTGTGTGCGGTTAGTTTAGCAAGCGATTTCTTCATTGCTGGAGCTTTTGTGTGTATGTGCGGTTAGAATTGCAAGCGATTTCTTCATTGCTTTGGCATGTATGTATCTGTGTTTCACTTCCCTTTCTCTGATCCTCGGCGGGTGTATTGGTCGTCTCCCCCCCGTCTGCCTCTCCTCACTTTCTGTAGTTCAGTCGGCAGTGAAAGTTCTTGTCTCCCCGTCCTCTCGCCGTTGGGGGCAGTTCTTTGCCCAGTGTCCTTTTTGTCTGCAGATTAAACACTCATCTCTGGCAAGTGGGGGTCGTCGAGAGAAACCTCTCCCACGGCCACGTCCGCGACCGCGCCCCTCTCTTCCTGGTTCAGTGAAGTTGGCTCTGCTATCAGTGTTATCTTGTCTGTGTGGCCTTGACAGGGCAGACACAGCCTGCATCATGGTTAGCTGTGCTTTCTGGAGTTGTTGATCCTTTTTCTGCTGACTTTGTCTTTGGTTTCTTTGTGTTGACGTTCAGCATTTTCAGCATGACGTCTGACCTCTGTCAAGCGAGCATCCTCAAGCCCGATGCAGGTGTGGCCTACGTCTGCCCGTAGTGGGGGGAGCAGACCATTCAAGAAGGCCTGTTTCAGATGTGTTTCATAAGCCCCTGGCTCGTTGCCAAGGGTGTCAGGTATGGGGATGCCTCTGTGTTGATTAAACAGGACGGTCAGACGTGTGAGGAAATCTCCTACGGTTTCGCCTGGTTGTTGTTTGCACCCCGTTATTTTGGACATGTCAATTTTATTGGGGAAGGCGGTCCTCAGGGCGTTGAGGAGTGTGTTGAGAGCGTTGACGTATGCTGCATTAACCGCATCATCCCAGTCTGGTGAAGTCAGACGGAGGTCTCCCCCACAGTGCGGACATATCTTTGCAAAGTCAGTGGGGCCTAAAGATGAGGAAGAGGTGGCGTCATCATTCAGTCCTCCCGCTGCCCCGTCTCCATAGACTGGGAGAGTGGTGGGTGGAGTCTGAGATGGGCCTGATCGTTGATTGGTGGAGTCTGGTCTCTGCACATCATCATGGAGGAGGGTTTTGTCGTAGGTGAGGAGGAAGGCAGGCGTTGAGGAGAGGACTGCCACACCCTGTAATGGAGAATACAGAGATCTATATGATTTCTTTTCAACTTTCTCAGTTTCCTTCTTATCAACCTTAGCCATCTGTTTAAATGTTTGTTTTCTGTCCCTACACTCTGCCTCTTTTTCCCACATTTCAAGACACTTTCTTATTATCTTCTGTCTTTCCACATTGCGACCTTGATTTATTTTTTTATTTTTTTATTTTTTTATTTTTTTATTTATTTATTTATTTTTTCTTCCTCTTTCTCGAGGAGTTTCTCTCTTAAAAGTTTAATTTTTTTCGACAATAAATGACCCGTTATGAGGAAAAGCAAAGTCTCTGGACCATATTGGAAGAAAAATGTCACACTTTCCCGTCCTCACTCTTGCAACCATAAAGCCCACCATTTGGACTTTCTGTATGAAATCGTACTCATCCACAATTTCTATATCCTTATCAATTAAGTGTATGAAATCGTACTCATCCACAATTTCCCTTGAACACTCAATTTAAGACGTGGACGTCTCCACGAATCCTTGTTTCTTTCTCTGGCAAAACAGGAAAAATGCCTTCACGAATCCTTGTTTCTTTCTCTGGCAAAACAGGAAAAATGCCTTCACGAATCCTTGTTTCTTTCTCCGGCAAAACAGGAAAAATGCCATCAACAAGGATGATTGCCACAAGGACGAGTCAGATTAACATCATTAATCCACAATAATCCAGAGAGAATGACTAATACACCCGTTCCAAATAAAACCCTTTAAATGTATTATTTCTTATGTTTGATTTTGTATTTGAGAAATCATCTAAACAGTCATGAAAATCAGAATTTCAAATCTCACCAGATATAAGATGACCAAAGAGAGGTCTTTGGATCCCTGTGAAGAAGGTCCGGAACCCAAGTTATTTCGGCCCTCTCTTGTCTTAACTGTTGGAGGTAGAGGCAGAAGATTTTCTCTCCTGGGTGATCAGCCACCGAAGACTTCTCGGGTCAAGACGATCTTTCAAGGGATCCTGTTCGTGACGCCAAGTTTGTGATGGAAATTCATCTTGAGATTTGAAATAATGAAATTCTCAGACTGGAGTTGCCTTTGAGTCTTTATAATAGTAAGCTCTGCAGAGGTTACACAACAAGCACGGGTGCTCAAAATGGAACTGGCCGCAAGTTCACAAAAGCCAGAACTTATACAAAGAGGCGTTTCATAAAACATAATATGAAAAAAGACATGAAAGACATGAGATCATCTGTGTCTGTCCGTCCGCTGTAGCAGTTGGAAGAAAAACATCACCAAATAAGGGCATGCACCCTGTTGATCAAGGTCATAGCAGTGAGACACCACCAAGTAAGGGTTCCATCCTGTCAGGTAGACAGTATCACAGCAGTTAGACACCTGGTCAGGGGGATTTCCAATACCTTAGACACTGGTCAGTTGAATTTTCCACTACACCTCTCACGTTTATTATCTCAGTTCAATAGCTATATATGGTTAAACTGTAAAATATCAAGCCTCAATTCCATTTCTTTGACACATATCAGTCGATATACACTACCGTTCAAAAGTTTGGGGTCACCCAAACAATTTCGTGTTTTCCATGAAAACTCACACTTTTATTTATCAAATGAGTTGCAAAATGAATAGAAAATATAGTCAAGACATTGACAAGGTTAGAAATAATGATTTTTATTTGAAATATTAATTTTGTTCTTCAAACTTTGCTTTCGTCAAAGAATGCTCCATTTGCAGCAATTCCAGCATTGCAGACCTTTGGCATTCTAGCTGTTAATTTGTTGAGGTAATCTGTAGAAATTTCACCCCACGCTTCCTGAAGCACCTCCCACAAGTTGGATTGGCTTGATGGGCACTTCTTGCGTACCATACGGTCAAGCTGCTCCCACAACAGCTCAATGGGGTTGAGATCTGGTGACTGCGCTGGCCACTCCATTACAGACAGCATACCAGCTGCCTGCTTCTTCCCTAAATAGTTCTTGCATAATTTGGAGGTGTGCTTTGGGTCATTGTCCTGTTGTAGGAGGAAATTGGCTCCAATCAAGCGCTGTCCACAGGGTATGGCATGGCGTTGCAAAATGGAGTGATAGCCTTCCTTATTTAAAATCCTTTTTACCTTGTACAAATCTCCCACTTTACCAGCACCAAAGCAGCCCCAGACCATCACATTACCTCCACCATGCTTGACAGATGGCGTCAGGCACTCTTCCAGCATCTTGTCACCTGTTCTGCGTCTCACAAATGTTCTTCTGTGTGATCCAAACACCTCAAACTTTGATTCGTCTGTCCATAACACTTTTTTCCAATCTTCCTCTGTCCAATGTCTGTGTTCTTTTGCCCATATCAATCTTTTCTTTTTATTGGCCAGTCTCAGATATGGCTTTTTCTTTGCCACTCTGCCTAGAAGGCCAGCATCCCGGAGTCGCCTCTTCACTGTAGACGTTGACACTGGCGTTTTGCGGGTACCATTTAAAGAAGCTGCCAGTTGAGGACCTGTGAGGCATCTATTTCTCAAACTAGAGACTCTAATATACTTGTCTTCTTGCTGAGTTGTGCACCGGGGCCTCCCACTTCTCTTTCTACTCTGGTTAGAGCCCGTTTGTGCTGTTCTCTGAAGGGAGTAGTACACACCGTTGTAGGACATTTTCAGTTTCTTCGCAATTTCTCGCATGGAATAGCCTTCATTTCTAAGAACAAGAATAGACTGGCGAGTTTCACATGAAAGTTCTCTTTTTCTGGCCATTTTGAGAGTATAATCAAACCCACAAATGTGATGCTCCAGATACTCAACTAGCTCAAAGGAAGGCCAGTTTTATAGCTTCTCTCACCAGTAAAACAGTTTTCAGATGTGCTAACATCATTGCACAAGGGTTTTCAAGGGTTTTCTAATCATCCATTAGTCTTCTAAGGCGATTAGCAAACACAATGTACCATTAGAACACTGGAGTGATAGTTGCTGGAAATGGGCCTCTATGCACCTATGTAGATATTTCATTAAAAACCAGACGTTTCCACCTAGAATAGTCATTTACCACATTAACAATGTATAGAGTGTATTTCTGATTAATTTAATGTTATCTTCATTGAAAAAAACAGTGCTTTTCTTTGAAAAAGAAGGAAATTTCTAAGTGACCCCAAACTTTTGAACGGTAGTGTATATATTGTTATATATTATAATATCAGAATTGGCCCTTGGAAAGTCCCTTTTGGTCTGTGTCTTATAAAACACCAGGACGGGCTGTTCATCATCAGGAATTTAAAAAGTAATGAAGTGTTTCCTGTTTGAGTCTCAGACTGACTGGACTGAGAAGATATACAAACTTGACCTTAAATGTTTTCCTGTGTAATTTGGGAGGAAAAAAGAATCGCATTTAAATTCTCAACACAAAATTGCACATTTAGTACATTTAACATGAGACTCAGAGTATTTCCAGGTTTAAAAGTGACTTGCTGGGCGGCTGTCATGCTGCTCGAGTTCTCATCACTCCGTTTTTTAGTGTCACCGTGTTTCTTTAAATACACCATGTGTTCCTGGTTGCTGTTGCTCTGGCCTGTTCTTTTTTGAAATGGCGAGCTGAAAAGACCCAGTGTTGAGTCGTTTAATACCAGAACTAACTGCTCCACCAGCACAAGGTGAATCAAGTGTTGCTCTGTGTGTTTCAGTGTGGCTGGGCATCATGCTTCCTGTGCTCGGAGTGAAATCCTTGTCTGCGTATGCCATTGCCTATCTGGATCTACTTCTCCTGTAAGTCTGACGGCGTAATATGAGAACTGTGTGTTTCAGTTTTTATTTAGATCACGTAAAATACAACAAAAACCTTCTTTTATTTGTTTGGACACGTTTTTTTCTGGATGTAATATGATTTCAATGAAACTGAAATCATGATCTTGAATCTCAAATCCTTTTGTTGTCCTTCTTCTTCCAGACTTCATGCAAACCTGACAATGGGATTTGGCATCTGTTAGGATTTTAATAATATAATTAGACACTATAGCCCCGAAAAGGATCGATTTTACACGCACCATGTTTGTACCTTAACAGAAAGAATTTATGTTTTGTTATGTGTTAGGACTGTAATCCGTGGCATACAATACACTGTACTTAAACTTGTTCTCATACATAAACCTTTATATATATTACAGTATTCCTTTAGCTTTATTCAACATCACACATACATGAATGCACTGTGCTCATTAAGACACTGTGACCTATGCCTTAGAAAGAAATCAAGAAGCTGCCCCAGCTTCTGAAGGCCAGATAGGAAAGGCGTTGTCTTGTCTGATAAATACGCATGCTTACACACACAGAACATACAGACGATAAAACAGAAACACAATGTTTCACACTCCAATGAACAAAAACACTGTGTCTGCAAAACTACTGAAGACTCACAAAGCTTCAGCCGGATAAAGGCTTTTTCTTAATACACAAAACTTAACACTGTCAGAATGTGAAGATTTGCCCAGCTACTATCAAAGGAGTGACGAACCTGGGAGCGGCTCCTCATCATTGGTGGATTCCAGTTCCAAGATGCTGGGACCACGCCTTCAACCTACTATTATAAATATTGCACCTGTCATCCGTTCGGGGCGACTCTTGACTACCCCGAGCTACGGACTAAAAGCCGAGGCTGTGCATTGAGTGCCCATAGCTATGCTGTACCTTTTTCATTGCTTCTAAATAAATACTTTTTGAACTAAGACCGACCCTTCTCATACCTAAGGATAAAAGAACACGACACATCATGGGAACTAAAGAGTTCTTTCCTTTACTGGATTTCGCCTTCATGCCCAAGAATGCCCTGTCATCAAGGTGAATGGAATCTAATGTAAAAATCTGCTTCACAGTCGTGTCCATTTCCCTTTAAGCCCATGTGCAATTACATGACGATCAGTTTAGGAATAAGTCGATGTAGAAACTGGGTGGTTGAGAAATTTGTCTGGATCCTTTAAAACACACTAAACACACGTGAAGTGGTGGAGTTCACTGAGAAAGATCATTTATACCTTTTTTATTTAGTATCAAAACAGTTGTAAGCTCATCATCTATGCATCAAAACAAACTGTAGAACTGATCATTTCATACAATTGAGTTTGGACACATATGACTCTGGGTTTTTTGAATCTCCCAAAAACAAATAACCCCATTTTGTTTGTGTTCAGTCTGCAGAAGCAGCTGAGGCGTCTGTAGCCTCATATATAAACTCACCATTTAACTGTTGTCTTGGAGTTGGGAGGACGTATTGTTGGGACTGTGGCATTTCAAATATTGTCTTCCTGTTCCTTGCAGCTGCTCAGCAGTATGACCGAGTGTTTGTGTGTGGACGTAAACAGTCTTGAAGTATGGAGGGAGCTCTATACCAAACACTTACCCCAGTCCAGGTGAGTTATACACACTTCACCCTTCACAAAATGCTCTTATACATACACTGATTTAAACATTTCTACATTTTACAAGCGGTTAAATTGAACTTTTTCCTTTTTAAAGTGTGAATATGAGAAAGCAAACACTCAAATCAGAATTTTCCAGTTCTAAACTCCACCACTAAATATATGGGGCCACACATGAGGATGTAGTTAAGGTTTTGACGCTGATTTTCCTCTTTTCTTTCTCCAGTCTGCTGTTGAATCATTTGTTGAAGTCCTGGAAAGTCCTGCCACCAAAAGTATGACTCCCGCCATGACACAGATGGTTTTTAAGTAATCTCAGAGTTAATAGAAAAGAACACAGAGAGAAACTGCTGCATGAATCAATTCTAATACGTAATGTTCAAACTAAAAGACTTCTTGGGTCTGAAATATCTTTTAAACGGTCTTTTTAAATCGTCTTGTACTTGACGGCTGTCTTGTGTTTGACCATCTTTAGCTACGGAAGAACCTTCAAGAAACAATCCAGTCGTTCCGAGTGACCAGTGAGGAGACGAGAGACACCATGGGGACTCCGGAGCTTCACGAGTGTCAGGTGAGACGCACAGTGCAAAGCAGAATTTAACCACCGAGCACATTTGATGATTACAACTGCAACACTTAGATTATCAAACATAACAACTGTTTTGCTTTTGCCACCAGAATCTGCAGGTGCGTGGTCGCGGGTTCCCCTGGTTCCAGCTGCTCACGGTTCTGTTCATGTATCTCGCCAGGCTTCGTGGCACACGACGTCATATCTCACGGCTCCTTCACAGGTCCGTCTTTACGGCAGAACTTCCACGTCTGGATCTGGACTTTTAATTTGTTTGTTCTTGAGGTTCATGTGATGGTTGCTGTGTGTTTCAGATTCCAGCACAGCGGCCGTATCTCAGCAGGCCTGGGGCAAAATAACAGTCCATTCAAAACAGGGCTTCAGGTACAAATCCTTCTTTAAACTCTTTGTCTAATAACTGCTCATGAAAATCAACCATTTAACTTGTGTTTCAGCTTTTTCTGTAGCTGGATGGAGACAAACACCCCTTATTATTACTCTGAGAGTGTGCGGGGTCCTGGGGCCACTGATGACCCAGGCCATGGAGAAGTCAAAAGCAGCATCCATTTTCATCTCTGATCACACCACACAGTTCATCCTCTGGGACAGAGAAAAGACGCCGCTGGTCACAGAATGGGTAAGAGTGAATATAAACAAACATAAAACTGTCACTTATGTTCATATTTAAGGTGTCATCGCTGATCAACTCTCTTCTTTGCTCAGGTCTACACCAACACTCCAGACAGTATGTCCCAGGTGTTGGCGTATGTGAGGGAGCTGCACCGCCTCCTCCATCCCTACTACATCCTGCCAGCTCTGGCTTTTTTGGCCTTGATTTATAAGTAATGTTGCTCTGAGTCTGTTTCCAATGCAAATAAAGCCAAGATTATATTTGGCTTTATTTAAAGCTCTGGTAAATAACGTGGCGTGAAGCACAGCCTGTCAGAAACTTCACCTGCCTCTGTGTTTCTCTCTTCCAGCGTTGATGCGTCGTGTCTGCCGGGCCACGCCGTGACCTTCGCCAATTCAACGTGGCAGCTGCTCCAACACACGAATTCCGCCATCAGGACTTGGGCTCAGGAGCTGCTGACGAGAGCATGATCAACATAACTTACACACACAATGAAAAACACAAGAAGGCTGCCTCTCAGTGCACGGGCCTCCTCTCTGAAGCCATCATCGGACACTGTGGGGTCGGACCAAACCAGCGCTCACTCAGCAGGAACCGTCTTCTCTCTCTTGTTTCGGCTAAATTTGATCAAATCAGTTTGCTGTCGTATAGATGTTTGTTTTCTACCGATGCTTTTTGTCACTGCTGGACGCTGAGGTCGTCTCTTTCTCTCTTTGTCTCTCTCACACTCTTTTGTTTCTTTCTCTCTCTCTCTCTCTCTCTCTCTCTCCCTGAGTTTTCTACTTCATCTCCTCCTGCTCACTGTGAAGTCAGATCACTTGTCGTGTGATTGTTTGTGTCGGGCTCAATGAAGCCTTCATCAAGTCCGACGAACTGTCCTGTCACAGTGAGGAGCTCACATCCTCACTCACGCTATACTGCGTCAGTGGATTTACAATTATTTCTTGTTAATTTGAATTCTGATTTTTTATTGTTTTGTAATTATGCTAACCGTAAACTTTATTTGTAGCTGTGCGATCAAGAGACAGACACATATAAAAGGCAATAAATACAAATCTGAAGAATAAATACATGAATGAAAGCGTAATACGAGAAAATTACACTCTAATTAAATGGCATTTTATTTCTAGATTGCGTGTGAGCACACAGATGTGCCCCCTGGACCACCTGCCCTTCCTGCTCGCTCTCCCCTTGTCCGCCTCAGTACCACCGGCCTTGACATGCGGAGGAAGAGGGCAGAAGAAAAAAGATGTTATTCTTTGTTATGTGTGTAAATAATATAAAAAGTTTTAAAAGAAAGTATTGTTGCAATAGTTTTTTAGGAAATTATTTTGTTACTATATTTAATTTTATCAGTATATTCAGTGTGTTTTATCTTTTAAAGTTTGTTATTTAGTTTACTTTTCCCAAAATGTAAGCAATCTTTGTAAGCATTACAAACAGAATGTTTACCATTTGGCTCGGAGGTATTCTCCAGGAGTCACTGTCCAATCTGTATCAAATATGAAGTGACATTGAAAGATTCATAATACTAAGTAACAGTTTGGGTAAACAGGCACATGTTGCCGACGGGAATTGATCCAGTGTCATTTTAGTTGTATAACTCAAATTAATACAATAAAAACTGCATCCTATAACTTATGACCTGCACCAGGATCAGTTTCAATTCTTGAATTTTTCCATTTTTTACAAAATGTCCTCAATTTTCCCTTCCCCTCTTCTCCCCCCTTCTTTCTTCTTATTCCACCACCCATAGCAGCATAGTTTAACAGTGTGGTTATGGCACAGGTCTTGTAAACCAACAGGGGTCGCGAGTTCGATCTTCGCTGGGGCCTCGTGTAATGTGTTTCCACTGTGAGGATCACTTTATTTATCCAGCACCTTCCAAAAATCAAAGTAACAAAGCGCTTTTACGATAACAACACTTCAAAGATTCACAAACTATAACCGTGTGAAATAATATGAAGTTGTGAAAAACAAATGTCAACAGTTAAAGATTGGCCATTCGATAAAAGTTAGTCTTAAGAAGAGATTTAAAGGAAGATACTGAGTTTGACTGCCTGAGCTCTGAGCTCCAGGGTTGTGGAGCCCGGACAGCGAAGGCCTGGTCACCGGTTTAATACCGAATCATTATCATCATCATCAGGAGGTTTTAGTAAAAACAAGTTTGAACTTTATCACTGAGACATCTTGAAAATGGGGCCATGTCACTCATATCTAAAGATCTTTATCTTAACACTAATCTGTTCATTCAGTTGTATCTTGTGCGTCATCCGCATACATGGTAATGATGACACATACAGTTCGGCTCGAACTTTCTCAGCAGAGAGTCAGATTCATGTCGGTTGTTGTGCCTGCGTTAATGAGGCACAACCGGATCCATATATGTGTCATGCACCCACTGCACCTTTAATCTCTGGTTCACGAGAATCATGACACAGACAGTGAGTAACACTTTCCACGGCTTTAGAAGTTTGAACCAAACTGCTCTGCCTCCCACCTCCGAGTTCATCCCCCAAATGATGGAGAGGCGAGGGAAGTCCTCCATGACTGAAAATAGGATCCATATTGCCAAGCGGAGCGTGGCGCTACGTAGCTCGATGTGCTTCACACACATCACCCGCCTGTTTTCACCTCGGCTGGTGAAGCGGGAAACCCTCCCTCCGTTTATTCAATTGCACTCGTCTCCTGGAGCACTGGGTTGGGAGCCGTCCCAGAAGCTCGCACACAGGAGCGATAGGCTACGTGATGCAGATGGACATTGTGAATCAGATGTTTGCTTGTGTAAATATATCGGCTGATCACCACACGCACTCTGCGCTGCTAAAAGGGGCTAAAGGGCTGCGGCAAAGTTAGCGTGTCGGCACAAAATCGGATTTAAAATCTGCTGCTGTCAACGATTCCCAGATGAAGCAGCCTGTGCAGCTTTATAGCAAAAAAGTGTTGTGATCCACGTGGTTAAAAAACATTAGTCAATATCTGTTTATCTGTTTCGGGTCATTTAGCCACTGCTGTCATTTTATCAGATCGACCCAAAAAACGCTCACACACTCACCAAGTTATCATTCTGCAGGCTAACATGAAACTGGAAGCAGTGAACACGACACTAATCTGAGCACCATCGCACAAAAGGATTATCCTTACATGGTTAAACAAAGCTGTTAATAGACACCCGGTAACAACAATCGACACTCGGTGGTAACAACGTGAAAAGTCTATTCTACTGCGTCTGGGCACGTAGAGCATCATTAGAGGATTTAACCAGACACTGAATCACTGTGACTTTTAAGGTCAAAATAAGAATCTATATTCTTGTTTTGCAGATCAACAGATGTCAAATTTAAGCAACAACTTTTAGTTGATTTATCATTTAGTCAAACTACGGAACATTTATTGGCAACTATTCATCGTTGGATCATTGGACGATCGGACCTATTTTTCTGTTTCCATTTGGGAAATTTGGTACATTTGAACACAAGCACTGGACCCAAAACGCCAAAGTGGGACAAAGAGGTGGAGTGAAAGTTAAAGAGAGATTTCATCACAGGGATTTAATGAGCATGTGGACAGACACCAGACTCACACAGGGAGCAGAGCTGAGACACAAACAACAGGCTGGAGTCACGACAGCAGGGGAGCAGCCACAAATATCATTAAAAGGCCCAAAAAAACAATGCAGGATAAGGCATCTCTGAGATGTCACTGGATTTGGGAGAATTGCAGATCCCAGCAAAATGTAATGTTTTGTGATTTTGACTGGTGTTCGGACAACACATTTAAAGATGGGCTGTTATAAAATGTGACTATTTACGATGAGGTGATCGATCAATAATCCAAATAAATGGCTGATCAATCCATAAATCCCCCCCCCCCCCCCCCCCCAACCTCCTTAAGACAGTGCATTTTTGTATCTTAACTTGTGTGAGAATGTGTGAAGATAAATTTGTAGAATAGGGAAAATAACAAAGTATCGACATTGAGGGCTGTGTGTTTACTCATGGTGACCAGCAGGGGGTACTCTATGTCAGTCTCCTCAAACATCCTGTACTCTCCTGTCTATGCTTTTTCTGTGGAGGCTCACTAGGGGACAAAAAAAAGGCAGTTTCTCCCTCACGTTTATTTTTTATTTTTTATTAAAGAGCGTGGCCTTTTATGTTGAGTGTATCATTTCTTAATTTCACTTTCAGTTTCTGTGAGGAGAAGGACTCAAAGTGAAGCTCGGGACATGAGAATGCTGCGGTTGTTTGCAGGAGCAGAGTAAATTTGCTCGTGGGGCCGGCGTTTATCGATAGTTTCTTTATGACATGAAGAAACTATGACAGTAAATGACCACAATTCAGATTTCTTTGTTTGCTGGGGTCAAAACATGCAGGGTCAAATGAGCACGTTGTCTGTTTTTCGTTTGGATCAGCCCTGCGAGTAAAGGTTCTCACAATCTGATCCAAGTCTGACCTGCAAAGCCACTTTCCCCCAGCTGGTTTACTACGACCCAGCCGCCTTTGTCGCCATGGCTACCTCATACCTGGGCATATTGTTTGCTGTGACCTCCGAGCTTGTCTGCATTCTTATCTCCGAAAGAACGTGCACTCATAGCTTTGGTCCAGGGTCTCTGCTCTGTGTAAACGCTGGAGGCTAGGGGCTGTTTGATGTTGTTATGGCTGGCCGTGTGCCGCCTGAGTACGACCGCATCTGCAGGGCCCTCACGTCCAGAAGGTATTGGGTTGGCCGCTCTTTTGATTATATTATCAACAGAGGGGTGGAGGGGCAGGGGGGGGGGGGGGGGGGGGGGGGGGGGGGAGAATTAAGACTCCCACTGGACATGTGTAAACACAAGTTTGTCCAGTCTGGTTAATCCAAAGAATGTGAGTTATTCAGACCTCTCTGAGGATGTTCATGTCCAGCGTCGGGATGATCTCTACTGTTTTTTCTCTAAATGTTTTTTTTGATAAAAAACATTTGCCGGTCCTCGGTTTTTGCGAAATTGCAAAGCGCAGAAAACATTAAAGAGGAAAGAAGATCTAGACGTCCTACCAATAATTATGAGATTGGTGGTCATGATTGAGTGACATTTTTTAATTCAGACATTAGCGCCCTCCCCAGGATACATTGATACAACTTTGGGGGATCCCTTTTTCCCCCCATATAGTATCATCTCAAACTTTTGACTTGCCGTGTTCTTTGGTTTGTTATAAATTATTCACAATTCAAATCATCGCCTCATCAGCTGAACTTTGTGTTTGGTGCTATGAGAAAAAAGGAAATTCAAAATGTGATCTCTTCTTTCTTTTGCTTATTTCTCCTAAACGCAACTGAGCTCAATCTAAGGTCAATATGAGAATTAGACTATTTTCTCAAATCCTTCAATTTAGCTCCTGGTCATTATTTAAGACCATAAAATGCTCCTATTTCTGTTTCCCTCCACTTTTCTTTAGTCGGCTAAAAAAAATAAAGATTTCCTGAGATGTAATTGAGATCCAACAGAAAACTTGATTTGCTTACGCACATTATCTGAAATTTGTCTCAGCGATCAAATTCTAGCCCAAAGAAAACTCTGAGAAGCCAATGAGTCCAGCAGATGATGTTACGGATTATGGATTTCTTCTTCTTGTTTCCATGTCTCTTTCTTGGAAATTTACAAACCCCCTTCAGTTTATCTGTCATCCAAGCCCATCCTCAACCGACCCTTACCGATAATTGAATGATTGAAATCAATCTTCTACAAATAAGACGATGATTTATTTCTCATGAGACAAAGAAGAAGGAAACATTTTAGTTTTGCTTTTCCTTAAAGGTCCAGTGTGTAAGATTTAGGTAAAAGGGATCTATTGGCAGAAATTGAATACAAAATAATCCTAGTGATGTTTTTACTAGTGTGTTTCATCTAAATTGTATGAATTGTTGTCTTCTTTACCCTAGAATGGGCTTTTTATATTTAAATACTTTATATTTACATCGGAAGAGGGTTTTTTACAGAAACCTAAACTGAAAAAACACCTTTTGAGTTTTTATGACAACTGAATTTTACCACAGGTTCTCTTTCATGTTTGGAAGTGGAGGGTGAGGTGAGGGGTATTCAGCTGCAACATACAACTTCACCACTAGATGTCACTAAATTCTACACGCTGAACCTTTAATAGGTGCAAACATGATTCCTGCTAAATATCAGCATGCTAACAGTGCCACATGCAGCACGTTAGGATGTCGTCATTCGATTTTTCATCCCTAATGAACAACTTGTGTCACCTGTAGGAGAAATGAGGGCAAAATCAAAATTTCACTTCTTGTGAAATGTTATTCTTGCTCCTTAAATTCTCTCGTGGGTGGAGGCTCCATTTTCGAGATGGCTCCTGTTGATCGTTTCAGAACAAGGCCGTCCTCTGTGTCGAGGAATGGGTTGAGTCCACCTCCAGATAATCCATAAGATCCTAAGATCCACTGGCATCCATATAAGTCCTGGAGCAGCTGAAGTGTGTGCATGAGTTTGTGTGCACGGGCTTCTTGGCATTAACACAGTATGTGGTTCATGACTTCTGTGACCCCCCCCCCCCCCCCCCGTCTGCCTCCTGTGTGAGTGTATGAGTTTGCATGGGGGTTATTACCCTCATGAACGGGGGGGGGGGGGGGGGGGCAGCCGGCAGCCGGCAGCCGGAGCAGTGACTGCTGGGCTGTTTGCAGGTTGACCAGCCGCAGAGCACCCAGAGGAAATCTCATGTTCTTGCCAGCCTACAAAAGTAAACAGATCTGAAACCACTGAGCGCTGGCATGAGGCCTGGGCCACCGGCACTATAACCAGAGGAATGACTCACACCACACACACACACACACACACACACACACACACACACACACACACACACACACACACACACACACACACAGTCACACACTCACACAAACACACGCGCACACATTCATTGACTAACATATAGGTGCACAAGGTGATGCATGCTTTGGTGATGGCAATCCAATCTTTCCACGTTATGCATGTGTAATAATCCACACACACCAACGTTGGTGAGCTGGAACGTCTGTTTAACCTCAGCGTACTTCTCCCTCTCTGACACGTGCCACCGGTGAAGTGTATTCACCCTGGTTTTCAAACCACGCATCCTCCCGGTAACTCTCCATTCTATATTTCTGGTAACATCTTCTGGACGGAGACAGTTTTGAATCCACTCTTTCATGTGCCCCTTTTCTTCCCTCTTCTGTTTCCCCCCTGCCTCAGTCCCTCTCTGCGTTCCCCCGCGTCCTCACATCTGCGGTTATTTATCTGTTATTCTGCGGCAGCAATGTGGTCAACATGTGTCTGGCTCCGCTCCACGCGGCACTCATCTGTAGTCAACTTAGGAAATCACCGGAGGAGCGTAGTAAACCATACCAAGCTCCTTATCGTTTAGAACACAGTGGATACATAACAGAGGGATGGAGTTCTAAATATCTCCCTTACTTTAGTACATCCTCCATTAATTGCATCCCACTTTTGACCTAATGTTCTAATGTGAAGGCATAGCCGTGAAGGATAGAAACCATGACCCACTGGATTTAGAGTATCTGAGAGGAGTGTTTGGATTCCCTGAGCCTATGGATTTAGATTACCCCGACCTTTGACCTTTAAATCTCACGGTTATTTAATCCTCTAGAAAGACTATAGGTTCGGACATGATGGTAGAAATACGGTAGATCAACCTAGAAACCTCGGTGGAGATGGATGACGGCGGTGGTGGTGGTTAGATAAAGCATGCAGGAGCTTAAAAGGTTAAAAGTATGGTACAGCAGGGCTGTTCTGTCTGCCGGGTCAAGTGGAATCACGTCTGCATTACGTTGATATCCAAGCTGCTTTTTCCTGGAATTTTTATGGCCAATGCCATTCCTCTTGCTTTTGCTCGGAATGAACCTTACACTGTATATAAAGACGAATGGCATGACTACTCCCCTGGTAGCTGGCTGCAGTAGAGGTCATAAACCCTGGCTCATCCATGTTCGTGGATTGGACATGGACCAAATAAAAAAGTCAAAGCACACATAAATTACAAATTTCTCAAGGATATTTCTGGTCATTTGAGGTAGTTCTTTTCACTGTTGTACGTCCTTTGTTTGGTTTTAATTGTGGGAAACATCATGATTGACAGCTGAGACTGACTCACGATTGGTCGAGTGCATGTATTAGTGGGGACCTCGCTGCCACGGCTCCATCCCCTGATCACTACAGCACAGACTCTGGCTCCGAAATAGCAACATTGCAGCGTTTGTATCGGTAATATTTTGGCTTCATTTCTGGATGGTGGAAGACACGTAGTCCAACTTTAATACAAAATTGGTTTCCTCGTTTTGTGTGCTAAGCTGGAGCTAGAAATGTATCTAATGAAATCCACATTACGGACGTGAATAAAGAGTTTTTCCCAGAAGGTCAAACTATCGCTTAAAATTTTGTGACAGAGAAAGCTGTATGGTGTGTCCCATTGGCTGTCCTGATATCACCCAGTGGCTTCATAAGGAAGTGACGTGTTTGTACTAACCGAATGCTCGCTGCACGGTACCTGTTGGAGAGGAAAGGTACGGAAAAGCTTGGTCAGTCAATAAATAGCATAACTACTTGGTTGGATAAGGGATTTTACTCTACAGTGCTGTGCTGTGCTATGCTTGGCTCCACTTCACGGTATCTGGAGTGTGGAAAAAGAAACGACACACTAAAAAGTCAGATGAATGCAAGGTCTTTATATATATATTTCATCAGCATAATTGCAACAACATTTTTTATTTATATAGCACTGCAGTACAACGTAAAATGAAACACACACTTTATGTTGCTGTACGAAGCGATATGAGGCATGTGGTTTCCCTTTTGATGCGGGTGCCTTCGTTTTTCAGTCGGATTAGTGCACCATGTTGAGTATAGAGTCATTTCAAAGCTTCGACAAAGTTAAAAAACAAAACGAGAGCAGACAAATAAATACTGTACAACACCATATATGTAATACTAGATTCAGAAATCACAAAAAGATCATGCTTCTCTCAACCGAACGCTTGATATATGCACTCTCATAGAACAATGCAGCATCTCTGGCGAGTTACCCTTCACAATAACACTACCGTCGACAAATGGCGAACGTGAGTACATTTTGATATATCATTTGCATGTGTGTGTGAGCGTGGATTCAAATATATACACGTGCACACACACAATTGGGTGACAAATGAAAGGAAAACCCAATATAAAGTGTCTTGGGCCACCACAAGCCTCCAGAAGAGCTTCTATTAGCGTCATGAGCTCAACAGGAGGGTTAACACCATTCTTCTAAAAGATATTCCCTCATTTGGTGTCAAGTGATGAATGATGGAGAAGAACGAGTAACACGCCCATCCAAAATCTCCCAGGGGTGTTCAGCTGAGCTCTGGTGACTGCGAAGGCCATAGCATATGATTCACATCATGGTCATACTCAATGCTTTTATCCGCCCTCATACTCTTTCTGCCTTTGTTAGGTTCCTTTGTTCGTATACTCTTTTTTTCCCCCTTCAATTTGTCACCAATCTGTATAGACTTATAAATAAAGTGCCTTCCTTCAAAATTGGTGATTCCAAAATGTAAATGCAAATCTGGAAGCAGAGTTCCTCAAAAAAAATAAAAGATTTGGAGCAAACATCCATGAAATCAGACGGGATAGAAAGGGCCATTCCTGGAGTTGTAGGATATTTCTAAGGGGTTTAAAATGATTGTCACTTGGAGTTTATTGGCGGAGGTATAAAGTCTTAAAACATCTACTGCTACAATGCTAACAATGCTCAATGTTTAATATGGTCACACATGAGCTTTTTCATTTCTTTGTGCTATACCTAACGATGGAAGACTCAAACGTTTCCTAAAGGTCAATGTTGGGCGTGTCCATTTGAATAGGAATGTCCTTTCTATCCAAGCAGCTTAAACTGCAATGACACCTTTCTACCACACTTAATGTACCGACAACAATAATTCAGATATAAGGGATCTATTTGCTTTTATAAACTGCACAAAAGTATTATCTCTTCACCACTTTCAATCCGGATTACACACACGATAACACTCAGTACTCTTTACCCCGATACACTTTGTACAAAGTCTGATAGTGCTCCGCTGTAGAGGTAAATGAACAAATTTGTTTATCATGGTCAGTGAGTCACCCTGAGAACATTGCAGAGACACATCTTTGAGCACAATCTACTCACTGTATAGCTGATTATTTCTTTCTCCTACATTTGCACTGAAGAGACTTAGGAGGTTGGATTTAACACAGGCACCAACAGTCGGATTTTTTAACTCTTTGGCACCCAGATGATATATATATATTGTAAAAATGTGAGGAAACGCACAACATCAATCTATGTGACAAAACATTTTTGAAATCCAATGTGATGTGCATTACTGTCTAAAGGCTGTTCTCACAATTCTCACAATCAAGCTCAATAAAGCAATTGAAAATTTCAAATGATTAATTAATAATTTATCTCTCAGGTTCACATCTCAAATTCTTTTATCATGACAATTTTTTTCTTTCCAAAAAATTGGTTTAAATGTACATTAATGTGAATGCATTTGGCATTTTTGGGTCTACTTATGTCCGACACCCTTCATTCTTTTCAAAATTTCAAATTTGTTGGACTATGCTTGTGTTTGTTGCATTAATACAGCCCACGCTCATGTATTCATATTACACCTGGTATTAAAATGTGTTTGGGTGAAGGTAATGCAATCTGAAAGTGCTGGACCACTGGAAAAGTACAGTTTCTACTAAATTTAACACAAATGTAAATGCAATTCTGTCGTCAACCCACAAACAACGTGGATGGAAATACATAATCGCATGTGACAGTTCCAGACCAGCGAGGTAGCAGCTAGGCAGCTACAAGCCATTAGCCAATAAACACATGAATCAGTCCTTCCTGTCCTCAGTCCTTAGCAGTGGACTTCATTCAACACATTTGTGAATGAAGTAAAGAAGAGAAAAGCAAACAAACACAATAATAAATCTACCATCTTCTTCTACTCTTTTTTTGCTCCTTGTTTTTTGGACAATGTGTAGCGGATGTAACGTGAGTTGGAAGGAGTCATTAAAGCTAAATCAGATCTCCGGCCACGTCCATACTACTATGTTATTATACGTGACCACTCACGTACAACTGGGCATGCACATGCTAGTGTAAACAAGAAGGAGTGTGCGTCTCACTGGACAGAGGAATTGATGCAGATTACTCAAAAAGTAGCTTGTCTCAGATTCTAACAGTTTTTGTCTTTGCTAACAGCTGTTAGCAAAGACAACAGAGTCAGCAATGCTTATAATTGATTATCCATGTTGCGTTCTACACGGCTAGCTGAAGCTAATGCCCCTTCCAGAAGGGGGTCATGTGATAAGAACCTGACGAATCAGCAAACGGTACGTCATGAGTAAAAAGACAAAATCAGCAGGCAGTTGTGAGTGTTTACGTCATTGTTTCTGAACGTCTTTGTTTCTGCTCGTCCAAACTAAAACACGGCTGCAGAGTTTTCAAACTTAAACTGGGCCAGCATTGTTTCCAAACTTCTCTGTTTTAGCGGCTCTAAAACTCTTGACTAGTGTGGATGCCAGGCGTATCTGTAGCTGAGTCGATACATTTGTGAATGTAGCATCAGTGACATTGGAGTCACACATTAATACCAGGTGTAAATGTCATCACATTCAAATGGTATCTAGATAAAAATCTGGTCATGATACTCTAACTGCCAGGTGTAAATGGAGTCATACATTTCCTAAGGTAAAACCTCCAAGAAGCATGATCAGGATGTTTACCATATGTTGCTATGGTCAATCACAAGCGCTCCAGGACACCGTCAAAAAAGCCAGTAGGTAGACATCATGCTCACACGCACCCAGGAGAGTGCAGTGAATAAAAAGAAACAGAGCTTGATGTCATGCCAGATGTGTAAATGGTTGGCAAGCAATGGGAGAACACTGCATTTTTTTCCATTCATGTAATTCAGTTCAGTTCAGTTGAGCCTGTTGTCAGGACACGGTGCCAAATCCTAACTTGAGACAGCCACACTTCACCATCGTTTCTAAACCCCACACATCTGCCAATCACAAAAGTGCATTTCCTCTGAGTCATCAATGCATGATGAATGGCTGATGCATGGTTTAGATGTAATATTTTCGTGACTTTCAAGGTAGACAGCCTCCGTTCAAATTAGGATTGGGCCCTCTGACTCTCTGAGTGAAGTTGTACGTTTGGCTGTGGTCCCTCAGTACTCCCTGGCCTCTTCTAGTTCGTTCATGAACACGTCTTCATGGGGGTTTGCTGGGCAGCTCAGCCCATTGTTGGGTGGACGCACCGCATGGAAGCGACTCCAATCTCCCTTGCACAGGATCCAGGGCAGCACGTCCACTTTGAAGTGTAGCTCAGGTGAGAACTCAGTGCTGATCAGGTTAGGCGTGCCTGCGCCTTTACCCCGCGTGATCAACCGCCCGCGTTCGTCATAACAACAGTGCTGCGCTGCGAGAGTAGACAAGTCACCAGAAAGTGCTGAGCGGATGCAGCTGCGCGCTGACGGCTTGTAGATGTCCAGGCGCTCCTTAGGGCCACTGGCATCACGCCAGCGGAACTGCCGGCCATGAGTCTCGTCATAGACACTGACGACGGTGTATCCTACTTCAGAGGGGTAGGAGCAGGGGCAGCTGGGCAGCTCGGACAGCACCTGGTGGAGGTACCTCTGTAGGAACTCACTCTTACAGTTGAGCCACTTCTCACAGCTGTCCACATCTGTTGAAAAGAGGACGACAATACCACATAATGTTACGGTTGTTCATGGTAGAACTACATAAACATCTATAGCTGCTTCCAGACATGCACTGAACTCCATCTCCTGAAATTTAATTGGAGGGGCTGCATGTGAGAGCGCAAATTACAGAGTGAGAGGCTGCAGACTTTTTTCCATTGGATTCATCGCGTAGGAGACACAGACAAATATGTCAACTTGGAATGACAACAAGATTTGTGAGCTTATGGTGATGAGGGCCTGTGTCAAAATGTGATTTTGGCAGCGTTATGTCCTGCCTCTACCTGCAGTGCCCTCTGGCAGACTCTGGTGAAAGTCTGGACCCAATTGTGCAGACATTCTCCGGGGTTTATGTCTGACAATTCAGTGAGCCAGTCCTTTTACCCTTGTGACATGAGTGGCATGCTGTTACTCGAGCATACTAAGCCAAGCAGGTTCTATCAAATAACATATCTAACTGAGGATGGTTTGTAAAATTGTGGACTGCAAAGAGTAAAGAGTTTTCAATACAGTGTAAAATATGAAAGATGTTATGGAGCATTCTTCATTAGATGAACTCACCTGTTCCAAATGGCTCGGTGCCATTCTCCATCTCGAAAGGAAAAGGTTCTACCACAGTGTTGACATCACCTACAAAAAGGAGAGTAATAAGTAAGATGTGGATTAAAAACCAGCGGGAACATAAAAATTATAAAATTGTATTTCTTTCAAATGGAAGTATAATCTCACCGGGGCAGGGCTCCTGGTCACACCTAGAGGCTTCTGTCAGAGTGCAGGAGTAGCCACAAGACTTCGTCCTCTTCCTCTCACCATGTCCACACGTCACTGAACAGGGAGACCAGGAAGTCCACTCATCCGTCTCCTTTTCTGTGGGAGAGAGAATTCAGTGACTGACACTTTCACACTCCATTTGACATGGAGAGATTAAAATGAAAGCATTAAATTATTGCAAAAAGGTGACTTAATTTAACAAGACCATAGGAAGCAGCTTCAAGGTGTCATGTGAGATTATAAACACAAACAAAAAGAAAAGCACCTTACAGTTTTGTACTGACGTGAACTCTGCGTGTCTAATCCACAATGTGTTTTCTTAGTTTCTTCCATTTAAATGGCAGTTTTCTGCTGCTCTAACCTTTCCCATGCAAACCCATATTCTTTTTAAAACGGCTTCAGTAAAATTAGAGAGAGAGAAGCTGTGCTGTGGCTGTCTGCCTCCGCACCATGTTTCCTTGTGGTGTTAATAATACTGAAAACAAGTCATTCTTGATTAAAGGCGAGGTGGGTGCAGAAATACCAGCCTGGGTGTAGCGAGCACCCAATTTGACTCTGTGGGCGCTGCCAGCTCGCCATGTGGCCATACGAGAATAAGGTCTCAGGAGAGTCTTAATTACAGAAGAAGCGAAGGCAGACATCCTTGATTTATGTTCTCAGAGTCTTTAGATGTGACCACTTAATAGGCATTGTTGCCCGTTGCTGGCTCGTCTGCGTGTGCAGAGAGTGTCTTTATATTGGCAGATGGAAAAGGGAAAGGATGTAGAGCCAAAATACTCAGGTTTTACTCAGGACACTTGCTACCGAGTTTTGAGGTTACGTTGAAAAGTTTGTACAACCACAACAGCCTTAAAAAGGCAGTCAACCACGCACAAATTTGTATATATGGGAAATGTCTTTAAAGATGCTCTAGGCTCTGGTAGATTGTGCACTAATTTACAGTAGGACTCACACACATTGGCCTAAAAACTGTCATCAAACTTTACTCTTCTTTCAGCATGTACACCTCTCTCTCTCTCTCTCTCTCTCTCTCTCTCTCTCTCTCTCTCTCTCTCTCTCTCTCTCCCCTCTCTATCTCTCTCTCTCTCTCTCTCTCTCTCACTCATTATTTACTATTTTTACCAGCGAATTAGTGGCCTGTGCAAACTGAGACAACATTTTTTCCCACCAGAAGAAGGCAGAATTAAGAGGGGGAAAGAGCAGTAAAAGTTATGCAGGACCCTGAAAGCCCCCGAAATTCTTGAACAGGCTCAAAAGGCAGAGCCGCCGAGGGCAGTGAGGGCCGCCACGGTCTGGGGTGGGGGGGGGGGGGGGCCCATGGGGTCCCGGGGAAGGATGAAAGAGCCGGCCGAACGGCCCCTGTCATTCTGAGTTCCCAATCTGCCCTCTAATTGTTCACAAGCAGAGGGCTGTTTTGTCCCAGGGAACATTGCCGGCCTCACGCTGCCATTAGCAAGCGCATCTGACCCATCTTCAAAAGGCAGGCCTCCGCGACCAGCACGACCAGTGTCGACTTCAAAGTGCCCATAATCCACAATGTCCTGATGGTCGAGTGCTCATGCTGCCTCGCATGCTGGCATCATTTAGTTGTCTCTGACTGTGAAGACAGTTATCGTGCAGCTTCCCTGAGCCGCCCTGTTGTTCTCTCTCTCTCTCTCTCTCTCTCTCTCTCTCTCTCTCTCTCTCTCTCTCTCTCCCT
This sequence comes from Hippoglossus hippoglossus, assembly GCF_009819705.1. Classification (NCBI taxonomy): domain Eukaryota; kingdom Metazoa; phylum Chordata; class Actinopteri; order Pleuronectiformes; family Pleuronectidae; genus Hippoglossus; species Hippoglossus hippoglossus. Next base: position 14,980,318 of record NC_047174.1, read on the forward strand.
CTCTCTCTCTCTCCACTATCCTTTCTCACTTTCTGTCTCTCCTCCCAGACATTCACATTATCTCTTTTTTGCTATAAAAAATTAAATGATTGAATCGCTTTTAACTTTTTTTACTTTTGGTTAAACCTGCAGATTGTGATTTTTTTTCTTTTTTGGCATATGGTGCCTAAACGAGTTGTATGACTGAGTGTACCACTTGGCAAAACTAACCATAGTAGCTCTGCATTGGATCCCAGCCTTCGTTCCAACGAGTGTCCCAGTCTCCGCCCACTCCGCTGGGTAAGGGTTCCTCGCTGCCATAATCCAGCGAATAGTCTTCCTCCTCCTCTTCCTCGCCAGTTTCCTCCATGCCCGACCGGCTGTTGCTGTCCTCGCCAGAATCGGCGTCGGTGTAACTCCAGAAAAGAGGCCAGAAAAGCTTCTTGCCGCCAAGCCAATCTACTGTGGAAGAGGGGGAGGAGGAAGAGGAGGGCAGCCATTCTTTTTCCTTGGCCAGGTCCATCTCTACCTCCATCTGAGGGTCGTCCACAACCTCAATGGTCACCTGTGTAGGAATAAAGAGACGGGGTATCAGTTTGGATGTTGTCCCTCTCTGTCATTAAAACTGCAGCACCACCAGTACCTTCAGGCTGCTTTAGTGCTTGACTTACAAGCTCTTTAAGAAATCAACCATCTCAAATCTGCGGAGGAGTACTTTAGCAGGCGAACACTCTCTCCCCTGATCTAAGTCAGCCAAGCAGACGTAATCATGAGCATTCAGCCAACTAAACAGTCGTCTCAGGGAGAGAATTTGAGCATTTATTCTGGATAACTACCTCTCATTACCTCAACATGACTCATCCTAGATGCTGCAGTGCTTCCAAGGGCCTGCTTCAACTGATGTGAAGACCAGGCAACAGGAAGATTACAGGGGAAATCTTTTCATAACTCTTTTGACCTCAAAGTCACAGTTAGGAAGGAAATATGATAATAGGATTTGGTTTAAATTGTCTCCGTTGAGCATAACGTTAGTGTCAAAGAAGAGCACATCTGGTCAAAATGCTACAGGGAAAGACATTTCATCTGTCTCTGTGCTTGATGTAGACGTAGGCCGGCATCATTACGTCCCTTGAACCACATCCTGATTATGTTGACCAGAGCAAAAGAGGATAACTGCTATTTGAACTTCTTGGCAATTTAGAAGCAGATGATGAGGACAGTTCAGTCTTCAAGATTAGACTGAGATTGTTCATTTTGTTTCACGTCAAGGAAATAAATCATTTTAGAGGATAAAAGACAAAACTACCCTCGAAATTCTCCTCGTATAAAGTGTTTAAATTGAACCAATAATTCACCACTTCTTGATTACTGTACGACTGAAGCACACAAACTATACCTGGAATATGCAGTATTCCTGACCCTGTAGATATCTTGAAGGCTCTCTTAGAAGCTTAACTTCTGGATTTTAACAGATACAGAAATGTGTGACACCTGTCACTCTCCACTCACCTGTATGTTGGGGTTCTGTGAGTTCATGTCGGCGTTGGCCAGGTCTGGAAAGTTCTGGAGATCCAGGATGAAGGGTTTGGTCTCCTCCTCAGGCTCAGGCTGTGGGAGAACCCCAACGGAGCGGTGCTGCGGGTGCGACCACCTCCTCTGGTGGCTGTGTGGCTCGGGCAGCAGACTCTGCACCTGGTTCTGCTGCTCCAAAGTCTCAGGGACATACTGGACCCCACCGTTATGAACAGGGTGGCCGTGACCCTGATAGAAAGAACAAATCAAGACATAGGATGGGTTATTGGGTGTTTACCTTAATTAGAAACTATAATCTGGAAGGATTTAAAAGATTAAATTCCATTTTTCATCTATGCTGAAGATGTGCAGACACCACCTTCAAAATGGGCAACTGGGACAAGCATAAGGTAGTCACTGATACACATGCAAAACCCAGGGCCATTTTTAATGCTATTGAGTAAAATAAATCCATCATTTATTCCTACTCTTTGAGGTGTATACAACAATTAGCGCTCTGTTTCCAGGAAGAATCCTTGAAACCATCTACCTTCTCATGACTTGGTCAGCAATTCCCAAAAGCCCCTGAGGCATCCAACTAAAGAGCCAAGTGACCAACCAGCCTTCGTTCATTTCATTCTCATCTTTTTTTCCCACAACAGTCATGGCATCCAGGCAGCGGACAAAGAGGGGCCTGTGCCAGAGGGATCCTCTTTTAGCTTTAATGAGAGGGCCTGGGAGGCGTGGGACCCCTGGGCTGGTGCAAGTGTGTCTGAACCTGCTGCGCTGCCGCCACTATGGCCACCGCTTAATGTGACCTTCCAGGTTGTGCAGCGTTGATCTCTGAGACTAATGGTGATATTATAATGGAGGGGAGCTGTACTGTAGCTGAAATACAGTCACTAAAAGTGGATTTACAGAGAGGTCTGATCCTCCAGGGTGCATGTCTCTGTTTCACCTCTAACAGGACATACATCTATTCCATTCCTGATTCTGGTCAAAACCAAAAACCAAACTATACCAAACTCTAATGAACCCTGCGGTCTGCTATTCACTCATTACTGTCCCGAACACACTTAAGTGGCATGACCATATGATTGGACAGGACCTTAAGTTTGGACCTAAGCCAGTTTGCGGTCTACTAGGAGCAAACCAGCGGCAGTTAGAGGGGCTAAAGAGGAGAAGAAATGTCTGAATTAATGACCAGTCGGTTGATGATTTATAGTTATGGCCTCTGGAACGGGGAGTACTTTTCACTGACTGCTTGTGATTGTCCCATAAAGAAGTTATGTGGTCGGACAAATCCAAGCATGTGAACACAGAATGCCTGTTTAGAGGAGAAGCCTGTCAAGCATGATAAATGATGGATGAAGAGTTGGCCCCCTCCCCAGATATCTGTAAACTAGTGATGACAAGTAGATAACCTTTTGGGGATGGTTAGCCTATCTCGCTGTAATTTCATCCGCCATACGCGAATGCATGGGCATATTGCAATAAATCCAAATTGGCCATTTACAACCGACATTTTGAACACATTCTAATACTAAATGCTAAATATTGCAAGAAGTACTAATGCGCATGTAAATCTTAAAACATTTGAAGACAATATGCAAAGTGTAGAGCTGAAACAGTCAAGTAATCAATTAGCTGATGAAAAGACAAATAATCTGCAACTATTCTTATAATTGTTTAATCGTTCAAACGACAAAACATTTCCAGTTAAAGCCTCAGAATTGTAAATATTTGCGGCTCTTCTCTGTTTTATATGATTGTCAACCGAAATAAACAAGTCATTTGACAATGTCACCTTGGAAACTCACTATTGCCCGACATGTTATACTGTAGAATTAATAAATGATTATTCAGCCAATTATTCAATCCTAAAAATAATCTTTAAATAGCATCAGAAAGCTTTTAAGTTGTGCTTGCGTGTGTTATCTGTTGAGTTAGTTAGTTATTTATCAAGTTAGATTTTAATCCTCAAATTAATGGTCTATCTTAAGAAAAGGCAATTATTTGTGCATTATCCATGTGTAAACTTTTTCATACGGGAATGCACCAACACCACGTTGTATTGCCAGTATCTCCAATTTAACATATTACTTCTAGTCTAAATCAAACAAATTAAACAAATGATCTTCTATGTCAAAATAACAAATAATCAAGATCCGGCTTCTCTCATATTTACCCTGATTTCTGATACGACAGCGTGATTACTAGGCTACTGGCCTGTTATTAGCTTGAGTGCACTGAGCAGCGTCCGTGTACACCTCCCTCACACATGCCCTAACACCCAAGGACTTGCGCAAGTTCACAAGAAAGACTAAGTCCAGAGTCATGAGAGGCCACATACTTTCACACCCTCCTCATCTCGTCCTGTTACACATCTGGATCCTGTATTCTTTCGCCCTGTATATCACTCTCTCCTCCGTCCTCCCTCCCCCCCCCCCCCCCCCCCCCGTTCTCTCTGATCCCGCTCTCTTCCTCTCAGTAGTGGAGCTGTTCTGATCAAAGGCCCGATGGCCGATGGCGTGCAGCGCGTTTAACTGGGGAACTATATGGATGCAGCAGGGGACCCCAGACTGGCGTGGAGACTGGCTTCTCTCCACAGAGAGACATCAATGACAAATCCAACCCCTTTGGCACAGCGCTGTTGTCCTCTTTTCAAGTGACTGAGAAGAATGGATCCATTTTGAGCTACTGTTGTCGCTGCTGCTGATGGTGACACACATTCAGGTTAGGGGGAGCAGGACGGGATGGGGGCTGAGGTGAGGGGTGTGAGTGGGATCTGGTGGATTCTGGGGAGGCAGACGGTGTGGCAGCCCTGATTTATGTGCCCGCAGATATCAAAGGCCTCTGCACTTGGCCGTTTCCAAACCATTACAGAAGAACAAAGAACAATAAACTATGGGAGCTCTTTGATCGCCGCCTCTTGCAAATGGAAACGGGACAACAAATGCATGCCTGGTTGAATCGGGGTGAGGTTGTGGAGGTTAAGCTGGGAGGTGGGGGGGGGGGGGGGGGGGGGGGGGAGGTTGGTGGGCGTAGAAAACAGACAGGGCGATCAGGACAAACGATATTTGGGAAAGAGGCCACTTCAAAAACAAACTCTTGTTTCTCCTTTGCCAAGAGATGGGGGGTAAAAACCAAAAAACAGGAAATTCCACATTAACACAATAAAGAGCCAATGTAAACAATCAGATGGATGACACTTGACCCCCCCGGCCCCAGTGCGAGGGATGCCTAGGGTTCGCCTTATTCTGGTTACATAAGCATCTCGTTACTGGGCACCCGCTTTGCTGAGCCTCCCCTCCTCCTTCTCCCTTCCTCTAATCTCCCCTCTCCATCCACCACTTACAGACACGCATCCAGCAGGTCACAGGCGGAGGTACGGAGTCACCAACTGCAGCCTTTTCGGTGAATGAATAGAACAATCTCAACAAGCCGCAGTGAGATTTTTTTTTTTCTTCCTCAGTAATCATTCCCCTCCCTTCTTCCCTCCCTCCCTCCATCCCTCCCTCCCTCGCCCTCCCCTTTCCCTCTCTCCCTGTCTTTCCCTTTGCTTTGACATCAATCAGTCAGATGATGAGAGAGAGAACGTCCCAATAGGGCATCCATGGGAGGCCACACAAGAAGGAGCCGGTTTCAAAGGCAAAAACTCAACCCTGACACAAACACACACAAACAGACTTTGATATCCAAATATGTCCGTGTGTAACACAAACATTCCCGTAGACACACACAGGCACAACACACTACACAGTGTGTGTGTGTGTGTGTGTGTGTAGAGAGAGAGAGAGAGAGAGAGAGAGAGAGTTTAGATTTATTATAGCAGGATGTATGCAGAGGGGATGGCAAGGTTTACTATACATGGAGAGAAGAATGGAACAAAAGAGAGCAACACCACTTATCTACTCACTGAATTGATTCAATTACTTGATGGATGTTTTAATAAGAATCAAATACACAGTGAAATGTTGTAAATGACACAATTACTAGCCTAACTAATAAGGTTAAAGGTTCTTAATTGCAGAGTGTTTTGTCTTTAATAACAGTTATTACATTTTTACGTGTAGTAAAAGCTGCCGAGGAACTTTTTTAAACGTTAGGTGAAAGTTTTCTGGGATGTTTGAATGATATTGTCCCTGTTATTTTTCTTAATGAAAGCATGTGTCGTAAATGACAATTACTCAAGGTACTTAAATGTAGTGTGTTTTGTACTGAATGAAAGTTATGCTGCAATAATACGACATTTAAATGTGTAATAAAAGCTACGCGGGAACTTTTTAAAACTTACATTAAAGTTTTTCTGTGACGTTTGCATGATGAACTTAATAATGGCATGTGTTGTATATGGCACACAACTACTTCCTGCCTTAACTTACATCATTAAAGTTAAATAAACAGTTCTGCTAAGATTATTTGACATTTTTATGTGTAACAAAAGCTACACAGGAACTTTTTAAAACTTAAATTAAAGTCTTTCTGTGAACTTAGCGTGACATTGTCTCCTTTATTTCAATGAACTTAATGATGGCATGTGTTGCATATGGCACACTATTACTAACCTATATAATTAAAGTTAAATAAACAGTTGTGATAAGATCAGTTTCACGTGTAATAAAAGCTACGCAAGAACTTTTTAAAAGTCAGTTTGTCTGTGACGTGTGATGTGTGATGTTGACGGTGTTTTATGTTGTATTAACAATGTTATATTTGTTTTTTGAAGGGTTCTGTGCTAATAGTTTAGCCGTTAGCTCAAAACTCGTTAGCTTTTGTCAGTGACAGGTGAGATTCCACGAGTCGCAGCTGCTTGAAAGTTGCTCAACTATGAAGACAATGTAAAGAGAAGCGACACAAAATGTTCAAAGTGGAGAATAGCACGCACCTTGTGGGCGACACTCTTGTGTCTGGTGGGGAAGCCCGAGCCCAGACTGAGCAGGAGCACCGACCAGAGCACGAGCAGCAGCTGGAGTCTCCTCGCGACCTCCTGACGCATGTTCTCCGCTTCGTGGACGTTTGAAGGCAAAAAAAAAAAAAAAAAAAAAAAAAGACAAAAGTTCTCTGACGCTCGTGTCCAACTCTTCTCTCCGTGGACGAGTTGTTGTTGTTGTTGTTGTTGGAAGTGGAAGCGTCCCCCCCCTCCTCGTCAGCAGCTCAGACTCGGGACAGACCCGGCGTCGGGAGGTGTGGGACTTTATGAAGATGCGCACCAGCGTGGAGAGGTGGCCCGCGCGCTGTCCATATCTGGCACCGGCGCCTCCTGCAGCAACTGTCAGTCCGTGTGTCGGCTCGAGTCCCGCTGCTGCTGCTGCTGCTGCTGCTGCTGCTGCTGCTGCCTCTTCTCCTTCTTCTCTCCCCCATAAACAAACCACGGAGCTTTAAGTACCACAAACGAGTCGGATCACCCCACGCACGATCTCCCCGTCCGCACCGGCGCCCGCGTATTCTACCGCTTTACACACCGTGAGTCATCCCGGTGTGGGTGGGTGGATGTTTTCTCCCAATGCGTTGACATCTGGAGTTCATCGCACGCTGCGCCTTTTTCTTAGCCGCGATGCGCTAATCCATTATCCTGCTGAAGTTCATCCACCGGTTCCAGTGCGCGCGCGTGTGTGTGTGTGTGCGATAGTGTGCGCGTGTGTGTGTGTGTGTGTGTGCACCCGCTCCAGCCAACCGGGTTCGGTAAACTTGCCTTTTACGCACGCATTGTGCTGCAGGGGTTGGGGGCTGGAGGCTCACAGCTGTGAGTGGGGGGGGGGGGCGCACTGGGTTTATTGATAATGTACAAGGTTAAATTTACTCATAACCTAATAATCCAAACAAATACTCACATCTTCATATCGTCGTTGTTTTAATAGTGACATTTAAATCATCTTTCAAAACTGTCTTCTAGAAGCTTTTACTTAACTGTTTTTAACTATTATTACTGTTTCTTTTATCATTTTCCTTTGCCATCAATTTTAAATGATGTTGATTTATTTGATTTGTTGTCCTTGAGTTTAGATGTTGTATAATATCATTTTCTGCCTTTCATTTAGAATGTGGTCGCATTATTTCCCTCTTAAATCATGGCATTCTCTTTGATCTTGTTTTGCCCTTGAAGACGGACAAGTTCTCAGGCTTCTTTTAAATCCATTCTTAAAACTTTAAGAACTTTCTTTACACTAATACTATTGATTTGATTGTAAAATTCGACCTATTTTATTGTTCTATTATGTGTATGTTTAATTGTTTTATTCTGATTGACTCTTGTAAAGCACTTTAAAACACAAATAGTTGGATACTATTCTTTTTTCTTTGCTGGAAAAATTGATTATTATCTAATCTGGCTACTAAGTAGGTATTAAAAAAAAAAACATTTAAGAACAGTAATGAATGGCCACTATATCATGGACTGCAGGGTAATGGCAAGAAGTCCGTGGAGCACCTTTCTCAACAATGTAACAAAGTGCAGTGGCAGCTAAGTGGTGTCAACAGTCTGAGTTGCAAATAAACACAAAGTCATTCCAGGTCTTGATTCTAAGAAAGTGATTTAATCTTTGCAGCAGTTTCCAACAGCATGGTCAACAAACATCATGGCTTTACAAACTCCTCCTAGTGGTTTATCTTCAACCCAAACACAACTACCAAGGGCAAAAGCAGCTGATAAGCACGTTCCCCAGCGCTGTCTGCAGGTAGTCGTGGTAGGTAAGCTGGAAAATCTCTCTCAGGACTTAAATTCCTCAGTTCCAGTCGGGGGAAACCTGGCTGAGAGGAACAGTCACGTTGCTGTTTGTAATTACATTTTTTTTGCCTCCATAGACAGAAACGTCTGAGAGGAATTGAGGATTGAGAGGAAACTTTGACAAGAAGAAATTCTTCATGTCAGAGCACATTGCTGAAGAGTGCAAATCCACATCATAGTCATGTGTTCCACCTTTTATATTATATTCTATTCATTAAAAGCAAATGTATAATGGAATTGTTATTCAAGCCATTTTCAGAGGGAAAAAAACAATAAAATTGGAATGACTCACACAAAAGGGATGTACAGTTAAAGACCCGAAAACGTCAGTGTTGCTCACTGCGCTGAGGTGCTAAGATGCCACAAACATCAACAGAAGCATCTCTGAACTTGTGTCGAGTTCGCTGCACACGTGTAGGAATGGTCACATCCAGCTTTCAGACCGGGTACGATGATGCACCCTCCGATTCACATCAATAAAGTGACAGAGCATTAACACGCATGAGCGGGATGTTTGGGGCTGACCTCACACAGAGAAGTCAGACAATTCACGAAAAACAAACAGTGTCAAAGCAGGTTGATATGGAATGATCACACATGATTTATGAGGAAAAAAAACGACGACAATGTGCGAAAGCTCAACAAATCTCGCTAAATCTCAGTGACTACGTCATCTTTGCATTTCGAATGCCTTGTCAGTAGTGCTGCACTGAAGAAGACTTGTAAGTAGTCAGTTAAAACACGCACCTTTCACCGGGACACATTTGGAGCTGCCTTTAAGATACATACAACACAAAAGTGAGCTGGCTTAAAAAATAAATAAAGCCGTCTGCATATCAGATACATTTGGGCATCGCATCTTCATACACACAGATCTTGGTTACAGCGTGTCACCGTGACGGGTGTCGACGCTGAAACGCACGAATGCACTTGAGTGAGGATGATTGAACGAAAAACAATAAAATAACAATCACACGAGTAGCTCATTAGCTTATAGAAATGTTAAAGACACAGGGCTCAAGTTTTTTTTTTGAGTGCAGGTGTAAACAGTAAATAAGGCCTAAAAGTATTTTAAGAAAATAAGCAGTAAAAATATCTCTTAGTCTTGCTCCATGGGATTCTTTCCCTATTCTTTTGGAACATTTGCTTTGCATTTTAAGAGAAAGGGTAGAAAATATATCTATACATACATACCTATAGATATATACATATATCTATATCTATATCTATCCTTTGGTGAGGGAAAGAACCCAAAACCTCTACTTTCCATTCAAGTAAAAGTGATTAGGAAAAAGCCATCAGATAAATACATAATAAGAACTCCTGTGAAATGACGTATCTCTCTTTGAGGGAAGCTAACCTGAAGCAGCTAGACCAACTTCGGGATAAATAATATTTACACATATATTTGTTTTTACTTTTGAGTGCATCATAGAAATGGCTATGATCAGATTTAGAGTGCACGGATAGGACTTCATGGTGTTTTTGCTCGAGGTTGTGGTGATTATTGCACAATTAAGAAACACATTCAATGTGCAAACAGGAATAAGACTTATGTTAGACCGATGCAGTCGCAATAAGTTAGAACAAACTTTGTAACAACGGACACAGAAAGATACGGGTGATATCGGTTGTCCTCTGTTAAGGGTGAGGAAGCTGGGCAGGTACACCAGGGATGCCCATATGCAGGCTTGAAAAACGGGCTGCAGCAGAGTGGAGACTTTGGTTCTGGTGAGTCCTCGAGAGTCAGAAGAGATGTGGAGACGCGGGGTGGAGAGCGTGGCTCAGAGGAAAGAAAAGGTAAAGTAAGGGAAGGGAAGGGGGGAGAATTTGGGGACTCAATCCTGCAGTAGGCTCTCCTCAGACATCCAGCCCAGGGAGGGAAGGGGCTGCTCTCGTCTGGAGTACTTGATCTGCAGCAGGTCGCCCACTTCACTGATGGCCTCCAACGCCTGGGACAGGAAGAAGAAGAACATTATTAATCAAAATCAAAAGAGACATCATTTACATCTATTCCATTAGTAGAGATAGCAAGTTATACAACAGATAATTAAAAACCTTACATCTTCATAAAGGGGATTTCTTTCATAGGTGATAAATTAAGTGATTAACCTTAATCGCACTTGGATTTTAAACCATCCAACTTGTCAGAGAGGCGGAGGAGAGGTGGGCTTCGAAAAGCAAAGGTGAACAGAAGGCTCCCGGCCTGAACCACAACTAAGAACCAACTCCTCCACCTCTTTCCACAGGAGACTGTATCAGTGCTGCAACACTGCAGGACACCTGGAAACAATTTACCTTCCTGACCTTTTTTCTGATTCCGTGGTTTGAGAAATAGCGAGGGCTGGCTTTTCCAAAGACGGGGGGGAGCGGCTCCTTGCAGCGCTCTACAAAGAAGGGCTGATGCCCTTTAAATGGACTATTACAAACAGTGTTGACATTCTCTGCAGTAAGATGAATGAAGTGTCTCTGGAGAGACAGAACAGCTCGAATTAAAGTCTCTGACTGAGCCACACTGTAATGCTTAGAGACAGCCTGGCCTTGCACGTTCCCTCGTAATAAAGGACATATTGGGGGCCTTTAATATTCAACAAATACAAACAGACACACACAGACACACACTGACAGTCAGCAGCCACACACGCAGATCTGGTTGATTAAAAGCTGAGAGAAGCCTACTGCACGCTTGGATCCACAAACACCCACGGGTCCAAAACAAACTCCTATATCATACGGAGGATAAAATGAAGTCTTCAGCAATAAACTGGATCCAGTGGTGAAGACCAACAACAGATGTATCTTTCTATTTGCATCCTGGAGGAGAACTGAAGACAAAGTGGCTGTTGTTTACTGCACGTGGCACGTTCAGCAAAAAATGTAATAGCCCAGATTGTCAAAGAAATCTTATTTTGTGTTTTTCTGCATGTTCTGATATAAAGATACATTCATTTAAGAAGGTAACTAACATGTTAAATTACATTTTCAAGCCAGTGTTGTTTCCACGTCTATAAAAGCTGTTCTGTTTCTCCTGCTACTGGAAAGTATCCAAACCAGTTTAGAGTAAAGAGCGTCTTTTATTGCCAAAACATCTAAGAAAGACCTCTGTTAACAGAGAATGAAAGGCAAAATGGCAAGAAAATGTAAAGGTGCTACTGGTTATTGACCTTTATGCAACACTTAAAATAAATATGGACATGCTCATATTTTCTATTTATTTAGTGTTTCTGACAGTGATTCATTGGAGGACTTACTGTGTCGAGCATCTCTCTGGTATGAGCAGCTGAAACGCAGAAACGGGCCCTCGACTCGATGATGGGTGTTGCTGGGAATCCGACCACCACCGTGCCGATGTTCCTCTTCAACATCTCCCGACCAAATGCCCTGCAAACCAATGGCGACATTAGACGCAGGGCAACACAGTCCAAAATGAAGATCTTCTATTTAAAAGTGTGAACTGAAATCATGAAGTCAAATTCTGCCACCATTATTGTCTTTTATGTTGAGGAGTACAGAACAGATAACATGACGTGTAAGGGAGCGTACCCGATTTTGGCAGGCATGTATAGCATCATGGGTACGACGGGCGAGTCATCGTTGCCGTAGATGATGAAGCCGATGTCGCGGAGTTTCCTGCGGAAGTAGGTGGTGTTCTGTGAGAGCTGTCGGAGGCGATCAGCACCTGGAAAAGACAGAAACACACATAAAGTGGTGTTTTAGAGCTGGATTTAACAACACAGGCAACTGGGAAAGTTAAAACCAGTCTGCTGGGAAGTTATCTGAAATTATACAGTTATTCATTACTAAGTTTATTAGGATTAAGGTTTGTACTGTCAGGTTTTTTCTACACTACTGCAGATTTGTTTTTGAACAGATCCCCCCCCCCCCCGAAACGAATACAAAAACTCAAAAAGCATGCCGGGCCAGTAGATGGTAATAAAGTTTACATCAATGATCCGTCAAATAATATTGGGCGAGGCAGATGCCTGGTAATGCTGGTGATGTGGTGCAATGATGCCAAATTTAGCTGTAAACTTGTAATTAGATCCAGCAGTGCTAACCAAACGTAAGGAAAACCAGCAAATAGCCGCAAATTGTTGTTGTTGTTCTGGTGCATGCTCATTTCACTGCGCAACAGTGGGCATGCGCAAAGTAAGCTGTGACCTCACTGTTTACCAAATGTTCCCGTTTTACATGCACACATGGATACACAGAAACTGAAGTTTTTAAAACTCTGCACTTTGGAAGGCGATTGTAAAAATCTGTTTTGGCGACTTAAATCGCCTTTTGCATTTGACAGGTTAGTTTAGCAAAATATCCACATGAGTGTGGACAGGGCTTCGATGTAGCTCAACATCATGTGTGAAGACTGAAGACTGTTCACTGGTTCAATACTTAAAACATTTATTTTACATTTATTTATTATATTTATTTCCCAATTTTCTGTTGCAAGTAGAAAACCTTAAAAAAAAAACAAAGTGCGTTTTCACTTAATTTTCTCGATTTGATCTCATCGATTCTGTGTGTACACGTACAGACTACATGTGATCAACATTTTCCTCGCTCTATTCATTTTGCTTTACCCGACATACACTCTTATGATTCCTATTTGGTTCCTCACGCAGTTTCAGGCAACCTGTACAGAGGTCTAAACAGAGTGAAAACACCTGTGGGCAGATCCATTAAACTGCAGCAACTATTTTTCTACTCGCAAGCTTCATAAAATTTCATTATCAACTCTTGTTCGGAGGCCAAGTTGAAGGAAACAACAATGTACTTTTGCAGTCATTTCCAACATTGATGTTTTCTGGATTCCTCCATTCAGTTGGCTTTTAAACTGCAGAAAATGAAAATGAACTTCTGACAGCACGAGCCAAAGTTAGTTGAAAAGAAAGTGCAGGGAACTCCAGGAAACTCTGTCATGTTATATGTATATTTGGAGACGGCACGACATCATTCGCCTTTTAAAACAACCTGGATTCTTAAAGTCTGAGGTCTAGGGGCTGAAACTAAACAGGTATCAATCCTCACATGTCAGTCTGACGAATATTGTGGATTCACTCACTGAATCCCTCAGGCCAAGCCTCCACAGACAGCTTCTAAACCTAACAAATAACCATAGTGCACGAATCGCCAACAGCAACACACATCTGCCTGGCTGGGCTGAATAACATAGCAGAACCATCACAGCTTCAAAGAGCGGCCGAGACACAACAAAGTCTGACATTATATTTATCCAGACATTTTTTTGTTCACAAAGAATCCAAAGCTATTCTCAGTACTGAGTGATAAGTTGGCAAAAACCTGGAGAGTCGGATATTCAGACAGTTTGCTTTCAAAATGCTTTAGCATTCTTTTCGTTATGAAAAAACTTGTCTTGTGCCCTCATGCCCCATCCACATATCTGATTGATGTGAGCTTCAAACAACTAAATGTCCATTTTAATGCAGGCCGGTGCCAGGAACCACGAGCAGCAACTCCAATGCAGCAACAAACCGTATCTCAGCTGTCACTTTGACTTCATGTCAGTGTCTGCGTCTTCAAAAGGCTTGAATTTCAAACAGTGACTGGGCTGCAACCAATCACACTACCATTGTTAGTCTTCTACAAGGAAAACATGTCAAGCTGGGATACGCTGCAAGGTCAGCCAGTCTGGAGAGAGAGTTGATGTTACTGTGGGAAGGCTGTAACTGAAAAGAACACCCCAGGTGTATTCCTGTTCCTCATGGCTGAATGACTGGGAGAGCAATGTAATCTGATCTTATATTAGCATGTTAAGGGAATCAATCAAGCCCTGTAAAAGAGGTGCCGCCCTGCAAGAAAAACAAGCCCTGGAGATCTGTTTGTGTGTGTAGGACATGAGTCCACAGCGTTTGTTCTGTACAGATCTCTGGCCCTGAGCACCATGCTGCTTTGTCCCCAGCATGAAGGCATAGAAGCGCAGATAAACAGAGAATCACACATCTGAAAGGCATAAAGGGAAATGGTAGAGGAGTCAGCGTGCAGCCGGTTCAAGACCTTTCACCAGACTGGCCTGAATCAGAAACCGTTCAACAAGTATGCTGCAAGCATGGGGTGCTGAGGGAGCAGCAGCACCCCCTACTGGCAAAGGGTTTTTACTACAAGGGGGAAAAAGTTTACTTCAGTCAGTGAATGTTGAACAAAATGTTGGACAAAAAAGTTGATGTTTACTGTTTAATATTTAATATTATTTCATATATGTATTATTGCTCTGCTGCACCGCATTTAATTATTCACTTTAAATTGGCATTATTTAAACTTTCTCTCAGCAACACCCCAACTCTGACTGACTTCCAGCGTCCCTGCCGTCCACCTATCAGCTACTAAAAGCTTCACATCCTGAGAGATAAAGACAGGAGGAGTTTGCTGTGGACAAGTGCAGAGAGACGTCATAATATGCAAAACCATGCTCTAGAAATGAATCTTTATTGCACTAATAATATACTTTACTGATACTAAAAATCTCAATATATTAAGCAATATTTTTTCTAATTAAAACAGTAAATTGGAGACAATACCAACTGTCACTGCAGCCAATCTTGAAAAATAAGATCATGTGATAAAACAGGAAGTGGTGAGAGATGAACTTTGCATCACACTTTAAATTCTCAACCCTTTAGCAGGGAAATCAGTGTGTTTACACAGGCTATACAGCTTGATAAGGCTGTGTATCAAAGCTGTATTTACTGGTGAATAATTGCCAGTTTGCCACTGATAGTGGCCTTTATCACACAGATGGAAATAAAATATTTTAAAGGTTAACAAGTATTCAGGATGAAGGAGTCAAAGTACAAACACAAGATTACCACAATAACAAATGTCTGACAGATCTACACTGCCATCTTGTGGTCATGTCTATAAACACAGTTGAATCCCAAACTCAGTGACCCTGAAACATTTAATTGCTGCTGCAACTGCAAGAGAAAAACAAACAAGGAAGTAACCTCACCAAGAGGAACTTCATCAGTCCAACATGTAGTAATCACAAGACAATGTGAGCTTTGGTTTGGCATCATGTGCTGAACCGAACATTAGATTTACATTTCTGTGGTATGTTCAGTGTAGAATGACAAACTAAGGGTCTCTGCAAACTACCTGCAAATGATATCCATCTCAACTCAAATTGACAACCACTGAGAAGAAGTGGGGCTTAATCATTTTAATCAATTAAAATCGTGAATAGAATAACTGTTCCAGACCTACCTAGTGTGGTCCCGTCCTCTCCCATGATGATCTTCATAGAAGTGATTATTTGCTGGACCACAGGGGAGGACATGGAGGTGGCATACAGGGCGCTGTGAGAATGGCGCCGCAGGTAGTCGATAAGCTCCTATCAGAGAATAACGACATTGTTGGCAAGTGACAATGGCGACAGCAAACATTTGATTTGGATAATATGCCAACATGGAGGGCAGCTGCATGATACAGGACACAAACAAATGAAGCGAGGAGATCAGTGGTCAGCCGCGCTGATGGATAAAATTAGTAGATATCATTTTAATACAATTTTGATGGATACAACAGTGTGATTCAAGAATGTTAAAAAACGATAATGTCTTTATATAATGCCTTAAATCATAAGTACAGGTAGGACAAATATTATTTGAAATATAACAATACTAAAGGAAAACAAAAAGATAAAGTATCGTTTCTGTAAAGACAGAATCTTTCCATGTAAGAAAGTAATACAAAGTCATTAAGGCTACTTGTTTGTGATGGTAAGTAGAACCATGTTTTTAAATGGAGTTTTTTGTGTTATATAAATTTTTGAATATAGGACAAGATGGTGAATATCCCTGGTCTTATAAGACTGTGTACTTATGTATCTGTTTTTGGAGTGTTGCATAAGGTGGAGTTCAATCTAGTGTATTTTTGCTTTGTGGGTGTATTTTTTTAAACTTAGTTCAACTGAAGCAGCACATGGTTACAGACGTGTTTGCAGTTTCACTCTGAGACTTTATACTGTCAAATTCTTTTCAGAAATGAGGAAGCTAAATGTCCCATTGCTGGTAAACAGTGTTGACCAACACCAAAACTGAATGACACACCATGTGTTGGGTTTCATCAGTCTGGAAAATTGCTCACGTCACAAAACAGGATCACTAATTGCTCCGGCTATTATTTCTTCCCTTACGACAGAGGAGGCTTCATGTTCCACTGATAGGCTTTGAAGTCTTAGGTGTTCACTCACCTTTTTGCCTCCGATGTATCCACCGGCAGCGCCAAAGCTCTTAGTGAATGTTCCCATCATGATGTCCACGTCTTTGGGATCCAGGCCAAAGTAGTCCACCACCCCCCTGCCGTTAGGCCCCAGGGCCCCAATGCTGTGGGCCTCATCCAGGTACAGATAGGCCTTGTAGCGCTTCTTCAGAGCAATGACCTCTGGCAGACGCACTATGGACCCCTCCATACTTCAGGATAAAAACACAAACAAGAAAAGACAAAGTCAACAAATTATAAAAAGCTCCATAAGTCACTTTAGGTATAGTATTCAATCCCCTTGGTTTTTTGCACTTTTTGGTGTAGATTTAATTATGCATTTAAAAAGAAGATTGTTTTTTTCTCCGTCAATCAACAAACATGAAAAATTGCATTTATTTTAAATAAAAATAACATGAATTTCTTTAAATTTGTTAAGACATATTTACTACAAAATTATAAAAAAACTAAAACTTCATTATCTAATTTTTTTTAAGGTATTCAAAAGCTTTGTGATGACAAAATAAATTATGGTGGATCCTGTTTGCTTATTTTTTTATCCTTGAGATGTCTCTAGAACCTGATTGTAGTCCACCTGTGGCAAAAAGAACTGAGCATATATAGTTTATAAAAGCCACTATAGTGTATATATAAATATATAAAGTGTCCAAACAGGCACAAAGTTCTCACTGTTACCAAAGCAGCTTCTACAAAATATGAATCTATGGGTCTGAGTCTGTAAATGAAATATTCCACTTTCTCACTGTGGGTTCATGATTGTAGATCAATTTTATCCATTTATAATTAAACCGACAATTAAGGAATAAAAAGTAAAGGGACCTGAATACTTTCTGAAGCCACTGTAAAAAAATGTTTCTGAATGTGTTATTACCTTTCCCTCTACAATACAGTACTCTTAGACTTGTATCTACAATCTACCCCAAACATCACACAGCTGCAGTGTAACTGAGAGAGCATGCCAGCAGCTGACCCTATAGACATCTGCTTGGCTGTGCATGTGGGGCTGTCAATGTGTTTCCAAACATTGTCTACTATCGCAGTTGTACCAATTGCTTAGAAAATCCCAGTGGAAATGAAACTCCATTAACAAAGCATTAGTAAAGGGCATTGATTATGTCAGGCAGCTTTGCTGAGGACTGTATTGATCGACACAATTGATTGCCTTTATAGTAAGTACTCTTCAAAGAACATGGAATACATTATCGTAAAAAGGAGAGCGAACACGCTTCCAGAACACAAATGTAAGTGGCTTCTGACATTTTCTTGAAATGTTCCTTCCAGCCCCCAAGCAGGAAAATGTCTGGAAAACTCACAAGTGAGTGGGCATGTTGATGACATTTCTACCATGCAACAGACGCAATAGTGGAAGAATTCAAATATCTTAGCATAAAAGAAAAAGGTGTCAAACAAGTGGAAGATGCCAGTGAAAAATGTCAACTTGGAAAGACAATGAGATTTGAGGCCCTTTGTGATAAGGGCCGATGCCATTGTCGATGTGCTGTGAACAAAAACACTTGACTTGAATGTTCTGGGCATTTTCCTGTTGTTGTAAAAGGGTTTGACACAGATTCTTACTGCATTCTTCATATGTGAAAGGAAAAAGGCTGAAAAATGTCCAGACCCAATTTTCTGTCTGAAAACAGCATTGGTACTATTTATGTTTTGCAAAAATGTCTTTGTATAGTATGTTTTTAGGCCGCAATTGAGTGTAACATCAAGAGCAATCAATGTAGACATTTGTTCTTCCACTAAACTCTCATCTGCTGAAATAATTCTTCACTTATAAATGCCCTCCAGTGTTTTACTGCTGCTGCAGTGTAGATGGAGTCAAGTTCACGTCATAAATAGAAGCCTTTGAACCTATGGGGGACTTGACAGCATAATGCTTTGAATAAGTCACAATTCTGCTATTTGTATGCATCATGGGTGAATACTATACACTACTGTTGAGTAAATGAACCAGCCAAGCTAAATAAAGATAAATGAGTCTTCACCCTAAAAGCTGTGGGTGTCAAGTAACTGGCAGTGAACACAAGTGTAGTGTGACCCAGATGTGACATAATGATATTCACAGTGAAATAAAGTAGAAATAAAACTTAATTAGCTGAGTTACAGTAGGTTTTATGGTAGTAAATTTTCCAGCTTGGGCAATTTAAGACTGAATGTTATTGTGTGTAAGAGTGCGGGTGGGTACGACTACAGAAGTGTGAGACGCACACACACAAAAATGATTTATACCTGTATATGCCCTCCACCAAAATGAGGATTTTCTTCCATGGTCGGTGGGTTCTCGCCTGCCCGTGTACGATGGCGTCTCTCAGCAGCTTCTCCAGGCTTTGCATGTCTACAATATGAGAGACGTGTCTGAATAAAAGGCGTTTTCACACAGGCTTTAAGTTACTCATGAAAGACTAGAGAATAAGTTGTCAGCTAAGTATAGATTTAATTCCTCTACGGTAACATGAGATCTTTTGTAAATAAATGGATGAGAGTCAATATTTTATGATTGCCACCCTTTGAAGCATTGACTGCTTCCTGACAGTTAGTTTGGATATGTAAGGATGTCAGGATGTGTGTGTGTGTGTGTGTGTGTGTGTGTGTGTGTGTGTGTGTGTGTGTGTGTGTGTGTGTGTGTGTGTGTGTGTGTGTGTGTGTGTGTGTGTGTGTTTTGTGGTGAATTAATGTAGAATTGCAGAAGCAGAGAAGTTAAGTATGTGAATATCTGCAGTAACGACAATTTGCATTGAGTCAGGCAAATTGCTGAAAGATGCACACACCTATTTACTTTCCTGCTGAGTAAAGCAGAATAATCCTATACATCTGTGTTACTGCAAGCTATGGGCGTGCCCCAGGTCACAGCTCTATCTAGCTGCTCTCATGAAAGATGCCAAACATTGGCGATCACTCACTGTTGTGTTTGAAGACCCGAATTGTAGAACCAGACAGACGGGCTCCCAGCACCAGCGACGCATGATTCAGCTCGTCGCTCAGGATAA
The DNA here is from genome assembly GCF_009819705.1 of Hippoglossus hippoglossus. NCBI lineage: Eukaryota > Metazoa > Chordata > Actinopteri > Pleuronectiformes > Pleuronectidae > Hippoglossus > Hippoglossus hippoglossus. The sequence goes on from NC_047174.1 coordinate 14,999,770, forward strand.
GACAACCCTAAAACAAGACAAAAAAAAGGTTCAGTGTGTGAAATGTCTTGAAGTTGTATTAACTGGTATTGGGATTCTGATGCAAGAGTTGCAATCCCCAATTAGCCAAAGTCAGACCACAAATTGCAAAATTGTAACACACATCAGAAGCTCACAAACGTTTTAGTGTTGAGCAATGACTTTAGTTTTTAGCAGGAGATGCAACTGAAGTCTCAGGAATATATAAGCAGTATGGCCAGAAGGCGATCTGTTACTTTTACAAGGGGCAGATGGTCTCAAAACTGGAGACAACAGACCCTTAAATTGTCAGTTTAAGTTAGTCATCATATTTTGTCGTTATTATGCAATGTCTGTAGATTACTGCTGTGAATAGATCAATTCTTATAATTTGTTTGTTGACTCTGAACGGTTCTCATTCAGATTCTATTACCTTGCACGCAGCACAGTATTGTTTTCAGCCCTGTCTATGTCTGTGTGCTAGCAAAATAACTCAGAAACACAGAGATATTTTCTTGGTGAGAATATTACTTGGGTGTGTATCTCCAGATAATGAACTATTGAAGATTATTAGTTAGGGCGGGGGTGGGGAACGAAACTGTCTGCTTCTTGTGTGAACTTGCACAGCAAAAGCGGTTTCTCCGGAGTATATTTTGCATCTTGCCTGGATGCCAAAGAAAATCTGTATGGGCGACCAACGACGCAGGTAGGATTTTAACTAATTACAACCTTGCTAAATGGTAATAAAATTAAAAGCGATGTAAATAGTTATAAAAACAAACATGATTTTTTAAAAAAAAGCTTCCCGTAAAAACAGGATTCTGATGCATATCCACATGCTTTATTCAAAAGCAAGCAAATATAATAACAGGATGAGACATTTTTTTTCAGTGCACCATAAATAAGCCCACACAATCACACAGGTCACGTCCCTTCCTCTGGTCAATGAACAAATGAGCTTGTTACACAACACACAAATATGCCTTGACATAAGGATGTGAGTTAGCAGGAAAGTGACAAGCACAGTAATGAATTAATGAACTGTGAATCAGACGTTTACTGTAGCACAGAAAGTTTCCCTCTTTCCACTGACATTTTTGTGTTTTCCACTCATGTTGCTGTCAGGAAATGTGTTGTTTGACTCACAAGGTACACATGCCTGTCAGCTCGGCTTTTTACTTCCTGTTCAAGCAACTGTAATCTGAGTGTTTGGAAAACCTGGGGCGGAAACGAGTGTGTTGTGGAACAGTCTGAACCCTTCGAGCTTGGCCGTACATTTGAAAATGTAGCTTGTTTTCACTTTACACAGGAAACTGGATTTTCCTGAACAGTAAAACTGATAGTCACTTGCTTACAGTTTCTGTACAGGTACAAGGGTCATGGTGACTAAAAAGACACAAAGACAATTTCAAAATCAATTCAAGAGGAGTGGCATGTTCTCGGCAGAACAAAAGTGGATGAAATTCCTTACCTTCCCAGTGAGAGCAGGAATGTTCATGGAGTTGGTTGCAAAGCCCATACCAAACGCCACGGACGACTCAACACCCAGGAACCTGGCAACCAACTGCTCCAGCTCCTCATGGATGTCCAGGGTCCCTGGAAACAACATTATCTCAGTTTAACGTCTCCAAAGTAGCGTACTGCAACTCACAGAGTTGCGTGCAAATGTTTAAAGCTAGAGTTTGTAACACTGGAAAAGTCAGAAGAGAGGGCTGCACGTTGAAAATATGCAACTGATACATCCTACCACCTACCCCATCCCTAACTTCTGGCTATCGTCTCTGCTTTAGTGTGGTACAGTATGTCTCTTTGCCTCCCTGCCTTGTGAAGACTTCATTCATCTAAAGCAAGAGCACGGGTAAGGTGCAGACTGGCAGGTTGGTTAATGAAATGATTGGTGAGCTCATTACAGTCACGTGAGGGCCACAGACACCAGTTGTTTTTCTTTCTTTTTTTAGAGAACTTTATTTTGTGAAGTCAGTCTACTTTCTTTTAACTGAAATATAATATTAACCCCAGCTTTCCTTTTGCTAAAGATAAAACAACTGAATGTGTCAAACAAATCCATAGCTGCTTGCAAACTAATAAGGAATTCAATGCTTTCACAATATGTGATTATATTTCATACTCAATCTTTCAATCTTCAAATCCACTTGAGCCTTTACTCTGAAAGAGCAACAAAGAAAAGCGGGATGGCTGTTGAGGTACCAGCTGAGGTTTATTAGGAAGTCCACTTGATTCATAATGGCGTAAGAGTTTCATTTTTAGAATGAAAGCAGGCTCAGATGAGGACATAATATGACATATCTGCTTAGAAACCAAATCTTGTGCTTTTCAAAAGATTTATTTTGACCCTTACCCATTTCACAGCGAGTGCTGCTCACTCCAACTCCGTACTTGTGTGTGGCTTCAATAGCAGCATCGGCGCAAGCACCATTGTTTTCAGCGAAGCCGAGGTAATTGTATGAGCCCATGTTGATGACGTTTTTCACCACTTTGCCCGTGTGCCTAAAAGAGACAGAGAGTTAGACAGAGAACAGGTACCAGGACTTTACTTTATAGTTCAACACTGTGACCTTGTCTATGCTGGTTGCTTGACATTCATTTCCAGCTCAGTGTTATCCTTTAACTGCCACGGTTATCATGCACCGTGATAACATACTATAGTTTATTGTCCCAAGCGACTTGAGCAAGCAGAGTCAAACATGGATCAAAAGCTTTGCATATTATACAAATGAGATGAATATGAAAGGTATAAAACAACATTGACTTCTCAAGACAGAACAGCCTATTTTGCCATCTTTAAGAAAGAATAAATGTAATGGTTTCCTTATTGGGTCATGCGCTACCCCTCCAAAAAATACAATGGAGAAGAGATGAGTTTCCTGTTGAACTAGGGATCAAAAGCACACACCTGTGAGGGAAGTAATAACCTCCGCAGACCACGCCTTGCAAATGTACACACTCCAACTCAACAAAACATACTCAAAACCACAAGGCAGCCACTTACTCAAAGGTCCAATTGTAGTCGTGGGAAACTCTCTCCACCAGGTCCATCTTGGCACCCGGGACGCTACAGATGGGTCGGTTCCAGTTGTCTCGGATCCTCATGTATAAGTTCCTCGTGTAAAAGTTCTCAAAGTCCTGATAGAGTGGGACAAAATCCTGCAGAGGAAAGATGAAAGAAACAGAGGTAGATAGACGATAGTTTTTACAGTTTTAAGGAGGAAAACTTAGTATTAGTATGACAAGTAGGGTTCCACTAAATTGGTCAGGAATTGCTTAAAATGTATTTTGTTTTTAAATCATCCTTTGCATTCAGAAGGATTTTAATGTAAATACTTATCTACCTTCTGCTCCTCTCTCTCCCGGGCCACGTTGCACTTCTCAACGTTCCAATGCCGGAGGAAGTCTCTGAGGTAGCCGAAGATAGTGAGGATGCCGTAACCCATGTAGGTGAGCACGGCCACCAGTAGAGGCGTCTCCTCAAATGACTCCATGAAGGGCGTCTTGTACAGGCTGGAGTTATGAGGAACATTTCGGTTCTGTGGGAAAATAAAGTAGGAGAGGCTGTATTTACATTTCAAGTCTCTACAAGTTCTGATTAAATGTGTTTTCTAGGAATTTCACACAGCTTTTATCATAGGAAGACCACATTTTTACAAACAAACCGGAGACTAAGGAATTCAGAAACTAAATCATGCTTTAAGGAGTATAAAATAAATGTTGCATAACTCAGAACACTTTTTGTTCAAACAGGCCATTGCAACAGCTGGTAGCTTCTCCTTTAAAAGGTTATTGTTTATCTATGCTTCAAGTCTATTAACTCATTAAATCTGCCACACTAGGCCGCCCAATAAACTGTGAGAAAAAGCAGACCAGGGTATTTCAGTAAAGGCTGGGCACACTACATGACAGCAGGGCTAATTTGTTCAAATTGTGTTTTTCTTGGAAAGAGATTTAGAAACCAAATAATGGCTCCATAAGCACATTTATAAATGGAGGCTCTACCACACCCAAGGCCCCCATAGACCAATGAGCAATAGAATGAGCATCAAGCCACGGTTCTAATTCATTGAGTTTTATGAATAGCAATATTGATCCTGAATAATGGGCCTGTGCAAACATGGTCACATGCTTAAGAAGTGCCACATTTCATGTTTGACTGTGGTCAGGCTGTCTACAAAACCAACACTAAACAAATGAGGGTGATCACTCATTACCGACTCTGCCCCGCAGCTTAGCAACCATATCCCATGTGACCAGTCATGCTTCTCCCTGAAATAACTCAGAGCCAGGGAACAGGAGTGCACTGCAGTGTGTGTGTGTGTGTGTGTGTGTGTGTGTGTGTGTGTGTGTGTGTGTGTGTGTGTGTGTGTGTGTGTGTGTGTGTGTGTGTGTGTTTTTGAAGCCAGTCAAACAGGTCCCTCTCACGAGTTTAATAAGTCTTTAAGTCTAGCAACTATGGTCGTGAACTGCCTCTATAGAAAAAAAACACACACAGCATATCGAAGCACACCGCTCACAGTCTGTTGCCCACTGATGCCAACAACAGCAGCAAAATCCAATTTTCCTGACGTCATGTTTGCTTAATATTTTATGCCGGTGGACAAACAGAGGCCTGTGCCCTTCCTTTATTGCTGGAGAGCAAAGCTATTATCCCCAGAAGAGAATCCAACCAACACACTCCTCTGAGATACCTGCTCTTTTCACATGCTTGCTCTTTGGCAAAAGAGATGGTGATCATATTACATTGCATACACAACAATAAAGGTCTGCAGATGGTGGAGGTTTCACATTAGGCCTAAAACAGAGTAAATACGGGAGTAAGTCCTCTCACATCCAAAAACTGTCTATTCAACACATCGCTCGTTCTCACTTAATATTTATTGACACTATCATCACAGATTAGAGCAGTTAGTGAGATAATTTATTCCTAATTGACTAATTCCACATTTTCATGATAGGGATTTTTAGCGAAGGACTATTATTGGTCGGTGACTGACACAGGGGCTTACTGCTAAATTGTCTAAAGGCGGTATTTGTGAGAGGTTAACAGGAAAACTGGAGGTAGAGAGAGTTTCCCGCAGCCTATTTACTGCTGCAAACACAGACCTGTGCATCGAAGGTCAGTTGCCTTATCAAAGACCTGCAGAGCAAACGTCAACAGGATGACATGAGGTCATGGACTTCTTAACATCAATAATGGCATTCCCAATGCAGTGTTTACATATTGATAAATACTGTGCATTATATCCTGCATGTTAGGCTAATAACACTGTTTGAAATCGAGGAATAAAAACAGCCACCATAGTGTAGTTCACCTGAGAGACATCAAAATCGTCATGGGATTTCAATATGTTAAGTCTTGGAATACTGAACTTTAGTACCTATCTATTCCCTATTAGGCCGATATCTGATGGCCTTACCAGCAGCGATATAAAGTGCAGCTTTCTTAACTTCTTGCAGGATGAGAAGTAAGCGCTTATATGCACACAAATCTAATTACTATGACAGTCACAGCATCTGGAGCTAGTTGTATGAATCCAGCATGTGTTGGAAGTAAGCAGGAATGTGATGTTGTCAAACACGGGAGCCTGTGCCTTACCTCCAGCAAGTGTGTGGCATTTGTTTTGTAACATCGCTCCTATGTGTTGATCTTATACAACTTAAGAAAAAACAAAGGAGTGTGTGTTTACCCCCACCGACCACCACTACACACAGTGTTGTAGTCTTGTTTTTTTTTTTTATGTGTGTGTGCTTCTCAGTCAACGACAGGAGGGACCACACCCTTCATAGACTCAAGACATTCCTCTCCTCCTGCTAAAGGGTCATGTGGAAGCAGGCCACCTCTCCTCTCACAACACACACACACACACACACACACACACACACACGCACACACACACACACAGCCTCTCTTGTAAGCACACAACAGAGCCCTGGTCCTCTTCATACTAGAGACAGTGTAAACAGAAACCAGTCCAACTTCACCTCTTCTTTCTCTGACACACACACACACACACACACACACACACACACAGGAGGCGCAGAGACAACAGGGTGTCAGGTTACTAAAAAAAAGTCACTACATCCCTCCCGGATCAGGTGGCAGGTTCCTCTGAACAACAAGCTGCTCTCGTGCTTTAAACCGTGAAGCTGATAACAGGAAGTGTTCCAAAGAGCACGTGATAAGCAACTAAAGCGTTCAAGATGAAATTCCGTGTTGCTGTTGGCAACCGTTAGCCGGGAAACATGTAGCATAGAGACACACCACTAATGCTAGGACACCGGCTACATAAATAAATAAGCTAAACGAGGCTAACTAGTGGTATTCGGGTTCACATGAGAGGTGACGTTATTGCTGTCCTCATAGCGGACACTCTCCCTGCTAATGAAAGTCCCTCATTCATATCTGCAGTAGGAATGAATGGTAGCATCCGAGCTAGGTCTTGTCCCCTCAGTCAAACTAGTTGAGCACGGAGTCCCACACAGCACCGCTTGTTTACAGCCCTCCCTCCCTGCCTGCCTGCCGGCGGAGGACGGTTGGGCCTCTTTACCTTCTCCCTGGGGCGGCGGTACTTCTGCGGCTGTCGGAACAAGCAGTGGTTCTTGACGTAGCCATTCTTGCCGCCGGTTTTGCCGTTCGACGTCCGGTGACAGGCGTCCCCGTTGAACGTCTTGCTCGCGGAGCCTTCCGTCATGTTCAAATCGAAGCGTGGAAAAATTTCACGACTGGAGCGGGCGTCGTTCACGGTGAACTCGGGTACGCGCCGCCGAGGGGGGGGGGGACGCTGCGACGCCCACTCCGAGCTTGCGGGCTCACTAGCCTCCTGCCGGAAACACCCGCCCGAGCGCGCTCCTCATTGGCCGGGCACGTCACTACCAAACGAAGATCGTCTATGTGTATGGCCAACTCCCGACTCCGACCAGGATTGTTGACAAAAAATCTTCAGGAAAATGTTATTCATTTCCTGAAGTTATTTCACGCAAGGCTCGGTGATTCTTTGCTTTATTCTTTTATAGCTTATTCTTCCGTATTCATTTTAAAAGAAGGCTCCTTTGATGACATATAAGATCAGTCCGTTATGTCATCATAGGAGCCTTGGTAGGTGTTCCGTAGTGAATACACTGTTTGGGGGCATTTGACCCATGTGTGTAAATGTGATGTAGAAATACAAAATGATCGTTTGTTTATAAAGGTAAAAATAAATGTATCCAATAAATGTCTGGTAATCAAAAACAAGATGTATACTTAAACATCTAAACTTAAACACTAATGATAAAATACATTTATTTAAAACATATAGCAAAGAAACACTCGTGCATGAAATAACACAGGAAATGTATACGGGTCATTTTTGACCCATGTTGTGCATTAGAAGGGTAGTGATACAAAAATGTTTTTTATTCAGATAGTAACAAAAGAAAACATTTAAATAGGGATTTGTGAGGATCAAAAACAAGTTAATTGGGGAATACCTGAAATACTTAATGATGAAATTCATTCACTTGCAAATATTAAGAAAATAAAAGAGCCGTGTCATTTTTGACCCATGTTGTGCATCGGAGGGTTAAGAAAATCGAACAATTTCCATTTTCTTTTTAATGACAGGTCAAACTTGTCTTAGTTGGCTAATGGTGCATTAGGGGAACCTAGGTTTATTACCTTGTATTTTTTTACTATTATATTCAATAACAACATGAGTTCACAGGAGCTGTTTTTGTGGCATGATAATATTGGAGCAGAGTGAGATCTCCTTCTTTCCACCCTCTCTGCTGGGCGTCCCTCTCTCTCCAAGGTTGGACCTCCTAAACCCAACCCATGGATATTACTCATCATAACCTTTGCTTGCTGTGGGCGTCAGCTGTATTTCCACTCCAGTGACGTTTGTTTCTCACCTGAGCTGAGAGGATCCTAAACACGGGTCAAGGTTATCTCCGAGATGAATCCCACAGGGGAAAAAAGGTAGGGCTGTGGGGTGTGCCAAGACTGAACAAACAATGAGCTGACTATTTCAGATGGTTTAAAGTCCACTGTGAGGTTTCGGGAAAGTATTGGAGAGGACTTTGTGGCAATTTTAACTGTCAACTAAACTAAACAATCACAAAATGTCAGTGATGATCCTATAGCCCTGGTGTTAAATGGTAATGTGTGACACAAGACACTTTATCTGACCCACATCAGGCTGCGTAAACAACTCTATCTTCTGTCTCATGACAGAGAAGAGGAGCTCAAACATCTGTCAGACTTATACAAGAGAGAAGCCTGCATCATAAAATGATTTGAATTCATAACACACAGTATTGCACTGTTCCAGCAACTCGGCAACTACTTAACTTGTGCTTTTGAAATAAAGTGTATTATATTGTATGAATATGTGTCTCAGTAGAGCAGGTCCACAACTAACCAGAAGGTTGGTGGTTCAATCCCAGTCCCCCCGCATTCCAGAAGTGTCCCTTGGGCAAGATACTGAACCCCAAATTGCCCCTGACGGCTGTGCTGGCAGTGTTTGAGTGATGTGTGATACAGAAAGTGCTCTGCATGTGTGTGAATGGGTGAGTGGCAATACCGTACTGTAAAGTGCCTTGAGTGGTCATCAAGACTCGAAAAGACAGAAGAAGAAGAAGAAGAAGAAGAAGAAGAAGAAGAAGAAGAAGAAGAAGAAGAAGAAGAAGAAGAAGAAGAAGAAGACCTTTTACAGCAACAATAAGAGTTTCCAGAAAGAGTCGGTATTTGACACCAGACCTCCAGGTTTGTACTTCATGTCCTCTTCCTGTTGGACAATTATGTCCTGATGAAACGCCCCGGTCGGTGGAGGCCCTGCTATGTCTGCATGTGTCTCAGATAAGGTGTAATCGAAATTTATAACCATGCAATTCATTCTGTCACTGTTTGCATTTATTTACTTGTGTGCGGGAGGAGTATTTCAATTCTAAGATAATATAACTGCTGTGCAGACTCTTAAAAGTCCAGTAAACCCACTCCTGCTCTCACCCTCCTAGATGGCAGTGTTGGGCCACACAAAGGTTGAGGCCTGCGGTCCCACAATCTGAGGTTATGCTGATGTTTCTTCAGGTTATAGTTCAGTGTGGTGGTATCGGTGTGCTGCCCATTGTTTCTGAGGTGTGACATCTTTGATTAAGACACCCCTGATAACATCTGATGATTTTATTACCTAATCAGGTTTTTTTTCCCTCGTTTGTTTCCTCTCAAGGTTGTAACCTTCAGCGCAGAATAATGACACATCAGTCTGGTCCGATCTTGCCAATGCGCACAAAGGCAGTTAAGCTCCCGTCCATTCCAAACCTGATAGTGGTGATAAGTATCCAGCTTTAATAGGATCAGAGGCAGGGTTAAAAGGAAAGTGGATCTGCTCGTATTGATACAGGCTTTGCAAGGAGCTTTAAGGACACAGTAAAAACACACTGACAAAATTAATATTGAATTATGTGTTCTAGATGTGATCTTTAAAGAAAACACAAAGAGTTAAATGCAAATAACTAATGAACTCCGTAGATACAGCGTTGAGGACATTTCACCTATTACCAATGTAAGCATTTATGTAATTATGTCATTTCTCATTTCCCCTGCTACATACACCTAGACTGGAAGTATGTGGACAATTACACATAATCTCTTCAGGCTCTGTGTCTCAGCATGTGCGGTTTCAAATGAAATAATGCACACTGCATTACAGTGCCAAGACTCAGCTTTAATTTGAGATGGTTTACATCAATGAAGAAATAACTGTTTGGGAGATATTGTGTTTTAAATGTAAATGTATTTCAACTGATTTGGGCAAGAGAATATTCAACAATAAAACCATAAGCCTTCAACTGAGTACAAGGCAATGACAAAGCTGAAACACTTCACAACAAGTTCATGTGTGATGCATGAGAGGCACCAGCCCACACCACGCAGAGACACACAGGTCATTAAAGGGACGTGCTGTGGCAGCACACACCCAGTCAGGGATCAGATTAGGAACAGGGAAGCTGCTTTGTTGACTTTTTATTGTGTATTTATTCATTTATTCGAAAATAAAAAGTACTATATAGAAAATACTTGAGGGGGCTTAACTGGGACTAAGCAAAGTTGTGAGGTGGCTTTCGCCCCTCCTAGCGCCTCAGCATCTTATTCTGAGTATTCACACAACTGTAAAAATTATCCACCTATTTTAGATACATAATATATTCTTCCATTGTGTGAAGATCTACTATAAACCTCTTTTCGTCATAAACTCAATATTGAGTATCTATAAATGTGGCTATTTGGCCAAATATGATGCCCCAGAATAATCTCCCTTTGAGAAAAACATCATAAATACTGCGTTTCCACTGATAAGGTTACGTCACTGCTGATGTTCATACAGATCCATTCAAATAACAGATGATTTCCTATGCACCGAAGACGTGTTCCAACTCTCCGTTGCAATTTCCCTGCTTTGATGTCATCTAATGAAATCCTCAGGAGAATCACTCCCTCATCCTCTTCCCTCTGCAGCTTATAAAGAGCCAGCGCTGCCAGAGAGGAAGTCGAGGCGTGCGGCCTGTTTTCATACATCAGTGGAGTCTAAAGGTGGTAGATAACAAATGATGAAATCGCAATAGTACACAAGTAATAAATGAGTGTGCTCATTGCCAGGAATTATGCTCATGCACAAAGAGAGCATGTGCAAGTCACATCCCAATCCATTCCAGTGGTGCCGGATATTTCCTATCGATATATGAGCAATAAGAGCAACATATCCCCACTCTACCATCGCCTGGCTCAGCTCTTTCTTCAGATGAAGACATTAGCCCAAGTGTCAATCACTTCTTGTCATAGCAAATCCCAGAGCGGTCCATGTGCACTCCCACCACGGTCGGGCGGGTCCCTGCCCAGTGCAGCGGGCAGACCGCTCTCTGACTGACACAACCATTAGAGATTGTTACGCCTGTCTAAACCCTCCCTCCATTATAGATTATCCCCAGAGTGAGTCACAGAGGAGAGGACTGGGTCTGCTCTCCGGGATTCAGGTGAGGCAGCCGGGACGGACAGACGGATTGACAGGCGGGCCATTTTCCAGCAGAGCAGTAGACTCTGTCCGACTCTAGACTGCGGGTATAATGAAGAGTGAATCCCAGGCTAAATATGCACAGATGAGGAACTAATGATAAGAGAGTGAATGAGTGACAGAGGAAAGGCCGGCTGCTCAGGTGTGTGCTGCTGGAGGTGAATGTCAGTTTGACAAATGAAATCTATGGACTTTGTGGCTCTGTGCACAGTATTCAGACTATAGAGCTGCACTATGAATTAGAGTGACAGAGCACATAGGAAGAGCTGCATAAATACAAGTAGGCCCTCGAGGAATCTACTTTGATTTGAAGCTGGAGCACAATGGAGGCCATCATTATAAATCCTGAATATTCAGCATGTACATGACTTTTTATGGCAATTAAATACTACATTAATATTATATACAAATGCGTGTTACAGCAGCATGAACATGTTGTGTGCTACAGAAACAAGCAAACACGGCATTGACATATTTTCACATTTTATATTTAATGGCTAAAAGGGCAGTAAACAGCTGCAAACACCCTGCAGACATATTCATTTACTTGGAGTTGTGTTTCTGGCCAACCTCAAGAATCAAATACTTAAGTGGTTTGTTGCCTATTAGTTAGCTTTCAGCGGGTTGACCAGATTTTTGTCGCCACTGCTAGGACAGGAAAAGGATTCATAGTGATGAGTGTGAGGAAATCAATATATGCAAACCGTAAAAACCAAAACAACAGGATAACATGCTCCCCAGAGCTGAGGGGAGCTGCACAGTCCGGTGATGATTATCTCCCTGTTTTCGCCTCGTCTGTTGGTTTGTTTGTCAGCGGGATTCAGAAAAAGAAATTCTGAACGGAGTTCCATGAAACTTGTTGGAAAGATGAGACATGGCCAAAGTAATAATCTGTTAGAGTGGATCCAAACAAAGAGGCAAATCCAGTTTTTTGTTGCAAGATTGTGACATGTTCCACAATTTCACAGAGATGAATTCCTGGATGAAAACAACAGAGACATTTAGGAGACTGATTTCTGTGAGTGTGTGAAAGTTGGTGCTGTTTGATTGGATGTAAGGGGACTGTTGGACCTTTGCAGAAGTGTGAGTGCCATTCTGATTTTACCTCTGTTTTTTGCCACTGGAGAATGCTTCACACTGATGAGACTCAAGAAATCAATAAATCTGAAAGCTGTAAAAACAAAACAACTGGATAACATGCTACCTGTATAGCTTTGGTGATCCACAGCAATGACAACATTGTGAGAACCCCCTAAAATGTTATCACCGGCTTTGGAGTGAACAAGCTGATTTGGCATCACGAGAGAGAGCGCCTCACTTGTTTGTGATGTCGAACATGACGCACCAGAGGAAAACAAAACGGCAAACTAATTTTACTGTAAAAGAGGTATCATTTTAGAGGTTTGGTTCGATGAAGACCCCCCTTGGTCCCCCTTTGCCCCAATGTCCCTCGAAACGCTCCTGCTGCACAGTCACATGATAATTCTCTGTGGGGCACTTTTCCCCTTACATGTTTCCATCTCATCCATTGTTGCTCATAACATTTTGTTTAATTTTGGTGAGTGCTTAAAGTCAAGCTTACATTACTTGCTATCAAATGTCAATCACCCAGTGTTACGATCACATGTCAATCAGAGCTGTAGTAGATACGTTGTGGAGACAGTTTATGTCAAACAGCTGTGACATCACTATATAGGCTGAGGTCTCCAGTGCAACACTTCAGCTGTTTTTTCCTTAAGTAAAATGACTCATTTCTCCGTGCGGAAGAAGAGCAGTGTCCCCGGCAGAGAGGAAACAGCCCCATTGTTATCCATGGGTGTGGGTGTGTTTCTTCATCCCAGCGATAAAAAGACATCCTTTGTTACAGCGGCAGCTTTCAGCACTGGAAGAGAAGAACAAATCTCACAGTGTGAGATAAGATGTCTCTCTTCGACAGGTCAACGGCAGCAGTGGGCGGGGGTGCATTCATCACCAAAATTATTGCTTGGCTGTCGGCGAATGGGGCGAGAAATATCACAAAAAGGCATCAGCAAGGAAACACACGTAACCACGAGCTGTCCTCCTTCAGGTCAGAAGAGTGGCAAAGATGCAGTGCAACAACTCAATGTTGTTTATTATTTCTGCGTTGGCTTTTCGTTGCGGTGCACAGATAAGGAGGTATCCATCATGGCTGCTGTCTGCGGGCTGAGGATTCCATTATGGCCCCACACAATATGTTCACCGTTAACACACAACCGCACACAAAGGCGATGCCAAGGAACCAATTTCCTCTTACCTTCATGAATAAGAATCTCATTCATCTTCCTCTGCGCGCATTCATAAAGGCGGACAAGAGACGAGAGGAGACCCATTATCGAGCTGTCTGTAACACAAATGCAGGCTGAAGGGAGAGCACACTTCCCTGCTGCTGTTTGGAGACAGAGGCCCTGCTGGATTCAAAAACCTTTTTTTCCCTCATTCAGTCTGTTGGAAGGGGTTTTTCCTCACCCCCTTCCGAAACCCTGCAACGATCAAGCCACCCGTGATTCAGTTACCCTAAGCTGGTACATGTCAGATTGATTTCCACACACCGACTCTCATACCCAGGTCCTTAAACCACCTCACACAGGCAGCAGCAGGCGGACTTCTCCATCCGTCCATCCACCACATCATTTATTCATACACCGGGTTAGGATAAACATGGCAGGAGCATGTTCCAGAGCAGATAAAGTAAATCCAGCACTGTAGATGTACAGTATGGGAATGATCAAGAGTAAGGAGTGTACACATGATGGAATTATCCCAACAAGAATCAGAGGACAGTGGGGGGAAGCTCTGGTAACAGATACACCACTCAACAAGATAAAGGCGAGTGTTGAATTACATCAGAGCCCCTCTCCCAACACAGAGTCCTGCTTCTGTGTCGTTCAACCTGTTTCCTCAGGTGTGGAGGGGAGACGGGGACAAACCACCGCCGCCTTTCCCCCCCCTCAGGTCGTGAGGAATTGAACGACTTCTGAACACGTCAGCTCCTTTCCCGAGAACACAGGTCAATGTTAAATCACATCAGAGCCACTTTGCTGTAATTGAGTGATGGATTAATGTTGTTTTGGCCACATTCATCGCTTGCACATGGGAGAGGCTGGGAGAAGCCTTGAGAAAAACACATTCAAAGCTACATATGTTATAGGCTATATGTGCTTATAGGCTGCACCAAATTGCACATACCAATAGATATCAATCCCATAAGTATGCCTTCATCAGGATCTCTGCATTACTTCTTGAGAAATTCACAGAAATGTCAAAAAACACCACGTCACCAGGGGCAAATCCACAGGCACTGGCCCCAGCTGAAATCAGATTGGTCCCGGAAGTGCCCATGTCCTGTCGATAACATTAAATATGACAAATTTGTTCATATATAATAATTTATTTTCTTACCTTTTTGAAGTGCACTGAGCTTGAACAAGGAACAATTATTTCAAAATATATTCAATGATGTGTGGCTTTGAATCAAAGCTATAGAGCTAACAGAAAACAAGGAGTGACTATGTGCACCTTACTGAATCATGAATATAACTGGCCCCTCTGTTTAAATTGGGGCTATTTTATTACACCGATTTAGAAAAAATCCTAAATCCGCCACTGCTTCTCACAATGTTAAAGTGGCAAAAAAAACAACGTTGCCACAGGTTTAAAGAAAATTGGCACATTGTTTTTCTTGTTAACAGATAAATATGAAATGAAAACATAACATCCTTTGCGAAAAGTATTAATGTCGATCCTGTGATTCGCTGGCGCCTGTCGAGAGTGGACCCCGCCTCTCGCCCCATGTCTGCTGGGATTTGCTCCAGCCCAACCGCGACCCTCGACGGATAAACTGTGTATTACTTTACATGACATTTCATTTAGCTGACGCTTTTTATCCAAAGCGACTAACAATAAGTGCATTCAACCATGAGGGTACAAACCCAGAACAACAAGAATCAAGCAAGTACAATTTTCTTCAGGAAAGCCAAACTACAACGTGCTTTATGTAAGTGCCATATAAGTGCTACTAAATACATAATGATTTTTTGTATTCAAGGTATAGTCGGAAGAGATGTGTCTTTAGCCTGCGGCGGAAGATGTGTCGACTTTCTGCTGTCCTGATGTCATTGGGGAGCTCGTTCCACCATTTAGGAGCCAGGACAGCAAAGAGTCGTTTCGTTGAGTGGTTAGCTCGCAGTGAGGGAGCAGCAAGCGGATTGGCAGATGCAGAGTGTAGTGGACGGGCTGGGGTGTAAGGTTTGACCATGTCCTGGATGTAGGCTGGACCCGATCCGTTCGCAGCACGGTACGCAAGTACTAGTGTTTTGAAACGGACGGGGTTAGGGTTAGGGGTTAGTAGTGTGAGTGAATTTAGGTTAAAGACCAGTCGAGCTGCTGCATTCTGGATGAGCTGCAGAGGTCGGATGGCACTAGCAGGCAGGCCAGCCAGGAGGGAGTTGCAATAGTCTAGGCGTGAGATGACCAGAGCCTGGACCAGAACCTGCACCGTCTTCTGATTGAGAAGGGGATGTATTCTCCTGATGTTGTACAGCATGTATCTACAGGAATGGGTTGTTGCAGTAATGTTGGCAGTAAGGGAGAGTTGACTGTCGAGTGGACGACCCAGGTTCCTAGCTGTCTGGGTGGGGGCTAACACGGGGTTGTCAAAGGTCATGGGTGGGAGAGCCTTTCCCTGGAAGGAAAATTTGTTCGGTCTGTCAAGGTTGATTTACAGGTGGTGTGCAGACATCCACTGAGAGAGGCAGAGATTCGTGCTGCTACCTGTGGTTGGCTGACAAGTTTGAAAAGTGCAATGAACATAAGCATCTTTACCTCAATTGTCTTGGATTCTTCCTGGTTTGAAGCTCCTAGCTCAGTGTTGTTTCACAGTTCTAAGGCTATTATATATTTTCTTTCTGATGGGCACTAAAAGACCAGCAATAAAGGTCTGGGGCACTGCACTAATACAGGAAGCCATGACTACAAACCAGGCCCATTGAAAAAAGCATTTATCATGTGCATATAACAACTGTCTGACCGCCTGTTCATGTACGAGTAAAATATGGCACCGTGCAGATTTGAGTCTGCTGGGCTCTGTAATGCCACATTGATTATATTTCCTCACCCCGGGAAAATAACACTGTCAGACTGCATAAATCATAATTAATTGTAATTAATGGAAACAATTTTGCTCTCATCATCTAATATCACAGAGCCCATTCCTGGAAGGGAAACATTTTTTTTTCACTATTCACACTTCGTAATTGATGGTTTCTCCGAATACATTTTGGGCTTACAATCATCGACGTTAATAGGTTGCATTATGGGTAAAATTATTAACATATGGAAAAACTATTATAAAAGGAAACTATATCAATTATATAACCAATGGACTTCCCACTATGTTGTAAAAGTTTGAATTAAGCTGCTCTAAACTAGTGAAAAATGTTGACCGATTTGTAGGCGCCCAACAAAACACTATACTTCATAATAAATACAGAGAGATTAGCAATTACACACAATATGAAATTAATTTTATTGGTGGTAATGTACAAGAATTATACAGCTGGTTTGCTTTACACCTTACAGAATTACTTTTTATCTCTGTACATCAAATATGGGCTTTAACGGCTCACAAATACGTAAGTGGACAACTCAAAAAAGGGGGAAATGTTGGGAACAAATTAGACAAAGGAAAATATAAACTCCTGAAGATTTTTATGTTGGGTCTGTATACATGTATTTAAAAAACAAAAACAAAACAAAACAAAACAAAAACATACGACTAAAGTCTACAGACTTCCTGGGCCCAAATATCACCTATGCATAGACACTGTCAGACACGGAGGCAGATCAGTTATATATCTGTATCCATCGCTTTAGCTTAACTTAACGTGTTAATTCATGTTCTGTTAAGTAAGGATGTTCAACATGTTCTGAATGTAGCTGAATAAGCAACAAATAAAAACAAAAAAATAAAAAAGGAAAGGGTGCCATATCCTCCACCATGCCTCTTACAGCCGTCCTGAACAGACTATCACTCCTTCCTGCGCTTCTTGTCGTGGTAGTCGTCCTTCGAGCGGCTGCTGGTTGAGGGCCTCTTAGAGCCACCGTGCTGCTTGGCTTCCTCCAAGAACTTGTCCAAACCGAAGGGATCCTCTTCAAACTGGACTGGTCCGTCCCGCCTCTGCGCGTGGTCGGCGCCGGAGAATTCTTTGCCAGGAGCAAACCGGCTGGAGGAAAGAAACGAAACATATTAGAATATGCTGCAAAAATGGATGTTTTCTCTCGCAACTAAAGGATAATTTCACTGCACCCTTCTGCAATCTTCGTGCAAGTACAGAGCAATTGTACAGGGTTTTCTCATCTTTATTCAGGAGAGTCTGAGAGCAGGACTTAAGGATTTCACGTTCAGGATTCGTAATAATCTCAGTCAAAACCCTGTGCCCGCACTAAAATATACCCTGCTTGTGCTTAGATTACCTGCGCTTGGAGTTTTTGTGCAACATGTCAACAAGCCATTTGTAATGTTGACTAGTGAAACAGTCCCGCCCTGTTGTGGGTGTTAGCGTCATGTGTTTGAGTGTACCATACAGGCGCTTACTTTAACCAGGTTCATGCACTGCTGCCCTCCAGTTTACACCAGCTTCCCGTCAATGAGCAAAATCAAGGATCAAGTTTTTTTTAGGTAATGGGAACACGGTTGCTAACAACTATAAAAACAAAAGAGTATTTGTCCTGTTTCTCCCCCACCTGTATTTTATCAGAACGGCACCAACAGAAAAAGTTATCAAAACGAAGGTGGAGCAATTTCATTTGTCAACACAGTGTGAGGAGAAGAGCTGAAGCTGGAGCACAGGAAGTCTAAGGGCAAGCAGGAGATATTGGAGTGCGAGCATTAAAAAAAACAGGAACGTGAACTCATTAAGTCCTGCTCTCAAACTGAAAGGACCCATAGGATTGAAGCCACAAGCTAAATGCTGGCAGGCTGTTGTTTTTTTGCGCGACATATGTATATAATGCAAACATTTCCTTTGAGCATGTTTTGCTCAATGGTGTATCACCCGGTTACCGCCAAACATTCAAAGACGACAATGACAAGCTGGTGACTAAACATATTCGGGCTTTTGTTATTTTCTCTAATTATCTTAGAGAAGGTTAAAACGTAGGCCGTCCTGTTAGGAGTCTGACAAATATTAAGTCAAATCAAATGAATCAAAATCAAATGAAAGATTAACTGTTTTTTAAACTGGCCATGGAACTAGCCATTTAAGAAATAATTTAAGTTTTTGAAAGAGAAGAAGCTTCATTTCATTCATTTGGTCCATATCATTAGTTGCGTTTATGACTATAAAAAACAATATTGAATTATATTACTATACGAATACAAAGTCAAATAACTGTATTAAGTCATAAAAAAATATAAGAAGAATATAAGTACTTGTTTTGCATGAGTGACTCAAGGTCATCTGTGTAGGCGTCCTTGTCAATATTTTTGCTGGGCCTGTAGATGTGTGAAGCCATGTCTTTGTTGCCGCGGAACGGCTGGTCGTAGACATTGTACGTCTCGTCCTCACCACCAGCGAAGCCACTGTCCATACCCTGAAAAGACAGAGAAAAGGTAAGCCACTAAAATAAGAGACAGAACAGTGCACAACAATGAAATGGCTGCTGTATAAATTCTTCTTCAGTTTTGCTGTGCTTCCTCTAGTACCCAAGAAGGGATAAATGCTGTCCACACTAGGAAACGTGAAAATGTTTCCTTGTATTGTGGAGCTCAGTATTCAGCCTTGTACACAAGAGATTTTCTCTCCAATCAACACAAATAATCTAAGCTGATGTTAACGTACATTGTAGTAGGTATGAAACTTTCTAACCTTGCTTTGATTGAAGAGTCTCTGGTCGTACTGAGCTTCGGAGGAGGAGCGAGGGTTGGGCATCCCCAGAGCGATCAGCTCACTGACGTCCCTCTCCTGGTCTCTCTGCAGCTTGGACCTGGGACAAGGAAGAGAGTCTGAGATGAAGCAACGATTCGCAACAAAAGCAATTGACACACAAAAGAAAATAAAAAATAACTGAGTGAATGAACTAAAAGAGTAGTTAACATGATTTTAACTGGAATGTCACTCAGTAGAATGTATACCTCCGCCAAGGCCCAACAGTCCCCATCAAATTCAAATCAAGCTGCACCAAATGTTACACACTGAAAAGATCAGTTTCCTAAAGGTGCCAAATTTTTCCCCATCAAGATCCATGGATTGTTCCCTGTTTAAACAGTGGAAATTCCGGGATCCACCCGTTGCTCTTCATCCACTTTAAATTTAACGAGTTCTTGTGTAATCTTGCTTACAAACAAATGGACAGGGGTGAAAAACAAATTTAACTTGGCAGAGGTAATAATCTATTTTTATACGCCTATAGGTTTATTTAAGATTATTTAAAAGATTATGTCATTGGGGCTTCAATTTATGATTAAAAAAAGTGTTTGAGTTTTTCATTAAATAACTGGGGACTGTCTTTCAGCAAACAGCCATCTCAAAGTTAAGTGAAAGGCAATTTTAAGATAACAAGGTTTGTGCCGTCAGACAGCTGGAATTGTGTCTGTAATGAGCTCTCATCTGAATTTCACTTCCCTCCACTCAACCAGGGAACCACAATTCAATCAATCGACAACCTGCCACTGCGCACACAGACCTAACACACAAACACACACTGATCACACATGCTTAGTTCAATATTTCTGCCAGATGCATGAATGATTCAGCAGTGAGCAGTACATCTGTATCTGTGGGTATTGAAAAGAGGGGTGGGTGAGTTCACACGCGGTGTGTTTTATCGTGCGTGTCCATCACCTCTTATCAGGAGCTGCCCTCAAAATGTTCCTGTCGTGTTGTCTCTCTTTCCGTCTGTCATGGCGGATCTCGTCACGTTCCCTGGCCTCGCCGTCTTCGCCACCTGCCACGTTAAACACAAAAAGGAAATTTTGAAAACAGAAAGGAAACCACATGAGGACATATGACGTGGAATATTACAGCCGAAATAGGATGTGAAAAGCAACACGGGGACTGAAAGAATTGGAGGAAGAAAGGAGAAAACTGATGAGAAGAAGTAGAGGTGGGTTGTAGATGAAGATGTAGTAGTAGAGAAAAGGAAAATGTTATGCACAGCAGGAGAGGGAAGACAAGGCGAAGAGAAACTGTTTGTCTTCAGTGCACATTTAGAAAAAATCCCAGCTGACATACGGTATTGTCAGAATTTATCACAAATAATGTCAATATAGATATTGCGATGCGAGTCAGTGCTTTCAAAATGCATGAACAAAAATAAGACATGAATACAAAAATTGGAAAATAGGTGGTGCTGACACCAGTTTCCACATGCCCAGAGATCCACCCACACACACACACACACACACACACACACACACACACACACACACACACACACACACACACACACACACACACACACACACACACACACACACACACACACACACACACACACACACACACACACACACACACACACACACACACACACACACACACACACACACACGTCCTTAACAGTCAACTTTTCTACTTCTTGGTCTTTTACTCACCTTTGTCTCCGTGACTTTTGATCCCCGCCCTGCGGTCTCGAGCCATTTGGGCGAGCTCCCTCAGTTTCTCCTCCTTTTTCTCCTTCTCCTTCTGAGCCATCTTCTTCTCCACCTGTGCTCTCATCTCCACAGCCTCCCTGGCCTTAAGACACAAACAGAATTTCATCGTTATTTAAATGTTGGTTGAAGGGTGCATATTTTAGGCAATGCCATTATCCTAAACTGTTGATCGGATCAATCAGAGGGATGGTGCAGTACCTTTCTGTCAGCGATGTAGAGCGCCTCAGCCAACTTGGCAAAGTTTTCATTGATGTGAACCGTTTGCAGCCCCCGACCATCAGCAGCCAGACGTTTGTCGAGAGGAATGGTGTAGCCCTGAGAGAGATTACGAGAACGAAATTAGCAGAGAAGGGGCAACAGGATAATACATGATCATTTCTAGAAATTTAGAAATAGAAGAAATAGTTCAAAAATAATTGTGGTGCCACGTTACCTTAGCGTTCTTCCAGTTGGAGATGCATGGAGGAATCTTCCACTCCTGCTGTTCCTTCACTGTCATCTAAAGAAAAATGAAGACATTTAGGTCAAAGATCTTCTCTTTTGGACAATGCAAGTAACTTTATTTTAAATGCATCAGTGTAGTAGTAAAAGCAGAATGTGTTACACGGCCAATTTTTTTTCTCGAATGTGTAACGGTACCTTTCTGCTTGGAGAATGCAAGACAGGGGCAGGAGGAGAGGGGGGTCCTCTGGGAATCTTCTTGTTGATCCTGAAACACACAATAATACAACTTAATTATTTTCTTTAAAATGAGAGGTGGCCATTATTACATATTCAAGTGTGTAATTACTACCCAGTTTGAAAAGAAAGACAATTACAACAAATGACCTTAAACTCTTTCTATGTTACATTCTGGTAAAAAAAAAAAGTTTTTAACTGTGAACTTCAGATTTCCTTTGGCCATAATATGATGCTTTATTTTTTAAGACTTTTTTAACAAACTGTGTCTGAACATAGTAATTCTTCTAATTATATTAAATAATCTATAAAGCCAGTCGTCACACATGACTTCATGCTGTTCTGAGACAGGTTGTTGACTTACTTGAAACGTGGAGGCTCCATGGGGTCTTTCTGCATCTCCACCATGCGGATCACTCTCTGTTTGGCCCCAGAGTTAAAAGCTACCCCCTGCTGGGATGGGGTGTATCTTGAAGAGAGAACAAAGTAGAAGAATTGGGTCAACATGGATAAAACTTTTATCTTCCCTCACATACAAAAATACAAATGAATTAATCGTACCAACTTATGTGTTTCATAACAATTGATGTCATAACTGTGAACCTTTGTCATCACAATATTCAATCCCCCATTAATATATGAACGTAGTTGTAAAACAATCCAACTTTCCCTTCTAAATCTTTGTTCTAAATTGTGTTGAAATTGTTAGAATTACTTTTAATGTGAATATGACATGCGTTTTTTATTCTAATGTGTGATGTGACATGTATTTTATATTTCAATGTGTGATTATGTTGTGTATTCAACATTTTTAGTTTTCTTTTTTAATGGTATGTCAATTGTCTTTGAGCAGTGTTAAAAGTGCTAAATACATAAAATGTATGATTATTATTATGATGATTCATTCTTCCACTACATACCTGATGTACTGTGCAGGAGCCTGTTTGTCTGCAGCTCTTACAGGCATAGCTGCAGCAATCTTCTGAGACACCTGCTTGTCCAAGGCAGCCCGAGTCTTATCTGTAAGCTACACACAACAATGACCATGTAAACAAATTGTCACATTAGCTTCATAACTCAGTAAAGGTCAGAATGAATAAAACACTACCAAAAGCATTATGTTTCTGATTGTAATTCCACTTTTTACATTTACCTAATTTACTCAACTCTACAGAGCAGAAGACAGATTTGATCACACACCATCATCAGCTTTAACTTTCCAGTAAACAATGGATACAATTAGTTGGCCTGGGTTAATGATCTTTGAGCAGTCAAATTTAAAATCTCACGATCAACTGGTTCTGTAAGTAAACAGCATGTCACAGTTTTTCCATACAAACAAATTCCAATATGTCTTACTTCTTTCACCGCCTCCTCGTCGGGCTTCTGTAGCTCTGGGGTGTCTTCATTTAGCACTTCCTTTGGCAGAAGGTCTGTGTATTTACTGAAGATCACCTGCAACAAGGAAAGATAAGAAATTACAGCAGACTGAGGAAGTCATCGTTTTCATAATGATATCAAAACATGATATGCACCATAACCATGGATTGTTTTGACAGTGTGCATCATAATGAAGTGTGTAGTCTGTAAATGACAGGGGGAATACACCATCGCGAAGCATGTATTATATTAAAAAGTCACTCATACAAACTTCATAGAAAGAAAAGTGTCTCTACAATTAATGTTTGTGTACTACCATCTTCAGACCAAGTTTGATCAGTCCAATAATTTCAAAAGTCAAGTTACGCACGGATACATTCTATATGTGCACTGAGGCGACAGCTGAAGCAGTAACCGGTGGTCTACCTTATCCTTGCTCTGTCCTTGTCTGGCGATGGAGTCATATTTGACCTTTCCCTCTGCATCCACCTGCACCGCCAGGGCATTGGACGTCTTCTTCTTCCGGCCCATCTCCTGGGGAAACTGGGCCACATGGATCTCTGGGAAAGCTCCTCCATCTCCAAAGTCCTGCAGAAGCACAGATTTTTTTACAGACAAGGTGATTAATCTTAACATTCATTTCTACATTCAGTGTCATGACATCATACGAAATCCCCCAGAACCACCTCCAAAGAAATGAGAAACCACCTCCAATCTTGGACGGTGCTCTTAAAGCGAGATGTGTAACCCGCGATTAACTTATTTACCTCGAGTGCACGCGGCACCCAGCTCTTCCTCTGTCCGTATTGAGGGGGCTCTCGGAGGGACGAAACCAGGGCGTTGGAGAAGGACTTCTGGGCCTGGATCCTCTCCTCTGCCTCCAGCTGGTCCTGGGACAGCTGGGTCGGCGAAGGTAGGAAGCTGCACACACAATAAACAGGTATATCAGTCACTTTGTTTCCCATGTAGTCGCGCAGCTGCTGTGAGGCCTAGCTAGCATTAGCCGACATAACACGGTGCTTTATTCAGAAGCGTTAGCAGTGTTAGCTAACTAACTGCCGTCACTACACACCAATACACCCCAGTTTAGTCAAAGTAAAGCAAAGAGCTGGCACTTCACTAACATACAATGTATAAACTTGGGAATATCCATGCGCTGTTAAGCTAGCTGGCTAATGCTAAACACTTAGCTTCAGACGTATGCGATACGTATGCTATACGTTAGCGGATGCTATTGGCATCGATTAAAAGCAGAAAACGGACCAGCAGACCAGTAACATCAAATCAAAACATTAAGCACAGTATAAACACCATTAAACACGGACTGGGAATTGCATACAATCACAATTTGCTTCAATAAAAACACAAAAAGCCTCGACGCAGCACCCACCTCGTCAGAGACATTTTCCTTTCTTCCTCAGTGGAGACCTGCGCATGCGCGATGCCAGGACGGACCGTTAATGTTTGAGATAGAATCAGAATCTGCTTCGCTTTTTTTTCCTGTTAGTTTATTTTTACACGATCGCAAGGTTTACGGTTTTCGTTGACCAGCCGCCATCATCTGCTATGTTTTCTAATAAAATGTTATTATTATCTTAACGAGATCAAACAATTACAATGCATCATATTAGTTTAAATACATACATATCATATCAAACAATATCCTACTTCAACACTTGGGCCACTGTGTGCTTTCTCAGTGTGATAGAATAGAAGCGACAGCATGGTGTTCATCTGTGATCACTGTCTCAGAGGTAAAATTATAAGAATAAGAATAAGAAGTCCTTTATTAGTCCCGCAATGGGGAAATTGCAATGTTACAGCAGCAGAAAAGCATCAAATAAGTAGCATGCCGTACTTGGGTGAAGGGATATAAAGAAGTATATATAAATATAGAACAGATATACAGAACATATAAATGTAATTATACTGGTATATACAGTGTAAAGTAACAATCAGGGGTTAGGGGTGTTCAGCTGCAACATGCAGCTTAACCGCTAGATTTTACATTTACATTTTTCATTTAGCTGACGCTTTTATCCAAAGCGACTTACAATAAGTGCATTCAACCATGAGGGTACAAACCCAGAACAACAAGAATAGAGAAAGTACAATTTCTTCAAAAAAGCAAAACTACAAAGTGCTATAAGTAAGTGCCATTTTAAGTGCTACTAAATTGTTAGTTAGATGTCACTAAATTCTACACACTGAACCTTTAAACAACCCCCTAAATTAATAGATACCTAAATAAAAAAGAAAAAGGTATTGGTTCAGCTTATCATATCAACACTGGAAGAAGATACTTATAAAGCTCTTTAGTTTAATTTAGTTTTTTAATTTAGAGAGTGTGAAATAGCCCCTGAGTCGTTAATACAGCAGTCGGGTGAAATCAGCGAGTAACAAACAGGCCTTTTTTCCCCACAGCGTTTTGACTTGTCTTAAGGGAAAGCAGAGGTTTTACAAACAACATTAACAATGGCTCGGTTCTGTTCAAGTGCCCCAGTACACCATGACTGTGTGGCAGTGGTCCAGCGTTCACAACACCAAGACCCTGAAAGTGTAGTGGTTCAGGCAGGCAACGTGGTTAAATCAAATCCAGCCACGGACAATTTTATTGTTGGGCAGAAGATACCCGGCAATAAGGGGAGAATAGAGTGGGTAGAAGTGGATGGCGGTAATGCACCTTGACATCGGTAGCCACCCGTCAATAAACCGAACAAAGAAGAAGAAGAAGAAGAAGTATATTATTTACACCCAGGATTAGATCTACTTTTATCCCACCACTGCTGCCTATTGATGGTTTTGGCACTGCAGACAAGGTCATGTAAGCACTTGGTTGATATAACTCCACACCAGAGCTACTCCTGCAGTGTGAATATGGCTCACATTCTTCTATTTTTTGTTTGTTGTTGTTTTTTTAGCAGCAACTGATTCTACCTGGTTCTACAGAGCAATGACGCAGTGTGAGCAGGAAGGGTAGCTGATATTATTCTGTGTAAAATAGATGAGGAGGCCCTCAAGCTGTTCTTGTGTCAGTCACCATTAAGGTTTCAGTAGAGTCCACTGAACAGAGGAGGAACATTAAAGCTCACAGAACGACTCGTGGAGAAGGAGAATCATGTAAATGTGATAAATATCTTGACTCATGATCAGCAATAAAAGTCACAGCCCTGCTCGGAATTTGGACTTCTCTCTCTCTCTCTCTCTCTCTCTCTCTCTCTCTCTCTCTCTCTCTCTCTCTCTCTCTCTCTCTCTCTCTCTCTCTCTCTCTCTCCCTTCCTTTCCCCCTTCCTTCCAGTGCTAATGCTTTTGTCTGGTTGTCAGCATCATTTCCATCTCTCCGTCTCCTCTGTCTCTGCTCCCTTCCTATCCTCTCCATTTCTCCCCGACATGGAGGCAGTCTGTCAGTCTCTCAGCAGAGACGTTGTTTATTGATGTGACACAGGGTAAAAGGACACGTCAAAGGAGATCAATCACCGAGCTGTGGCACGGGACAAGACATTTTTTAATAACCCTAATCATCTGGTTGCCTCTCTGTTCATTTATGTCTGGCATTGAGGAGCTCTAGACCCTTCTGGCTGCCCCCCCCCTGGTACTGCTGCGGATCATGGAGCAGCCATTGTTTCTCCGCTAAATTGAATTAAATATATAACATGTGGCTTAAGTCACTTGAGTGTGGTTTACAAACCAAAGACCAGGGCTGTAAGGCAGAGTCTGCCTCTGTCCTCTCTGAGAATCAGCATTTACTGCAATAAACTGATCCGATTAAATGTCCGCTATGGAAATGGTTTACATTGTCTCTGTCATGAGGCGTTCGGGAGGGGGCATCCACGTGCTGCAAGCAGCGCTGCATGAGATGGGGTTGTGTCAGAGAGCCATGATGCTCGAGGCTATGTCAGTGCTCCCAGCAGTAGCAGGGCACGAGGCACAGGGAAGCAGCACATGCTGTGTGATACCGCAACACGGTCCACCTCCAATGTCACTGCAGGGCACAGAGGGAGCAGGGCAAATGGAGGTAAAGCTGAAAGAGAACCCGAGCCATAGATACATAATGCAGTGGAAAAACATTAAAAAAAAAAAATCTCATCGAAGGGCACTCAGAGGGCACGTACCGCTGCCAAGGTCCGACCGTCACGTTATGAAACATTTAACGGCACACAGAGTAAGATCCTGGTTCCGCCCCCTGATCCAGATCATCCCCGAAATTGACACATACCACATCCTTCCAGCAAGTTTCGTCGTAATCCATTTGGAAGTTCTTGCATTATCCTCCTGACTAACAGATAGACAAACAACAAACAAAATGATGAAAACATAATCTCCTTGGCGGAGGTAAATGTAAATGCCTGAACTTTGCATCAATTTGCAAGTATTTCTCAAATGGGGCCGACAGACACGCTGAATATAATCTTGTTAGAATTGGGCAGTTAGTTGCAGGAGAAGGTTGAAACCAACTCCACTAAGACCTTCAATGGGCACAAATCTACAAACCAGTGAGCTGAGGACAGAATCATAAAAGGTTCTGATCCTTCACTAAAGAAGGATAATGTCATCAAGAGACTTGATCTTCTTTCAGCAGTGAAATTGCTGCATAGCTTCAGAGATAGAGGTCCTGACAGACATATCCAGAGAGACAGGGAGCATCACGTTAATGTATGTTGGTCATGGTGATATTATAGTGCAGGTGAAGCATTGCCCTCAGCATAGATTCTAATGTGATAGTGAAAATGGGTCAGAAATGCAAGATATTGATATTTTTTTCTCTAAATGGCTCAGTAGGTGGAGTGGGTAGTCCATTAACTGGAAGGTTGGTAGTTCGATCCGCAGCTCTTCCAGTCTGCGTGCAGAAGTGTCCTTGGGCAAGATACTGAACCCCAAATTGCCCCTGGGTGTGTGAATGGTTTGTGATAGAGAAAGCGTATGAATGTGTGTGAATGGGGGGATGCGAGTTGTAGTTTAAAGTGCTCTGAGTGGTCGATAAAGACTGGAAAAGCTCCATATAAATACAGTCAATTTAGCATTTACCGTACTGTAGGTTATTTTTCTTGTGATCTTTTAATTTTACATGTTTATCCATGTATATATTTTGTACACATCTATAGTTTTCATTTACAATGAAAGAAATATTAACCTACATTTTTGTGTCACAATCTTTATTTGTTAGGAAATAAAAGAAAAAAAAACTATGTAAATAAAGAATTGGGTGTCTTCTCCCCACATGCAATATCTCATGCTCCCATTCAAAAAATAAACACAGAGATGCATGGAGCACTTGGAAATTCATCAGTTTCCTGAGCTGCGGGAATCAAAAGAAAGTTTCCCTTCCTCTTCCAGGCTTCTGTCGCGGGAGTTTGTTCTCAAAGCTGAGCTCCACCCTGTCGGAAATGATTCATGTCACAATTATCATCAGGTAAATACTGGGTGGAGAACGGGAAGAAGAAGACGAGAGAGAAGTGAAGAGAAAGCAAAAACCTTGTGGCTCCTCGCGGGAAGTGAATGAAAAATGAAAACATCATCAAAGTGGGTCAGCAGCCTGCCAGTTACCAGTCTAGTGTACACACACACACACACACACACACACACACACACACACACACACACACACACACACACACACACACACACACACACACACACACACACACACACACACACACACACACACACACACCTTAGGAGGACATTCATTTTTCATGATTTATAATGATTTACATCATGGGGGCATTTTGTCCCCATAAGGAAGACAAGTCCTTTTCATGTGACTGTGTAAACATATTTAGGTCCCCACAACATGAGTAATACGTGGACCACACACACTGCATGCATAATATGCGTGCCCGCACACAAAATCTGAGCTACTCGAGAGGACGTTTGGTGCCAGAGCCGCATCACATTTGACAAAGTGAAGCGGTGCTATCGTGGCACTTTGCTTATTCATTGTTACACCGCAGTCCTCCACCTGAATCTCATAAGGCTTCTTTACTGCGTGTCAACCCCGATCATAGATGGCAGGGAGACGTCTATTTCCATTCAACCGTCAAACGTGGTTACACTGTGAATTTTGTCATACTCTTACCCTCTGCAGCTGTTCGGATGAAGGGATCAGTTTGGATTACATAGATGTGTGTTCCTGTATTTCAGGCCAATTTATCACCTTAAATCCAGGAGAAAGATATGGAGAGTGTGTGTGCTCACTGGTTTATGCATACTGTTCACAGACTGTCTCTACAATCAATTTTCCTGGTTATTTTGGAGTATATTCTATATAGAGGAGGTGAAAGTGCGGAATTACAGAATGGTTAAAAGACAAAATGCAAGTTGTTTTAATGGCTGCTAAATTCTCCTTAACCTTTAACAGTGACCTCAACCCAGTGATGTTGAAGCTGCGGGGCAGCGCTATATGTGGCCCTCCCAGATTGGAGTCGCTCTTCACTGGCACCGGGATGGAGTCCAGAGAACGATGGGGCCAAACAAGGTCAGTGGAGGGCTCACACAGCTTATGAGGGATAAACAAACTGCAGGCACTGCCAGGGGAGCCTGAAATCTAAAGGGAGGGGAGCACTGAGCAGGAAGAGGAGGGGATTTGCATGACGAACTTTGAGGTAGAAATTTAACCCAATATTTCTTCTGTTTTATTGAAAATACTATAGAGCAGTGCCTGTTCTAAACATGCCTGTTTGCTATTGACTTCAGAATGATTCCCTTTCATTAGTGAATCCTTCTCAAACACTGTCCCTTTTTATTGATTGTGTGCTGGAGCTTGTGTGCAGAGCTTTTTTATAAACAGTCTATGGTGCAGAGTGAACTTTGTGTTCATCCTACCTGGTATAGATTTCATATTCATTGTCTTTAATAAAATGAAACTGCTCACGTGTGTGATTTATAAGTTTGAATGAACTACTTTACAGTTATTTCTCATACATCGCATGTCAACTATTTCAGTGAAGCAATTGACACAATCTGTAGACACTAGTTCTTTTCAAAATAAGAGCTATGTAATTCAGCTCAATATGAAGCATTGCAGCAACATTACAACTATTTTCCTTCTGAGGTCACACTTGGATGATTGAATCTGCAGCAGAATGGATGATCCAGTGTGTGTGCATTTAGTGATACGCACGCCATGAACACATTTACACTTCAAATACTACTTCCCAGCAGCCTGTAATGTAAGAAGCTTCTCCTGATTACATAAGAGCATGTTCCCCTTATTCACAAATGAAGGAAGGAAGGAGCATGTGATATATTCACCCATGTTGAGCCATGTCATGTGAGTGTGCTTCAGTTTATATATTTACCACTAGATGGCAGCACCACTCAAACCTGGGTTGTCAGCCTCGGACACACACACACACACACACACACACACACACACACACACACACACACACACACACACACACACACACACACACACACACACACACACACACACACACACACACTTTCACAAGTGACAACAGAGACGCCTGCAGGTGTTTCGATGACTCTGGGCTCTACTACACTGCATCTGTTTTGCATGAGAAAGAGGCAGACATTGAAAAGGAGAGATGATGCTGTATCTTTGTAGCTTTTCTTTTTTTTTTTTTTTTAGCGTGTGCTTGTGCGCAGTTCTGCGTGAGTGCCAGAGAAAGCATTACCAGAGAGAGAGAGAAAGAGAGAGAGAGAGAGTCAGCATCGGCCAGTCAGTGCCTCTTTACATCAGCAGGCAGGCTGTCTGAGATACTGCACCCTCCTCTCTCCCTTCTGTATTTGGACATTCTCCAACTTGCAATGTGCACACATCTCATTCAGGATGCTCGGAGGGAGGTGAACTCCCATCAGCACCAGCAGTCCCATCATTGGCCTCCCAATTTGGAGAGGAAGTCAATAATTTCCTAATCGAGTCAAACTTGCTTTGTCACTTGCAAAGAGCTTGTTTGTGAGAGGGTGAACGGCAGCTAATTAAAATGCTCTCAGCTCTTTTTTACACGATTAGTCACACTGCTGCATGTGTTCAAATAAACAGGCGTGCAGAGCTCTGTGATCAACCCCAGTCGCTGGTTGCTCCTGTGCCTCCACGCCGATCTGACCTTGAGAAGGGGAAGGCGAGATACAGATGGCGCTGGTAGGAGCCGCAGCACATATGGGTTAATCTCCGGAGCATGTCGCTCGATGAAGGGTGCTGATAGTGAGTAACGGCACTGTCTCCGGTGGTGTAGATATGTATCGCTCCAGATTTGAGACAGATCCCTCGAAGGATTTGAAAGGCAAGTACGAGCATCTGCAGTTCAGCCTCATTTCCTGCTCCGGTTAACGCTCAGCAAAGGCAATACAATTCAGCTCCAGAATGAAGAGCTTAAAATCTGAGGATATTCTAAATTGAACTCATAGGGAACTTGTAGAAGCTTTTATAGATATTGTATCTCTTGGAACAGAAAAAATAGCTGCAGGTACATGGATAGATTGATTGATTGATTGATTGATTGATTGATTGATTGATTTTCATTATTGTGTCATGCACACTATATGTGCTCAGCTCAACTTAAGCACTAAACCAAACAACCGTTCCATTCTGTCATCATCAGTGCACCAGAACATTTCTTGATTTTGAACACACATTTCTTCTAATATAGCCAATCTCAACTTATCATAATACAGGCAATGAAGAAGAAAGTGTGAGACAGCCTGTTGTCCTCAGGGATGTTTTTAAATCCACCAACGTCGAGGGCCAGAGGAAGGACTCCTGCTCTCAGCTGTACAACTAAACACCTTTGACCCCTCGATAAGTTTGCTGTAACATAAGATTCAGTGCCATAACTGTGCTTGATTTAAATATATGTTTGTAACTTTGGTTTTAAATCAATATCTCTGAACCATTTTCTTCAAATGTAGCAAGTGAATTTCTTTTAATTGTGTTCAAGTTGAATATTGAACTCCTTCTACATATATGGAGATTTAGCTTCCTCCAAAACAGCTTGTAGCCCAGAGAGAATTGGGCAATTTACTCCAAAGAAACATTTTCTCATTGACCCGGTTTTCAGACATAATCAAACGATTCAACAGTCTCATCATGTCACATTTTCGTCTTATAAGTCCAGGAATCCAACCCGCATCACCCATACCAGCTTAAGCATAAGTTATGCCTAAAACATCTGTTGTTGAGGGTTGTCGATCAACCAAGAATCATACAATTATAACACTCTGATTGTGAAAGTTGTTCTCTCACGTCACCTTATTTACAGAAACAAGTCCAACTCACTATCTACAGTTTCAGAGGCATCTTGAGAATCTAGTGTGCAACTTAAAGTGTGTATGTTGAAGTGGATGACTCGTTTGTGGGCATCAGTGGATATCATGGACACACACACACACACACACACACACACACACACACACACACACACACACACACACACACACACACACGTTTGTACAGCTCTCTTAGTGAGGACACTCATTGGCATAATGCATTTCCTAGCCCCTAATCCTAACCATCCAAACTAAATGCCTAACCCTAAACCTTAACCAGTCCATTAAAGGGGGGGGGGGTCACAAAGTGAAGCCCGCCTAAAAGGTCCTCACTTTCCCAAAATGTCCTCACTCCGTAGGTTGTAGACTCAAACTGGTCCTCACAAAGATAGCTGTACAAGAGCACACACAGCTGTAAGAGGGACATATTCCTGTCACAGTTGGGGAACTGCCCGGCCAGCTGCGCCCTCCAACCACTGTCTGATTGATTTGTTGGGGCAACTTTGGCCCCTGTGCTTCCATCTTTATGCATGGAGGTCCCCCGAGGTGGTCCACCCCCCCAATTTTCCGTACTTCCCCTCCATCTCCACTTCTTCCGTTCACCCTCTCCACCCGTGCTCCCTCAACTCTTGCCTTAACTACCCCACCACAGGCGGCCAGTGTTCTAAAATGGGCCTCATTATCATAATAAGTGCCCCCGGAGGTTCACCTAGAGACAGCCGCCCTCTCCACAGCAACCAGACAACATGTTTCCATGTTGGTGTGCGGTGCGACGGGGCCACTCCGCCCTAACTGCTTTCGACAGGTGAAGGAGACGGGAGGTAGGATGTGCAGCTGTGCTCTACACGTACCTGGTAGCAGATCAGCTGGCAACGTCTCCCGAGGTAGAGAGACACAGCTGCGAAATTCAGGCTTTGTTCCACCTTGTAGAGTTGGTATTTAATGATAATGTTTGTGTATGCAACTAAAACCCGTTGGAATATCAGTCCAAAACTGATACATTATTAAGAGAAATATATAATAACCAAAATAATCGTTTCACTTCAACATGAGATTTCCTCCACTGTATTTTGAGAAAATCAGCTATTGCCAGCAGCTGGTTACCTTAGTATCTCTGCATAAAGACTGGAATAAGTGGGAAAGCTAGCCTGGCTCTGAACAACGCAAATAAAATGTCACCAATTAGCCTGCATTACCATCACTTATCTAAGTAATAGTCTTACTTTGACATTATGGGGTCTGCCTGCCTGTTGTTTAAACAGGATTTGATATGAATTTGGTCTGTCTGTATTTGTTTGAAAGTCTAAGATTCAGAGACCAGTCAGAGATCCTGAAAGTAAAGCATTCATATTTTCTTATGTCAGTAAGTATAGCTTCAGAGCGAGAGCCATTCCATTCCTACATCAAGGGGTCCTGTCCGATTCTTGAAGATGTCTACAACAGGTACAGGCTGCTGCGGAACCGACCCCAGGAAGGGTCTGAGTGATTATGAGTAACCTGGGTTCAGATTTAGATGGCGTGTGAATCCCATAGCTCAACAGTAGGGATGGGATGTGAGGATGGTAAGTAAATTCCTCTAAACTGTAGGCTGACAGTTGATAATCTGCGATGAATGATTACAGGAAAATAAAGATAAAAGTATTTTTGAAAGATTTGGTATTTAAATTATTAAATTTTTTTCCTTGAGTTACTAGTGGGATCAATCTTCTCACATTCCACGGAAGTAAATAAAAGGTTTTCCCACATTACACGTACATAAATAAACCATTTCCTTAAAACAGACATCTAATTTTAGAGCATGATGAAGTGGATTTTTCGAAAAATATTTTCCCAGCCAAAAAGTGTACTCCGTCAAAAGGTATTAAATTACAAATGGTGAGCAACCAGAGCAGGCACACTGGACGGTGGGGGTGGATAGTCATTTACATCTCAGAGCCAGTCAAGGGTAGCGAACCCAAATGGAACTGCCACCACTGTCTCACCCCTGGTTTTATCGGCCTCTCTCCGAATTAGTGCTGTATAAAAGCAAACTGCAGTATGGATTTGCAAATGCCCCCCCCACCCTCGCTCACATTAAGATAGCTCAGGCTCCACTACTCCAGGCCCTTGGCGAATTGGGGGGGGGGGGTTTGGCTGTGGAAGACCACAGGGCGTGTGCTTCATCGCGCCCGCCTGAACCGTGAATTAGCCATGCATGACAGAAAAATACAAGGCATGAAATTAGCTACAGCTCCCCTCCTCTGTGAGTTGTCTCCCTAGACATAATTTGGTCTGTGCTGTGTTTTTTTTGGCTATACTTCCCATTACAAATGCACCAGCAGAAAAATTCAGATCAGATTTATTATTAAGGGTCAGCACTGCGGAGTAGTGTGAAAGTCACATCCAATGAATGAGATTAGAAAAAGTAATGTGTGATGCATTTCAAATTAGTTCACATATTCTCAGAGACGCTCAAAGTTGGTCGGAGCTGTATAATCATGATATATTAAATGCAGAGCAGCAGCGCAACAGTAATGATTTTAGTATTCATTTGAATGGGCAACAACATTTAACACGGGCCTTCGAACATTTTACACAATAACATAAAGGAGACAAGAACACCAACTCGTTGTATGTAAAAGCAGAGTAGGACCATTTTCAGCTATCCACAATTCACACTTTTCTTTATCAGAAGTCACACCTACACATTTGTGCATTGGCTACACTGAAAATGTACTGAATGTTCGAAAAATGAAACCAAATATTTAAAAGAAAAATAGTGGTTTTGGTTTTTTAAACTTGCAGTTACACCCCCTTGCCAGTGGGGGAGTGCTGCAGTCCCCTCAGCACCCCAACTTCCACCTTACCTTACCTCTGTGTATATACTGGGAGACTTCAGTGCAGCACAAAATAATTAAGTATATCCCTGTTACTTCTGAACACTTTCTCATGTCACCCTCCCAGTCGCTATTGTCGATCCTTGAAGGGTGCGATACTTTTACAGGATCTGTTCGTCGCAGGTTTGAAAAAGTATGCTCCCATGTACTGACAGCGGGATCCATGTCTGCGAACTTCCCACAAACTAACGTGTAAAATTTTGTATTATTTGCCTCTGTTTACACGTCCTTGTTCTACCGGCTTTTTAGCGGAAGTCTTCACAAAATCTAGTTCGAACCTGAAAAGGGTAAAGTAAGCGGGGCTACATGAGGTGAATATATTTTGAGTAGCCAAGAGGTTGTTTTTTTAATTAATAATTTAAAGAAAAGTCTGTTTCAAGTATTAAATTGTTTATATTTGGAGAAAAAAACGGTGCAATGATGCCTTGAAAAGTCCTTATTCAAACAACTACTTCAAACAAAATAAAATCTGTGAAATATCATTGAACTTGAAAGGAAAGACAGGATGAAACAGCAAACTTTCGTGTCTTGGAGCGCTGACATCTTTGGTTGTGTCTTTCAGCGAGTATGTGACAGATACTCATATTGTACAATCCATGTATCCAGGACATCTTTACGCAAGTCTTCAAGGACACAGACTCAGCGGGATGTTTCTCTGGGCAACGCTTTTGTTTGAGGTTTTATTCTCTCAGCTCGCTCCCCTGGGATCAAGGCACACATAGTCACACCTTCGCTGCTTTATGTTTCCATGTGATCTACCTACATTTGTCCTTGGAACATTCTCCCAAAAACGAAAAAAAGAAAATGTCAATTTCGGTGCCTTTGGGAGAAAGGAGTCATTCGACATTGACTCAATTGACCCGGCGCTCCTGCTGGATTGAAGTGTTTTTGGCTGAGTGAACAGTGTTTCAAGGTTATGGAGAGAGATGCAGTCAAACGTAGTGGCAGCCTGTAATGAGTGTTTTCCTGTGGGATGGACGGTGACTTTGTGGATGGCAGGTGATTCAGGGCCGGAGGGAGAGAGGATTAGAGACTCCTGCCATCTCTGACTTCAGACTAATTTAAACCGATAAAGGACACATTTAATATCTTTTTTTAACCTCATTCTCAACCTGTTTGTGCATGATACCCCCTTTTGCCTCATTTCACTCAAATCTATAGTCCCTTACTGGTGAAAAAACCCACTAACATCTGGATTTTGTGTGCAGTGGGAATGGATGCAATCGGCATTCATACCCATGTCAGCCACAGGTTTTAAATTTGCTCCAGCTCCGATCGAAAGGAGTCAATCGCCTTTTTTAAACAGATTTAATCTACGTACTCCTGCTAACTTTGGCGTAAAAGAGGTATATAATAATAATAATAACAACAACAATAACATTGATTTGTATAGCATCTTTCACACAATTAATGCAGCTCAAAGATTAAAATAAATGTTAAAATGTCATTCAAAATTCGAAGACAACAGATTTTAAGAAACATAGGAACATGTTAAAATGACATTTAGAAGAAAAGGAAATAAAGGGAAAAAGAAATAAAATTTAAATTGAATAAAAAAAGCATAAAAACAGAAAAGAAAGAAAACGATAAAAAATATAAGAGTTCAGGAGTGCTGTCAAGTGCAAGATCTAGTTAAAGGCTGAAGGCTTCTCTCGCAGTCTGTTCCTCAACTTGTGAACCTCTAACAGACTTGCTGCAGATGATCTCAGTGTTCTAGACAGGACATAATTAAGTAGTGAGTCATGTAACTCCGTCCTAGCCCAGGTATATGTCTCACACATTCCTTTTCTGTTGTCTCTCTGCCTCTATTTCAAATTTCCGCTGTCTTGCTTTCCTCCAAAATCTTTCCTTCACTGCCTCTGGAAAAAAACGACAGCGACTGTGATATCTGTTATATCTTGTTAGAGATTTTACGCTCACTCTATAAAGGACGTTCACTTGACTACTCCTGTGATTTACATGTCATGTGCAGATGAAACCTTGTCATGACTCTGTATGAAGGGATCCGCTGGCATTAAACCCTTGAGTCAGTGTAGGTGGAAGTATGAGAAAAGCATTGGTGTAGAACTTAAGGAGCAACTCAGCTGGACAGTGTGCACATGCTTATTGCCCACTGGCACATGCACATACAGTACCCACTCATGTGCGTTTAATGTAGCTTCTCATATAACCCGACTGTATAATATTTCACAATTCAAACGATTGTATAATATTTCTCTGAGGTCGGGTCCTCCCATCACATTTGAGGTCACTCGTCACACACTGAGCCTGCATCAATACAAATGACATGTCCCCTGTCTGTGTGTGGGACCTACGTCGTGGCGGCTAATGGTGTAGAAAAAGAGTTATCGGCCCGAGCACTGTGGCAGAAATAAATGATAAATCACGGTGCAGCGCGATGCGGACACTTCATCAGGCCGCGCATTTGTTGAATATGCCTGCTGTAATGCCGAAGCAATGAGTGCCATCTCCTCATGGTAATTAATGTTGTGAAGAAAAGGCAGCGTGCAAGAGTAAGATAGAGGCAGAAAGGAGAAAAAGAATTGGAAAGACACTGGCGGCAATGAGTGGCTGGCAAGCCTGAGAGGAAGATGTAATTTAGTGTTGGACTAAGTGCCTTGACCGTGAGATAATAGAGGTAATACAAGAATTGGGGCTGTCTTTTTAAAGTAGCTAAAGAGAAAATTCCTGTAATTGGAGGTAGTTTCAGCAAAGATATCCAAATGAGCTGTGGCGAACACAAAGGTAGCTGAAAGTCCAAAGATGGTTAAAGGTAGCGTGAGGGTCACTCAATTTGTTCCGCTAACAAAGGTCTGTGGTAAATGATAGTGGGACTGGTTTGAAGTTTGAGGCTGCAGCTTTCCGACTACACATTTCTTTATCTACATTTCAGCGCACACTACTATAACTAGCACATCAGAACCTAACTGGAAAGACATTTACTATCCTTTATGTTTTAGAAGTGGACGCTGAAAACACAACAGGTCCCTTTTTAAATGTGCTAACCAAACATAGAGAGAAACCGGAGCATGTTCATTACACAAAGTAACAAAGGGCATGTGCACAAATCTGCACTTTGAAAAAGTAAAAATCTCAGTTTCAGTGACTAAAAATGATGTTTGCGTGTGGACAAGAGGCCCAAGCTCAGAGGAGAAAGTTCAAATTGCAAAACATCCGCATTAGTGTGGACAGGGCATCATTTTGACCGCTCTCAAATGGTCGGCATGCTTTCCTCTGTCCACTCTGTGTGTGTGTGTGTGTGGCTGTACGTGAGAAATGTGTATAGGAATAGAAAGATGTCTCAAATAAAACATTTAAATATGGAGTGAATGCTTTATACAAAAGAGTCAAATTTTACGGCAAAAAAGAAATGCCTAAAACTTTGCAATGTGCATCGATCACAGCCCATCAGCTGTCATGAAATCAGGCATTTTAAGCAGCAACAATCCCCCCCCAAAAGCCAGGGAGATCCTGGAGGGACGGATCCCACCTATTCCAGAGAAGAGCTTTAACCAGGCACGCTATGTGAGAACACCTGTGTGGGAAGTACAAAGCCTCTGAGGGGCCTTAAAGTTTTCAATTGTGTTCTGTGTAAAATGTCTTACTTTGGCAGTTTCTTGTGTTAACAGGCCTGTTACAAACGAGACGGTATTCTGACTTGTCATAGCAGTCAGAGAGCAGCTGTTACTGATAACATTAAAGATGGCTCTGTTTTATTTCACTACAAGTGTCCCAGTAGCCACGACACAGCGAGAGTGAGCCAGCATGAACAGAAACTGCAGCCGCTAAATGGACCATTATTCATTTTATTATTTCCACCTGCGCTCCTCCTACTGAGACGAGCCAAGATGTCTGCTGTGCTTCCCATGTTAGAAACACTGAGACTAACGGCTACAGCACAGTCTACAGGCTTATTTACGCGGCTTTTATGTACAAAAAAAATGTAAACGTAAGTGCCCACATACTTCCAATGCGACCTTTACGTTGGGATGGTTGCAAAAACAATACATCCACTAGAGGGCAGCCTAGGGTTGAGAGTTTCTGACAGTTTCTTGTAATGATCTACCTCTTAAGGGGTAAAAAAATCCCAAAACACCCTCATATAGACGCCAGTAGTTTCTCACCAACTCCTAAAGTCTCTCCTCAAAAAAGTTCTGCCATTGTTGAAATTTCTTCCTCGTGTGCTATGGTCGTCTCGCTAGAACTATTGGCTACATTGCATCGCCGTGGCTTCCTGTGTTGCGATCTGTTTTGTCTGTCTCCGAAAGCTTTCAGAAGACCGGAGTACGGACAGAGGGCTCATGATGGCTGCCCAAAAGTGAAGCCAAGCGCCTCTATCGCCACCTGATGGCGGCCTGGAGTATAGGTCATAATGGATTATGTGCCAAACTTAAAAAGTCAACAAAAATTCATGTCAAATAAATTTATTTCAAGGTGTGTTTCTGTAATTTTCTGTTGTTCTTATCACAATGATTGTGCAGCTCCATCCCCCGATCGCTACTGCACAGATTCTGGCTCTAAAAGCACAATATAGCGACGTTTGTATCCAGGATATTTTGGCTTCATATTTGGATAGTGGGTGGAAATGGAAACACATTGTCCTTTTTTCACAGTCCATGGCTGAGAGCATCAAACACTGCATCCATAATTCATCTAGTGAGGCTTGTTTCATGTTTTCCATTAAAAAAAACTGTAAAAGATAAGATTATTACACAATGTTTAGTTTAATGAGTCATGTTGATGTAAGGTCTAATAATGCTTGAGTCGGATAAAAATATTTTATGTTCTATGACGGTTAAGTATCATATGATTCCATTATATTTCACTGTCTTATGCATTGCATTACACCTTGTCATAAGATATGCAGTTGTGCAGCATTAAAAACGATAAGGAGGCTCTACAGTTACATACATCAGAAGCAGAGGCTTCTATTCTCTGCTAGTGAAATATTCACAAATGTATTCCTGACATCTCCCTGTGTATCTCGCTGCGTATTTCTGTCTACCCCATCATGTTTTTTGCTCTCATTTTCTCTGTGTGTTGGCTCTGGTCAGCCTTGGTAATGCAGAGGAAGCAGAGTGGCTGTATAAATTACCGGGCTCCAGGTGAAAGAGTGGGAACGAGAGAACTGGGAGTATAGACAGGGGGGAGAGAGAGAGAGAGAGAGAGAGACGGGGAGCAGACACAAGCTGGCTGTCTGACAGAGCATGATAAGAAGCAGAGAACAGGATCCTGTGTTTATCTGGTACCTGGAACTCTAATGATGAATATTGACACGTGGGAGTTACTGCTCTGTCTAACAAATTAGAATCTCTTCTGTAAAAAAACATGTTACCTGTGTTTCCTGCTTTATATATCTACAATTACAGATATGGTCAATGGTCTGTATTTGTATAGTTTTTTTTCCTCCCACTCAAAGTGCTTTACAGTCCAGTTTTGCTATTCACACGCATTTTCGAACACATCTACATGCAGCACTTTCTCTATCACACATCACTCATACAATGCCGGTGCTGTGAGGGGCAATTCAGTATCTTGACCAAGGACACTTCAGCGTGGGGAGACTGGGATTGTCCCATCAACCCCCTGGCAAGTGGAAGACCCACTCTATGTCCTCAAGCACATACTCTCTACATCAGTGATCTGTTTGTTTGTCTGATTTATCATCCAAGCATACATGGATTGTTGAATGTGTAAGAAATGGCACACAGCCATGTAAAAAAATGTCCCAATATGTCCATTAATGAACTCTCGCACAAAGTAGTTTGAGAACACAAAAAGTTGGATTTAGATTTTATCGCTTCACAATTGTAGTAGTAACTAAAATGACACTCAGGAAAGTGCATACCTGCTCCAAGGCCCGACAGCCCCTTTCATTCAAGCTACACCAAATGGCACATGCTCACAGATAGGTCTATCAATCCTCTAAATATGCCAGATTTTTTTCATTAAGATCAATGGATAATTTTTTGGGGAATTGGTGACAATGTCCCAAAAATTCCAATGCTAATGAAAGTGATTTGAAAAAAATCCTAGATCCACCCCTTTCTCCACATCTGCCCCATTGGCCCATGTTCCATCCTTCCACCATTTTTCTAGAAATCCATTCATGTTAGTGGACGACCCGCTCTATCTCCTGAGCCACCTACTCTCCAGTCTTAAAACATCAGTGCTCTGTTACTGAAACCAGTTTGTGCACAAATCTGCTCCTCGTGTGCAAGGTTTTGATTTTGATTTTGTGGCTGCACCTGTGGCTAGTGACTAGTGGAGCGCATTAACCTCCACCAAGGCCCAACAGTCCCATTTGATTAGATCAAATGACACAGAATCGCAGAAATATGCCTGACTTTTTAAATCAAGGTCCATGAATTATTTCCAGAGACACGTGTCAAAAACGCCCTGTTTCTCTGCAAATTAGAGCTAAACAAAAAACCCACATCCGACCCTTTGTCTATATCTGCCCTTTAGTGGATTTTTCCT
Source organism: Hippoglossus hippoglossus (assembly GCF_009819705.1). Classification (NCBI taxonomy): domain Eukaryota; kingdom Metazoa; phylum Chordata; class Actinopteri; order Pleuronectiformes; family Pleuronectidae; genus Hippoglossus; species Hippoglossus hippoglossus. The sequence continues at coordinate 15,041,145 of NC_047174.1, forward strand.
TCGCCCATTTTCCATCCTTCTACCATGTTTTTCTGTTTCATTCTGTCGTTTTTTGCGTAATCCTACTGACAAACAAACCAACGGACAGGAATGAAATGTAATGCAGCGATCCCGTGTCACTTTTGCTAAAGGGCAGAGACGTAGAGAGCAAAGTGCACCTCCGCAGGTCAGAGCTGCCGTGTTGATCTGTAACACCCGTACGTCCACATCTCCCCCTGACCAAAAACTACGATGCATGTTGGCTTACCGATGCAATATTGTTTTGTTCGACAAAACACCCGGAGCAATTTCTCAGCGGAGCCCCCCCAAAGCGCAGCGGTATTTAAAATCCAACACACCTTTGATCGACACGCATGATGCATTTTCTCTGCCCCCTCTAAACCAATCGCAACAATGCATACTTAAAAACCTCGGGGAAAGGCTACAAATTAAAGCTAGAGTTTGAAAAAGGAACACAAACACACACACACACACACACACAATCTCACACTCGGCTCCTGTATTGCTCTCACGTCACCTCTCCTGCTGCCTGTCTGAGTTCCTCCATGCTGTACACAGACATGTCCCTCCAGTCCATCACGCAGCTCCACACTGTAGCGACTCAAGGCCTGTTGATCAATGCAACCTTAATTTGAGCCCATGGATTATAATAGAGGCATTAGCGTGCATTGATTAGAGCTCACAGGGCCAGTTGCAGTATGAATGGAGAGTCAATAGAAACATCACTTGCAATGACAAAGACCTGCGGACCCCCCCTCTCTCAGCCGCAGGGGGATTTAAATGTCAAGAACAAGTGGGATGTGAGTGGGAGTTGACTGCAGCTTTATACGTAGTTTGCAAGAGCAGTACAAACAATGTTTATCTAAAATTACTGAGATACACATCCTCTTGTAATTCTGTTATGAATATCCAGTATTCTAATATTCTAGACACTTACAGCACATTTTCATACAAAACTTAAACTGAAGGAAGTTCAACGTTTGGAAACATGGACTTTTACTGCAGCAGGGGTCGTATCAAAGTGTGTTTTCATGTGAAAGAGCTCCTGCACACTGTCTAACTTGCAATCAGAAAATGATTATGCGACCTGTCGGTACTAGACAATCATCAGGCCAATAACTTATGACATTGAGAAGCCATCTTAAATAGGGAGTGACCACAGGTAGGTTTCATTTGCAAGTGAAACTGCAGAAATACATTCGTCTGTCCATTTATTTTCCAGCAGGATTACGCAAAAACTACAGACCTAATTTCTACAAAACTTGGTGGAATGATGGAACATAGGCCAAGAGAGAACCCATTACATTTTGGTGTGGATCTAAAGAAAGGGGCAACCACAGAATTATTATTTTTCTCTCTTTAACATTGTGAGATTTTTTTTCCACATTTTCACAAATTTTTGAAAGTAATAATTCAAGGATCTTGATGAAAAAAACAAGTCATATTTAAGGGAACTGATATCTAGGTGTGTGGAATATGGTGAGGCTTGTCTGCATGTACAGTCACAAATGGTCGTGGTCATACATTTTAGGCTGCAGAAAGAACCTGGCAACCACACACATGCTAAAAGTGTAATTCAACCATAATGGTGAAACTAATTTTGTCATACACTGGTTCAATTAAATGAAACCAACTCAACTCTACATGGTGCAGTTTGAAATGAACAACTTTGCAAATGTAGTAATTCAAGTAAGAAGGTATTCCTGATTGGTTTTATTTTAGTGTCATTAAGCCATGTTGCACAACGACACAATAAAAAACCTTTTTTTGATTGTCTATATTGCACCTTGGCTTTGTTTAGCACCTGTTGCTCAAAGATAGAGCTGTGTGCACTTACTTGTTCAAAAGTGTAATACAACCTGCACCTGTTCTGTACCCTTAAAGCGCCCTTACAAGAGATAAAAACAAATTGAACGTACTGATAATTTTGTCTTTTTAAATATTCTGACTTGCAGCAAAACCAAGTACATCAGTCATAGTTTGCAGATATTTATATTCAGTGGTAAAAAACAACAGTAAATACAGTCATGAGACTCTTTATCACTCTTATTTACTGTACTGCATTTCTATCTCTCAAACATTGCAAGTTATTTTGCAGGTGTAGATTTCATATCTTTAGTACGATGCTTTTAGTTCTGCATTAGTTACTTCCGACACTTCAGTTACTTCAGAATTCCTTGCCTGAGGAGATTAGACTGCACTTTGCCTGTTTTTGAATCATTACTTAAAACATATTTTTACAGGAATGTCTGAGCTATACCTATTTTTACAGATGTTTTGTATTTTTTATATTTTAATATTTTTGTTCTGTGTTGTAGTTTTCCTATGTATTTGTTTAGAAAAGTACTATAGAAATACAAATACCTTTACTTGTATTTTGCTGATAATTCTTTTAAATATCTTGAATACAGCAATTTTAGTATTTTTAAATCGTGGTATTAGAAAAGTAAACAGCATCTCCTCCACTGCAGCCTCTGATTGTGTATAGGTTTAGTCTACAAAGCTGTAAAGATCCCCAAAGAATTACCCTTGTTACACTATTCTAATTATTTAGTTCTAGTAAAATTCTGTAGTTTGAAAACTAATTCCCAACACATTTACTGTATAATTACCATTGCCCCTGCAAGATAACGAGCATCTCTTCTTGTTATGTCCTGTATCCAAACAGAGATAACAGACGGATGGTCAGTAATCGGATTAATGAAACAATCAGCAATCAGCAATCATTAACCGCCCAAGCCTGAGAGCAAGGTTTTTTTTTTGGGTGTGTGGGAGAAAAAAGGCTGAGGAAACAAAAATAAACACAGCCAATTGTCTTTATCTGGGAGCAGCACATTGCTCATCCACACCCTCTGCAGCCAGTCATCCCAATCCTAATTAACTCTCTGGAATTGGCTCTTTTTTTGGGGTATTTTTTTTTGCCTCAATGTTTTTTCCCAGTATTCAGAGTGATTATCTTTAGGGTTTTTGTGTTGGGTCTCGATAATCTGGGTGTACTGCAGGGCTAGGAAACGCATGCCTGGAGCAATGATGTTTCCACTCTGCTTGCACTTGTATTGACTGAGCTACGGCTGACAGCACCTGGCTTGACAGTCAGGCGCGGAGAGGCATGACCCTGTGCTGATCTCAGGGAGCGAGAGAGAGAGCAGCGACCTCTGGCAAATAAAACCCCCCGTCTTAAGTTTTATGGGATAAAACAACTACAGATCTCCAGGATGCTCTAACAAGGATAGATGCATAAAGAGTTATGACCACAGGGAGGCGTACTGTTGGTCGGTTTCCCTGCGTTCAGGCCCTGCTGATCTACAGCATTGTTGTCGTTTTCCATTTCTTTTTTCCATTTCCCCCCCCCTCTGCATACTCCTCTCGTGAGGCGTGAGGCAAACAGAAGCGCTGCGAAACTGCTACGCTCGCTCTTTCATCCCCCTATGGAGCATCTGGTCGGTTTGAGCCACGGAGCCGGGAGAAAGCGCACCCCGGGCCCCGGCGTGAAACTTCACCCACTAACGCACAGCGATGGCATTGCCCAACAGAGCCTTTTACATTTTTTTCCACGGCTTATTCTATATATGGCATTTCTCTTGCAGCTTAGGGTTAGCTGCCGGGGACGAGAGGGAGCGGGACAGAGAGGTGGAGGGCAGGGTTGCGAAAGGTGCACACAGGGAAACGCGGGGCTCAGGGGGAATGAGGGGTATGAGGGGGAGATGGGCTCCGGCAGGTGAAGGGGTGAATTGTGTTGTCGTATTTCGCAGCAGCTCAGGGGGGGGGAGGGAGGGGGTAAGGCTAATTTGGCACCCCGAGGGGAAGCGAGAGAAGAGGAACTGCAATGAGGCGAATGTCGAGCGATATGAAATGGGAACGAGCTGAACAGTAGATTCACTTAAACAGTCAGGTTCACTCAGTTTATTCCCAGGACTCGTGCACGAGAAAGGCAGAGTGGGACAGAGTGGGTGGGATATTGAGAGATGAAAAAGAGGGAGGTGAGAAGAAGACAGATGCAAGCCCAGGGCAGAAGTAGGAGTGTTATATCATGGATCTTTTAAAGATTGGGTCAGGTGGGAGTGTGTCTCCTCCAGGACTGAGTTTTAAACCTTTTACAGTCCACAAAAACATTCTGTCCGATAACTCAGAGAGGTTATTATCCTGCAGTCCTCCGCCAGCGTCTCCAGGTCAAGCAACAGTCTGCACCTCCGAGCCCCCAGGACGAAGCTCCTCACCTCAGGGGATTCTGCTGCTGTTAGGTGCTTTTAAAAAACCTGCCTCAAGAGCTTTTCCTTTGTTAGTCGAGTATTTTTACGTTCATTAGTGTGTAGCCTGCCACTTCTTGGAAATGCTGTGTATTTTCTTTCCTTTTGTGGTTTACTTGTTTACTTGTGGTGAGAGGAGTTTTCCGATCTTGAGTAAAAGTGCAAATAAAACATCCAACAATTCACGCGAAAGCATTCCAAACCCTGCTTAAACGCCCACTGGAGGGCAGCGGAAACAAGTCAATGGCAAACTAATTGCTTATCATTCATTGAAGCTGCTTTCAGACATGCACTGAAGTCCGGATAATCTCCTGGAATGATCGAGAGGGGAGTATGTCAGACATAAAATGTCCGTGTCAGGGGATTCACCGCAAGTGAGTGGGAGAGTTGTTGATGTTTCCAACACGCGAAAAAGAGGCATAAGTAAAAAAAAAACTCAAACACAACAGGATTCAAGAGCTTTTGGTGTTAAGAACCGTTGCCAGTGTCGATGTGCTGCAAACCAAAATACCTGATCTCCGCATTGGAATTTATATATTACGTCCTGCTATGACATCCCTCACCTGAACCCCCCCTGAGATTTTTAACATCTGCACCGAGAATCTCCTGCTGCGTTCTTCATGTACGAAAGGCAAACCCCGGAGAAAGTCTGGACACTAGTGTGCGGACATTTTCCGAAGCTCATGTCTGAGAAACGGCTTTAGAATCATGTTTTTGACCACCTGGTGGATGCAAGTCTGATATCCATTCTCTTTTAGCTGTGTTGTTGGTCTCTACCAACTCCTGAGTTAAATATCTGTTTCTTTAGTTGCTAAATGCTGCTGAGCAGGTGCTGCACAGTGTGCTTTGGGAGGATATGCACAAAAAGCACCCGTCTGCTGCGTCCAAAGGTGACACAATCAGAGTGGTGAGAGTGAACTAAAACAGGAAAGTTGTGGGCTGGACACACTCAGTACAAAAGCTCTGTAAATCTGCGGGCAGCAGCACTTTTAACATAACGATTCTGTGCTCACTGCTGCTGATCCCTTTGACATTTATTGCTGCTTCTGGTGTAGGGACAGAGACATTATCGGCATAAAAAAAAAAGCTAAAGTTCTCATTCTGCAGAAACATTGTTGATTGTTGAGAGAACACATCTGAAGCGGCCGTGATGTTCCTACCTCACACTGTAAGAGTAAATCATCTGGGATTTGAGGCTGAATCTAGTGATTTATGTGCTCACGCTGTTACCGCCGGCTCCTCTGGACCAGAAGAGGTCAAAGTTCGTCTGAACAGGGAGACACGTGCTGCCTTGATCTCGAGTCATTCTGCGTGCCGAAAAGGTCCCAATGGAAAAGGTCTGCATGTGCAGAAGCAAGTGGCTTCGAAGACGTGGGCATTTTGGTTGAGCTGTTTTGCAGAAAGAAAGCCACCATATTGTAAATTGATCACCAGCTACACAGTGATTACTGTAAGAACTCCTTTCTCTGACTCTGTCTGTCTTGCTGTGCAATTGCGTCCAGCCATAAACTACATTTCCTACTGTTGTGTTGTTCCATTTCGTGCAGATGCAATCAACTCGATGATTATGCTTCATCTGTGCAAGGACCCGACCACAGCTAACCAGACTTTCTGACATTCATCCGAACGAGCCTCTGATCGCTCCTCACACCACACGACAAACAAACAAGCTGAAGTTTGGTCGGATTCTAAAATTTGTCACGTGTCTCAGACATTGGCTCAATAATGGGCTCAAAATCAACCCTCTTGTTTTATATCCATGTCCTGGAGGTCTGGTCCCTCATCACAGCCAAAATTTGGTTTCTATAGCTTTACCCTTGTGTCTGTTTGGTAAAAAACAATGTCTATTAAATCCAGGTGCAGGTGTTTAGCTGTAACATGGTCACATCTCCAGCAGCTGGAGGTTAACGTGCATTGAAACGATCACCAACAAGTATCTCAAACTAAAAGCACACAAATAAAACTAGATAATATAAAACCAGGCAATGTTAAGTTGCCAGAGCAAAACATTAATAAATATGAGGAAACAACTAAAACCTTCACCTCATTTGTTTGACACAATCATTTCAGTGTGTGGGAGATAACGCACATACATCACACACAAGGTGCATGAAACAAGCTTCTAATTTACTTTTATCTGATTTTAATTTAATCAATGATTACTTTTTAGCACAGATAATAATACTGTAGCTCCTGTCAACGTTTAGCTATCTGTGGTATACTTGCATTATATTTGTTCATCCACGAACTTCCCCAACACTTTCTTTATCCCTTATTTTTCGAGCTCTGTGTTTGTAATCTCTGCTGCCTGCAAACTGTTGGTATTACACGTCTGAGCTTTTTGCAGCACCATCGATCCACCTTTTTTTTTAATCGGGCCACAGCCTTTAACCTGCAATTGTCCAGGGCTTACAGGAAAAAGATGTTCATTAAATGCTGCAAAAACTAAAAATCGGTTGATACAAAAAACTTCGTTTAAAAAACTACACCACAGGACATATTGGCGAGAAAGGGTTTGTTTCAAGGCCGGTATTTCACATTTCATACACAGAGGAAGGTGCTGTACAGGGACTTTGAAAAACACACAGAGAATATATTTGAAAGCAAAATAAGACATTAAAAAGAATGAAAGAGATAAAGAGATCAAAATAAGTAAAATATGTATACATATATATATAAAAGAGGAGTTGAATGATACAAATAAGATAGATAGAAATGTTTGAAATAATAAAATAAAATACAATGATGGTATGGCCTTGTAAAATAATTTATTTAAAGGCACTTGTAAATAAAAAAAAGTTTTTTTAAGCTGCAGTGAATGGGGCTTTCCCAAGACCATCAAGAGTCTGTCAGATGTACAGTAAAAAAATCCTTATTCTATCCAATGAAACTCATACTTTAAATATGAACACAAAAATAATTTATTCTCCTTGTTATTTACACTTTTAATGTCATTTTCTATACGCCAGGAGAAATGGCGTTCGCTTTCTTCCCAGTGTCAGGCACGCAAAGTCAAACAGTTTATTGACGACACAGCAGATGGAAAGTATGACCACGATTCTCCTTTCTTCATCGTCTCTTTCCAGCTCTCTTCCCTCTCCCTCCATCCATCCATCCTCGTCCCTCCCTCTCTCCCTCTCTCTCTCTTTCTCCAACTATCTTTTTGTTTCTCCAGAGAGCTCATTCTTGCAGGCTTATTTCCCATGAGCCTCTGCTGATTGTGTGATTGCAATCAACCCACGCAGCTGCCATGGTGACAGGTAGAGTGTATTCTTGCTCCGAGTGCAAATTTAGCACCACATTTGATGACATCAGCAAAAATGTGGCGTGTGTGTGTGAGGATGTCTCCCTGTGTGTGTGTGTGTGTGTGTGTGTGTGTGTGTGCGCGCGCATGTGCAAGTCTGCCTAAATTATCTAACTGACTTCTACCCATCCCGAAAGGCCACGTGTGTCAAAAGCACACCGTCATCTCCGCTGTATGAGGGTTATTGCATCAGAAAAATGAGGAATACCAACAGATACGGTTCAGTCAGGTGTCAATTTGTCAACATCCTCTCCTACGTGGGCACCAGGTTTGTCGGTGAGCGGAGGTTTTATGAGCGCTGTCTGACTCGGCGTCTCGGTATCTCCTACCGAACCCCTCTCTCCGAGGAGCGGAGGATGCCCTTGCTTGTGTCAGAGCAATCTGTTTTGACAGGCTCAGAGAGATGTTTGATAGCGAGGTGCCTTTTTCCCCCTCGAAAAAAAAGGAAATTGGATGGCATCTGTGCTCTGTGTCGTACGTGCCTGACTAACTGGTTGAGTCGCTGCGGCGGGGAGAGAAGAATAAAAAAAATAAAAATACATACAGTATATCCACTCGAGTATATTACGCCATCCTCCGCTGGATTTCCCCAATTACGAGAGTGGCAGCTGCTTTGCACTGTGTGACAAGTCCTTGAGTAAATTATAGTGAATGCGGGGAGGAATAACACCTGAAAACACCCAATTTCACACCACATAAAACTGTACACCAAGCAGTTAATTGCCATTCGGAGTATCTCCTCTTGCGTTTGCCGTCCGAGCCGAGGCAATATCACAGACACCTTCACACGAGCTTATAGAGTCGGGTGTCACCCAGTCGGCGTCCATCCAGTTCCTCCGTCCAGCCCAGTGCCTCCGCCGGGATCCGCAGCTTTTATTCAACCCTGTCCACACTCCGCTGACTGTGGACCGATGCCTCCATGTGTCTCCATTTCACTTCGTCTTCGTCTTTATGCGTCCCCTACTTCACCCAGCCTGCGCCTCTCAGATGATGTTCTGCGTTCACACTTCCTCTTCCTTTCACGGCAACAATTTTCATTTCCTTTCCTTTTTCTCCATCTCACTTTACCCCTTTCTGCTGCCTGATGAGGCTTTCAGTCCTCAGGTTAATACTTCATCTCACGCTTTCTTTCACTCCATCCTGCTTTCATTCGCTTGTCTTCTTTCACCCTTCCATCTTCTTTTTGCAATACCACTCTAGTTCACATCATGGAGCATAGCCTCAGTGAGCCAGTGCAGTTAGATGTGTCTTTCCTGATGTGATAAATACAGCAACTCTTCTGAGACAAAAAAGAGGATATCGTCAGGAAATGATATTAGCTGCTATTGTTTGCTTCTTTTTAAGTCGTCTCTGGTTCATTTTGACAAATGATCCCACTGCTGCTGAAGAGTGACATTAAATTAAAGTACTTGTTGGGGCCTGTCAGTTGAAGGTTATGCAATATTTCTGTTGTTTACTCGGCAATTATCACAATGACTGTAAAAACTAGAATGGCACATTACCTTAAATTAAATCAGGCTTCACCAAATTTCACACACTCATAGATATGAGTCTCCTCAGTGTGCCTGTTTTATTTCATCAAGATCCATGAATTATTTGAGAAAAAGTAACAAAAAAACTCAACACAATGTGGAAATAAAATCCTTGATCTGCCCCCAGTTATGGATCTGTACCAACATTTAATGGTTGCATGTACACAGAGTTTCTTTTAAATTGCACTTTGTAAGGCGTTTGTAAAAATCTCAGTTTTAGTGACCCACTTTAAACCCTATCATTTTGCAAATGATCCGTGTGGACAGGGCATTGTTAGTGTCCGTAGTCCCAGCCTCTGGAACAGAGGAGCTCAGGGCACTGCAGTTAACATCTTAAAACCTACCATTTTAGCTCAGCATTCTTTTTTACCCATATTATTTAAATCTACCTGCTTTATTTTATTGCTGTATTTTTGCATTTTAATCTCTTGTTGTATTTAGACTGACATTTTAAGCACCTTGTCTTGCAACTTTGGACAAAAGGTTCTATATAAATAACGTCTGTTTTGATGATTTGAATTTGATTGGCTGCAGGACCTCTGCAAACAGCTGCACAATACCAAAAAAGCTACTGGAGGTGACCTTACCTGACCTCACTGTCTCCACAGATTATGGTTTAGAGAGCGGGGGACAGCATCTCATTTTTTTTCCCCTTTCAAGGGCTTGAACAACACAATATTTCCCAAAAAATGGGAGGAAATCTCTGCGTGACCTCTGTGTCAAACCAGTCAATGTTAACACAGCCAGCCAAGACTTTGAGATCAAGTGGCAGAGTCACCTCAAGCCTCCCAGGGATGGATATGCTGTTTGAAGGCTCTTATATAAAGTCAGCTGTGTCCAAGCAAAGATGTGCCGACCACGTCAGTGCTTTCGAAACCACCTTTTCAACCAATGAGCTGAACCCACCTGTCTGTCTGTTTTTTCTTAAACACAGATTCAGATACAGCCTGTGGTTTTTATTTTTGTATATTCTACATCCGGGCCACATGCCTCGTGGAATGATGGCACTTAGGGTGGTCCGCTCCGGATCTAAGGCCACAAGTAAGCTACAGCAACCAAAGGTGCCCGAATTTGTTTTTGTGACATTTCGGCCATAGTCACCATTTACCACACGTCAGAAGTGTCGCATCATTACCTTGGGTGGTCCACATCCCTCTGCTATCTGGGAAAGGAGCAATTTCCTCCTAGTTCCAGCAAAAGTGGCGGTCCACACCACATGCAAGGCTGAGCAGGTGCTGGTGACCTTTTGACTAAAACCCATCACAACAACTGCAGGTTCCAGGAGCTTCACGCACACAAGCAAAGACCCACTGACACCATGTTGTTTCATAGTCTGCTGCTGTGCGATACTCTCCGCTCCACTTTTTTTTTTTTTTTGTCGAGACGCTCCGCTGTGCCTCGTGAACTTCAAATGACTCAATAAAGACATTTTAAATGTCAAATGTCTAATTTTCTCATTCTCGCTCGCTTTTGCTGTTCGTTCCCTCTCCTCACCCTCAGCACCCCACCCTCGCTCTCTTCTCTATTTTAATGTGCTCCCTCTCCTGCTTCTGCTCTCTCTCTCTCTGTCTCTGTCTCTGTCTCTCTCTCTGTCTCTCTCTCTCTCTCTCTCTCTCTCTCTCTCTCTCTCTCTCTCTCTCTCTCTCTCTCTCTCTCTCTCTCTCTCTTTCTCTCTCTCTCTCTCTCTCTCTCTCTTTTCTAATTGTACCCGTACAGGGGCTCGGAGGCAGACGGGGAGATGATTACACAGAACTTGTAGTTATGTAATCCATTAATCCTACTCTGCCTTGATTGGCTCACTTGGATGGAGTGATGGGGGGGGGAGGAATGACACACTTAACACATGGTAAACACATGGGTCATTGCTTTCAATATATAGATTTTATGTATAAGTATATATTTGTAAATATGAAAAGATAGATGGAGATGGGAGGAGCTTACATTCATCAGACTCAGGCCAGCCGTCTTTCCCCCCCGTCTCTTTTCCTCATCTTTGCTAGTCCTTGGTTGAAGGTCACATGTCCGTCTCTGCTGAAATGCACGCACGCACGCACGCACGCACGCACGCACGCACGCAGGCACACACACACACACACACACACACACACACACACACACACACACACACACACACACACACACACACACACACACACACGGAGGGGTGAAATGGACGTTTGGGCACGAGGCTGTCTCTCTGATCACATGTTTGGTTTTGACTTTCTTTTCACTAGTAGTATTCTTTTATTTATTACGTACAATTTGTTGACTATTGGTACCACAGCCTTTTACTTTTGCCTTCGTAATTCTATCCATCTATAGTAAGTAGTAGTAGTAAGTACTTCCCTTGCGTCGTCACTGTGACCATACAGGAGACAAAATAATTGAATTAATGAATTTCATTAATATGCTCTATTTCTTTATTTAACTATTCCTATAGTAGAAATGTGACAAGGTGTCCTTGCACAATGTTTTTCAAATGCAGCTCTGCACTGTCAGGTTTCGAGATCTACACGAAATGGGGCATTAAGAGGGAGAAGGGCAGAATGAGCAGCGGCGAGAAAGAAGAAAAAAATCAAGAAGTGGGGAAGTTGTGTGGGAGAAAGAGCAAGTGAGGGCAAGAAGGAGCGAGAGAGGAAGAGTTACAAAGAGGACGAGAGAGGCAGCTAATAGCAGGACCGATGTCCCCATGCATTGTGTGCTTGTCATCATCTCCCTGATTCACCGCCGTGTTACATAATGCCAGGCAGAAGGCCTTGCTTTTATATAATAACCACACACTGCATGAAATGTCCCTCTCTGTGTGTATTGTTGCTTTGCTTTCGGACCATTGTAGCAGCAGACCGCAGTGTGAGAGCAGAACAAGAAGAACTGTTACAATCGGCATGTAGCTCCGGGTCATAAAACTTCTGTCCTTGCTATGTTCTCAAAGAGGTGGAACATTCCAGCCTCCATCTTCCATCTGCAAACTCAGTTTCTCAACAACTGTGCTGCAGCTTTAACTTGGTCTTTATGTGCATATCGGCTTGGACGACAAGCTAATCTCTAATTTGATATTCTCACCATACATGCTGGTCTGATATGTATTGCAATTTGATATTATGATTTATTAAGATTAGTTTTTTAACACTTTGCCATTGGAAATAAGTTGAATTACACACTTTTAAAGACAATAATGTTATATTTCCAAAAATGCATATCACATGTCACTCAGTTTCCTGAGTTATATTTATATTTGTGTTCCTGGTCATCAAGCTGGTGGCATTAGAAAATAATAATCACCCAAAGATCTGATTCCAAAATTTGTATTTAAAATGTGAGGATGCATGTTTTATCATTGGACCACCATTTTCTGCTGTCTTGCATCGGCTTTGTCTTTCCTGAAGCGCGATGGCGTAAGATATCACGCAACATCCAATTAACGTGAGCCATTTTCAGACACGAATTCTGAAGGGGTGGCGGCTGGGTAGAACATGCAGGAGGCAGGACATAACGCAGGGATCCCGCTGCGGAAAGCACAGTGTTTCTGTTTGCATCGCCAAAAACTCTCGAAACTCATTGTCTTTCAAGTTTCACATCTTTGTCGGCGTCTGCTAGGTGAATGGCACCTCATTTTCATCCTGAGATGTTTTTATGCTTCCAGCTTCTCGTGTTATTGTCACATTTTACTCGGGGCTTGCAAGAAAAGTGTCAGGAGCAACTGAGTCAGACAATTTTCAGGAAAATGTTCGTACTTCAGTGTTTGATAGCAGCCCCACTGCCATCTGCTCGCTCATGGCGCTAACTTCATTCCACCTCATCAAAGCATCAAGTAAATGAACTGACTTTATTTGAATTATATCAATAAATAAATGGATTCTAGAATCATAAAAAAATATATATTTCAACACTTAAATGAATTGATTTTCTTCCCCACGCCTCACATCCTCACATATCCGCTGCCCTGGCAAAAAAAACTAACATTTTAACATTCCTGTGATACAAGTTGAAGATTTCTCATTCCGCAAAGTGAATGGGAATGAGCTGAACAGCCAAAATGAGTCTCCTGGCACCTTGTGTTTATCTCTCTCATTGAAAAACATCTTGTAGCAGCGCATAATCAAATTTGAATGCGAAGCTGCGATTAGTGCAACGTAAATCTACCTCTTTCTTCTTAATGCACGGCGGCACACGCAGAGCCACGCACCAGCACTCAGGGCACACACATCCACCCTTGACCATCTTGACAGCGGTTTGCATCCATCTTTCTGCTATTTGCTCTATGCAGCCATATTTAAATCTAATGAGCTTCCCCGAGACTTGGCTCCTGGCTCCACCGGGGCTGTGCGAGACGTGTGGAACCTAATCCTCGCTCACACAGATCACTGACTTACAGCGATCGGCTAATAACTCTGCCAACTCTCTCATTAACCGCTCTCAGTATCTCTGGTCTGGCGCCCATTAACTCACAGCGCAGACCTGACACACACTCAAGTGCATGTTCTAGATGAAAGCATCGAGTCGGAGCCTACTCTCAAATGTAAACCGAGTGTGTACAAGCCAAACACTACACATGTAGAAACTTTCACTGACCAGAAGTATTCATTAACCCCGGGGATCATTAAAACCCTCTCCACTTGATAGCGAGCCAAAGTCTTAACTGCTGATACTGATGTTGACCTCATTCTCACATAAATTAATTAGTAGTCAGATTTTCATTAAAAATTATATTTTGACCTTGACTAAGTATTTTTCTTTACCATTAAACATTCATGACTAAATATCCTACACTCAGACACTGAGACAGCTGAGCAGCATAGCGAAATGGTGGAACTAACAAAGAGTGGCTTGAGGCTGGGATCAGAGCAGAGAGGGAAAGGCAGGTGAGCAGGGAGATTAGCCGGGTCGGGGTTGAGGCAGGATAGAGGTGAACCTGGAGCATCACAGTTTAATTCACATCCCACAATCCTCTGCATATGTGCTACCTGTCTGTTTGTTTACTCAACACTGAAATATGTGCAGTAACTTACATCCACCTGTACCTATACAGTATACACTCGACATGGTTTTACCCATGCATCCTCTATAGTATTGTTAGAGATTTTTTTATATTGAGCATGACATGAAAACAAAAAGTCAAAGCTTGGCTGTAGCTGCAGGATCTAGTTGAGTCCATGAGCTGATCTGAAATAGGTGTGTAGGTGATTTGGCTGGAGCAGGGATCCGGAAGGCTTCTCTCAGTACAAACACACACACACACACACACACACACACACACACACACACACACACACACACACACACACACACACTAGAATAAAATAATAAAATACAAACATAATGAACCACGTTTACTTTGTTGTTGTTGTTACTGTTTTTGTTACAGTTTAGTTCCGCCTCTTGTTTTGTGCTGTGTAATATGCATTTTCATGTTGGTCAACTAAACTGCATTACCCTATTATTAATATTTATTTGTTTAAAGCATATACATATGTTTGTGTTATTTATGCTGTTTAACATCAGGGTTGCTATATTTTAACCCTTTGTGGAATAACACGTGGGTTTCCTGTGTAGAAGAGGAAAAATTCCCAGATGACCCCACTGGGACAAATGTAAAGCAGAGTATAAACAAATATGATTAATTGAGTCTGTGTACATACATGTCTAACACCAGTTCAATAAGTGTAAATGAAGAATCATTGTTCATTGCCAGAACACACACAGGAAGCTGTTCAACGTCATTTGTCTGTTTATTTACATCAGTTGTATCAGTTCATCGTGTCAGAACACTTGTCTAAGACTTTCTCCGTCTGAACAAGGTTCTAAAGGTTCTGCTGAAGAAAGAGCCCAACGTATTGAACAGGCTCTTCCTCCTTCTGACATCAGGTGAGCCACCGTCGTCTCCTCAGTGGGATCAAGACTGATGCAAGTGATTGACAGCTTCAGCACCCTCGGCTTCATCAGCTACTGCTCCTCAGGCAAGATTTGTGCTGCCTTCGTAAGCGCGAGGAGAAGTTTCGTGTTCTCCTGAGATCTGTCTTTCTTTATCCGTAGGATTTCTCCAGGCGAGGCAGGCACGTTAGTGATGCCGTCAGCGCAGAGAGGAGAGGCAGAGACTGTGTCATTCAGGATGGAATCAACCATCTTGCAGACGATCATCTTCTTAAATGCGCCGTACACACTGAGCAAAACATGAAAAAAGAAAAATTCAATCTATCAGTAAATAAACATCAATTCATCAAATTGTGCATCTATCCAACTTTGCTGGTACCAACACGCAGCCACTAACTACAAGCTGGATTTGGGTGCTGCAGAGCCTCAGCAGAAGTGATCCTCAGCTCAGGGTCCATCTGCAGAAGAAGCTTCAGCAGGTTAATAAAGGCTCTGCGATCGATCGTCTCCACGGGATCCTGAATTTCTGGGTAAATCTGGATTTGAAACACAGATGATCGTTCAGTTTATCTGTCTCTTGGCAACAGAACCCGGCGGGATGTCCACTAACAAGAGGGTTGGCGGTTTGATCCCATTCTCTGTGCTCTGTCCTTGGGAACTATGTGAGTGAGGTGTTATAGAGAAAGTGCTGCACATACATTCCTGAGTGAGTGTGAATGGGCGAAAGTAAATATAGACCATTTACCGTTTTTATGAAAAAAGGACAACTTACTGTTTTAAGCTGACCTTAAGGCTCAATCCCAGTGTCCTGACTGAATTCCACTGGACTCTGTAAGAGTGTGTGTGTTTGCAGTATTCTTACCTTGTCCGTCTGCTGTCGTCCACACAAATGTCGGTGCTGAATCGTCTTCAGAAATGTGTTCAACTGAGGTCATATAAGAAAGTAACTGCTTCTATACAATTGTGTCATCCCAACAAAGTCAAAGTCACTCCAACATTCTATCCTCTCATCTGCAACTAGCCCTTAACAACATCTTATAATGTTCTGTTTTTGACCTGTATCTTTATTTAATTATTTCTCATTTATCTTTTCACATCAGATATTTTTAAACTTAGATTTACAAAGGGTGAAAATATGTATTAAACACACACACACACACACACACACACACACACACACACACACACACACACACACACACACACACACAAAGACAAGGACATACCGGGGACAAACAGGAAGAGGAAAAACGGCCGAAACACAAGGGAGCGAGTAACATCCTTGGGTGACATTTGGATAGTTTTGAAGTTTACAGCCAACAAGTGTGTGTTTGGATTTTCAACAGCCCTGTAGAATCCAGTTTACAGATAGCAACATCTTGTCCAGGTGGTATTGTACAAATACATTAAATTTACAACTAATTTTAGGAATTCCTATCACCCTTGAGCCTCTTACTGTCAATGTATGGACATTACAGAATTCTGCTATAAACTACCATGTAGGCTGTGAGACAACATTAACTAAATGTAACCTTGTTGACAGCTGTCTTATCCAAATTCCACAAATTTATAATAATAAACTGGAGAATCTGGGTTTGAGACCATGGGATGGTTTGAAGATTATTGGTGGCAACATAAATATACTGGTGAGGTCTCTCTCTCTCTCATTCAGGACATGAAAAGTAAACAAAATCAACTGGACATATGTGTTTAGCTGTTTAATGTGCGAGTAATTGATGGGCTTGACAACCTGCAACACAAACTGATTTAGCTGCAAATCCACAAATTCTGAGACTAACTAACTGAGAAAGTAAGGCTCTAACAGGTGGGTCCTTCCCAGCCCAACCTTACCCAGGATTCATTGCGCTTCAGTGACACACCATTTTTTTCAAAGAGGGCACCGGCAAGCGAAGAGATGTCCAACGTTTGAGTATCATGCTTTAACAGCTGAGGGTACACATGTTAAAAACCCGGGGGCATTACAACTTTCATAGCATGTCCAATTTCAGCTATGTTGCTAGGCGACAGCAATAAGGGTGGGACGAGCTGGTGACGCCGATCACGGAAATCCTCTGTAGACCAGACTGCCATTTTGGTTAGGCCTCCAAAGGATGCAGTCCCCGAATGGAGACACAGCCTTTAATCTGTATGTTTGTCCTTTTTGAGTTTACAACGAAATTTACATGTCTTTTTAGGACAACCTACTACTGTGAGCACGACCATCATCATAAACATCATCATCATCATCATCATCACTAGCATCTACATCAGACGCCTGGCCAAAGCCAAGGACTTCCAGCCATTGCATCAGAGAGG
The DNA here is from genome assembly GCF_009819705.1 of Hippoglossus hippoglossus. Taxonomy (NCBI): domain Eukaryota; kingdom Metazoa; phylum Chordata; class Actinopteri; order Pleuronectiformes; family Pleuronectidae; genus Hippoglossus; species Hippoglossus hippoglossus. The sequence goes on from NC_047174.1 coordinate 15,058,415, forward strand.
TTAGTGTGATATACGTGTTCAATAATTCAGTATGGTCCTCGAAGGATGTTATAAAAATTTAAATGGCCTTGATAGGAAAAAGGCGCGACCCACCCCCTTGCTGTAAAGCCATTGATTTATCTTACACATTTATGATTGACAGTTGAATGGCTCCTCAGCGGTGGATACACGGAAACGTTCAGAGGCTCAGGTAGCCTTGTGGTGTCGGTGCTGATATCGTGTGTCCTGTTGAAGCTTTCTGAACCTCTCACTGGTCATGCATTATACAGTGAGCTGTGGTGGGAAAGCTGCTTGAACTATAAAAATGTAAATACGTTGTATTGATGGCAACCCAATAAACCCAGGTCATCAGGGAGAACGTTATTGATTTGAGAGAGTGTGTGTCAGTGTGTGTTTTTGCACTGTATCAACAACTCCACATTCAGTAGTCTTCCCCCTCAGTCTGCCTAATTGAAATCATACAAACTTTGACAAAGTCCTTTTGTATGTAAATGAAGACAAATCCGCTTCTTTTCTTAAAGTCTGTGGCGCTCTCCCTGCCACTCACCTCTGTGGATTTGAGCCCAGAGAACACAACCTTGTTAATACTCTAATGATATCATCTCTGAGCATAATGAACTAATGTGTCAAGCGGATGTCTCCCCTATCTGCCAATCTCCTTTCATCAAGCGCAGTGTGCGGTAGGTGGGCATGTTGGCAATCTCTATAGCAATTTTAATAGCTCCCATTATTCCCCCGTTTCACTGCTTTTCATAGTGATTCGAAAAACCTGCTGACAGCAGCAGCCGGCTGCCAGGCAGCAACTGGCGCACTCATTATTTCACAATCAGTCTTTTATTTACCTCCATCGCCACACACAGCTAATGGAGAAGTTTTTCTATTAAAATGAGACAAGAGTAGTTTGAGCTTCCCAGGAGCCAAGTACTCCAGCTCCCCAAGTTTCGTGCCCATTGGCAAGCATATGAAAATAACATATCCTGCATTGGTTGCGTGATAAATAATAGCAGCCATTTTCCACCGTGGTGGAAATTCATTTCTGTTGTTAAATGTGTGTAAAAACTATTAATTCCAACTTTCACTTAATGAAAAGTTGGATGGAAGCTCGAGAAACTCTTTGTAAGCTGGGTAATTGCCTTCAGTAAATGCTGTTATTGTGGTTATTGCTATGGCCTCCACAAAATGATCCCTTTCGCACAAATGGACACACACACACAACCACACACATATACACACGCACGCACACACACACACACACACACACACACACACACACACACACACACACACACACACACACACACACACACACACACACACACACACACACACACACTCACACACACTGACGCATACACTAAAACACTCACAATTGCTTGCAGACCAGGAACAGTCTGAAGGGTACTATGGGCTTTTTTCTTTACTTGCTATGTTTACTCTTTTTTTTATCATAGTTACTTTATAAAGTTATTTGGTACAGTCTTTCCCACATAATTAATTCAATATAAATGTAATCAAATATCGCGGGTCAAAGTTCACCAAAGGAAGTAAGTGTTTTATTCACCCCCTCGCCAGTGTTACATTTGCTGATGTGTGAACTTGCCCTAAAAAAATCAAAGAGTACTACAACTTGCAGGTACGCACTCAACTGTATCTGAAACTATGAGGTCTAAGTTTGTTCTGACAGACAGTGCGAGCAACGCGCGGCAAATAGGGCTGAAAATAATGCTGCTGACAGCTGTACAGCAAAACACCTAGTTAGATATCGCTTATGTTATTTTGAGAAGTGTGAAACATTTGGGGGGTTAATTGTGAAACTGTGTTGGTACAAATAAGAATATGGCAGGCTGCCACAGACTATAGAAAATGAATGGGAGAACACTGTAGTAATATTTCAAACATTCCCATAATATTACTGTAATTTTTATGAGCCTGTTGACAGTACGGTGGAGGTTGTCAGTTGTAAGATTTATGTTGTCACTTTTAAGTTGTTGGCTGCTGGCTGCTTTGTTTTATTTGTTGGCATAGTTATGCTTCACTTCACGTCATTATATATGGAACCATTACAGCATATTTCAAGTTGGTCTAATGGCATGCATTTAGAGAACTGTGTTCATCCTTGTGGATCCTGGTGCTGTCTATGTTTATGTTTTTATGCACTCCCCATGCCTGGTGCCCACTTAGTGGAACATTTTATTTTGAAAATCCACACTGTGGGAAAAAAATGCCCCCTAAACTGTCCCATACGCTTGTATTAATCTTTAACTGAGACTTTTTCAAAATATACATTTCTATTTCACCATAACAGTATTGTTCTGGTCGTATGCAAACTTCCTAGTGTACTCGTATTAAACGTATTAATCTTAACACACATATAAGACTAATAAAAATGTGTATTTGGATGTGGTGATTCAAATCCAGTTTTTAAGAGAATGATAGATTATTGCATCCACTTGAAAAAATAAAATCTAAATAAAACATGTCGCACACTGCCTGTCAGTGAATATTAACCTCCTAGCGTATTAAAATGTTTTTATTATCCAAACGCTTTTCATAGGTCCAGAATAACAGCATTACTCACCACTCCCTGTCACACCTCACATTTGTTATGTGGATAATTTGCCGCTTTCTTTCCTCACACCAGCCCCACAGGAATAAAAAAAGAACCCGTCTTCTCTGCCGAATAACAGTCTGAAATAAATCCATCCCATCCCGGCAAGAAAAATGGGTGCTTGTAACATTTAATTATTAGAAATTGCTGAGTGGAGAAGTTTTGTAATAATATCCCTTCAGAGAAATACATAAGCATTTATCCTGCAAGGGAGAGGGCCTGAGGTTGTTTGCTTTGTAATTAAGGACACTACACAGCTCTTTCCTCCTCCTCCTCCGCTCTTCTTCCTTTCCTCTTGTCGGCAGCAGTGCTCAGCGTAATCTCTGGCCCTAATAAACACATGCTCACATGCAGATACATGCGTACACACACACACACACACACACACTCTGACACACACACACACACGCATATTCTTTCTGTGAAATCCCTTTAGCTGGAAGAGCATGCCGTCTTAGCAGGCCTTCAACACGCGCTGCAGCAGCTATATATAGAAGTCATCATAGTCGGCTTTCAGGCCCCCTCATCTATTTTCCCTCTCTTCTTTTCTGTATTAACCGCACCAGTGGTTTTCTTTTCCTAAAGTGCTTTCCAGCCGGACAGCCCATCCTCGCCGCTGTCCTTGAAAAGGTTACGCACATGTTTCATTCTTCTCCATTTTGTCTGTCTCCTGCAGAGAGAGAAAAGGAGTGATGGAGAGACGGGGAGAGGGAGAGAGGGAGAGGGAGAGAGAGACAGTCCCTCCTGATTGAGAATGATTAAAAGCAGCGGGTTGTCACACCCTGCTGGTACTGATGACGGGACAAAATTACAGCGTGTTAAAGACAGCAAAATGAGGAGGAGGAGGAGGAAGAAGAAAGGAACAGGAGGGACAAAACACAGGGGAAAAAAATTGCAATCCAAAACCTATTTTGACGAATTGGTGTTGAGTAGAGCTTGAAATTCCTCGTGTCTTGCTGCCCCTCACCCCGCCAGCCACATCAGTTGCCTCATTATACACAGAATGACCTCATTATTTCATCGAGAAACAGGCGTTTCCCTGTACGACCCCAGCCCTGATATGTGGTGCCCCTAGGATCCCATTAAAGCGACGCTCTGTTTGAAGACCACTCGGAGACCGACGCTGCTCCACTTGATTCACTGCCATTAATGTACCAACTGGTGTCGCGCAATAGCTCTCAGCCGCTTGCGGTGGTGTTGTTAAAGTTGATGTTTTATTATGGGGTCTCTGATTTGCCATCTGGACGGCACTGTAGCGCAGAAATGAGTGTTGATACAGCAGCGCCACTTTCCATGTCTGTCAACAGCTTCTCGTTGTTTTCTCTCGTAAGAGGTGAGAAGGTGAGAAGTGGATTATCACTTCAAGACGGATGCACAGATCTGAGACAATTTAAATCACAAAGGCAAGAACCTTTTTCATCACAGGGGTTTTACCGATGAAAGCTCAGGAGCAGGGAGTAAATTAGAGCAGTTGTAGATGTGCTGAAGGTGCAAACTAGAAGTTCCTTAAAATAGCTGCTCAAATGATAAATGGGACTGACTTGCTGCAAATGTGCTTTGTGCCCCGCAAAGATTAAGAAATCTCATACAGTATTAATGGTGATGAATGTTTTCGAAAATGTTTGCATATAGTGGTGTTTTTGGTGCAAAACAACTGAACACCTGAGACAATGGAATTTGTAGTTGTGCATGTGCAAATCTGAAGACACAGAGAAAAATGCTTTAGGAGTTGCAAAACGTTTTTTTCTCTCTCACAAACACAAAACAACGGTTACACCTTCTCACATTCCTCATCACAGCTGCACAAATCCAGCAACAATGGCGCAACACATTCACACACCTGTAACAGGGCTGTCGGTTTTAGAGAAAAATCGAGTTTAAACCAATTCGACATGGAACCGAGAGTTCAACACCTGAAGAGAATTATTAGATATAAAAAATAAATCTGGAAGAGTCACAAATGCCACTTTGTGTTCACAAATTACTTTTACATGCATGTACCGCTGCTGTTTTAAATCACTTCATATTCATTCTTAGTATATTCAGCTCATATCATCACATTGCTGGTCTTTTCCACTGCGGCTGCTCGTTGATTCATCTAATTAATGGACAGCACTTGATGCAGCGGCCTGGGTCCATGTTCTGTCTTTGTGGGTTGACCGTGTTATGGGGCATGGGTCTGTGTATCCCCGGGTCTGTTCGTCTTGGGTCTGGCTGTTCTCAGGTCCCCCCCCCCCCCCCACGGATCGGGATCTCTCTTTATTTATGCACGTCTGGGTTCTGCAGGTCAGTTTCAGGCTGTCGCCGTTTCGCCATGACATCAGTTAATTAGGGATAAGTCACGCCTGCTCTGAGTGGTGTGCATTTTTGACAAGTTTGACATTTTAACAAACTTGCTTGGCGCTACCTGTTTGACAAAAATACAGTTATTATAGTTTCTGCAGAGACTCATTTTTAATATGAAAATAACATCTGCTTTCTGGAATCCCGTTGTGCTCATTTTTCTTTGAGCAAATAGGTTTCCCCATCATGCGCATTTACTCAGTAGCAACTCATCAGCCCAAAATACAGCCTTTCTCTGTGAGCTGTTTGTCATTATTTATCAGTATGAGCTAATTTGAAAGCCTTTAACAAATAATAAACAATAAAAATAAGACAATGATGTGCAGGAATTAGAAAAATAACAGAAGCACTGAAACCATTTCCTTTAATTTGAGAAAAAATATTGCACCAACATACTTCTGTCTCTAGTCAGCTGTGTGTATCGCTCTCTCTCAGGCGATTCCATATTTGTTTAGATACACTCATGTAGACATGTATAAAAGTTTTTTTTATTTTTAGTCATCCTTTATTTAATCAGGAAGGTCCCAATGAGATACAATATCTCCTGTGCCAAGGAGGTCCTGGTCAAGATCGGCAGAAATGAAATAGAAAAGTTTCATATGTATAGATACAAACAGGGACCGACAACATAAAAACGTATTAAAACACAGCAAACAGAACAGAGCAAAGAACAGACACAGAAACCTACGGGAATCGATGGCAAAAATGAATTATGGAAAATAAAAAGCTCCTGATAAAAGCAATGTACTGGGATTTAAAGACAGTACAATTTGATTCAGCTTCCATTTCCAGTGGTTGGGCCATCTTTCTGAATTTGTGACGTAACCAAGAGTATTGAGAGTTATTTTAAGTTTTTTTTGTTTTTTTCTTGGACCTTCGTCATTAAAATTAAAAAATCCCAATGTCTTAAAAAAACCAAAACGATTTTCACGTAAGCCAGAGGATTGTGGTCGCCTCTCATATTATAAGCGCAGGTCATTTTTGCTGAGTGGAATCGGTCAGCCTTTGGCCTATCTCTTTTTTATTAGAGATTTGAACATTCATTGAGTCGAATGAAGGGGGAAGAGTTCATATTCGACTTGTGATAATTCCAAATATTCAGACCGTCTGAAGCAGTTTGTCTTCTGATCCAGCAGAGGGCGATCACCTGTTGCCTGCCCTCTTGACCTGTCAGTAAAGTAAGTTAGTTATTGTTGCGATGCTTTGCTCTGAAAATGGAGGAGGCTAGCATAGGAAGCTGTCTTGAGCAGATGATCATGAGTGTTTGTGGACTTTGTAGCTTGCAACTGCCTTATAACAAAACTGTGGGCTCACCTCAGCAGCTGAGGAGGCACTATCAGCCTCAGAGTAAAAAAAAAGTATTCCATTTAAACAATTTTCCTTGATGGAAAAACGTCTATTATTTAATATGGGCAGTAACTCCTGCTTGACAGACAATAGGAGTAGTATGAAGCCCATTGGAGGAATGGGTCTTTCTTTCTTAGAGATGCCATGTCTACTTTGTATCCTGCGAGTGTTACCCGCTCCATGTTAACATTTAAATTGCTACATAGCTGCAGGCCCAGCGATGAGCAGAAATGTCAGTGTGTGATGACAAACAAACAATGCCTCCACCCTATCTTGATCCCTCGCTTTATTGGACAAAAAAAAGCAGAGAGTTCCATTTGCATTTTAGAGAAAAGTGGGCTAGAAAAACCTCAGGCGCCCACAAAGAACTGCCGGTGTGACGCTGGAAAAATGTGACATTGTGCCATAAATAAAAGTCAATCCCTGAAAGGCTACACGCTTTCGCTCGCTGTGAACAGTCTCACACACACTCACGCACACACACAGGCCCGGCGGCCATTCATTGTTTAAGCAGCATGTACCCATCAAATCCTACCTCCCCTCGCATCCCCGCAACCTCGCTCTCTGTGCGTATATATCACAGGGATGACAGACAGCACTGGGGCCGAATGGCTCCCTCAGCTGTGGAGGTCCGCTCCAGTGAGTTACACTGATCTGTGTGCCATCAGCCATCATTGGCTTCACTTACACTCCGCCTCGTAGAAACCAGTTCTACTCCGAAGGTCGAGAAACAATGTAATCACTACCGTTTGCAACACCAAAGGGAACACAGTTATTAAGCCGGCTGACCCAAAGGTGCGCCTTGTTTTTCTAGGTGTACCAGACGGAAGACTGTCGGAGCTACTTTGGGTGAATGGCTTCTCAAAACCTCTTGGCAAACAAATCTCGCAGACTCGCCATTACAGTAAGGCAATGTAAACAACGTCTCGTATAACTTCATTGGAGGTAACTACCATTTTGGGGCCATAACACCTGCAAGCCTCTTAGTCTATGATTTAATTTGTTTCACAGAGCAATAGCGATCGGAAGTGTAACTGCGAGGCATATGGAGGGAAGCTACTCCAGGAATGTGTATTGGCTCTGCAATTCTGCCTTTATGAGCTTCCAACAGCACGCATAACTAGACTGCTGCAGCCACCGTGTTCTCCCCAGGACTCATCCTAAATGAAAGCCATCTGAAGTGCAAGGGATTGGTTCGGTGGTGCAGGGGAAGATAATGTTTAATCTGTAAAAGAAAAAGATGTTAATCTGTTATTTATGTTGATGACTGGCAGTCGCAGCTGGATCTGCTTTGCTATTCATAGAGTTGAGACTTCTTGCCTCAGCCTGTTCCACGGGCCGTTAAGGGCGTGATTTACATGCACAAACCATTGCTGTGTGTGTGTGTGTGTGTGTGTGTGTGTGTGTGTGTGTGTGTGTGTGTGTGTGTGTGTGTGTGTGTGTGTGTGTGTGTGTGTGTGTGTGTGTGTGTGTGTGTGTGAGAGAGAGAGAGAGAGAGAGAGAGAGGGAGAGGGCGAGTGTGGGTAGGTCATATGGTATGTTAGTATGATGCAATGTTTTTCGTGGTTTTACCTGGAAACATTATCCCACCGGGCCATGATGGAAGATTTCCAGATATTTCACCAGGTCCTGAGCCTCAGTGTTTCCACAATGTCTCACATGGAAATTTAGGAAATGAAAAAAACCTTTACACCAGACCACATACTAAATTGAATGCAAGAAAGAACCGTGTGGTTCCCAGCTGTGATGCAAACTGGGTATGGATTCTAACCTGATTCCAGCTGATCTTTCAACATGTGAAGAAAAGCAGTGAGTGTAAATGAGAAACAGAATTTTTTATTATTTACCCCTGCAGGCAAGCACAGGAACACAAAAATCAATACACACACACATATCATGCATTCACTTTTATTATGAGTCAAAAGTCGGATTCACTCACGTTTCATATTTTTAGAAGAAAAAAAAAGGATAAACTTATGGAGCCCTGAAACAGATGAAATGTAGTTAAAGGTGGAGTGTGGGATCTTTACATATAAATAACATCAGTTTCATTCAAGCCCTTGAGAAATGTCTTCCCACAGTGCTGATAAGTCCCTCAGGGGCTAAATCTATATATTTTGCAAAGTACCAGGTTTAGCATCTGTGGTGCCTATGGGTTGTGTGATTGAGTCCATCATCGATTTTTGTCATTTTATTTTACTAATATAATGGTCTGCCTCCAAGAATTCATGCAACTGTATAAATTAACCTACATACTTATGGCACTTTATGATATATTATATTAAATTATATATATTAATTTAGTCCATCCTGACTTTGCTTGCTCACTTCTCTCACACTGACACACAGACACACACCGACACCGACTCAGCTGACGTCTCTGACCCGCTACAGTTTAAATGTTGATTTGTTTTCCACAATGTCAACACTGACCATCACATAATGATCGATACTTTTCGTAAATTTGTCAAATCTGTCTTCATCGCTGCATGTATTCATTCTTCAACACACACACACAAAAACACACACACACAAACACAATCACTCACACACACACAGACAAACACACACACACACACACACACACACACACACACACACACACACACAAACAATGTTATCTGACACTTGTGTAAACTCTAACTTGGTCTTCATGTCTGAAAATGTCATGCTTCTTTGCACACAAAGCTGTGAAGTGAGATCCTACCACAAGTGGTCACAGCTCTTCCACTCTTGCATTCGTCGATGCTGGCGTGGACCCCTGGTGTCGTCATGGTGGGTTGCCACTTCCATGGCACACATGGTTATTTATCCAACGACCTCATGCACATTTCTTTATACAATGTGTTAAACAAATTACATATCAGTGGCGTATACCTTGGGGGTTCTTGATGAAGATGAAGATATTACTATTCAGACAGAAGTCTGTGCAACAAGTAGGTGTAAGGCAATGAAATGCTTTAAAAAGAGATTATACAGTGATGCTATATCAGTGTTCTGTACATCATGGATGTTACCCAGTAGCAGTTTTCTGAGGAAGGTTAGCGTCAACAAAGAATCTCGCTATAAAATTAAATAAATATTTCATGCGGAAAATAGGTAAATGATTAAATCTGTGCCATAACAATAAAGAAAGTTAATGAGGAAGTAAAATACATAACTTTTTATAGTAAATATAGGTATATATTTTTTCTTGTATTTATTACTATGATTTATTAAGGTCGCCAATTTGGTTCTTGACTCATCTGATAATCTTTTACTCCATTTATAATACTAACTCTCATTTAACACAGTATTTGATTTAGTACAATTGTCTTTGTAATTTAAAGTTGTGTAGCGCTGTGCTGCTAAAATACACTCACTGTTACTAATGAGTATTAACAATGAGCTGTGTTGTTGTAGTGCTCTCATTACCTTAACATCTGTAAAAACACTCATCTGAGTGCAGAAACACTCGGCTGCTCCCGTTGAATTCAATAAACCCACTGTAAGTTGATTAATTACTTTAAATCACAATGCTGCAACTGTACACTGAACCACACAATCATACACTCACACACAGACACACACACACATCCATTAAGCGGATATCCAACCGTGAAATCAACCGCTGAATATGGAGTGCTTCCGTTCAGGGAAGGAGATGCCATTGATCGCTGTCTCCTGACATGCAAGGGAGTATTAATGCCATACCCCACAAGGGCTGGTGTGAGACGCACAGGCGGAGGGGAACCGTGCACCGTGGAGGAATCTGACCCTGGAAGGACGAGGTCACGTCCTACTTTGTCGAATTTTTCTAGTGTCAAACTACTGTTGACAATGTCCCAGTAAATATGTATTTCCTCCCCACACACAGTACATCCCAGTCAGTTACAAATCCTCCCAGTCACCCATGTCCCCTTCAGCACTGGAATCAAATTTGGATCAAAATGATTTTTTTGGGGGGGGATTTTTGAAAAGCACAGATTTTTCATGCAGATTTATTTTACAGACTTACAAAAGTTGATTTAAAATGTACAAACCTTTGAATAATTTTAAAAGCTCAAAACCTTTACTGGAAATTAATTTGAGCACGATACACCACCTCCCCCGTATCCCCCATCTTTCTCTGTGCTGTTTCACTACTCTCTGTTTCTGCCGGAGCACGAGGCCAGGAAACATGAACCGAGTGAACCAAGGTAATGATAAAGAGCAGTATGATAATAGCCATGCCTCACTCTGACCCTTATATCCTAATTTAAATTCAGTGCGATGATGGGATTGCATTTCTTTCTAGCCTGGCCGCCAAAAATGAGCAAATACCCGCGACCATTAAAACTGCTTGATCCAGTGGAGACCCATGAGGAAAATGACCTATTTGATTTAAAATGAATAGCTTTAAAACTACTGCAGTATCAAATCATTATACTATGAGAGCAAAATATTTGATCCACGAGGCAGCAAACGTACATGCTGCAGAATTCTGGGGGGGGGGGGGGGAAACTTGGTGACTCTAAATCTATATTTAATACACCTGCAATGTGGGCTTCACTTCCTATGAACTGAATTTATTAGTGTGGCATCTGAGAAAAATGACAATGAAATATTGTGCCCACAAGCAAAGGATGTGACTCAGTTTCATGTTACATGTCCCCAGTGGATCGTTGGTTTACAAAGTGCTCCTCCATAAAATATCTACTGTTGTGCCATTCTGGTGGCCTCCAGGCAAACGAATGCTCAGACATTTCATTGTTTTCCTCATGTAAAACAGTACATCATCCCTGTAAATGGACTCTTAAATCAGGCTGACAATCAGGAAACACCTTTATAATCTGCCCAGAGGTGGGAAGCAACAAATACTTTATTACGATTTTGAGTATTTACTTTTCTGTCAACTTTTTTACTTTTACTCTCTACGTTTTAACATAAATATCTGTACTTTTTACTACTTACATTTTCAAAAGAGGCTTGTTACTTTAAAACCAAAAATGTTTTACAGGGGAATTGTCCATTATTTTGTTATTTTGCGTCATCGAGAGCCGCCTTTCCAACGTCGAGACATATTTCAACCTAAATGGAACAATAACACAGAAAAGATGATTCGTTGTTCTGTATCCAACAGCACATATCAAGCACAACACGCAGTATGTAACACAAGGATGTATAAAGACGAAATAGACAAGAAAAGGAGAATCAAGGGAAGAGAAGGGGCGCAGCGCATGTGTCTGTGACGAGGAGTAACAACATGGAAAGTAAAGAAATGGCCAACGTGACTGATAATGTTGATAACGTCTAAGCTGAACAACAAACTTTCCATCCGTTATTTAAGTCAAGAATACGTCATTCAATACATTCTACACATTTCCTCCTGCACAGTTTGATTCTTGCATTAACCCTGCTTTAGTCAATAGTTCATTGCACAGATACAGCCTTTACTTTTGTATTTTCAGTACATTTCAGAACCTGTACTTTTACACTTGTACTTGAGTAAAGAAGTTGAATGAGTGCTTTTACTTTAGTTGTTTTTTAACACAAGTATCTGTACTTCTGCTTGAGTAAAGAATGTGTGTACTTTTACCACCTCTGTCAAGGAGGTTATGTTTTTCGTCAGCGTTTGTTTGCTTGTCCGATAGCCAGCAGCATAACACCAAAACTATTGGAGAATGCAGTAATGTCAGGGAAGAACCCATTCAATTTTATTGTGTTTAAGATACCTAATATTTATTTCATGTAATGTCTCTATCTGCTTGAAAGGCAGAAATATGTTTTTGTAAAAGTAGGCTCTTCAGAAAACCCAGGAATTAGGTGGTTGTTTTCCAATAACGATTAAGTTTTAGAAGTCAATTTTTATTTGGCGCCTCAGGTCTTAATTATAATAGTGTGCAATCTGATGCAATATGATTGAATTGAAGGGAACTATTGGGCCTTGGCAGAGGTATGCGCTCTATTTCAGATTTAAAAGGGAAATTTTTTTCTGTCCAGTCTTCAATTCCCCCCCACAAGTGACGGATAAGACTTCTCTGCTTGAAACTGTCAAACTCTTTATCCATCTGCACTGGTTTGCTATTTTGTGACAATTTACACCACACAGGCATCTGCAGAGCGGAGTCAGAAGCTGTTGTGGTACTTCCCACGGAGTTGGTGCGAGATAGCTGTCTTTCTGTCTGCCTGCCTGCCTGTGGGAACACACATCACAGCCCCTGTCAAAAACTTCTGATGGAGTTGGAACAGTGACATATTTCAGAGCTATAATCAGTCACAATATGACGGAGAAATTACCACCTTCCCTCAAGAGCAATCAGTCAGTTCCAGTGCCAATCAGCTCATCCGACGCACACACAAATAATCATGTCAAAAGAGAAAAACCCCAGTAACGCTCCAGTTCTGTGTCTGTAGCTGGGAGGAAAAGTCGATGAAGATTTTGCCCCGTGGAGACTGTGAGTCATTTAGCTAAACCTATGTGCTTGTCTCATTCTGATATTTTAATTGCCAAAAACAATATATGCTCCCACCAGTAACTTTAGTAACTTTTCCAATTTGCATGTGATTTGTGGAATAACTTTGAATAAACTTTAAACAGTTTAACTTGCAGCAGCACCGTGTTGTTAGTCAGTTTTAAATGATCGTGTTCCAGCCTGACGGTCTAACCGAGCCCCGCCGTGCAGCCAAGATGCCCGCAGTGACGAGACTCTATCCAAGCAGAAAGATAAGACGGCCTCCTACCGGTCTGCCTCCGCTCGTGGAGCGCAACAGGGGTTGGAGAGTTGGCGGGTGGAGGTGTAGAGGTGGTGGTGGTGGGGGGGGGATGTTTTCTGTCGTTTCCTCTGTAACCTGACCAAAGCAAGGGAGAGGGGATAGAGGGCGAGGGCGAAGGAGAGTAGCTGGAAAAGGGAATGTGCCACACTTGCAGGCCCCTGGGAAGACCCTGTAAACACTGCTCAGTCACAGCTCTGATTACAGAGGCGGGGAGGGAGGGAGGGAGGGAAACAAGGGTCGGGGGACGCTGTGACAACAAAGAGGAAGGAGAGATGAAAAACACGAGGACGGAAAAAGCCACTGACAGGAGAAAAGGGAGAGAGAGAGAGAGAGAGAGAGAGAGAGAGAGAGAGAGAGAGAGAGAGAGAGAGAGAGAGAGAGAGAGAGAGAGAGAGAGAGAGAGAGAGAGAGAGGGAGGCTAAGTGGAAGGAATATGATCTAGAGACGGCTGATGAAAGAGCAGAGAAAGGACGAAGAAACAGACTCGCAGAGAAGAAGCGGTGGGAAAGCAAGGAAGCAAACAGCGTGAGAGAATGAAAAATCAAAACCTCCGCTAAGTCCTATTTTTATTTAGCCAAATGAAACTTTTTTTTCCCACAGGTTACGGTTCTGGCTTTTATAGGAAATCATCCAGTCAGCGAGCCCGGCGGCTGCAGTGTATAACACAATCACAAAGTCAAGACATGGATTTGCCTTCTAGAGTCAATACTGCATTTACATTGAATTCAACCCCACTTGCACTGCGTCTGCTGATCTATACAGCCTCTGCAGCTGGAGGATTCTAAATCACGGGGAGGAGAAACGTTTCATACAGTTATCATTTAAGCAGTGACACCTAATTATGTGGCGTGAGCAGGAACACTTGTGAGAGAAAAAGCAGGAAATTAGTATTTCTTTTATATTAAATGTTCTCTCATGAAAAGCTATGAAATTGGAATTGCTAATTATTTTTTCTATGACAGAGATTACTACAGTCACTGATAAGCACAAATAATGTGCATAAAGAATGAGAATCAAGCGGTAAAAGGGAGCGGAAACAAATTGGGCCAATCAGAGGGCCAGACACATCGAACAAGTAAGCGACAGACAGAGAGAGAGAGAGAGAGAGAGAGAGAGAGAGAGAGAGAGAGAGAGAGAGAGAGAGAGAGGTTGAGATTAAGTGTGAGAGTCCGTGTGCGTCTGTCTTTGGGATCAAGGTTGTTTCTCGTGCTGATATCCATCTGCATTCAGTGACGTGGGCCAGATGGATTGGTTTAATATTGAATTAGAGCCGTCTTTTTTACCCAGTTAGCATTGTCTCGTGTCATTCATGAGGAGTGGCCTTCCTCTCGGCCTCTTCCAGGCAAAAGATCTGAACGACAGAGGGAAGGTCAGGTATGAACCGAATGAGACTGTGTTCTTTTCATTTATTTAACACTGTGATAAACTGGAATATGGACGTCTACTGCTGCCAATGCTCAAATGAAATCCTTTAATCACAACAGGGGGAAATTATCTCTCAATACAAGGTTGACATGCAGCCTTGGCCAGAAACCAGAGTACAACCTTCACAAAAGAGGCCTCTGGGGAAATCGGACCATTACAAATAACACATTCACTTTTAGTAATTTATGATTTATACAAATTTAGAAAAAAACAACTCAATTCAACCTCTTTAAACCAACCGGGTCGCTGACATTGCGGACACAGACAAGGCAGCATATACGAAATAAAGTTATGTCAATGCCATACCTCCTTACAATTTAAACAACAAGCAAGTTAATAAGCATGTCGAGTAAACACACAAACAGTACATGTACACAACTAAATGATTTCATCTGGGATATTCACTTCATCTTTCATTGATGTTGTCTCCCATCACAATTATACTGATGCTTACACCTCTGCGCAAATGTGTTACTTTCATATAGATACCAAGATTATTCATATAGAACTAGAAGTTGCAGAGGTATACTGTATTCATTTCAGGCGTACAATTTTCCAGCAGGGGTCTGGGAAAAGGCCAGATTTT
This sequence comes from Hippoglossus hippoglossus, assembly GCF_009819705.1. NCBI lineage: Eukaryota > Metazoa > Chordata > Actinopteri > Pleuronectiformes > Pleuronectidae > Hippoglossus > Hippoglossus hippoglossus. The sequence continues at coordinate 15,073,459 of NC_047174.1, forward strand.
AAGGGGTTTAAGTAAATTAGAAGATATTTATCATGTTTTTTTTATATTGAGATTCCTGCTGTTCCATACAAACTTCCTTTTTTTCTGATTCTGTGCATTTGTCACTTTTCTTTACAGCATAATAAGTGACTAGTTGTTTTCGTCCCTGTATATTGATTATTCACTTTGCTCTGATTGCATTTACGCTTCGACATTATGCTTTTCTGTTCAAAATGTCATGCCTGTAAAGCTCCATTAAATTGAATTTGGCCAGAGACAGGGCGAGAGCGCATCACCAGAATCTCCAATTGACTTTGTCTCTCCTCATGATGCAAATAGGCCTCCGACATTCTGTCAAACGAAAGAACGAGTGGAAAGCGCTAAAACAGAGCGTGTCCAAATAAAACTAAGGACTAAAACTAAAAACTAAAAATGCTAGACCTCATCTCAACGTTCTACGATCCAAAAAACCTACTGAGCATGCGCAGAGGAAAGGCGTGGGGGGGTGGGGGTTAGAGAGGACACCAGGCCTTGCCAAAGAAACTGACTTATTAAACCACTCTGCCATAATATACATGAAACAGACCTTGTCTCAGCAAAGTCTTAGAAAACTCCTTAGAGATGCAGTAAGAATATTTAAAACCTTCCTCAAAAAGCAATCGAACAGCAGACACTTTCACCATTTCCTGTCTACGTCCTCACAACAGTGAAAGCATTAACCAGGCTGTGCTGGGTATTAAGTTTCTGATATTGTGGCACAGAGTTTTCCAGTTTGAAAAAGCAGCTGCATCACGGCCCAAATAAGGCGGCCGAAGAGAAAAAAAATGGTTTGGCACGGGTGACAGATGGTGAGAAAAACACTAAGAAATGTATTAAATCAAAAAAGTAGACAACCTATGTCTCTCTCTCTCTCTCTCTCTCTCTCTCTCTCTCTCTCTCTCTCTCTCTCTCTCTCTCTCTCTCTCTCTCTCTCTCTCTCATACAGTCGTCACACCTCAACCTGAACCACATACACCCAAACACACGCACCTTTTCAATTTCCTTTATTCTCCCTCTCCTGAGCTGACTCCCCCAGACTGACAGTGTGGATGATTCCTCCTGTCAGGCAGCCTTAAGTGGGCACTGTCACACCATAGCTGTCTCTCTCTGTCTCTCTCTCTCTCTCTCTCTCTCTCTCTCCCTCTCTCTCTCTCTCTCTCTCTCTCTCTCTCACCCCTCCCCCTGTCAGATCCTGCCCTCGCCTTCTCTACGGGCTGCTCTCTACCCAAACTTTCTCCTCCTCCTCCTCCTCCTCCTCTACATCTTCATCTATCCATCCTGCAGACTCATTTTAGTCTCAAATCACTGCCTAACTTTTTATTTACCCTCCAAGAAAAATTCTCCCTCCTTCTATGTGGGCAGAGATGATTGAGATGGGAGTATAATAATTGGTTTTCAGTGGGCAGCTCGCGCTCAGATGGACGATCTGCAGGGGTAGCTGTTGAGCGCGTGCAGATTTTGCCGAGTCAGCGGTGGCCTCATGGTGTTTTGTAGGGGCGTAACGAAACATCACACAAACGTCCACAATCCTCTATGGTGATATGGGATGACAGAACCATGATACCCACAACCTGCTGCCACTGCTGCAGGTGCAGCCTCTTCAGATCACGTTACTTTACTGAGAATCGCAGTGAAATTTAAAGCACTAAAAAGAGGCTTTCTCCTGAGGTTTCAGAGCCGAAAACATGTGAAATCAGCAGAGAGCATTTTTTGTTTTTAAGTATTTTTGTAATTGACTTCATATCCATTAACCTGAGTAGAGTCTTTCGAGAGCCATTATCCTGTGGGCCAGCCCAGTAAATGTATCACAAGGTACTTAGCAACTGGATTAATCCAACGTTTAACCACAGTTGTGGCTGGTGTGTAGCTGCCAGACACTTTCAGAATCGGTCTTAATACCTGGACTCAAGGTTTTATACATTCAGCCGTTTTGAAGGGGGAGTCATTACGACTGTTTTCAAGAGTGAGAATCCTATAAATTATCTATAAACTAATGCCAACTCAGTGCATAATCTATTTAACCACTGCAAATGCATTTTTTTTTTTCGAATCATGCAGAAGTGAAACACATATTTCATGCTGTTCTTCAGGCCTTTGACATGTTCCTTAAATAATTAATATTAATTTCTTTAATTGCTGGAATCGTTCATTTTGTCATATGCTCTTTATTCTCATAGTCATACCTCAAAGGTGAGTTAATTAAAGTGATCAGTTATATCTAAGTGTGTTTTTTAATGTTAGGCAGATACTGATACAGATACTTGGTTTTATATGCATGCCATTTGAATCATGTGCTACCATGTAGAGAGGAAACTAATAAGTGGTAATGCATTTATTGGCTTTAGCAAAATAAATTGGAGCAATAAGAATATATTTATTTATTTACCTTTTGTGTAGCTATCGAAATTAAAAACCTTTTTTACATGAGCATCTAATTAGAGCAAGAGCTAGATTTACGTATAATGTATTTTCTTAAATCAAGTTTTATGTATTCGTGCTTCTTGTGAGTTTATTAAACTGTAAAATAGCAATTGTTAATTACATTACTTTGTCATTACCGTTTGATAACAACTTCTTTGGAATCATCGCTTATTCTTTTTTCAACATAAATAAGAGAGGATTTGTTTTGTCAAATTTGTACTCCCTGATATCAGTATCGGTCCAGGCCAAGTCAGGCAGCATGACGAGGAAGAGCTTAAGGATTATAAACATTAACCAGACTCTATCACAGAACATTATAGCTTCTTGGAGGGCTTACACGTAAGCAGGTAAGAGACAATATTGTGCAATGAAGAAGAGAAAAGAGAGAGGAGCTGAGAAGACAAAAGATGGGACAAATTGTTTGCAGCAGATCATAATGGGGAAGACAAACACTACAGATAAGATGTGTGTGGGGGAAACCACAGCTAGCACTCTAACTGGATTCTGATCCCTTACTGGAAATGTTTGTGAGCTTTTGTGGCTGCCTGATCCAGAAACGTTGGCTTTGTTTCCATTAATTCTTTTAAATTTTGTATACTTTTCTTCATCGAGCTTCTCAACAATTATATAGACTTCCCAAATCTGGAAGTATACAGAACCACATTCTTTCCAGAATTTTGGTCTGGTTTAACACAACACAAAGACAGTTACAACTTTACCAACACACAAAAGAAAAGAAAAAAGAAAAGCAGAAGACCCAGACAAACAAACGAATGTACAGAGATGCATAGTCACCACCACATTAACAGTCCATATACTAGAATATGCCGTAGTCAGTTCACAGAGTAAAGTCCAGTCCAGAAACATCCATCATGTCCAAACCTGGTTGCCATATTTTGATAAATCCCTCGACATTTTCGTATTCTCAGTGCTTCCTTGTAACAATCGTCCATTGTAGGAGTGTCTTTAGAAATCCAAAATCTGAGAACAGTCGACCTTGCCATATAAAAGAGGATTCCAATCAGTCTTGCATTGTGGTTGTTCCTCGCACCATCCACTTTAGCCCCCAGAATGCACTGAAGGGGAGATCGTTGGAAATCATATCTAACCTCATCTCTCACTTCCCCTCCAGAATCCTCCGATCTTTAAACATTTCCAGAACATATGTGTGTATGTGCCTATTTCTGGGTTACATGTATTGCATTTAGAGGAGCCCAGACCGAGCTTACGCCTCAACAATAGTGTACAATGAAGTCTGTGTAGTATCATAAATTCTTAATTCTTAATATCTTTAAAAAGAAAATCCCTGTCAGCGATACAACTCAGGATAGTGTGTGTGTATTTTTTACAACTGATATCCAGACTTTTTCTTCTATCTTACATCCTAAATCCCTTTGCCGCTGCTTTCGGATGGGATCAGTTGACACATTCTGACATTCTGAAATAGAGGAGATACATAGAGGCTATTTAGTTTACTGTTTACTTTTCAAGCTCTCTTGTTTGCTGGTTTTATCTCAAAAGTTAGGAGGACTGATGAAGAAACACACTTGTTTAATCAAGAAGAATGTTCATGGCAGATTGACACCCCGAAGGTAAACAGCTTTTCAGATGTTTTATTTTCAATTAAGTGTCGGGCCAGGGTTGCAGAGCATTACACCACTATATATATACGGCCTTAATATCCACATTAAGTTTACTTGTATGGAGGACGGAAAAGAGGCTCGGATGGCTATTCATCCTTATCACTGCCGTTTTTGTCAATTTGTCATATTATTGATCGGACAGGGAAACGGAGGCTGTGCAGCATCCGAGCAGAGGCGAGAGAGGGAATGGAGGTGGTGCCTCTGGACTTCCACTGCCACACTTGATAAGTCAGGACTGCGCTGTTGTGTATGTGTCTATATCTGATATGTATGGGTGAACGCTTTGACTGTATGAGGAGAGATGGATGAGGCACAACAGAAACAATATACCCTCTGACCCGGACACTAATGGATCAGCCCCAACCTTCAGCCACTTGGGGAACAAACACACACACACACGCACAGACACAATTATCAATAAGGCATCAAAAGGATGAATGCTTTTCTCATACCGTGTACAAGTTTATGAGAAGTGTGCGTCTGTGCCCGCGTGCCTGTCAGAGCCTTTCAAGCAAGCACAGCAAAACTGAAAGAAGTTGTCAAGTTGTTTTTTCTTGTGTACTTCATGCACCATTTTTCAGAACAGTGTTTGTTTTGTTTTTTCCCCCATTTCACAGCACCTTGAATCCTATGCTTTGCTGTTCACACAACCCAGAGTTGTTGGCTTAGTGCGTGTTCTCCTTCTCCTATTTGTGTGTTTGTATTTACAGGCACTCGCCGCAAGACTGTGTTTGCCACCATAAAATATTAAAAGTGGGAGTGTTTGCCGTGTTTGATAGACCAGCTACTGCTAATGGCACTGTGCGAGTGTGTTTGTGTGTTAGCTGCGAGATGACGCACTTAATGGCAGGAGCTGCTTCTCAACTGCTCAGCGGAAGCTCTCAGCGATTCACGAGGGTGGCCCACACTTAACCCTGGATTCTTTCCGCTTTGCCTTGGCCCGGTTCGTCTGTCTCCGCCCATGAGCCATTGGTTCTTCCTGCTCAGGTCTTTCCTAAGATTAGTGCACTGCCTGTTCAAAATATGCCTGTAGGTAGAAAACTGATTGCTTGTCCTGCACTGGTCAAGTGTCAGCACGGAAAATTACATGTTACAGAAACATACTGAATTTACAGAGCATCCCTGGGGCCGATGGGGGGGGGGGGGGGGGGGGGCAGTACAGTGGGGGCTGTCCACGTGTGAGTGTGAAGGCTCTGGTTTGATTAATATAAGCACATCGTTTTTCAGCTAAGATTTTGACTTCATACTCAGGGCCACCATTTAAAAAAATTGTGCCATAAGATCCATGCCGTGATTGTTTGCAGACATTAACTCCAGAAATTGTCCCGAAAACTGGGTCCGGACATTCTCCGGAGTTTGCCTTTTTCACACATGAAGACTGCAGCAGGAGATTTCCCGGGTCAGGCGCGTTCAAAACAACAGGAAACTGTCTGGAACGTTCAGGTGGAGGGTGAAGAAGGGTGAAGAGGACACAAGAGGCAGGACGAGATGTAAAAATTCTGGTGTAGAAAGCATAGTGTTTGTGTTTTCACCACATGATGGAAGATGGTGGGAGAAGAAGCTACTGTCTCAGCCGTAGTGTTTATTTCGGACTGAATTTACAACAACGCTGCAGGCATTTGGACGTATCTGCAAAATCAATGAAAGAGCTCCCCTGAGAACTTTGTATTCTTCCAGTTTTGCATCCGTCTCATGTTTGAAAGGTCATCAACATGCCTGCTCGCTCACTGTGAATTTTTCTGCTGTATTCCCGCATGGGCTCACTTGGACATTTTACGAGGGCGCTAGAAAATGTCCGGAGCATCTAACTAGTGAAATTGCATTCTCACCTAACAGCCTCTGGAAAATTTCAGGAAGATATTCGGACATCTGTGCATGTGTAAACGCAGCTCTGGCTTGTGAGTGAGTGTTGTGTATTTCCTCATTTTTCACTTTTCTCTTCTTCATGTGACGGTAACAGCAATGCTTGAAGCTTTCTCAAGAACCCTTCATCCAAAAACCTCCCAAGTCGAGACTTCACTTTGGGTCCTCTGCAGCACAAATAAAATGTTCGGATCATTATGAGACTGTGAGGGGACAAGTCAGACTTTCGCAGACCACAACAGTCAAGGTAATTAATGGGAAACACGGTTGTGTTGACAGTTTGTGCCACTGCTCCCATGTAGCCAAATAAATCAATTATTGCTGTTTTAAGCACATTCGGTCCCCGCTGTCCATTTCGTCAGATATTTCCCACCTGACTTCATTAGCTCCCTCACCTTATTTCACTCGTAGCCTTATTTCACTTATCGCTCTCTCAGTAAATCAAGAGGGTGGTGGTGAATGCAGCACAGGTAGCGCTGCGTTTTTACCTCATGGACGGCTCGCTCCCATCTGTCACACTCACACATCCCAGCTTGTGCTGCAGGGTTTTACTATCATGTACTAATTCCTGTAAAATCAAGACAATAACAGGCCTTTTTTTAGAAGCATTTCTGGATCTCCGTCCACAGGAGCGTTTTGGCTCTGTATTAGTTTTAATCCCCATCCATACTAACACGCTTAAAAACGCATATGATGTTACCATTCATGTGCACATGCTTGAAATATAGCTTGTGTCCTACACATGTTAGCATGCACAGCAGCTGTTAGCAAAGGCAACAGGGCCATTGCCCTTTCTTCTCTTTAAAGACTTTCTTTTCAATTTTCCTGTTCAATCAATGTCCCACTCTATTTGCATCAGTCTGTCTTACATGTCACTACCTGGGGAAAGGATTTAAAGATTTATTTTGAATGAAATCACGATGTTGCACTGGGGCATGACAGCCTTCTGAAAATTTTAATGATTCTTTCAATAATACTGTCAACCATGGTACATGTATGTCTTGTGAGGGGGAGAGTGAGTGAGAAACCAGTGTTTACATGCAAATATTTATATACACTATATATATTCGTGACATAATGAGATGTAGCAGCAAATGTATTTTAGCGCTTTCTTGGGACCTGTGCCAGAGTCTAAAAGCTCTGGGACACTCTGCATTCGTCCAGAGGGACATTTTGTCAAACCGCACGGAAGAGTTAGCAGATAGACGGACTGCTCATGCTCGACAAGGGACAGACAAGAGGGACAATCCAGCGTTGACATTTAGCTGAGGAGCACTGCCCTTTAACGAAAGTCAATTTAGCAGGAACACACAAAGGTCAGTGTGTTTAGACGGGCCCTCATGATGAGCTATAATCTGCAGCACATTGGTGACACACTGAAAACATCCACTTGTGTCACACACACACACACACACACACACACACACACACACACACACACACACACATTGTATTAACCTGTGAACAGCAGTGCAATTAGCCACCTTTTGTTGTTATAATGAAAAGAAAAAACATGATTTAACCATGTAGCCAAATCTTCCACGTCCACACTCTGTGAATAATAAATAAGAACATTAGCTGTTTTTCATATATTTTTCATTACCCATTATACTTAGTCCTTTTGGAATAAGTTTCATTTTGAAAACTTTTGAATGCACAAATCATTTCGCTACAACACTTCCTTTCTTCTCCTTCTTTGTTGCAGTTTCTTTTCAGTCCCTTCCCTACATTATGCTCAGGGAAAATATCCTGCTGCAAACACAAACGATAAAAAATTTAGATGCAAGCTACCGTCAGAAAAAGCTGTTTCCACTTTAGCTTTCTTTAACGCAGGTGCCCAAATTTCAAGTCCTATCTCATTGAGGCTTGTGACATTTGGTGCAGGATGGATCACTTGCCTTGAGGCGAAACTGTCATGGATCACTATCTTGCAGGGTGCCAGAAAAAAAGTCCAGCATTTGAGTTCACAGTCTTGCCTTTGTCTTCTCTCTGGCTGTGTGATTACTACTGCCATGCTCTTGCATGAACTGTCAACAATGGTTACTGGTGCATATCGAATCCCGTGTGCTAATGTGCAGACCAGAACTGGTCACATCGTGCGCTCATTGCAAAGACAGTGTTGCGTTTTTTAACATCTAAGAAACCACTGGAATCTACCTGAGGAGAGACGTGAGGACTTAAGGCAGCTAAACCACTGTGAACCAGGAGAATAGACTTCAAAGATGAGCTGATTTACACACAACTCTTCACCTCAGGAATGCTGATGTGGGGATGTTCGTGCTCGGCGAGACAGGAATGCTGAAGGTGGCCCAGCTGCCTGTGATGTACCGCACCGAGGAGCCGTGTATCATTTCATCTGCCTCCAAATGCTCAGTCTTCTCTGCTCTGTCATGTTGTTTTCACAGAGATGTGTATTATGTTCTTTTTTACAAAGGCTGATAAACATAATGCGCATTAGCATACAGATGCAGTCCAACAAGCGAGAATAAAACTGAATAGAAGCATTTTTTATCGATATAATATTGAGCCTGGGAAAGCGATTTTAAAGGACATTGTTTGGTATTCAAACACTGAATACTTTGATTATTAAGAGGAATTGGTATTTTCATTAATGTGGGGCTTATTTAATTAAAACTGACGTTTGGCTTTGAAATGATAGAAATGATCATAAACAGCATATTTATATAGTTATTTTAGCGTCCTTGAAATCTACCACTTTCATTAATTGCCATACGTTCAAAATGAAAATATAAAAGCACATCACAGTAAAATGATATCTCCTATGGGCTTTACCATTCTATGGGAAAGCTTATGCAAAAATCAAATGGAGAAACACCAGTTATATTATTACAAAAAAGCAATTCACATGTTCAAACACAGAAAACGTTATCGCATAATGAAATGTGCTTTCATCCCACAGAGGGGGACATCAAAAATGCATGACAGGAGAACAAGATGTATAAGGAGTTGAAATTATTCAAGGATGGCGAGGCCCTGAAGGGCCACACAGGGCTGTTACTGAAATGCGTTGGTAGCACTGGAGCAGATTACTCAGTCAGGCCTTTAGGTTCATGTCAACAATCCCTGTTCCACAGGTTTTCACATTTACCTCAGCAGACCTGGATATACCTTCCCCATCGGTTTACATCATTACCCTCACATGCATTCACTGTGGCCAGGTTTCACTTCTCATCTGCGGATCTCAACATTTTGACTTCCTGATCTTCCCAGCCTCCTCTCGCCTCCATCATTCGAGTCTCATGCCGCCTCCGTCCCCTCCGCCCCACCTCTCCCCTGTCTTCCTTTTTATTTTTCCTCTTCTGCCCTTCTTGCTGCTGATGAGAAACATTATTTCCCCGAAGCTTTTACACCCGGGAGGCCACAGTCTGGCTTTTGGCAGACGTTGATAAGGGATGATGCTGCAGTTGCCAAGCCATACAAATTATTTCAGGAATAAAGAGATCAATAGCATCTTTTAGCAAATCCTCTCCCCTTCCCCAGACCACCGTTCATCCTGAGTTTATTTCACACCGGATAAAAGTCGGAGAGACAAAGAAAAATTGACAGAGGTCGTTTTTTTTTTAACAGTGTTGTGCACCGGAGGTCACTCATAGGGAAGTAAAAATGTCAGCCTTTGTGTTTGCTGAGGTTGTTATTCTCAGTAACAAACCTACAACGTGTGTCCGCAGCTGTGCAGAGGGACTGAACACAGCACAACAACACGTCCACCTCAGTTTCTAACTTACAAGCTTCCAATTTATTAAAAGAATGATTTACTTTCTACTCCAGAGGGAGAGGATTGTTGTCAGTCTCATGTCTGTGAGTTAAATACAGATCTGCAGTCAGGGCATTGTTAGCCTCGCTCCGTACAACGAATAGGGAGGAAACAACCAGCCTGGTTCTGCCCAAGGTGAAAAAACAAGCTGCATCCTGACTCTTAAGGTCACTAATTTATCTATTATTTAACTATTATTTATATATCAAACACATTCAGTTTGTGTGTAATTCATTCAAGACTAAATTGTGGCTTTAGATAAAATCGTGTGGCGTACATTTTTCTTGACAAGCAACAGTGAAGTCGCCATATTGAGGTTGCCAGGTTTGACCTAATTACGCCTGTCAGGACCATAGACTGTACTGTATGTAAAGATGGATGACAAGGCAGCTCCACTAAAAGTGAAGCCAAAATTGTCCTCAGAGATGATTTCTATAATCTTAGGTTGTAAGTTTGGTTTTAATTAGTTGCTTTTAAAAATTGGGTAAAACGCCATGATTGACAATTGAGACCGACAATTGCGAAAAACGCCTTTGATACCACAGCTCTATCCCTGTGATCGCTGTTGTGCAGACTCTGGCGCCGTCCATCTATATATATATACGTTCTATCGTCCAGACACCCTTACCAAAAACCACTGCTCACCAACCATACATGGCAACCCACATTATAGCCCAACACCATAGAAGTACTGAGAAGATCGGTGAATCGTTGTCCATAAAAAATGTGTTTGACTGAGCCGTAAATGGTTTTATTGGGCCATGGTGGAGGCACATTAAATCGTTATATACTCTATGACGACTGTTCAGCATTTTCTTGTCAGAGTTAAGCGAAACCGCTGCACTTTGAATCATCACCAGCCGAGTGGGGTCCATTCCTTACAGAACCTTAGGGATTATTTCAGCAGCATCTATTGTGCTTAGGACAGTCAGAATCTCACCATGTCTTACACAGATACACATACAATATATTGGCATGTCAATGTTTCTTGTTACAACTCATCTTGTTGTATGGAGAGACATTGTGCAGAAAAATCGAAGCCGACATGTCAATATAATGAGAAAGGTTTCCTGTGAAAAGGGTCTGGATGTCACAATAATGAGAGGGAAAGATGTCATTGTAACATGAAAGCATGTTGTTACAGGAAAAGCTCTTAATATAATAGGAAATGTTTTTGCTATAATGAGGAGGCCTCACAGTCACAGCAACACAGAGCTGAAGATGTCATCCAGCTCCTCCGTATTGCTTGTTAGGTAAGGTCATTGTAATGCCACTGCCTGGTTGGTATAGCACCATATATCTACATATATCCTGCCCATGCTTCGTGCATAATGATCTACAGAATCTGACTCTCTTGATCTCTCTGTGTAAATGAAAGAAATGGCCGAACATAATGGATTTCCTACAGGCTGAAATGAGACGTGGATGTGAATGATGGAACATTACAATGGTGGTCTTTGTCATTTTCGGGCCATGCGGCTTGCAGCTTCCTATCATTGCGCTGAAAAGCCCATTACTCATCATTGGAGATCAGAGCCGTGCGCGCATGTATGCAAGTATGTGTGTTGGCAGATGGAGAGATGGAGACACAAAAAGAAGGATAATGCCGAGCTCTCTGAGGTTCCAGCGTGTAGGCTGGATTTTACAAGGAAATACTGTACATGAACTCATCACATCGCCCACTCCAGTTATTTTCTGTTATTATTCTTTTTTTTAATTATTATTAACTTTACAGGCAAAAAGTGAGCGACAGCAGATGGACCACATTGTGAGTTTTAGAATTGAAAAAATGACATTCTAGGTTTAGTGAAAATACAGAAACATAGGTTCCTTTTATTTGAGCCAGTCTGATTTTCTCCTTTCTCCTCCTCTCAGATCTGTTGTCACATTCTCTCCATGTCTTCCAGGCAGTCCTGCTAATGTAAAGTTATTATCAGTAACTATGTCACAGGGAGAGCAGCAGACTAAAGTGCATCTATTGTCAAGATGTCCTTGAAAATGGCAATTAACCCCTGACTGCTTCAGTGGAGCTGCTCAGCGGCCGCGGTGGGTTGTGGCTGTTCTGCCGCTGCAGAGAGCTAAAAGTGTTGAGTTAAGTGTTAGTGAAAAAGATGAAGTCAGGTCGGGTTAGGGAACGGAGCGGTGACTGAAAGGTTGCCAGTTTGGGTTGAGGAAATAAATGAAAAGAGCCCCACTGCTCCCTCAGCAACTGCTGCTGAGTTGCTCTTGAGCTGGGAAGAAACCCCCGAATTGGTCCAGTGGAACGGCTCAGCAGCTAATGGCAGAAGATTGGTGTTTTCAGTGGGCAGCTCCCAGATGTTGTAGCAGTGTGTGTGTTGTATGTGTGTGTGAGTGTGTGGTGCACGACGAAAGTAACTGCAATTACCACATTCCCAATTAGGCCTATGTTGTTTTAATGTGATCAGGTCAGTGAGTCTTTGTGTTGAACAGCACAGGGGTATTATGCTAATCCTATTCTGCTCTCCTTCTCTCGTATTCAGTCTTCTCCTCTTGTCCTGTATCTCTGCCCCTTCACAAAGCTGAGCTCTGATTGATGGGGTCTTCTCATTTTTCTTCTGTGTCAGTGAAGAAAGTAAACACAGGGTCAAATGATATTAGCATGCAAATGATACCTGCCCTCACGTAGACAGTCTTGAAATTTAAATAAATATTGCATCTTGGTTTGAAAGATTAGGCCTATTTTGGGAACTCTTATCGATGAGGGTGTGCCATTTAGGGCCGATTGATTGACTGGGGCAATCTACTGAGTGCCATTCTTGTTCAGAGTGATATAGGTTTAACCTCTATCTCCAAATCTCCAAGTCTCAATGAGACCCCTAGAGCCCAATGAAGTGTTACTTGAAATGCTTAATCTGATTATCTCAACAATAAAAATGATTTCAGATTCGAGGACTGCTACTTCCTGCAGATTAGGGGACGACTACGTGGGCATGATGGATGCTCCGGCATGCGTATCCCTTGTGGTGTTACACTGGGAGGCAAATTCAAATCCATTTTAGAACAAAGACTTTTAGAAAAGGATTTATGGGATATCTTTATATGAATGACAAAATAGAATAACTCAATGTGTTTTATTCCACTAGGTCCTTCCTAAACTTCATCCTGGCATATAACCTCAACACTATTACATTTCTGGACCTTACCATCTCTAAACACCAGGACCGAAGCATCCATGCCACATTTTTACAAAAAGATAATTGAATGCATTTCCTTTGTCCGCTATAACAGCAACCACCAAAGCCATTTCAAACAAAACATACCCGAGGGACAGTGTGTACGGTTAAGAAGAAATTGCTCTGAACTGGATGAATCCAAATGCAAAGCACTTGAATACAAATCCCGATTATATGAAAGAAATTGCATCCATAACAAAGCCTACCATCAAGCTTTTAATATCCTCGAGTTGCCTTTGCCTGAAGCCATATCTGAAAATGAAAACTTTGGGACATCAACAACAGACATTGGTGCATCCTTAGTACGGAACCATCACTATGTGGGATCACTCAAAGACCACTACCTTCTATCACTAGGACGAGCAAAGATGATGACAATCTTGGCATCGCTGGAAAAACAGCAAGATAAAAATGATCCATTATAGGTCGAGGTCCTGCAAAGTGTTATCAGCGACACAATTGTACACAACACCATTGGATGATTGATTTATACTGAAGTCCCAGGGTACGCAGCATGTTACTGTTGTAGCTGCTGGAGGTGGAGCCTTGAGATTTGTATTTAAGTTTTACATAGAGTGGCAGCGGATTAATCAAAGGAGTTGTGAGATCATTAATGGAAAAACATTTTCTGTTTTCGTTTGCTTTTGGGCTTTTCCTCCAATCTTTGATTTATAGCGAGGTGTTGCATTATTTAAACTTTTGTTGAAGTACATAAAAATTGTAAAGGATTTAAGTAAATGTAGCCTACTTAGTTACTTTCCACCACTGTGAACCTTTTACATACTTAATAAACTACCAAATGCAATCATTCTGGTAAAAGTAAACTTCAGATCCCGAAGGTTTTTCACCCGAGTGCGTCCTATCAAACAACTCATACCCTTCCACCAAGTTTCATTACAATCGGCTCAGTAGTTTTTCCTCCTAACAGACAACAACATTGAAAACATGACCTCCTTGGCGGAGGTATTAATAGAGCACAAATCGACTACACCATAGCCAAGCTCTGTCATGCTGCCAAACATGGCTCTCCAGCCACTGCTTTCCAGTATGTAACTCCACCCGCCAGGGGAGTAATCTACCAAGGCTGGACTTCAAATAGTTCCTCTGAACAAGTTAGGAAATATGGAAACATAAAATATCCAGTATATCAAAGAACCGTATCGTATGTTACTGATATTATCAAGAAAATATGAATGTGGTAGCTTTGGAAATCAATCCCCTGTCTACTCCTGTACATACATGACATGACGTTACTTTAAGCATGTTTGTTGACATAGCTGGAAAAGGAATGGAGAAATTGAGAATTCGGGCAACTTGGTCTTGGAGCTCTGTGTACGCGTGCGCTATCTGTTTACCCTTAGATATTCAACACCGGAAAATGCTTTCATCATATTCAGGGACATTATTCACAGCAAATTAAAAAGGTATCGCTGCATTTATTTCTTGGCTCAAACTCAACATTTGAGGTGTAAAGCCTCCTTGTCACAGTAGGTGTACCTGTGAGCTTTTGTATTATTGAAACCAGCTGTGGAATGGCACATATTATTTGATATCCCTGCCAAGGACAATCAGCCAAGCATTAGATGTCTTCTTAGCAGCTACTCTGAATGTCATTCCGTCGCCTTCATCTCTTTGAAAAGGAAAATCTTTAGCTTTGAGCGAGCAAAGCTGCCCGACACCTCATCTCGATCGCACCTGCTCTACATGATGTCTCGGCACAAGCAGCGAGTTCAAATCCTCAGACAGAGGACTTCATTGCCCTACATCTTTTAATTTGCTATTGAACAAAACCATTGCTACTAATCTTGACCTGGCGTCATCCAAAGTCCTCACAAGGAAGACAAACTATTTTCCATCAGACATAGAAGGAGCTGAGTTCAGTTGGTTCAGCCTTGTTTGATGAAGGTTGTCTCTTTTCACCTATATTGAGCAGTATCAATGCCAACCTTTTTTTATTCATTTTTCATTTTTTTCACATCAAAGGAAGTCTAGTGAATCTCATGATCAGGTTTTTCAGTTTTTTGTAAGAAGTTGTCAATCTCACCGCAAAATAATTCTTAGAAGTCAAATGTAGAATCATAAGGAACCAGAAAAGTCTCAAGCTAAACAAAAAAAAAGGGATGTGGGAAACTGAGGAAGCTGAACAGAAAAAAATCCCCTATCAGATCAAGTCAGTCTTACTAAAAATACATTCAAAAACAGCCTGTGGTGGTTTCCATCACGGTAATCAGGAAAAAACATTGGCATTATTAGTGTCATTGTCCAATTTTGAGGTTTTACTAAAACGCCAATGGTGTGTCACATGCTATTTGCCTGCCACTGTTTACAAAATCCCCTTCGCTACAATAACTATCAACCTCTGTGCTAGTAACCTACATGCTAAAAGTTGAACCAAGATTTGAATTCTTCAGTGTTTTCCTTGCAGGGTATTTTAATGGCAGTGACCCCGTTCAGACCAGGTATTAGCATCCTTCTTGGGTGATCTGATCACAAGTGGGCAGCATGTGAACGCTCTCAAACGATCTTCAATGCATCTTGTCCGCTCACCACACACCACGGAGGGAGTCTGGGACGCATTATTTTTGCTGTGTGAATGCAATTGCGTCCTGGGTCACATTTGAAGGACCCCCAACTCAGCTGAATTTAGAATATTTGTACTCATCTCAGTGCCCATATGTTGATAGGAAATCAACACTGACAACCACATTATTTAAATTTCCTTTTAAATGGGTAAAATCGTATTCCATTGTAGAGCTGTGCGCAGTTCAGTGATTCACTAAGACCCTCCTGCTCTCTCTCTCTCTCTCTCTCTCTCTCTCTCTCGCTCTCTCTCTCCCTCTCCCTCTCTCTCTCCCTTACACTGACAAAAGCAGTGACGGACACATCTGTATACTCTGGGTAAAAGCAGCATCATTTGGTCATTGTGAAGAGAAACTTTGTGGTAATGTTTTTTTATATATAGAAAAGGGAAGTTGTCACAAGAGACACACTCAGGACACATTTTAACGGCAGGTGTGAGCAGCCTAACCGTCCACTTTTGACTGTATCTCTCAGGATGGATGGTAACCAGGTCTGAACAGGGCCCCCATCTCCATTTGGCAGGGGCACCATTGCTGCATTCTGATCTCCGCACTGCCCAAGACAATTGTGATCACAATTGTGATAAATACCCCTATAGCAGGATGCTAATGGCTGCAGTCAGATCATTTTCCGGTGCTGACACAGTGCTGTGGAGGTCTGGCTATGCGAGACTAAGAGGGACATAAAGGATGATGATACTGCCCAGCCAGAGTGGAACAAAAAACAGTTCTGTGGAGACACATGAACCACTTTAAATGTATATAGGAGCACGTTCAAGTCGCATCTGGCATTCGTGGTGAGGCTGTTTGAAGCAGAAGGGATGAGTGCTGTTTTAGCACAGCAGGGACAGCAGCCTCTTATATGACCTTAAGACCTGAAATGCAGGTATATGAGAGAAGGACACTGCGAAATAAAAGGACCATTTTTATGTTTTTTAAGGATTTTGCCCATTGCCAATGTCATGCATGCTCCACATCCATCCTCCTAACGATAGAACATGAGGACTTTCACATCACTGCACACCAGTAAAACAGAATATAACACAATACACAATATTTACTGTAAGAACTTTTCCTCTGCTGTGTTTTTCAAACCTGACCCCAGAAATTTGTCGTCGGCCTTTTGTTCATTTAAACCAACGGACCGACACCTATCTCACAAAACACAATTATAATTATTCTTTTCTTCGCAACTAGACGGCGATAAGTGCAATCAACATGTTAACGGTGCAGCCGAAATGAGCTAAAAACCGGAAAGAGGGCAGCATCGAACCTCTTGTTAAAACAAATGTGGACAGAGAGTGGGTGCATGGTTACACTGATCGCTTATTCATGCAATGAAGTCGTAATTACACACAATCGCTGACACCATTGTTTGCCTTTTAAACTTGGCTTTGAGGCTGCAAACACCTGCTGGGATTAATTATGGTCATGACAAGATGTTAGAACTGCGGTGACTTGCATTTGACATATGACTTCACTTGTTGCACTCTTCTCTGAATTTCCTTTTTTTTTTAATTACCACCTCTTACATTTAGTCACATCTGGGTCTTGCATCTCTCTCAGCTCTATTTTTCCAGGGGAGCAGAGCTGAGAGAGGGTTTGTACAAGACAGCTATAGAATGAGAAAAAGCTAAAGTGAGGAGAGGAAGAAAAGGGGAGGAAGACGAGGAGGAGGAGGAGGAGGAGGAGGGGGAGAATGCAGAGGGCTGTGAAGTCTCATTTAGCTTCAGCAGCAGCAGCAGCAGCAGAATCTTTCAGCTTCAGTGGTTGGTGTTGATAGAGGAACAGGAACAGCCGGGCGCCCTCACAGAGAAAGGGACCAGCACAGCGAGATAAAATGGCTCTTTCAAAACACCCTGATCACGCATTACAGCAAATTACTTCCCATCACACAGGACAAAAAAACATAAAAATAAAAGAAATCAGTGTGCATTTTCAGTGAACCATGGTACTACAGTCTGTGAGGCAGAAACGTGGCTGCTCAGAGGCTGGGGTGATGATTTGTAGTATACAAATTAGATCCGGGAAATGTGTGTAATTATAAAGTAAAAGTGCAAACGCCTGAGTTTTAAGATGGGGCGTTAAAATAAAAGTTGTATTTAATAGACGCACCCAGAGCTTTTACATCTCAAGATACCCTTCATACATTCATTAGACCTGATCCATATTGCTAATTAACTTCCCCTGTGCGAGTCTTATCTCAAATTGCCTGTGCGCTGCACAGATGTTCAAAAAGCATCTTTAAAACCCTGGGCCTTGTAACAGAGACCCTGTTAAAAAAGATTCCTGCCTCAGGGAATTTTTTTTTTACGTCATGCTGCGACTTACAAGAAAAGTTGGATGAAAGCAGTGAATGTCAACAGCGCTGAAGTTATGAGTGGAAATTATGTGTCAACACCTTTGTATGTGTAAGTTCTGGCGGCCCACTGTGGAAGAGGTGGCATCTACATTTACTTGTTACACTCCCCTCTTCTTGATTTTATACAATAGCTGGAGGGGCTTTTATCTTGATATAGATGTTTCACAGAGCATTATCCTGTTGAAGCGTCCTGCTCTGGTAATGTTCTTCACGCTCTGAGTTTAGTTGTAAAGCCTTCATGAATAACGACCTAAAGGACTTTAAGCAAACTGCAACTTTTAAACGTACAAAAGGTCAAATCCTTCTCACAGACGTGATGGCTGTCAGGTAATGTCCCCTATATGCCCCCAAGCAACAAGGTGTGAAAAAAGGTTCAGGTGTCAAAGAAGAGACACCAGGGACACACTCTATAGCAGCTGATACCATACCATATAACTTAGAACAAAAAGGAAGGTGACCACCACAAACATGTTAAACTTCATAAAAAAATACAATTCGCAAAAGTGAATGGGTCTGGAACCTTATTCTTCATTTTCTATTTCCAAGGAGCGTAACCAACACTTGTAGAGCAGATCTACAGCCAATCGGAGCAATAAAGCAGATAAGAAAAATAAACAAACTATGGAGTACGGTTTCTTCCTTTTCTTCAAGAGAAAATTTACTTTCCACTTTATTTATGTTAAGAGGACAAGCTAACGTTGGAGTTTTATTCAGATGAAGGATACCCAATGCTAAAGATGCATTTTTGAATAACAGTCAAAGCCCCAAACCTGCCAAAACATAAACATAAACCAATCCTTTTATTTCCATTTAAGAAAAACATTTTGTCCTACAGATAATATAAACAAATATTTTTTTCTTTTTCAATTATTTATTCAGCTATTTTAATTAATAATTTCAAAAATATATTTTTGTTAAATAACACATCCACATACACTTCCTCCATCCAAGTAAAATTTGACCTGAAAACAATGTAAGGCATTTGTCACCAATAGACTTTACAGGGTTTTCCCTGTGGAGCTGGGAAGGATTTTGGCACATCAGATCCTCGATGTGTTTTAGCTGGATATGAGAGCGAGTTTAAAAATAAAGTTTTCAGAGGAAGAGGTACTTCTATAATCTATAATTCTATAAGCAGGTGAAGACAATTATGAAAAAATGTCCTCTGTATCGTTTGGATACCATTACATTAAATGTAAAAAGGAACAGATTGTAAACTTTCACAAAAATCCTTAATCCAGACACTGCGTGTCAAGCCTGTTGAATTCAATCTCAATCAGAACAACTGTAGAGGGTTTTACACGGCCGCTAACATCTGTCAGAGTGGGTCCAACACGGTTTAACTGCATCTAGTAGACCTGCGTCATGTGCATGTCTCCTGTATGAAAGCAATATCGGATGAGTACAACATTGGGGTTTTTCGAACCTTGGTGTCATTGCAGTTTCCTGTATATAGCTTATCATAGAATTTAAAAGGGCTCTCACAAAGTTGTCGTCGCTGTGGATTATAGAAATCAGTTAATTTATATCACAAATATCGCTCAAGTATAATTCATCATTTTAAGATTTAATACAGCGATAAGCATCCTCATATTAGTTTCCAATACAACAATGTCCCATTTGGTCCATATATAACTCTGTATCTTATGTAATGAAGAGAAATGAAAGCGAAACCTTTGACATGTAACACAATCATGCAGGTTAGTGTCACTTGGTCGAGAAAGGTCCTCCACGCAAACAACTGATGGACTTTGCAGCGTTGATGGACGACCTTTTCAAAATGCAAAACAGCATCTATCAAACCTAGATTAGGCCTCACTGGATCATTGATCTGGCCGTGCCTGGCGTCTCACAATATTTTAAATGCACTTAGCTGTTTGCCCTTCAGTCGCTGTGAGTTCTACTGACGGCTGTTTACCCCAGTAAACTGTTGGGTCTCAGGAGATTTACCTCGAGGCTATACAAACCTTGATGTAAGCAATCCACACACACACACACACACACACACACACACACACACACACACACACACACACACACACACACACACACAAAGCTTCTTCTAAGGTGTTTGTTCCTGTTGGAGTGAGAATGTTTTAAAGTTGCAAGGCAAAGCAGATGGCCGCGACAGATTTGAGCCAGCAGCTGGGCATCACATGCCATTAGCTTTAAGCTGCCCTCTCTTGCCACAGCACTGATAATATTGTTTCACCCCGTCTTGTACATGCAGATGTCTTCCTACTTCACAAAGAAGTTCTAGACACCGGGTTTAACCTTCTGCTCCCCGTCTATGTGTGTGTGTGTGTGTGTGTGTGTGTGTGGGTGTAAGGGAGCACGGCCTGTTGCAGCTGAGCTGTCTCAGTTTTGAGAAGATGAAGTTATGGGTATGTTCATGTGTGTGTGCATGTGTCCGCTGCTTAGCCACATGGCTGATGATAAATGTGTTTTGGTTACAGGTTTCAAAAGATGTCTGCAGGCCTATTTATTGTGAATGTTAGCTGCGTATATGGAAACGTTTGGAGTCTTTGTCTGTACTCAGCGTTGTTTTTGTCTGTATTTTTGCATGTGAGGCAAAACAACTGAAATGACGCAGTACCAACTCAAATCGTGAGGGGGGGTAGGGTAGCCATTAGTTCAAACCGATTTGCCTCCCCAGGGCTCAGTGCCCTCACACCCTGAGAGCCCCAGAAACCAAACCCAGTGAGGTCAGAAAAAATAAATTCCATTTCCCAGATTCAGACACTGGACAAACACTACCAGCACAGAACCAGTATGTGAGCAGAGCACGGTGCTGAATGTTTTTTCTCACCACTTACTCCTACACTTCCTCCAGTTCCGACACGTCCTGATCTTTGACAGCTTCCTAGTGTGCAAACAAGCTAGAACCTTCCAGAATACAGTATGTACTTGCTGTTTTCCAGACATTTGTACCGTCTTAAAACATTTTAGAAGAAAAGAAAGTCCGAACAATCAACCACCTGCTTTTGGCATTCAGCAAGAAAAGAAACATTTCACTCTTTTTCCCCTTCAATTTAGATTTTCACATAGTTCAGTGCAAAAAGCAAATGACTCTGGGACCTTGTAAACCTGATGCATTGTATTAGCAAAATAAAATGACAAAATAAATATTCTGATATATTCGTCCCATTGCCCAACCCTTGTACAATACATGTATCAGCAGGGAAATCTACCAGCCCTTCCCTAACCCAGACTTTTTTTGCCAGACGGAAAAAATAAAATGTTCTACTTGAATTACAGTTTGGGGATACAAGTTATTCTGAGCTTGTAGGAATCGTTTTTTTCTGACGAGGGACTTTGGGTCACTTAATGGGAGCTTGGACCGTCATGAAGCAGCGCCTCATGGATGGATAACCCGGGAAGGTATGGTCCCAGTGGCATAGATACGAATGCAGTCTGGCAATTCCAATCTACTTGTCTGACATCATAGTTTGGAGGGAAGGGAGAGAAAGTGAGAAAGTGAGAGGTAGGAGAGAAAAAAAGAGAGGATACTCGACTGTGCACATAAAAAAAAAAGATGGGTCCTTGTGTTCATTAGGGGGCTCAACAAAGATCAACAAGAAAGAAGTAAACGGTCCACAGAGGCCTTTCTAAATAAATACAAACAGAAAACCAGCTCAGCAAGCTGTATTTGTCAAATTAATTGTCAATCTAGAGAAAAGCTTTGGAGTGTTCTTCTCATAACTGTAGTGTGGTAAAATTACAGAAGCCCATTCACACCATTCACTGGGTGAAAATGATGTGATAGGAAGTCAAAGTTTATATTATCCAAATCAAAATTGAGAAAACAAGACAACATTTTAAAATACAAAATCAAACTAATGACTTAATGAGAGGAAGGGGTGCTACCAGGATTATATTTCATAGTATGCATGTGCATATATATGACTACTCAGCATGTGAACAAGCAAGAGATCGATTGTTTATGTACCATTTACGGCATGATACCATATACAACAAAAACAAAAAGGGTAAAGGGTGGGGGTGTAGACGTGGATTATTTGTTTAGCACACAACTCACAGGGCATCTTTATTATGTCAATCTATATCGCATGTAGCCCAGAGAAATGTGGCCTCATTTGGCAGCGTCACCATCAACAGATGAAGGCACAAAGGTTGTAGGCTAACGACAATATGCAAACCCACACCAGGGTACTACAATGAACAGTCAAAAAGCTGAACGTGTCATCATTGCAAAGAAGCACTCTGGATTATTTGGTTGTGAGACACGGAGGACGCAGCATCTCACTCTCAAGCGTATTGTTCAATAAAATAGAATCCAAACGACCTGCTGTTCAGAAAAGTGAACAAAATCACAAAAAAAATCGAATGTGCCAACATGATAATGGCTGCCGGCCTTGGTGCTAACGTGGATTTACAGACGATTTTGAAGATGAAATGGCCCAAATTCACAAGAGCCAATTTTAGCAAATAATTAAATAAATATACTCTTGGAATGACTACATTTGTGACATTGCTTGAGGGATAATAAAATGTATGTATTTAGAATAAACCCATGACTGCTACACGACAGTTAATAAATAATACATGCAAAGCGATGAAGCGTATTTCACTAAATATTAAACCAGCCCAACTCTAACCTAGCCCTCTGACTGACATCCTCACTCTCAGAAGCTCAGCTCCATCCCTGAAGCACTTCTTCTGGCTGCATGGCTGCCGCTCTCGCTTCTCTCATATTTATCTCTCACCACCCCTCTGTAGAGGCGTAATTGCTTCAGTAATAAGCAGCAATACGATGCCGATATTGTACGTCTAAGGTGCTGTTTCCAGCATGCGAAATGGATTCATCACTGTTTGGTTACACACACACACACACGCACGTAGGTAACTATAGAAAATGAGCTGATGGTGACAAGGACAGAGATGCATTGTTCATTTTTCATAACTATACCTGCGATGTCTTCCTGTCACTGATGATCTATGAGCATATCCAACAGTCCAGCAGAATAGATGCTAATCAAGTCAGAGGCCAACACTCATAACACTGTTACTGCTAAAATACATTAAACCTGAAGAGTCCGGTCCTAATGTGCAATCGTAATGATAAATTATGATATTACAGAACATTTTCAAACTATTTTAATAGATCAAAAGAGTTGCCAGCTAGCCAACGTGTTACATTAGCCATTTTAGTTGGCCAACAACACAATAGAACAACAGTAAAACTGCTATATAAAACAGTTCTTTTAAGTTCAGCGGATGCAACAAAATTCCACGTATTCACACACAACCAGCGCAAGATATCAATGCAAACAATAGTTAGCAATTTGAGCAGCTAAATGGTTCAGGCAAAAACTAGACCGTCTTGCCAATTACTGTCAAATTCCTAAAATGCATCTATATCAATAAAAAACTAAGCAAACTGAATTTTTTTTCCTTTTTATTTTTAAGTTTTTACAGACAGTGAATAATTTTGTTTAGAAAATGTTTTACTCCAGGAACCAGAACTGCAGGTGGTCAAGCCTCATTTGAGGTCTTTCAATGCAGGTGCCAGCTTATTGAAGCAAAATTATGAGACAATACATTCAGGATAAGGAAAAAATAGATGAATAGTGTGCCTTAAAAAATAAAATAGTTCCTGTAAATTAGAGGATTATGAACTACTTTAATCGCAGGGCAGAATTTTGAATTACCATGTGTATATTTCTTTTATCACATGTAGCTTTTCACCTTTTAGTTTTCTTTTTGACAGAAAATGGCTTCCGGATAAAATGGGTACACACGCCCTGATACACTGGATCCACTGAATAAAAGATGTTATTGTATTTTCCTGGTTCTAGAACACAATAACACATCACAACAGTTGATGCCGTACACAAGTAGAAGATCTGGGACAACAGTATCCAACCTTAGTTGTCGATTCATTGCATGTTAGACCCGTCATGATGTATTCCGGGTAATTGAGCTGCAAATGGAAAATTAGTAATGAAGTCAACAGTAGCAGCTGGATTCAGGTACACTAAGAGAAAGTGTCTCTGATCATTCAGGTCATGTATTTTTGAACAGATGCACTTTGTAATGCACCTGTAGTCACGCAACACAGTGGATCGGCTTTCCTGGCTGACATCATGACACGATGAGATGTGCCACCGTTGAAGTAGACTGGTTTTACTCTGTGGTAATATAACCTGCAGCCTAATTTTTTACTTTTGCATATTTAAAAATCCCATCAGTTCACATTTAACATTCCCTGAATATTTCATCCCGTTATGCTTTGTTCTGAGGCTGAGGTGGAGTCCAATGCAAATGCTTTACCAGAATTCAACTAGTTTAAAGGAAACTGTTGTTAAACTAATATTAGGAAGTTCAGTTTTATATCATCTGCTCCATTTTTTTTTTAATCAATTACAGCTTTTTAAAAATGTTTAAAGGTTCAGTATGTAGAATTTACTGACATCTAGTGGTGAAGTTGCATGTTGCAGCTAAATACCCCTCACCTCACCCTCCCCTTCCAAACATGAAAGAGAAACTGCGGTAGCCTTCAATTGTCTAAAGCTGTTTAGTTGGTCTAGTCTGGACGATTGTAAAAAAAACATGGCGACCTCCGTAGAGAGGACGTGCTCCCGATGTAAATATAAAGTATTTACTTATAAAGGGGCCATTCTTGGGTAAAGAAAACCACAATTCATACAATTTAGATGAAACACACTAGTGAAAACATCACTAAGATTATTTTATATTCAGTTTCTGTCAATAGATAAATTTCACCTAAATCTTAAAGAGTGGACCTTTAAGACACTAAGTAATTTTAGTCAGTATAAGCATTATGTCCATGCTTATGCTATACAAATAAAATGGAATTTAATGCAATGTGAACCCCACCGATCATTTGGGACGTAATACACTTCAGGTAAAGACTTGTATTGACACCGTCTTGCACTGGTGTGGAGCTACTTTACAACCGCTTACTGTGGGACCAGGGTAGTGGTTTGAACACTTTGTGACAGCCTGGAGGTAGGAAGCAAAGGAGAGCGGGGTGAGACCTCAGCTCCTATTGATCCACCAGCGGTTGCTATCAGGACCGCTGCAGGGACATTAAGACTCAGAGATAGTGCAGATGTAGGTTTCCATTAGGGCACACAGTCTTCTCTGCCCACATCGTTCCCTCAGATCTCAGATCTGCTGTTTCTAGCCATCAGGATGGGTTGACGGTATCTCTACCCCTTGGCTGTCTCTCTCTCGCTCTCGCTCTCTCGCTCTCTCTCTCTCTCTCTCTCTCTCTCTCTCTCTCTCTCTCTCTCTCTCTCTCTCTCTCTCTCTCTCTCTCTCCCTTCCCCATTGTGATCCATCAGTAAAACACCCAGCCTCCGGGTCCCTGCTGGCTCTCTGATCAGGTTAGCAATCGTGCTCAGAATCCAAGGGTGAAGGCAAAGATGAATTTTCAGGTGGATACGTTGTCACATTCAGCCCAGCAAACAATATACGTATTTTTATTCCAAGTTATTTGAAGATTTGTTGAAAACTATTTAATCTGTAGCAGAATGTGAGCACAAATACTCACCTATAGACACAAACCTATACAACTGATTTGGATTGAATAGACGTCTAATGAGGGGTTAGGGTTAGCTTACTATAACTAACATGGTGACAGATTATTCCCTCCAACATTCTGGTAAACAACATTATTATCTGGGATTACATAAGAGAAGAGACAAATTCGTGATATAATAAATAATCAAATTTGACATTTAGACTTAAGTAATTTTAACTGTCAAAGTAATCTGACACCAGCTAGAAATGAAAAGCCTGCCTTTTTTCTGAAATCAAGACTAAGGTAGACGAGTGTAACATAATGTCCTGCACTTTGTGTGTAGATACAGTAACTCTGAAGTTGCCGCAGTGAGGTTCAGGAGACATTTAGGGTTCAAGAACTCAATGTTCCACTTGACTGGTGACAAACAGACACTGCAGCCCAACACATGCAAATGAGTCCAATTAACTTCAATATCACTGCACAGGGTCTGCCTCTCAAGCAATCAAGTACGCAGAGTGTTTAATGGATTTTGGCTGAGCTGCAGAACTGAGTGTGCAAGTACAAGCGAGAGTATGAAAGTGGTGCGACTGTACCACACTACTATACACTATACAAATGTGAGTGAAGGGAAAAGGTGAAGATGGGAGGAAAATGAATGCAACATACCCAGGAGATCTTTCCAATACCTGGATGAACTTAACCTTGCAAACGCAATAAGGCTGAGCGGTCACACGAACCTGGTTATCAACTCGTTAAGTCAACCCAGATGTTTCTCAACAAGATCTGAGCGTGTGCACATGAAAAGGTCGGTGTTTGCTGCGTATGACCAATCCCGGACACTGACAAGTTAACTGACATATTTCACAACGAGGAGCAAACAGGAAAAATAGGAGGAGAACAAAAGCATTATCCAGGCTCTCATATCTCAGATTGTGTGAGTGTGTAAATTACGGAGGCCCCCTGGTGACAATTGGGAAAAAAATTATTTACAAGGTAAATCTGTAAACTTTCTCCCATTCCAAATAAATATCTAATTTCATAGGATAAAACTACTTAAAGGGAAGGATAAAAGTTTAAAACTATGTCTGGTTATCCCGCCGCTAACACTCCCAGTTCATCAACATGAGTGACTCCCACAAGTAAAGAAACGTAGATCAATGCAGACAGTCTGTGGTGAGTCTGTGAGTCTGTGGGAACATTGCTCCTACGTGTCAGGTTGGTCATGTTCGGCTCCAGCAGCTGACAAAGGTTTATCATTCCCTTCAATGAGGATCTTATATCTTTCATAAAGTTTCTCATCAGAGTAGCTAAAAGGATTTTGTCGGTGTCTGAAGACCCTTGTCCTCCTCAGAGACTCTAACAAGCCACACCGAGCTCCACAGGATCCAGGATCCATGGTTCAAATAAACTGATTGATCAGTGGGCAAAGACAGGTTGATCTCTTATCTCCAACTTAACCTGCTCCGGAGCAGGTTAGCCGTTCAGCATAAGTTACCCATGGAGAGCTAGCTTCATAGGACCGGAAACCCTGAACTAAACCTGAAGTTACCCCAATCCTGCTTCATAGTAAAGGCATCTGGTGGCTTTTGAAGTGGGTTTCGGAAGTACAGGCCTTGAATCGTGGAGTGTGTTCCAACTGAGCTGAACAGTATGGGGGCTCAACACCTCTCCTGCCAGGAAACACACTCAACAATTGTGTAGGAGTCTGTCCCCCATTGTCTTTGTGTGTCTTTGAGTGTGCACTTCTGTGTGTCTGACTGCTTAAATCAATATTCATCTCTTTTGCCATCTGTATACGTGTCTTTTAGTGTGTGATTGCGATATGTGTGCTGGAGAACGTCTAGTCCTTGCTTTGAGACATTTCTAAAAAAGAAACACAAAAAGTAAGGAAAGGAGATATAATATCCAACTTTGTAGTTTTAAAACTGTTTTCCTGTCCACACACGCCTGTTCACCACAACATAACTACAAATCTTTTTATTTTCATTCCACATGAGAATACTATGTCAGCATTTGTAACTGAATCTGCTTCCAGCCAACACTTATCTACATGTAATTATCCCAAAACTCGGCTGCACAAAGCTACTCCGCGTTGCAGTTTGTTTGCCAAAAGCCCACTGGATCAAATTGCCGAGCTGGCTGAACTACACAATAGCACAAAATCAAACAGTATTTAGCTGGGGAGCTTTCCAACTGTAGCTCTCCCACCTATTTTTCTTACGGTCATCTTTCTCCAGTCTGTCTGCATCTCTTTCTGTTGTCATCTGTTTTACATCTCTATCTCCTCCATTTATATTCATTTGCTGCCTCGCGTTCACTCTGTGCCAACCTCTGAAGTGTCTGTTGTGTGTGTGCACTGTATGTGGCTATCTCGTTTCCTTCTCTTGTCTAATTATATTCCCTTACTTTCCATTATTCTTCAGAGTTTTCCCCCCCGCAGGAAGTAAAGATAAGTTATTTGTTATAGTTCCCTTTGTCTTTCTCAAGTTTTTATTATAATTTCTCCAGGGATGAGAAGGGGGGGGGGGCAGTATTTTTCAATGGTTTATTGATTCCTTGTTATATTTGATTTGTCTTCATGAAATGGTGGTTGCACTACAGTAACTAGTAATACAGTAAAGTTTATAACAAAGCAATAAGCTCAGTAAGACTGTGCTTTACAGTTATTGTAGAAAAGCTAAGGGCTGATCTCCACAACTTAACCCCTCCCTCTACAGCCTATAGTGCAACAACAATACATCAAAGGGTAGTATGGTGTCCATGGTCTCTAGATGACAATATGGTCGCACTGCAACCAATGCATTACATTTTGCATTTCATACCTTGGCCATTTCACATCCCACAGACATGGGAGTTAAACCAGTTTTCATAAAAAAAGCAAGTGCTGAGTGATATTACCTGGATCACTGAAGAGCTGGCCAGCTATATTCATATTTATTCAGTGATGTGCTTCACCAATGAGGAATATCAATTTATGTAGGAATGAAGGAATGCATCTACAATTTATGAAAAGAGCCTGGCTGCTTTCTTATCTGAGGCCTCGGGGTGTTAGGTTGAGAGGGAGCATGGGATGTTGTCTGTGTGTGCAAGACAGGGGGAGAGGAGGAGGGAGAGAGTCTTGCAGATCATTATGTGTTTAATTAGTGATGACTTTCCCTTGTAAAATATATTTCAGTTTGCTGAATAAAACATAAGCCTCTGCTCCACAAGTGATTTCACCTTATCTGTCCTTTTCCTTGAGATCCACAGCCAGGGTGACCTCAAAGGGTCACAAAGTGCTTTCACGTCCTGCTGTTCATTTTTCTTATCGTGACAAAACATCTGCCTCTTTGCCTGGAGAACAATGGTTCCCGGGCCTCATTCTAAGGGGTTTGCAAAAGGCTGCAGTGGACTCACGCAGTTTAATGCTTTGCACCGTCACCACTCAGGAAAACTGCGTTGTTGTGTCTGTCTATACAGCAACGCCTGGGTGCAGACCCCTTTAATACAACTAGTTTTGCTAAATGTCCAAATATCGTTCAACCAAACATTTGGGGAAGCTGACATGGAACACCAGCGGTAGCACAGTTTCCAAAGCTGCCTACACCAAGGCAGATCATGAAGACAACCGTACCAGCACCACTCTAGCTTAAGTTAGCCTCGCAATCTCAAGGCTAGGACTAGCTCACTTGCACTGGCACATGATTTGCATTTGGTGGTCAACATCTGCTCTGACTCTTATTGAGGGTGAGACGCTTTTCCCAAATAATGTGCTGGACACAGAAAAACGGAAATCTATGTGGGTAAGATGGTTTCTAAAAACATTTTAGTCTTGGATATCGCACATATTTTCCTCCAGGACTGCTTCTTTTTTCTCAGATCATAGTTGGTAAAGTCATAAAGCTCTGGATATCCAGCAAATGTTCAAGTTTGCATTTAACAACACGGAGGATAACAGATTTTTCTGAAATGAATATTGATGGCCCAGGATATTTGGGCTATTGTGAATGTGAAAAGGACAATAGTGAATGACTTTGAGTACAAGTAGTAGCACACTAAGATAAGGTAAGATAAGATAAGACAATCCTTTTTTAGTCCCACAATGGGGAAATTTGCAATATTACAGCAGCAAGTCAAAATAGGCATCAGTAAGTAATAAGTATCATGCAATACTTAAGTGTAAGGATAATAAAAATATGAATGTGATTAAGACTAATATATACAGTTTAGAAAACAGGAAAAATCGGTGCAGTGGGAGAATATGTACAGAGAATGGAACCATTGTATTGCGGAGACAGAATGAATATTAGATAAGGTGAAAGTGCAAACTATTGTTGATTACAGAACAGTTTGTGTAATTTTGCAGTCAGTGTTTTTTTAATGAAGCACTTAACAACAGTGATTATACCAGAGCTAACTTGGTGTATTTTTAAGAGGAGCCTGTCGATGAGAGTGGAGCCTGCACCAGGAGCGACCCCACAGCAGGGGCCTGCTGGCAGTGAGTCCTGGCATTTATCTGTGACCTCAGTTGGACGCTTCCGTCTGTTTATCTCTCCACGAGGAGCTGTCTTTCTGGGTGAAGCTCTGAGGGACTCTTTTGTAATTGCAAATTGGAAAAATTATCCAAAATAAAAGCAGATTTGTCATCACGCAAACACATTAGTGGGCCACATTAAAGCTCATGTTAAATTACCTGCTATCAGAGCCTCCTTGTTTTGCTCCTTGAGAGGGAAATGTATTCTCAAGCTGTCCTGTTGTCATTGTTTTTTTTTCCATAAATAATGAAACCAATTTACAGGTAATTGCCTCCTCTCTGTATCTCAGATTTGTCCAGTGTCTCGTAATGACAGTCCTGTGCATGAGTGATAAAGCAGAAGACAGAAAACAGGGTAATTCATATTGGGATTTAGGTGAAGTGGGATACAGTTCTCTGTGTTGTTTGTAAGGATAAGTACCACATCACCACACAACACGCATGAAGTTGAAACATGCATGATTTTTTTTCGGTCATGCAATTTAAGAAATGCTTCTCAGGTGGTCAATTTCAACAATTTCAACAACTATAAATTAAAATGGCTGCTTTTCAGTTTCTTTTCCTCATGTGTTACAAAGGTTTTTTAAGTACGTAAGATTTCTTCGGAATTTTAAAAAGCCCAAAGTCTATAGTAGAGGGGTCTCTTCTTCCCCACAGAAAACACTGCTCCTGAAACGCCTCGTCAATAGTCGGGCCGATACTTCCGCACCATTCTGATGCACCATTCTGATGAGGCTATCCAGCACAAAATCGAGAACGTAGGTCAACATTTCCTAGATGCGCTGGAAGCAACTTTGTGACCAATCACAACAGGGTGGACGAGCTGGCCAATCGGAGCAGGCTGTGCTTTATCAGGAGGAGGCCTTAAAGAGACAGGAGCTGTAAACCAAACGTTTCAGACAGAGGCTGAAAAGAGGAGCAGCAGCAAAGTACACTATGAGGAAAGTTTTCTTTATATTAGAGCATGTGAACCTTCTTAAGTAATAAACCAAATTAAAATAAGGAAAACTGAATATGAGCATATGTGTCCTTTAAAAAAAATGAAGAAGTGTTTCATGATATAAAAACTACAGCTATATTTTTCCAAATACTTCAAATTTCAAGTGACTTTTATATATTGCACCTCCCCAAACACATTGGGTGGTTGTAGTGGATGGAGGGCGCTTCATTTATCCAGCCTCAAGTCATTTTTAACCTTTTTAAATATTTAACAAGACGATATTTGCCTAATTTTAACCAAATGGCGAGTGCCTAAACATAAAATCAATGAACTTCACAATGTGTAACAGTGTTTGCTTGGTTTTGGTTTAAATGCGTCAGTACTTTTATACTTAATACAAGAGAGTTTTAGTCTGAAGCTCCCACAGCTGGTGTGCAGTCATTAACTAAACGTTCCTCAAGTTACAGTGAGCACACAGGCATTTGCTGCCAGCGCCATGTTTAACAGCGCTTTCATTTTGTTCCGAGTAGATCTCTACCTTAAGGCTCTAATATGCACTCACACACTTCCTCCTGCTAATACTGCACTCATTTGTCAGTGATGAGTGGGAATTGGTTGGCTGGCTGGGGACATCAGGGATGTATTGCAGTGGCCGGAGTTACGGACATCTCTACTTGAGGCAAAAACCTTTATTTATGTGAGAGTGTGTATGTGTGTGTGTGTGTGAACAGTGAGCTGCCACTTGTGTGTGTGTGTGTGTGTGTTTGTTTTACTTGTCTTATCAGTGTCAGAGCAGCTCTTCGCCCCATCCTACACAATCTACCACCATGGCAACGGAGCTAAATACTTCCCTCCTCCCATGTTGTCGCCGCACAGCCTTCCCATGGCTCTTTCCCCTCACACGTTTACCCCCTCACTCGCTCAGCATACCTCCTAAATTAGCTCTGACCTTCTGTAATAAAAAGAGGAAACCGCACTGTGGCTTATTATGGTGTCGGTGTTGTGAGGCTGTGAAATGACACGCTGTTATTTAGCAGGCCCCCCCCCCAGTGGCAATTTCGAGGCGCACCCTGGAAGGCTTTCTGCCACTACTCCAGCTAGCAGGTGGTCCTTTTAGATACTATAGACACAAATGTCAATGAAGTAAACAACTGCAATCCAGCTTCTATTGTGCAGATGTAAATGGCACCCCCACTGCACAGAATGATAAAGAACACAAGGGGCAGCGAAAAACAGCGGATCCCCCGCCACACAACAAAACGATCGCATCCCATCATCACATTTTACACGCTGTTTTGCATTAGATTAATTCTTATGTGATTAGTTATCTGTGTAATCACTCAGCATATGTGTTTTGGAGCAGAAAGGATTAATTGATGCATCAATTAGTTGCTCCCATAAAATCATTGAATCCACATATCAAGCAAAATTCATTATAGAATCATTTTATAGGCTAAACAATCAATTTGTTGGGTCTATATTGTCCTATAAAGCATGTAACATATTTCAGTCAGCCAACTCATACAAATTAATTGTTTTGTTAATTTATAATCATAACAGCATTGATATTTAGTGTCTGGGTACTGAGCTCATTTGACCAACACGAAACTCACTGTACAGTGAGGTCCATTCACTGGTTTTTAATGAGATAATTAGGCAAATTTAACGGAATAAGCATGACTCACATGATCTTACATAAACTGAAGCTTCCACCCGATGAAGGGACTAAATATCAGGGTGGACAAACACATTAGATCTGTGTGAGGCGATGGGGAGACTGTTATACTCCTCAAATGACGACATAAAACATGCACAAATGTCATATTTGCATATTTTTTTTGCATTGTTTTCCATCTTTTGAAGGTTGACTTGACTTTGGCATGTGACATTTCCTACATGGGGCAGAAACCTGAGGGGGGCTGACACCAACAGGCTCAACAAAGATACAGAAAGGCGGCTCATTGCTGGCGTCAGAGATGGACCCTCTGCATGTCATGATGGAGAAAAGGTTGTTGTAGTTTACCTCTGGATAATAAGGTTGACCCATTGATAAATTACGGTCGCTCTACTTTGCACATTTTCCATTTTGTCTATATTATGATTCTACTTCACTCTTTTTCTTCTCTTACTTTGTATTTGTTATTATTATCACAAATTTTATTGTAGTTTTTCCTTTTCACTAATTTACTTCTTTACTTCTTACTTCTTCAACAATTGTGAGAAAAAACTATTTTCCTGCGGCCATCATCAAAGCTTTTTTCTGATTTGGATTTTCTTTCGCTAATTTCCAGGAAATTTGCTTAAACGTGCTCTACATTTCGGTGGAAAAACAATAATTCACCACCTGGGACGAAGTTGCCTCCAGGTGGAAGCTGGGTGGAGTCAAAAGCAGACTTTCTCTACCATTTCACCAAAGGACTGAAGTTAGCCAGAAGGCATCGGATTTAGTTTTTCATGCATCCTGTTTGAAATGTTCCTCCTTCACTTTTAAAACCTAATCCATATTTCAGGAGTGGACTTCTTAAGAGCCGTCTGCTTCGTAAGAAGTCACTGTTGAGCCTGTTGAATGACAGATGCTCAATTTCTATCACTTGACGAGGAGTTGGTTTACAAGTTTTTGTGTTTGAGATCATCCTCGTTAAAGCGGACCTGCATCAGTGTTTCGTTTTCACTTCACTTCATGCAGCTGCAGTCATGAAGCCATCGTTGTGAACTGACTCCTTGCTCTTTCCCAGCCTCAGTGCCCTTCTCTGCTTCTACTTAAAGTGCCTCTTCTTGCAAGTTCTAACAATCCCCTTTGTCAAACAATTGCGATGCTGCTCACGTGCTCGTGGTCAATACTGAAGAGGGTTTTGATCATTTTAATTGCCCCTTTGACTGCTCTTGATGATACTCTTCCTTTGAAGAGGGAAAACCCTGCCATTTGAAAACACTTCAGCTTGTCGTGTTCGCTTGCCTCTCGCAAAATAAAAGCCAGACTCCCAGCTCCTGTTTTACTCAAATTTGATTTTCATATGATTCACAAGTGGAAATAATTATTGTTGGGAGATTATTAACTCTCTCAGAGCGTTAATAATCATTGATAGCACAAAACTGTTCCATAAGCAGCACCTCCACTTTGTAGATGTCACTGCAGCTTTTGGCAACATAGGCTGTTTGGCTTTGCAGGGAAATTGAGATCGCCTCAGGGACATGCTATATAGCATCTAATGTAACTACAGCAACTCCCAGTAGACATTACACACAGGTTCCCGTAGGTAGGAATTGAGGGCTTATTATTTATTTACACACTGCTTTGACATATTATCCACCAACTTTGTTTTCTAACATAGCATTTGCAGTATATGGTGTATTTATAGTAGCTATATTATCCTATAGGAAGTATCCACTTCATCTTTGGCTGAAATTTCCCATGTGTACCAAATAGATGTGACATAATTGTCTTCTGCGCTGACCTTTTTTTTTTCTTTTATTCCCCCGAGTTGAGGCGGATCTCTACACGTTTCCTCTTTATCCTTTTTTTGTTTGTGACTGAATGAACATACATAGGTGAAATAAACATTTCCATCTGGACAGGTCTGTACCAACAGAACAAAAATGTAGTTTGAACAAAAGAGGCAGTCATTCAGATCAAATTGAACCATGTTTTAGTTTGTGTGCAGTGTGAATTTTTTTGTGTGTGGATAGTTTGGACCTTGGGACCAATTGTGGGAAGTTGAGACACATTAAGCAGTAGAAAAAGAAGCAGAGGCAGCTCACAGGTTTGCTTGCAGTCTCCGCTTTTAACTATATAATGTTTGACCACCAAGAACGTTCATTTGGCACATTCAAAGTGTTAAAGTACTACACCTGAAGTTGCTGATGTAAGTAGAAATAACATATTGATTTAACAGTGGCAACGAAATTAATAAAATTAACCGGTAGCCCATATACATTTTCGGCATTGAACCAGAGAGATATCTGCCGAATTGGCAACCCTTTCCTAATCTGTTTTCCTGTTGGCAACTAAAACAGCTGTTTTTTTTAGGTTGTGTAATTCTCCATCTAAACAATGTGTTCCCACCAGTTTCCATCACCTGTTTCCTCTTTCTATATATATACAAAATCAGCCTGTTTCCACCTCTAGTACTTCTTCCAGTGTTGTCTGTTGAGCCATCTTAGCCATTCAGACCTCAAAATAAATTTTCTACATCCTGCCTGTCCTCTATTTGACCATTTCTTGTCCCGTTGGACTCTAATCCTACTGTGCTCCTTTGGTTGCCTGTTTTGTTTTGATACCTGTTACTGACCTCTGCCAGCCTGTGCTTTCTTTTGTTGTTCGAACAGCGGGACTGTTTTTTTTCTACATGTTTTTCTTCTTTTTGAGAAAATATGCAGCTATTCTGTTGTCTTAGAATATTATTGAATGGATGTTATTTTTGTCCTTGAACTCCTTTATCATTTTTCATTCCGTACCTGCTGATTTTACCTGTTTTGTTTGTTCTGAGTGTGTAATTATTATTATTATTATTATAATTTTTCAAATACTGCAATGTCATGAAAACTAACATCATGAGCAGGATGGTGAAGTCATTTTCTGTCATGCTTACAAACATTGTGTTCTGCTATTCTTATGAAAATGCAAAAAAAACAAGCGCAAACGTAACTGCACCAGCGTTTCAGGTGCACTGTTCCTGCTGAGGCAATGTTGAGCAGAATAGCTCAAACACATCACAGCTTTTAAATTTAAAAAAATCTGCTAGCCTACAAGTACATATCTCAGCATTATACAATAAATGTAATTATTGAACTGTCTTTTTTGATTTGGATGGACTCTGGAAGTGTATTGAGTAAACCCCTTATGGCAATATCCATCCTTATCAAAGCCAATATTGTCCACCTGAATTGCTTCCAAACGGTTCTGGAGAAGTGTAAGTGTCTCCACTGCTCAACTTTATGGAGGTTATATACGCATTTCAGTGAATGTAATGTCACCCCAACACTGTAAGTGTGACCTCTCGACCCATACCGCAGTGAGTTTCTTTATTGGTAATGTCTAAGTCTCATTCCCAGGGGCTGGTGAGATGCCTCACTGACCTATCAGATAAGGGTCAGCCCTGCGGTGATTGGGCAAAGAGAGAATGTGCCTGAGAGCAAACACAAAGATAACATCACCCACCAGCTGAAAGTACAGGGGAGTTTTCTAACCTTTAGAGTCGCACTATAACACAGCGAAGAACCCGAAGAGCTTTCATACAAGTGTGTATTTGTATTAATTAGATGACAATTTGAACCTAATGCAAAACTTAACATGACTCTGCCACTTATGCCTTGTTCACACTTCAGGATTGTAGACCAATTTTACTTCTTTGGAACTTGTCATCAATAGCCTCGGATCAGAGCCATTTCGGAGTTCCATCGGCAGCCGGTGATTGCTATGCGTGAACTCGAGAGGCTTGCCAACACGTCGCAGCCTCCAGCTAAATATCTGATGAATTCTCGACAACCACAGTCAATCAAAACACAGGGTGACGTGGTGAAGGTGGTGAAGGTGCGTGTCGTGGTGAGGGGCCCCTTGAATTAACAAATTTGTAGGTGAAGTATAGAAATACATTTTGTATTAGGCTAAAATTTCAAAAGGTTCCTGGTGAAAGATCGTATAGTGTCCTGCACAAGGAGTTCAGAAGACTTTTAAAGTTGTGCATTCTAAACATGGTATTAGTTAGTAACATTGGTCCTTTTAAATGTCATCCCAGTCAAGACTGGTTCCTGTTGGTCAACAGCACAACTTAGTGTTAAAGTACAACTGTACATGAAATATTCACAGTTATTAAATTGATTGAAATGCATTTATTTCCATGGAAGTTTTAAATTATGTTTCATTAAATACTGTTTAAAAGTAAAAAATACTTAGACAAATTTGAGATGAATGAGATTACAAGCAAACACAGGCATATGTTGGCATAGCATTACCATCAAATTAGAAAAGTCATAATTGAAATTAAAAAAAAATGTTGGCATCCCTTAAAGTAGCAGCTGAAAAGGCTTCAACACGCAGATAATCTGCATTGGTATGGTGCCACTCCCTTGGTGTCGATCATACGATACAGACAATAAAAGGTCGTTTGTCTGCATCAAGGAAACTTTTCCGACTTTGATCCAAGTGTGATCTGAGATTAATTAGCACCCAACAGCGTATGATCACCACAGAGCAATTTATTATCGCCAACTGGTCCACTGGAGCGCTCAGGGGAACGCTCGCAGTGACATCCATCTGCCTGGCCGCTTGTTTTTAATCTCCTCAGGCAGCGAGAGACAGTCAGGGAAGTGACAGCTCTCCCAGCGTGGTGGTTCGGCTTCATACAACAGGAGAGACAGTGCGGAAGGAGCACCTATCAATCCCATATTTCCTCTCCCGTTACATTTGCATTCAGTGTTGGGTTGCAATTCATGGAGTTCCAGCCTCAACTTCCTTTTTGGTTGAACTCATCCACCATTAATAATTGAAATTTAACTAATTCTAATTGGCCCCAACACTCTTGTATTGCTGTTTTTCTGTTATTCCTAAATGATCCATTGTCTCACTGCTTGTCGGAGCTAATTCACACTCCAGCAGCCGATTAGCAAGCCCCACTCTCAACTTCTGCTGGGATGCTGATTGACATGAGTGAATGGACGCCATTCTATAGAGGCTGCCTCTATAGAATCCAGCAGTCTTGACACACCGCTGCCAAACTGACAGGTGAGCTTCTCTCTCAGAATGGGATTAATGACGACTCGCTGTGTAAGGCTGGAGTAGCACAGGACACACACCAGCAGCCACATGGTCTTACACGGTTAAAGTGCATTCATATGATAATCCCTCAGTATTTTATTCTGTTCACAACCAAACCCATTGGTACAACACATGGTTGTATCTCTGGCAGCCATGACCTGTATAAAGAATTCTGTTTGACTTCTGGAAGCATGATCAAGTTATATTTTAAACTTCTGATGACTATCATTTTAAAAGGCCCAGCCAAATGCAGAACCACTAAAACAAGATGGAAATGTTATATATTTGAGTGTTTTGTGTATAAGATTATAAGGTTGCACAGAAATAATAGAAGTCCTGCACCAGCTGTAAGGCCTTCATCATTATATCTATTTAACATTTACCTCACACAGCTAAGACTCTCCCAACATCCATTTTCATAATAGTTCTAGCTCAGATACAGCAGAGTATATTAACACCAGTAGTTCATGTTTACTATCTGGCAGGTAGGAATACATTCAGCTTCAGTCGACTCCAGTGGCTTCGTCTCTTTTAACCAGAGTTGATGCTGCACCAACAAACTCAAATTGAGAGCAAAGATCAGAGTCTGTTACCAGTCTGTTCCTCTTTAAGATAAGGTAAAGGTTCCTTTCTTGTCTCTCGTAGATTAAGGGTGCTGCTGCATCAACCCAGACATTGAGTAACAACGTTAAACACATTAAATAAAGGCATCACATTTGCCTGAGATTAAACACCGAAGCAGTTTAGTTCGAGAACATTCACACTGTTAAGAAATTTCCTAGATGTCAAAGGCGTACTTGTCAACCTTTGAAATCTGGGAAATGTCTTCACAGCGTGAAACCTGAGGGGTCAAGACTATTCGCTATTCACATCACATCTTACAGAACTGTTATGAGCAATGACTGTACGGTTGATGCAGCTCCACTTCTTTCTGCTGAACAAAGAAGAGGCCAAATTATTCTGGATACAGGCGCTGCCATCTTGTGCTGGGGATGTCATTTGCGCAGTGGTGATCCGGCAGTGGAGCCGTGGTATTGAGGTTCTGCCGATATACCTGCCCAACCAACTGTGAGCTCATTTCAGCTGTCAATCATGACCTCTCACCCCATTTCGTTTGCATCATATAACTAATTTAGTTAGCTTGCTAAATGTAAACACTACATGAGTGTCAGAAGAACTACCTAAAATTACAGAAAATATCTTTCGGAAAACATTTATTTGACATGTACGTTTTTTGGCTCATGTCCTATTTACTAACATGGAGGAGGTGGGGGTTTATGGTTTATACTGCAGCCAACCACTAGGGGGTGATTGAAATATTCCGGCCTCACTTTTTGGAACTGTCACATCGTCCATCTTTACTTACATTGGTTGTGACACAGGTTACAACATTACCTTTTGGCTACAGTAACCATTTTATATACATTTCTACTTCAGTTCTCCCAATCCTGACATTTGACACATTGTTCAAAACCAAAACACTTTGAATTTCTGAAAACAAAACTTTATTCAACATATTGCTAAGCCCAATGTGTGGCTTTTCTGATACATTCTGAAAACAAATCCTGTGTGTGTGTGTGTGTGTGTGTGTGTGTGTGTGTGTGTGTGTGTGTGTGTGTGTGTGTGTGTGTGTGTGTGTGTGTGTGTGTGTGTGTGTGTGTGTGAGAGAGAGAGAGAGAGAGAGAGAGAGAGAGAGGGGATATTGACTTTTTACTTGCACTTGGCATCATTTTGCTATAAAAAGTGCAGCAATGTAAAGTCTAATTTATGCCAAATTTGATTTTATCATACTGCATGCTCACAGAAACACACATTGCATGTGCACGGCCACACACATTTGATCAAATATTAAAATGTACACAAACAACTACAAGACACACACCACTCCAATAACAACTATTGGCTGATTGTCATGCAACTGGACATCAACCCCTCCTCCTCCTCTTGTCTCTCTCTGTCTTCACCCACCCACACACACACAGACACAAACAAGCTCACAAATACAACTGATTAATATGCAAAGTATGCACCGCACTAAAACACTGGGGTTGAGCTAATCAAATGGTAATGATTTTCACTAGCAAAACTAATTAAAAATTCCTCAACTCCAGTCATTCAATAACATAGCCATTAAATCACAATAGTGGAGCCAGAGTCTTATTGATATTTTCCTCACACCAGGAGGAACATGTTCTCGTGTGAGAGATGAACCTTTGAAGCCGGGCTTTGAGGCTGAACTTCAAAGAAGCGATAGGTACTAAATGATGAAGGTGGTGAGCTGAGGAGAGAGAGCCCCAACGGCGCAAACGCACTAAGACTCTGATGCAAACATGCATGCAAACATACAAATATTCATTTGCCATAAAAATCCACAACGTGTACGGAGCACCACGCTATTTTAGCATTAGTAAAATTTAACACATGAGGTCATAGTCACATAAACACACAGGCTGGCCGGGCATCAACTGTGAAAATTAAATACAGATTTTCTTGGATTATGGTTGATTGCTCCCTCCGGGTTGAGGATGAGTTTAGGAATCTTGGGGTGATGTTGTATGAGTGAGATGAACAGGCGGGTTGTTGTAGCGTCATTATTAATGCGTGGGTTGCACAGGAGCATTATGGTGAAGAAGGAGCTGAGGTGCAAGGCAAAGTTTTCCATTTTCCAGCAAATCTACCTTCTGACCCT
The DNA here is from genome assembly GCF_009819705.1 of Hippoglossus hippoglossus. Taxonomy (NCBI): domain Eukaryota; kingdom Metazoa; phylum Chordata; class Actinopteri; order Pleuronectiformes; family Pleuronectidae; genus Hippoglossus; species Hippoglossus hippoglossus. The sequence continues at coordinate 15,113,723 of NC_047174.1, forward strand.
CACTTATGGTCATTAGCTGGGTAGTAACTGTAAGAACAACATTCAGAATACAAGTTGCCAAAATGAGTTTTCTCCATCGGACGGCTATGCTCAGCCTTCGAGATAGGGTGAGGAGTTTTGGACATCCTTCATGTTGAAAGGGGACAATTTAGGTTTGGGCATCTAATTTGGACGCCTCCTGGGCACCTTCCATTTGAGGTTTACTGGGCACAGGACCAACAACTCGCTTGAGGGACTTTTTATATCCCATCTGGCCTGGGAATGCCTTAGGATCCCCTAAAAAGAGTGGGACATTGTGGCTGGGGAGAGGGATGTCTGAAATACTCTACTTAGCCAGCTGCCACCATGACCTGATCTGGGATAAGTTAAATACAATGGATGGAATGATGGATGGTCGTATGTTCTTGGATCTTTGTACCATAGGATCAGACTGTCGACATCCTGTTCCAGACCAGCCAAAGGTTGAATTTATCCTCTAATTGAACGCCATGGACTTGCAACATACTGTGTTTGAAATATGAAGAACTACAATATAAGTCAAAGCTGAGCCATGTCCATTGTGAGCAAGGAATATACTGAATATACTGACAGAGAGGTAATCGTATGGCTCATTTGATCGACGGTTAATAGGATAAACTACATGATGGTTGATTGAGGAGGAGATATCCTGAAATATACCATGTTACAATCATAAATTCACCTTTGACCCACAAAGCTCAAGAAAATAGGGTGAAATCCCAAACCTGCAGGCCAGATGTGAGTTAACCGCTCAATTAAACTATCTACTGGACTACACTTGGAAGATCGAAGACATATCACCTCTTTCTCAAGGGGCTTTATTAGTTTTATTGGCTGATGAGTGATCCCAGCCATTAAAAAACCTCCCTGGGCTACTCAGGTAAAAGTCATTAAGGTTAGATGGCAGCCATGTGAAAGTTCTCAGAGTCCCCAGAATCAATGTGGGAACTGAATCACATGGGAAGAGGTGAGAGGACAAGAGTAAAGATGAGTCGCTGCATTAATGCGACTTTCTTGTTTGTTTGGTTTGATAGACAGTTCATAGCCTCTTTTAAACGATTTTCAACCCATCCGTCCAGTCTGTATATCCATGGCATCTAATGTGTACATGTGGTGAAGGGAAAATGCATTTGATATGTAATAGAGGATGAAATTACCTGACTGGTACCCAACCATTGGACCCATCTGAACAGGCATGACTTTTTAAAGATAAATGTCATTTATCCAAACAGCTAGCCACAGATTTCCGTGATACCAAGTAAATCTATCCATCATCTATACCGATTATCCTTTGAGGGTCAGGTGGGGGTTGGAGCTAATCCCAGCTGACATTGGGTAAGAGGCGGGGGACACCCTGGACCGGTCGACAGCGTATTGCAGGCCTGACATTTAGAGACAAACAACTATTCACTCCCACATTCACACATGCAGACATTGGGAGAATATGTCAACTACACACAGGAAGTGGTTTGAACCCAGAACGTTCTTGCTTTAAAGGCAACACTGGTAATCACTGTCACACTGTACCGCCCTACTAAGTCCATCTTGTGCCAAATTCAGGCTGTGCCATCAGCCCAATAGTGGCCTGATCCCAGTAGATGGGGAGGCATATGACAATGGCTGCCAGGTGTAACAATTGCCAATTTCAGTCTGCGTTGTATTTCACAGTGGGCAGCCAACTCAACATCTGAGATGCCTCATAGCATCTCATCAAAAAGAGGAGTGTGTCAGATTTTTTTGGCCTTCTTCCTCCTATTTTGACAAAATCATCCACTGAGCGTTCACAGCACAGAGCTCTACACACGCTGAAGCAAAAGAGAAATTATGGTTCAATTACATTTCAGTGATCCCTCGAGTCTTTCTACCAAATAGAAAGGCCACAGTCGACACCCTCACAGTGGAGGGAGGTTGAATCCGGTTCTCCTCTGTTTTTATGAACTGTGTCCACATAGGTAAACAGACATTGTTGGAGTAGTTAAGAGAAACCTTGTAGATCACCAGGGTTCAACATGAAGCGTGCCATGTCTCTCTCATGTGCTTTTGTGCTGTGGTGACTGAATGTGACACTACATTTTAGTTTTAAGATACTTTACTGTTGCCAGGTTTACGCCTGCTGTCCACAATACTCCAGAGCTTTAAGTTTGGAAATGCTGCTGGCCCTATTTTACTTTGGAAACTCCAGGGCTGCATAGTAGAACAAAGGGACAAACACAAAAACATTGTGAAATGACGATACAGTCACCAGCATCTGCTTACTGGTTGGTTCTGATCAGTCACAACTGACTCAAAGCAAAACATTGTTACTACTCAAACTCACAATGCTTACTCTTCATCACTGTTGTTTCTCATTGCAAGCACCTGCAGAGGAAACATTCTGCTTCCTGTGTACACTGGTACACACATGCCCAGTGTACGTGAATTGTCACGTGATAAGCGCTTACAGATGTGTTAGTATGGGAAGGGATTATAACTGATTCGGAGCTAAAACGCTCAAGTGGAAGTAGATGGTTTTAGTTTGAAATGAAAACGCATTAGCATGGGTGTAGCCACAGTGATGCAGACAGATGCCGAACAGAAATGCGCTCCTCATGTTTAGGTGCTAATTACAATGCCTGTAACTACAATAACTGCGGTAAAGGCTTCACTTGCTGCGGGAGTGAAACCATAAAGGTAATGAGCCCCTAACTAGAGCAATGATAATTAACAGCGGTGCTTAGATGGCAAGTTGAAACGAGGCAAAACATGCATATCATGTCATTTTTTGATTCTTTAAAAACTACTAAACTTCCTATTTCAATTGTATTTATGTCATGCTGTTAATCCTTCGATTCCTATTTTATATGTTTAGAAAAAGTGGGAGCTGCCTCGCTACACTTTTATCTCCTGTTCCATTTTAAATATTGCAGGCACAGTGACAGAAGTGTAGAAAAGTTCCCCTTCTGTGTTCTCTTCAGATTCATTTGCCTGTTACAGCCAGGCAGACATTTATTGTTCTTGTCTCTGTGCAGTCTGGCACACCTTCATCATTTGACCCTGTAAGAACAAGCACTGCAGCCTTTGTCCAATGGACTATGTAGCAGTGGTCTCTCCTCATCCATTGCTTATTTCCTGCTGATGTCCGGAGTTTCCGAGCAGTTCTTTCCTCCCCTGAATGAAGAAATCAATGCACACACAGGCCTCCCTCGTGCTCTCCAAACCATTTAAATCGGTCTCAGGCAGATGAAGATGATAAAACATGTGTTTCTTTGGGGTTTCCATCTGTTTCTATTCTTCACTATTATTGGTTTCTGTCTCCCTCTCCTTTCTCCTCACTATCCCCCTTCATCTATGTGTGTGTTATACATTTGTGTGTGTGAGAGTGCTTGTACACACATCTCCTATGGATTCATGCTCGCTTATGTCATGTGTTTGCGTTGTTTGCTCATGTGCGTACCTGATTCTTACTTTGCACGTTTGGCTGTTTGTGTGTTTTCACAGTGAGTCAGTCCCCGGGGCCTTGTTTGCACCTCACACTGTCAAGGCCCTCTTGCCACTCACCTGCTTTTCACACATTGTTTCTGGTTTGTGATCTTGTTAAGCCTCTTGATGTAACTCCACCTTTATCCACTGCCAAAAGAGAACAGCAACGGAGATGAATAATACAATGGAGTGCTGGGATGTTACAGGAAAGTCAAGGGTTTCTCTCTGTGCACCCGCGCTGTGTCACTGTGCAGGCTTCGAACGTACAGTGGCTGGATTAGGAAAGAACTGCTCAAGCAGTGGCAAAGGGCAAAAATAAAAAATCAATCTTGTAATCCACCACTCGGGTGTTGATTACATGAATAAACAATTGGAAGTCAGGGCTCCTGTGCCATCTGTACCGCAGCACACTAAGAAAATAATCTATCTAATTTCCCTGGTGACCACAGGTGCTATCATTTATCCCCTCCAGAGAGACTTCTAAAGTAGATAAATGCACTTCTGAGATAAACCTACCTTACCATATGTGCCCCAGCGTGCCGCCTTATGGGGGAGAGAGGGGGGAGGGGTCATTCTGTGTCTTTGTTTCCTTTGCTTCTTAATACTCAGACGCCAAAGTTTCATCCATCAGTTTCAGTGGGAGAGTGTTGCACGCCGATGCAAACCCTTTTCTTACACCAAGCAGAGAGGGAACTGAAACTGCTCAGTTGTGGTGTAACATCACATCATGTTAAAGTTATGCTGCTATATCTGTTCTCAGGGGGTGATAACTGTATATATTATATTTAGTCCATCTACAGGATCTAAACGAAGCGCTGTGTAGCTAATGCGATTTGACAACCTGTGCGCTTGTGCATGTATGTTTGCATGTGCACGTGTGTGATTATCCAGCGCAGATAGAGCCATGAAGCTGCCCTGTGCCGTGTGCTCTCCCCCTGGTGTTTCTCCCGTACAGAGCTGGCATTTTAATGCATGCTGGCGTGACTACACCAAGGACTCTCGGTCTGTTACTCCATCATCACGGTTTATTTTCTCTGTCTTTATCTCCTCCTATTTTCCCTCCCATTGAAGAACTCTTCTTCTTCATTCCTCCCTTATTTTCCCTTCCCTGCAGGGCTGTCAACTCTCCTCGGCGCATATCCCATTTCGCATTCCTCCCAGAGGACTCGCATCGCACCAGTAGCTAACATCTATTGGTAATATTATCTACCTGGACTTGAACTTTTGTGACCTCTCACCCCTGGGGACTTGGACATGCTGTATCAAGGCCCTCATTGGTCACGGGTGGCCCCAGATGCTCGTGACTGTTCTAGCCTATAAGCTGAAGCAGAATATGAGCGTATACATAATTCATACAGTCAAGTCATGCGGCCTTGAGCGATGCTGCTGAGAAAGTTAAGTGTAGAGCGCAGCCGACCAGGAGGAGGTCTGTGTGCAGCTGCCAGTGCAACAGTTTGCTCGTTGTAAAATTTGATCTCGGAGCTAATTGAACCTGACGTGAGTCGAGAGTGCAGCGTGGTGCGGTGCGCTGAGAAGCAGCGGGGTTGCTCTGAGTTTGATGTTCCTAAAAGGTGCTTTTTGAAAATGGCTGCTCTAAGGGATCTTTAATGGGTCCCCAGGTATGTGTTCGTAAGCGGAGGCAGATTTGAGCTGTCAGGTACATTAACAGTGTCCGACCTCTGTTTCTTTATATTTATTCTGGTTTAAGGTTGTTTTTCTCTTTTTCTGTATTTTACACTCCTTCCAACACATGCACGCAATCATCAACACAGTGTGCAACATTGAGCAAACAGGGCGCTCCAGCATGGACACCAAGTTTTTGCAGGTCTCCCAAACCAAATACGAGCAGGGACTGGGGCGAGAAGGGGAAGAAATTATTAAAATGTGCCAGGGCCACATCGTGCTCTTGGAGTAATTAAGTCGACAGCAATTTGGGTCCAGCGGCTCTGTATGGAGTGTGTAATGTATTTCAATAGCGACAGTGCACAGCGGCAAACAGGCTCGTGGTCACGCTCTCTCCCTCAGCTAATCCTGTGCTGACCACTCTGATGGGGCGTGAGTCCAGCCCTGCTGCCTGGCTGTCATTTTTCTGGGAAAAGGAGGGACGAGCAGGCGGATGGACGCAGGGAGACAGCAACAGAGGGACCAGCCTGTTTGTTTTCCTGTGTTGCCACTCACTTGTCTGCATGTGCGCACGCATACACACTTACCGACATACAGCACTGATTGTCATTTTTTTGTATGCGCGCGTGAGATTTCGAGAGCCTGTGTGGTTACGAGCCGGCATGTGTGTTGGTGCGTATCTTCCCCAAATGTTTACTCAGTCCGCAGTGAATAAACGCTCCGACCACTCCATGCGTACAGAGGAGGGTTTTTCAGCATCAGCTCGGGCTCTGAGCCCATCCACTCTCATCCGGCCACAATGGCTAATCCTGACACAGGCAGCAGCGGCGAGCAATCAGCACTCACAGCCCAGAACATAATGGAAACCTGCCTGGCTGCCTGTCTGGCTGGATGTCTGTGTGGATGACTGGCAGGCCAGCTCCTTATCTGGATGTCTGCCGTTTGAGCCTCTGTGGCTGTTTCGATGGCCGGGTAGACCGTGTGTTGGACCGCTGGTTAGGTGAAGTCTCTGTGTCTATATACAGGGAGAAGTAAAGCACTCAAAAAACTGCAGTGAGCGAATGATGAGAGAAACAAAGAAAAAACTTGCTGATCAATTGGGTCCTTTCTCAAGGTGCCTGCACATTATTTAATGAATGTTAACATAAATAACTACATGTGTGTGTCTCTCTGTCTGCCAGGCTGCTTACTGTGAGAGTCTGCTGGGCTGAAGTGCTGATGCAAGATAACCGGCCAGTTATTCCTAGTTCAGCATCTCTGTGTGATAATTCATGTTTATATTCTCTGGTCAGTTGAAAAAGTGTTGTGGTGACATATTTTTCAGGTTTTTAGTCATGCTAGCAGCGTGGCAGAAGGGAGGATGGTGTTGGTGCCTCTCATGTAGCCTATGATTAGACATTTAGATATGTTCATCTTTGATGTTTGAAAACCCCAGATGGATCTTTAAGAACACTTACCACTGATGGATTTCTAGAATCCCTGAAGTCTCTTGTAATTATCCAGACTAAAAAGTATTCCAATCTGTCCATAGACCTGTTTCCTCGGTCAAAACGAGTTGGGCAGCCTGCCGACCATGTGGATGGGAAAACACTGCTGCAACATGACAACAGGGTTAGCTTTTCATCCGGATGATTAGAAAAGTGACAATTCTGAACATACTGCCGTAAACGTGCTAACCCTTTTCAAATGGATTTGTCAAAAATTGCAGGTTAAGTATCTTTTAGAGAAACCGCGATGGTTACCTCTGAATGTCGGCTGATGGACAGTCGTGTCCGTGAGGAAATATCTCAACGACTACTGGAGGACAATGTGTGCAAAATGTAAAGAGAGAGAAAAGTTAATTCCAGTACACAGTTATCACCAGTATGGATTTACCGACAAGGTCGATATTTCAGTCACAAGGACCTATCTGAAAACTTATCAACCATAAAATGACAAAGTGCTTAAATAATACAGACCCTGATTGCATATAATCCACAACAGCCAAAGGTCAGTGTCCAGACTTCTTCACCAAGAGTTGAGTCTATATAAATACAGTATATACTTATAAGATAGCCTAAGTTTATAGTATATACATGTCCTATAGAATCCCATGACATTGAACTTCTCCATGTTCATAAAGCAAACAAAACTCAGAAGGATAGACTCACTCTTTGGAACATGCAGCCATTAGATCCAGCAGTGGTGTGGGAAGGGTCTTTTTAGGGCATTCAAAATGGAAGAGGGAACAGAGCATGGAGTCATACACACTTATAATCATTAAAAAGTCTATGTGCGATAATTGGTTAAAGTTCGTTTGAACTGGATATTTCACAGGAAGACCCTAAAATGCAGGTCCTCATTTAGTCCTAAATCTGAAAGAGTGTGTCGTTCAGTAATGGAGAGCTGCCTTCAAGTCACCGCTTTGTCTGGAAACTAACCCTTAGTTCTGGTACATCAATAGTATATCAGAGGATGTTGCCTCTATGCAAAATGAAGGGCAACTGCACTGTCATTGTTATTTTGATGAGATATTCAAATCTAATGTTTTTACAGGAGATCGAGTCCAGGATTTCCTATTATTTTACAATAAGACACTGAAGGTAATACAAGTTGTGACATTGACACGATCTTGTTAAGTTACCCACTTGAATTAGAGGCGATATGAATGTACGAGTGATGTAGCGTAATTTGTTTTGCAGGTTTCTGCCTCTACTTTATGCTCAGACGTTCTTTGCACATTAACTTGTATGTCACTGTCCTCTCTGAATATCCAAGGTCATACACTGTGGGAATTATACGCTCTTGAATCTCCATAATAATTATTTGCCATATTGAAGTTGTTCTTCACCGTATTCTTGATCCTTGAATCCTAACATCATAATATCCATCCATATTATGGAATCGAGTGTGCTACATACAGATCCTTCATAGTCTGTAAAGTCTGAGGCCATTTTGCAAAACCCTTGGAAGAGTGGTCTCCGACTTTTGGACTCAAACTGTGTGTGGTGTTCTTCTCTAGTCCATCTTTTAATCAAGCACCTGAAGTGTTGCCATTTTAAACTGACTGACTCTTTCCCCTGAATGCCTCTTGTGTGGGAATTTTTTTAAATAGAGTTACAAACCTCTGTACCTGAGTCCCATTGTTCACAGCCACTTTGTGGACAGGCAATTTTACCTCTCAAAGCCAAACAGCCTCTGTTCTCTATGTGTCACCAACCTCCCATAACCCTTATTACTTCAAATATAAGCTCCCCAGTATTATTGCCTTTCACGTGTTGTATTTTGGTCTAAAAGACTGCGGTGCACATTTTACCAGAAAGCTGAGCTGTATTACAGTAGATGTGTTTTTCCTGCGGTACCTTTCAAATATTGGATCACAGCAAATAGTCTTTAATGGGAGGAAATAGGTCTGTCCCTGGGGCTTGTTGCACAGAGGCAGCCCCAGTGCTTCAGACCTGCCTCTCTTTCCCTCTCTCTCACTCACTCACTCTCTCTTTCCCCTCCTCTTTCGTCGCTCCCTATTACGCTGCCGTTTGATGCTTACACTCACGCTACAGTTTGTGAGCATGCACCATTGTGCACGCCAAAGCTTTCCCATAATGAGGCCAGAGGTTGTCGTTAAGGCAAAAGAGCCAGAGCTGTGTGTGTGTGTGTGTGTGTGTGTGTGTGTGTGTGTGTGTGTGTGTGTGTGTGTGTGTGTGCGTGTGCGTGTGCGTGTGTGCGTGTGAGGGGATGTAATACAAGACTTGCTGTATGATCAAGGTCTGCTGTCACAGCTTGACGACAGGCCAAGGCAGTCACTATTGTGTTAGCACAAACTTAGGGTTCAAAGGTCATTAAATCCAATTTACTTTTTCCCATCCAGAACGTTAGGTATGGGGAGAAGATTTGTAGTCACCTGTGACATCGAGTAAAGATGGTTCCTACAAACGTAAGGCCATGCAACAACATAGCACAGGGACGGTAGCCATTTTCTTTTTTCTTTATTTTTTTACAATAGCCACAAACAAAGACAAAGCCCTTTCACACCAGATAAGTCTATTCCTGTCTTTGTGTGCTCAGAGGTGTGTGAAAAGACACTTTGCATAAGCCAGTCCCATCTACATGCGGCGAGCTTTAGAGAGATGGAGCGAGGGAGTAAACAGGATTCCCTCTGGCTGCTACTTTCACCTGCTGGGGGTGGACGGCAAAACCAAGGCCAAACTCACAGAGCTAAAGGCTTTTCATGCGAAGCTCCGGTTTTCGGCTGAAAAACTTAGACGCCGATGAATTAAATATGACTTGATGAATACCGTATGACTGTTTGTGCGAAGGCTGCAAAATATTCATGAGGGGAAAAATTGCGATCAACACTTTTTTTTTGTTTTTGTGTGTGTGAATTTTGAGAATTTTAAATCACTTGCACTTGACATGGATGTGGCAACTTCTGATTCCCGTCTTGCAACGTGTGCAACAGCTCTTTGTCTGGATTTGAAATGCAAATGAATTCCGTGACCTGCATTTGCACTTTGTTATTTTCCATTTTCAACCATTTATGAAAAATGAAAATGTTTTCAACCGTTTCATCCTCCTGTTGGAAACTTCTCAACCTTGTCTCACCTACGATGTATTATTATCATTTACTAATTCGGCTGTACATGTAAAACAATAAGATTCATTGGTTCTCAGTTTTGTTCATTCCCACCTTGCCAAGCTCTCTCTCTCTCTCTCGGCTGCAGGTGTCCACCTCTCATTTACACCAATCTCAACTAACAGGCCGTCAACAGCAGCCAGAGGGTTTCATCATGCAATATTGAAGATTTCCATTAGTGCGAGATTGTTTGGAGGAACTGTGAAAACTGCTCCCGCATCAGGACAGACATGAACCATCATCGCAAAAAGGGCAGACGAGCAGCCAGGAGGAGCTGGGGGGTCGGTAGTGGAGGAGTTCGCAGGGGGGGGGGGGGGTTAAAGGAAACAGTGAAAACAGATCAATATTGAATAAAAAAAGGAATTCAGTTGACATGAAAATATCAGCAAGTGTTTCTCTCGCCTCACGTTTCCTGTCTGGCAGAAAGCGAGACGACTTCCCGTGAGAGTGTCGTTGAGGGAGCTTCCAGCGCAGCAGGCAGCCTGACTCATCCTCTGTCTGTTTGACTGGTGCACACAGATTCAAACACAGACACATTTCATCCACATTCCTCAACAGTGCTGGCACAGCTGACTGGTTACCGTGTGTGTCTCTCTGATTCAAAGGAAGCGGTGACGCGCAGATTTGTTTGCACATGTAAATATACATATTTTCTCCACATTGACAGTTTGTTTCCAGCATATAGAGATCTCAGTGCACATTTACAGATTCATTTTTACATTTACACTTTCTTGTAAGCATTCACAAATCTTAATACACATACAGATTTACAGATCTCAGTACACATTTAGTCTATTTTACACATTTACAATTGTCGATAAAAAATTACAAATTTGTTTGCATAATTACAGATTCTTTCATGCATTCACAAATCTCAGCTCTTATTTACATACTTGTTTGCATGTTTACAGATTCTTTTACACATTCACAATCCTCAGTACACTTGGAAATCTGAACACACACTCGTAGCACACACATATAGTTTGAGATACAGATTTGAAACTCTCAGCACACATTTTCTAATAATATTCCTTCAATTCTGCTACTTTCCAGAAGAGAAAAAAATATATTTAAACTATAAATAATGGCAGAAAAACTCACAATGGCAGCTTAAGGCTACTGGCAACAATTTACATGATAAAATCTGTACAGTAAGACATATTTTGACCTCTGGAAAGTTTAAGAAAACTGCAGAATGGTTCTGGAGTTTAAATTCATTTATGAATAACAGTATTAACTCTATAGAAACCTGTATATACCGCTGATGAAAAGCCAATGTTTGATGCCACTACACTCTAAATTGCACGAATTGAAGAATAAAGCATAGAATAGACTGTAGTGCTTTGCACTTCCTCCCAAAATCCCAATGTTAGAGTGAGCTGAAAGAATTTCCTCCATCAAAAGCTTTGGATGCAGTTATCTCACAAAATCAGCAATTAACTACAAAGAAGCAGAGACAATTCAGTGAATTAGGCAACCTAATTAACTTTCACCATGAGAATGTTTTTCTGGCAAAACACTTCTGATAGCAGCACAGACACTCGCCCGCGCGCGCGTGTGTGTGTGTGTGTGTGTGTGTGTGTGTGTGCAGGTATACGCTTACATGCCCTGTGCTGTTGGTTTGTGTGTTAGTTCGTTTTCTACTTTCATTAGACACATAAGGACTCACTGTTGTCCTCTGCCCAGCTGTGAAAGTAACAGCCTCCAGGTACATTGATGCTCCATTAATTCTGTGGCTTTGTGTTGTCTTCTGCACGTACACAATCACGCCTACACACACACACACACACACACACACACACACACACACACACACACACACACACACACACACACACACACACACACACACACACACACACACACAAGCATAAGTGCAGTCTCTCCATTTACGCTAGCAGTTACTAACATCATGAGCTCCTGAGAGGGGCTTTCTATCACTGTCTCCTGTAAAGTGGAGCCCTGTGTTTGGTGCCACATTAATATTTGGAACACTCGCCTGTTGGTCTAATCGCATGAGTTATTATTATTCTGAGCAATTAATCCGATGATGACCTTGAGAAGAAAAAGGCTGTAGGTCACGGAATATTGATCTAACGAGTCCACTCATCCAGTTTTCTTTGATTATGCTCTCACACACTCTCGGGCCTCGTCAGTAGTCATACCTTTAACTGTGGCCCCTGAGAAGGAGACCGATCTCAGCAGGCGACAGCTATCAATCCAGCCCTGGGGTCGATGGAGGGATAGAAGAAAACCTCTTTCATCTTCCCTCTGACTTTGGCTCAATCTCTCTCTCTCTTTGTGCTCACTCTCCCTCCTTTTAACCTTCCCGTGACTGCACTAGTCTGAGGAAGTTCTTCAAGTCGGTTCTGCAGCAGATGCACTGGCACATCTTTGTTCCCCCGCCCGTTTACTACTATCACCCCCTCCTCACACTGATTTGTGTGAATGTTCTGTCACACACTTGTGGATGAGGATGCAAATCAGCAGAAGAAGATGAGACCCGAGAGAAGTGAAAAAAAAGAAGACGTTTTGGCATCTAGCTCTTCAGTGATGTTCATGTTTTGCCTGTAAGTACTTGTTGAATGTCTTGGCTGTGTACACAAGCAATCACTCACATCCACTTTCAGCCAAGACTCTGTGTATTTATGGTTATGGCCTGATTGGAGAATTATTCTCCCTGTGTAAAAGTACATTTCAAGCACCTGTTGTGGTCTTAGACAGTTCAATTATTATTTGGAAATATGAGCAACTCTCTCTCAAAGCCAGAAATTAGAAAAGCTATGTAGGACATAATAAAAAATGGGCCAAACCAAGGATCACTCATTTTATACCCGTTTTAGTGGAGGCACAGCAAGGTTTCTATTTGCCAGAAGGAGTGCTTTAGTGCTTTGTCATTTTCACACCAGCATTATTTCCATCTCTTTTTGCAGTTCCCCCTCCCACCAATGTTCCCTCCCTCCCTCCCTCCCTCCCTCCCTCCACACTTCTAGACAATGTTGGCATCACAGTGTTTTCCTCCTCTCTTCAGGCCCCAGGGGAAAATCCTGGTTTCTGCCCCCACCCATTACCTCATCATCATCCATCTGGGAGGCAGGATTAGCACTGCATGGGACATTAGGCCCATTACCCAATCATGACAGGCCACCAGCCCCGGCCCACGGACTCTCCCCCTTGCTCTCACACCGTGCTCCAACTTGTACTTAACACAAATTACAAAAGTGTTTGGGCCATATCAGTCTTTCACTGGGTCTTACATGATTAAATTACGTTGGAGTCATTTTTCCCAATGTCACATGTTCTTCACTTCTTGTCTAAACTACCAAGCTTGCTCTGCCAGATATGGAGCGTTAATTATTATTCTGTGTAAGCCTGTATTAACTATAAATGTAGTGAGACATTCGATGGTTTGAGACAAAGACTTTTGTGGGGTTTTTCCTTAGTGTATGTTGCCTCTACACACATTTTTGAAAATGTTCCTCTAATCCAATAAAGAGGAGGACAGTATCACTAACTCTGTTGGGTTAGGGTGTAGATGTTTGAATTGTACCATTTGTTTTAACATGTTCTCAGCATAAAACAATGCAAATGAGTTTGTCAGTGTTGTAATAACTTTGCTAAACTTACTTATGTGGGCCACTCTACAACTTTACCCCAACAGATCCATGAGTAACACCCAACAAACGACCTCAGCACTAGTTGTTCAATCGACCATGCTCTAGGGATTAATGGCAGATCAGGCACCAATGGCACATTGCACCTCCTACAGGATCCAATCATGAAATGTGAGCTGGAATGTTGAGTCTCAGACTCAGTGAGCGGTATTAGCCCTGTGGTAATGCAATTATTATATGTGTTTTATTAGTTAATTTGCTGTTCAGTTACCATCATCATCACCCAGTGCTTTTGCTGTTGTATTTTTGGTTTTGGAAAAAGAAGACACCACCCTCGTGAGGGAGTGAAACTACAAACTCTAAAGTGATTCAGCAGTTCAAAGACAATGGACCAGTGCATTGGTTATACCCCTGTCGCCTGGTTCAATCCTGATTTGGCCAGGGCCTTTCTTTTGGGGGGGGTCTCTGTGTTCTCCTCATGTCTATGTGGATTCTCTTTACGTACCCTGGCTTCCTCCTCCAGTCTAAAGATTGCAGTCAGGGGTTAGGTTAATTGTTGATTCTAAAATGACTATAGGAGTCAATGCGAGTGTGAATGGTTGTTTATCACTGTGACAGCCCTGTAATACGCCGGCAACCTGACCAGGGGGAACCTCATCTCTTCTCAACCTGGGACTGGCGCCAGCCCCCAACAACCCTTAACAGGATAGATGATATAGATAATGGATGGATGGATAGAAAAAGACTAATGGTCCTTTTTTTGTATGCTACTCTAACATTTATCTCATTCATTTCAAGTAAGTTCTTCAGTTGGAGTATTCCAAATTGAAATTTCTTTAATTCATGCTAATTTCATCCGTGTGCAATAATCCTAGAGACACAAAGTCCCTCTGTAATTTTGTTTCAGAACGACTTTGAAATTAGTTTCATTATTAAGGACCTGACATTTGCCAGATAGTTTTTCCTCTGTTCAAACCACTTCAACGGCTCACAAAGACACGCACTGTACAACGTGCACCCTGACTGCACATACTGTGCCATGACAGCCACAGAGGAAATGCATCAGATGAGGAGATGAAAAAGAAGACATCCCACATTCAGACTGCGGTTGAGGTTAGAGACCAGAGTGCACAGACATCACAGCAAATCTTAAAGTCAATTTGAGTTTTAATGATGCTTTGGAAAACATGTCAGACGAAAAAGCCAACAACCCCCGGAGCACTCACAACTCGACTCAAAACTAATTTGTAAAGTGCAGAGAAAAGTGGATTGCCTCAAATATGTGATGTCCTGAAAAGCGACTGTATGGAAGAAATCTATTGTTAGTCTGTCACAGTAATTTCTGACTCGTCCTCCCAATCAGAATAATCAGAATAATCAACTGATGGTTTCTAGGGTGCATGAGGATGTGTGTGTTTGTATGCGCCACATATGTGTTTGTACAGTATCGCGTGGGTCTGTGTGTGTTCTGGGGGGCGAGTGGGGGTCTGAATGTCACTCTTTGACAGTGCAGCCAGGATCTAGCAGGGATTTAGTGGTTTTGATCCACAGTGTGAGTGACTGTCGGGCCCACAGACAGGACAGAGGGTGTAACTGCCCTCAAACCCCAAACTAATCTACTCATGGTGTTATCTCCCTGCTAAAGGAGCTTACAGAGCCACTGTCTACCCCAGGGGGGCCCCCCAGATGTACAGTAGACTCCACACACACCGACACACTGATGCCACTCCTTCTTGTAATTATACGACGGTATCATTTCCTTGCAACTTGACAAAAAAATTGTGTAGGACAAAAAACTACCGCGACCACAACAAAAAGAGCAAACAGCAGATTCATTTCTGGGAGACTAGCTGAATCTTGTTTCCTGCCCCAGAGTAGGACAACACGCAGCGAGGCGTACCAAGGGAAATCTACAGACGTTCAGCTTATCCCCTGTAAATGTATTATCTCGTGCAGATGTTGTAAAGTTATTCCAACTGTTACCCCTCCTCCACAATGCCTGCACATCCGCCCCTCTCCCCAGTGCGGGATACTTAATACATTGTGGACTCGCGGACAGATGATCCCTAAATAAATGTACTGTCCTACTTCACATGCTGGGATGGTGGTAATGCAATAAGCCTGTGTAAGTAGAGGGTGCACCGACTGAGCACTGATCCCAATTCAGCTGGTTCACTATGTTAACAAGAGGGGGGACTAAAGATCACGCACTCTGGTAATGGCTTTGAATAAATCTATACATAAGAATTTTCAAACTCTGTGAGACTTTGAAAAGTACCTACTTTTTTTCCCTTATCACTGATATCTGGGAATCTTCCAACCTTTCAGTTCGTGGAACATCTCAGCCTTTTGGGAAATACACACTCACCTTCTTGCCTCGTGTTGGATTGAATAAAACCTGCTATCACCCTCATGTCCGTCTAGAATCTGGAGCTATGGCCAGCAGCTGATTAGTTTAGCATAACACACTTACACTTTGTCCTGTCCGTACGAAAAGGGAAATGTAAAAGATGACAATTTGTGTTTATGTGTTTATGATTTTGAGCTATTCTGGCAGCCTCTCCCTCTTTCATTCATCTATTATTACTGGAAATAGCAATAGTAATTTTCTGGATTAAAAAAAAAAAATCCATCCCAGTCTCAGTTGGTGGTGGAAATTACTAAATAAATTAGAATCTAAAATAGGAATCGCCCTCGACAAAATGTCATCATTGTGAATTGTGCACAATCTGTTGTGCCTTCCATTTATGCTCAACGTTAGAAACGCGTACAGAAATGGACAGAGCCTTCCGTACTCTGCGTTCATTTCGTCTGTATTGGTGAACGTCTTCAGAAAGCTTAAAGGGCCCATATTTTACACCTTTCTGGGATTTAACTTGAGGTATTGGTACCCCTAAGATGATATATCAGTGGTTTAAAGTCAACAAAACTGTTGCAATGTGTATTTCCATTTCCTCTCTTCTTCTGATTGACTGTTTTCATACTTTAAGGGTCCCTACTGACCCCCTTCAAGTAAATACGGATAGTATAAGCCCAGAAAATGTATTTTACACAATATGGGCCCTTTAAGGATTTAGGCCAAACAGGAGCAGTACCACCAGTAATCATGGGGGGCAGTTTAGCCAATAGATCTAGCGAGAAGATCATGGATACAGGAAAGAAATTCCAACAAAGAATGCTTTTCCAATATTTAATGGCCTCAAAGACCACCGTCATTTACAACATGGCTTTTCTCTTCTTTTTTAAGGAGGTAAGCCACCTTGTTGTCAGAAACCTTCGACTCTGCACTGCCCTCTAGTTGAAGTGTTGATTATATAAGATTCATGCCAACGTAAAGGCCACATGGAAGTAAGTTAGCTGTGACGGTTACATCGTCACGTATCTCTTTTCATACGTTAGGGCAGCAGAAAGTAGGCCAAGGTGTTGATTGGAGCCTCAACAACATATGACAGCATGAGGAGATGAGAGTACATGTGATCTTCATGGGTGTTTTCTAGCTGTTTTTGCTGAGTCCTCACTCCCACTCTCTAGAGGTGAGAGCCAATTGAGTGAGTGAGAGAGATGGAGAGAGAGATAGAGAGAGAGAGAGAGGGAGGGAGAGAGAGAGAGAGAGAGAAGAGCAAACGAGGCGGGGACAACACTCTTACATAACATCTGCTGCTGCTGCACGACACTTTTGGTCACGCTCTGAATATCTACTCCTCAGTCCACCATCACAAAGAGGTGTGATTGAGTGAGTGTGTGTGTTTGTGTTTGTGTCTGAGTTTGTGTTTGTGTTTGTGTTTGTGTGTGTGTGTGTGTGTGTGTGTGTGTGTGTGAGTGTGTGTGTGTGTGCGTGTGTGTGTGCGTGCGTGCGTGTGTATAAATCTGTGTAAAACAGAGATGATGCTGAGAGGGGGGTCTGCAGTCGTGCCAATGGGTGAGTGGGGGGATTGTCTTTGACTGCTCAGCTGTCACTTCTAATTATGTCTGTATCAAATCAAAGCAAAAGGAGGCAGGAGTCAAAGTGACATTTCTGATCACTCATCTCTCCTTTGTAGCTCAACTGTCCTTTATTTTTCACTTGGAGCAATGGACGTCACCCGGCCTGGGCGTTCAGGGCTCCAGGCCTGAAGATTAAATTCTATATCCTTGCTTATAACTTGGTATCTCCCGTGAAGACCAGAGAAGTTCTACAGGAAAATACATGGGAATACCTCTGTACCATTGGCACTGTCAATTCTTAGTTTGGTGGGGTTTGTATACAAAATGCCAACTCACAGAGTCAGTGTGAGGAAAAAAGGAGAGACAGATTCAGATTCAGAAGTTTACAAAATCAGTATTCAGGAAAATACAAACAAATGCAATAAAAAAAAACTCAAATTCGTTCTCATCTAAGTCGAGTCTCAAGTCATGAATAACAAGTGAGAAGTTAAGTGGAGTCATTTGTCAGTGTCACTCAAGCTAGTCTCACGTCCTGAATCTGTGACTTTGACGTCGGATTGAACCAGGAAATATAGACTGTGAGTAAATGGTTTAGATGTGTGGCTCACTCATCAGTGTAGGTCATTGGACATGGTGATTTTGGACATGAACCTATCAGGAGGCTTCAGGAGGTGGACGAACAATCACCCGTCAGAAATGGCTCCATCCGTTTGCAATGTAAATGAAGTTGCCGTTGTCATTGTGCAGCCTTCTTCACACACTGTAGTGCAAATTGAGAGGTAGCTAAAACACATTCCCTGAGTTGAAGTAAGCCTAAATTATACTAACTTGAATCAATGGATTTACAGGGAACAGTCTTTTTTAAAGTAGGTTTTTTAAGTTTTTTTTTGAAGAAAAATCTGGGCTCATTCCCTGATGGTTAAGTGTCCAGCCAAGACCTCTGCTTGGTGCCATGCTGCACACATTTGCAGTAATTTTACATTCGGTGTTTCGCCGAGAACGAGCGTATGGTTTCATTTAATTGTGAATTAAGTGGGAGACACCCACAGGTTTTTCCACTTTTTCAACCTCAATGTGTTAGGGATAGAAATTGAAGCCATTTATTGAGAATGTGCAGTTTATACTCTTCCAGGGCCCTGGAGACTAAAGCCACGCTCATTTTCCACATAGACCGTGTCAGATGACGTCCACAGGCTTAGATGACCATGAGAGCCCTGCGGCCCTCCGCCCGGTGAATCATCAGAACAAGAGATGAGCAACTGGGTTAGAAAATATCTGGTTCTTTCATAAAGAGTCAAATATACAAGCCCATGGACATAGAAAAAGAGAAACTAAGTATGACTCATGCTTAAACTCACTTTCTCATTCTGGGTCAATTTGCTTATGAATGTTTTGCTGCCAATAACTACAAAAAATCTTTTTTTGGTAGTGATCGGTTTCACAGTGCAAACACTTTAAAATCCAACACACCATGCCGATGGAGAAACCAACAAAACTGATGGTGATAGACAAACACGTAGCATCAGTAAATCATTTCCTAGAGTCTTGTATTTCTATCCTGAGCAACATTAAGTATATTTAAAGAAATCTTCAAGCCTGATTTAAAGTTGCTTAATTCAAATCCAAGTAAACATTTATTCATTTTTCATTCTTTATTGGTTACATTTGACTTCATTTTAGTTCTATACATACATATATGTGCTTTCACTGTAGTTCCCATGCATTCGCATTAGGTTAAAACTTGGCTCCCATGCGGTGACCTTGACCTTTGACAGGTTTGAAAAATATAAATTAATATACATGACCAGAACTTACCCCCAGGCAATTTACCAAGTTTGATGCAAATTGGAATAAAACTTCCCGATGCATGGTTACAACACACCTACCCACAACTGTGTAGCACTGGTGTAATTACATTTTACATGTAATGTATGGTCTTATTAACAAGACATAATATTTTCCTCAGATTTGTTTGTTTCTTTACTTTGTTAGAATAGTGTCTTATGTGAAACCATGTGAACTGTTCACACTGTAACGTACTGGGCCTGAAGCAGAGAGGATGGGAATACCTTGAGAGTCGTTCCCACAAACAACTGAGTCACTGCTGTCAGACATTTTTCCGCCCACTTAACGAAGCCAGTCTTCAGTTTGACTGGTAAAAAACTTGGAACCTCGGAAAGAACAAATGTAAATTGAAGAAAAAGGGGAGAGCAGATAGTGACACATTGATTTTGCCCGGGGATTTATATCAAAACAATCTCATAAATTCATCAACTCCCATCTGCACTCACTGTGCCCATTACTGTGGATAGCATATCAAACATTAGTGCTTATATTACAGCTCACGGTTTGCTACAGTCTTCAGGCCGTTCTAATTTGCGGCAGGCACACGCTGTTCCTTGAAATCCATTTGTGTACACATGAAGAGTATGAAGCTAATATCAACAGAGAGAAGAATCCAGGCTTAATTTGTGTATGTAGATAGTGTGTCCTCTGAGTGGCAGGATGAAGTTTACCCCTGCAACCTATTGTAGAGGAAATTTAACAAAGGGGGATCCGCAGTGGCAGTCTGTTTGTAATTGTGACTTTCAATGTTTACCCTATTAAAGCCGTATACGCCGCGCTAAATCAAATGTTCCTGTGAATAACAAAGCTGGGGACTGATGAAGTGGGCACTGCTGAATTAAACAGGCAGTAATTGAGGTGGTTGTTGGCCCGAGCTAACAGTGGAAGCAGTACGACGCACTACAGCCCATCAAGATTAATGGCATCTCTTGTTGATTAATTCCAGGTCAAAGAATAATATGAGCAGTGCTCCGTGCACACCCTCTATCTCTTCTCACTCTTCTTTCACATCTCTTCCAGTGGCTCTCCCTTTCTGTTCTCAGGATGATTGAGGTATAGAGGTAGCCGACTCTGAAAAACATAATTGGATCCTTGAATTCTTTATGGCGACAACATTCCCCTCTGACTCACCGCATTTCCACATTAAATCCGTAGGATTTGAAAAAAAAATCCTTTCATATCCACACTTTTTAAATCCCACAATGCCAAAATCACATCACAAGCGTTGGCTTCCCAAGTGGTTTCACCGCCTGCTCTGGCACTTATATAGATTTGCAGTCAAATTTATCAGTCAAAGTAATTCGCAATTAGCCGCGGCGTGCCTCATGTGTACGGTCGAGAAACAGCGTAAACACCGGTCCACCGAGTGCGAGACACAATCTTTGGCACCGTCCGTCCCTGTTGAGCTAGGTAATTCCATTTGTCTTGTTAGTGAAAAGTGAGTAGGTGTACACCAGCGGTGGTTGTGCGAGCAGGGATTAGCTGGAGTGAAAGATGGAAAAAAAAACACTGCTTTCAAGCGTACAATTCAATTTCAAGTACAATGCTAGTGAAATCAAGAGCTAGTTTCAAATTCCTCCACTGCTCTCTGAGGACAGCCGCACTGTATTTCCCGCCTTACAACCATTTTGTTGTTTGGGATCACACTGGGACAATCATGGCTTACTGACCCTTATCCGTTTCCATGGGGACAGAAAAGCCATTTCAGCCATTACTGAGATTAGAGTCTTATCTGCTTTTGTTCTATTTTGGAATAGCTGATGCAGACTATCAGGAAGCCCACTGCAGCTGCTCTGACAGTTATTATCACAGACACGATATATCTACCTCTGATATCACCACGCATGCCTCTGCTGTTAAACTTCCTCAGCTGCTCTGTGTGGTGCTACTTTGTCTGGAAGCTACTCTGCAAAGTCTAAATGGCAGCATGATAGCTGCTGTAAGGAAGAGCCATTAACACAGCACGGGGCAAATGCAACTGAAATTTAAAATACAGAAATTACAGAAAAAAACAACTAATTTAGTCAAGTGAGCAAGAAATAATGATTCTTATTATTTTTATTCTACCAAACGATTTGAAATAAAAAGCAAAGTCCAGCTTCCTCTCAGCAAACCCCCCCCCGTGTCGTCTGCATTTCAATATGTCACAGTCCAGGGGAGGAGAAGTGAACAGAATGGTGAAGAGGGGGAATATACACCTCTGCTGGAGCCACCATTGCAAACCCCTAAGCAACCCAATTTTCCACATCAGTATGTTTGGTGAATACATCCCCCTGGTGCAGCCCAGTGCATATGTACTTTTAATTTTAAGCCACTACCGATAGAATATGAATATGTCCTGACTGTGTGGTCCCACAGTTGGAGTGTTCAACGAAACATCAGTGCAAAGATGACTCACCACTCGTCTCCCCCTCTGCACACAAAGACTCACTAAATGTTTCCGAAAGGAAACTGTCACACACAGACACGAATACAAAACTGAGACTGACATAAACGTAAGCATTGAGGTGCACAAGACGCACCCCTAAAGCACGGTCAGTCGTTTAGTTCGATTAGTCATTCAACCCTCCTGCATGTAGTTCACCAAGCCTACTCATCAGTTGTCCACTCTACTTTCTGTGTAGACTAGAGGTCTGTAGTTCCCATGCAGGTTTTTCCACACAGTTGTTTTCTTTCCAAAGTCCAAAAGCATAGATGGAACTAGCCCATACAGTGAGTGTGAAAGTCTGTCAGCACTGTGATCGACCTGGGGACCAAGACAGGGCACAAAGATATCTGTGAATTTCCCTGATGTGGAATCAGCAAAGTCTAATCTTATCTTATCTTATCTGTTGAAGTGACAATAATGTACCGGTATATAAATATATTAAAAGTTGGCTTGGCCTATGTTAGAAGTTGCTAGAAATAGTCTTGATCCCTCATGCGGCACGGTGGTCCAGTGGTTAGCACAGCTGAGTCACAGCAAGAAGGTTCTTGGTTTGTTTGCATGTTCTTCCTGTGTGTGTGTGTGTGTGTGTGTGTGTGTGTGTGTGTGTGTGTGTGTGTGTGTGTGTGTGTGTGTGTGTGTGTCCCACAGTCCAATCACATGCAGAATGGAGTTTGGTTAATTGGAGACTCTAAAGCCCCTTTTCCACTGGTCAAAAAACCCACTAACATCTGGCTTTTGTCTGTAATGGGAAATGACTCTACAGTAGATACGTGTTTCAATTAGCTCATAGCTCCAATCGGCAGTGATGGAAACATGACACCCAGGTGAACCTGCTAATGTGGCAATACAGCAAAGTGAGAGAGCTCCTCAAATTTTGCATTTGCGGCATCGATCAGGACAAAAAAAGGCATAAAAACGCCTCTAGTGGCAATTGGAAAAGTGATGATCGCCTTTTTAGGGTTTTTTTCTCGTGATTGTGTGTCTCTGTGTGTACAGAATGTATCCAGCCTCTCGTCCAGTGTCGGCTGGGATTGGCTTCCGCCCCTTTGCAACCCTGGTTGGATGAAATGCCCTATTTTCAAGTGTCTTGATCTAAACTCCTCACATGTATGATATACTGTGGGAGCCATCAGAATATATCAAATTCAGACTATGTACCTAAATCAATCACATTTTGTATTTCAATCCGACCTTCAAAAACAGTGCAAAGTGTAAACTGAGTCTAAATACAAGCTGTGTGGTTGTAAATGAATAGTAAAAACAGAAGAGAGGGTTTTAAAATTCAATGAGTCCTCTGCATGATCCTCTGTCTGTATGATAGAAGAGACCTAAATGAAAGTAAAGTTGTATCTATTCAGAGTGCATTATCAGCACATCCCTAACACACACTCAAGCAAAACCGGACACTTCAATGCTTTAGGGCACTAAGGCCCTGTCCCAATTCCTCTCCCTTGGCCCTACCCTTTGATATGAAGTGCCCTTCACTGGGAGTGTCCCCCCCCTCCAAGCGGAGCCACAGGGGAGAGGGCTAGAAAAATGGTTCCCCGAGGAATTGGGTCACCACTCGCTATGTCATCAGTCGTCACTTACATTTATGAGCATTTTACCCGCAGCGGCCGCCATATTGATTTGCTTCGTCTGTTCATGAAGCCTTCGGGGATTTTGTCTACCCCTTTGTTTTTAAGGGGGTCGTGAAAACACTATGGTTGAAGGGGTGTTTGAAGGGCTAGATGGCCACTACCCCTACATCCCATAGAGAAATGGGACAACGCTACGCCTTCATGGCCACGCACAAAACGAAGGGGTAGGGCCAAGTGGTCGAGCTAAGGGGAGAATTGGGACAGGGCATCAATGTGACATATGTGCAGAAAAGGGATGCGTTGTAATAATTTGGACATCTATGAATAGTCTTGCGGATGGGTGTTGCAGTTGGTCATATGTGCTGCCCTCGTTTCCAAAGCCCTCTGCTCAATAAAGCAGCTCCTAATGACCTCCTCTTCACTCCCGCTTCCCTCTCCTTCCTTTGCTTTGTAGACTGAGCTCTCACAATCCCCCAGGGGACCCGGGGGAGAGTCTGCGTGCTCCGTGTGATGATCAGCGAGTCTTAGAGAGATCCTGACAGCCAATCATCGATCTCGGAGTGGCGTCCTGCTTGGCTTCACATTTCGGGAGGGTTCCATTTCTTATATTCCTGCCCGGAGAGCTGTTTCATGTTTGGAATGGGCTGGTAGTTTTTCTTTGCCCTGACATGTTGTGGAAAGTGACTCTGATAGATCTGCGCTGTGTTTATTAGAATGGGCGAGGGGGGGGTCAAAATCGGCAGAACTTTGTTTCCATCTATCTCGCACATGCTCAAGTGCACAGAAGATTTCACCCCCGCTTCCAAAATCAGCATAGATTAGTTACAGAAGAAGCATTTCCTCGTACTTTTCCCTCCTTCCTCTCCTTCAGCAGCCTCAGTGTAAAGAGGAACGTTTCCTATTAAAAATGTTCCCAGACCCGGCTCTGTTAGTGTGGAGAAAATACATTAGGGGAGTTAATGTGATTTTGGCTGAGCAGATTAGAAATGTCTTTCATGGTCACATTCCAATATTAGTCCAGAGCTAAGCCTCAATATGTGTTTCTTTTGTGCTTAACCTCATAATGTCAAGAGACCCATAGTCACTTCTGGCATGGATATTTTCTCCAGCTGCCAGCAAAGTTAGTTATTCCACTCATCTAAAGCCTTGTGCAAAGGGAAGAGTTAGGGAAATTACATGCATGTGTGTGTGTGTGTGTGTGTGTGTAATATGTGGAGGAGCATGAGTGTGAAAATGGACATTTGACAGTTATTTCCAGCTCCCACTCTGACACACTCCAGTCCACTCGAGCACGTTCCACGGGAAAACCCACATCGCCACAGAGCCGACGTGCGCACAAACAAACAGACTGGAGTCGATGGCCCTCGCTGATGATCCGTCCTAACAGACTGAGAGTCCTGGCTGTCAGTGGATGCCAAATCCTCCGAGTAAACACCGGCGCAGACTGATCCACATTCAATTTAAACGACCTCCATCCTGCTGCCGCGTCTCACTGGGGGGAATTCAAATGCCTCAATCACCCCGCGCTCTCTCCCTAACTCAATCCAAGAGGGATTAAGCAGCCGAATCAATTAGAAGCCGCGGCTAAGAAGGCAAAGTCGACTGCTATCTCTTCCTCATTTCCTCTCTCTGCGTGCAGCCAAAAACAAAAGGTGCTTAAGTGCATTATAAATAGCAGGAGTGGTCGACGGCTTGTAATTGGAGCCACTTTCCTCCTATTTTCACATGGAGCACGTGTGACTAAGGTCTATTTAATTCAATGAAAAGAAACATTCAACTACTGCTTTGATGGTATAGCAGAGACTCAACACAGGCTGCAAATCTCTTCTTATGTCTGATCCTTGACTTTTCTACCCTTTCTCTTCCTACCCTCTCTTCCCTTTCTCGACTAAATCTCGGCGTGTATGCAGAGCCCGTTCTTGCCTCTCCTCACACCTTTCTCTCCCTCCCGCTTTCCCCACCTCGTTCACCGCATCACTCTGGCCCTGGGAAGAATACATAAGTTCTGAGGGAAACAAGTGTCCCTCAGGCGGCAGGATGAGAGGACCGGGGCTGTTGCCGAGCGAATCCTTCGTTTCTCCCCTTCTCACAGTCTCTCACTCTCCCTTTTTCTCTCCCTCTGTCTCTCTTTCTCTCTCCCCGTCTGTCTCCTCCTCATCCGAGAGAATCAAAGGAGATCAGCTCCCCTCCAGCCCTGTCTTAGAGGGGTTTGACTAGAGAGGAAGGAGAGTGAGCAGGGTGAGGCGCATACTCATCTGTTAGAAGTAACTCAGAGGGCAACACAGAGAACATGGGATGAATGCAATGGAAATGTTTTGCATTTTAGTAAATTTTTTAATTCTATCTATCTATCTATCTATCTATCTATCTATCTATCTATCTATCTATCTATCTATCTATCTATCTATCTATCTATCTATCTATCTATCTATCTATCTATCTATCTATCTATCTATCCATGAGGTCAAAATAGTTTCCACCTTTAATATCCATTTAATTTTTCTAAAATTTGAAAAATAAATCTTTATCCACAGAAACTCTATACAGTTTTCTCTATAACAGCGTGCTCCAGTTCTCAGTTGAAGTTATATAACATTTAGTAAGAGTGAAACATTCAAACCCAATCCTCCATGTTTTTTTTATGGCTGGATATTGTTGCGTCAAACTGAAATATTCGAGATGTCTAGATTTCTTTTTCCAAATTCAGCTTTGTCCCTTTGGTAACTTTAAAACTTTGACATCTCCATGAGAAGTTTCTCTTTGGTTCTGAGAAAGGTTTGGCAGCACAGTCGGCGTCTGTATTGACCGACTTACTGACGGGGCAGCACGACTGTAGAAGGCTGTAGAAGGCTGTAGAGGTCAAAGGTTATCTTTTTAAATATCCATCCTGGCGATCAGGTCCTCGTGAGACAGACACGACTGGAAAGACTCTGAAGTCACAATAACTCCTCAGTGCACTCATGCTCTGAGCTTAATGCTGTCTTTAGCATGCACAATGTTAAACAGGTCTTTTATTTACCGTATTCAATCTCTAGTTTAGCATATTAGCATGCTAACATTGGCTCATAAAAACTAAATTCATGAGCCAGATGGTTTCTGTCCACAACATAACTCTCTGATTACTCCTGCAATAACTGTGATTTTTTTGTAATATTCCTATTCATATTTTACTGCACATCTTATATTCATGTGTATATATTTTTGTCATGTTCCGACCTTTATCTTTGCAAACAACTACTGCTGCTCGTCTCTTTTTGTTATCTTTTGTATTTAGTCTCTTGTTCTTCGCTCTATGTGACATGCTGCTCTAACACAATCATTTCCCAATTTGGGATCAATAAAGTACATCTATCAATCTACCTATCCATCTAAATTGATTGATTGATTGATTGATTGATTGATTGATTGATTGATTGATTGATTATACGATATTGTCAGACACATCAGAAATGTCTTCTACGGCTCCATTTGCAACATAAAATAAAAATCATCAACATCACCTTACATCCACAAAAAAAACTGTTAAAAAAATTACTTATCCAAAATTTTTACAACAATCTTCAAACCCAGAGAAAGACCCATTTTTATTCAATGAAACAGGCTGTTTAGTTTTGTAGTCTCTGATTTGCCCGGGGTTTTGCCCATTTCTGGACGAAGGACGAAGGAAAAACACACTGCTAGCCTTTTGGCCAGTAACATAATGTGAATGAACATGACTAAAAATAGGCTGGATCTACGTCAGCTAGAATTTCATTGGTAATAGTGGTGAAGGCAACAACTCCCATGATCCCACGCTGCTCACGAAGTCATTAAACTAGAAACTTTAGAATCAACTGGAGTGCTTCCGTCTTAACCTGTTAATTAGTGGAATCCTGTGTCTTAGATAATAAATGGTAACATTTCAAATTCATTGTTCAAAACAGGTCTGGAGTCATAGACAGTGTTATTGACCATCCTTCAAATGTTGAGTCATCGAGTTTCTCAAAATCTGTGGGCAGATTTTCCTTTAGTGGAGGAGTGTTGAGTTCAAAGTAATGGACAAACACATCTTGGGCCTGATCTACTAAGATCCCAAATAAAGAGTGCTAAATTGCTGTGCATTATAACAGATTGATAATGATCCTGATTCCTGATAATGCATATTCATTAAGGCAAAGGTGTTATCATGTTATTCTGGACGCAATCCTCAGTGCTTGCATGTTTTTTTGCGTGTGAAATCAAGTTTGCACACGTTTTTACACGTGCAAACCTTTAGTAGATCAGGCCCTCTGTATACAGTACTGTAGGACACAAAGTACACCTGAGGTTAATGGGAATACCTTACATTTTCACAATGATTCATACAAGATATTTTAGATATTTGACCTAAAACAAATTGAAGCTGGTGACACTGGAGGAAGTGTCAAGTGTTACGATATGTGGACTAGGAACCATGAATGTCTGCGCAAAATGTTGGGGCAATCCATCACGTGCAAGAGGATTCATTTAACTGGATTGATTTCACGTTGAGAATTTGTAACGCTCTCACTCAAAACCCAGCGCTCACACTCAATACGGCTGGGAACATCGCATCAGTTGCACACAAAAAATATCCAAGCGCTAGGAGAAGAGCTAAAGCTGGAGCACAGGAAATCTAAGCACAAGCAAGGGGGTGGGGCCTCTGTCCCATTACAACTGATCATGTAGCATCTACTCGTACATGCTGTGCAGTTTGTTGAGAAATGATTAGTAAATGTATAATTTAAGAGGCTGAATGTTGAGTCTCAAAGCCTTCGTGATTTGAATATGGAATGACTCCGACATGATTTGTCTTTGATTGCTCCATCTTGGTGTGATCGCTCGCGCAGCACATAAACATTGGCTAACACAGCCCGTCTGCCTGTGTCTGCGTCCGCCCCCTGTGTTTGTTTGCTTATTCCGCTCTTTGCAACTGCATCTGTGTTGCATCTGTCCGTCCATCTGTCTGAATGAGTAATCAATAGTCTCTTCATTAGACAAATGGAAGGAGATGGGAGGAAGCTGCATCAGGAAGCCAATCAGATAGTGTAAGTGGGAGGGAAGGACATTTCAGATCCAAATCGGCTGCAATGAATCACAAGGGCACAGCTGATTCATAGGGCACAGCTTGATTTAGGGCTGGATAGGCGTGATTCAACAGCAAACTGCATCCACTCAAATTGTACCTCAGCTTTAGAGGGAATCGTACTTGACATTTACTAATGTCTACAAACTTCAGGGCTTTACATCTTTCCTGCATATGGGGCCCCACACATGCACACACCATAGAGTTCTAATTGTATGTTGTTGCGGTTATGGGAAGAAGAACACATCGTCCTCTATACAGATACATTATACATTATACATGAATTCAGCTTATGCCCATGCTCTCTTCTCCTCTCTGCACGACTGTTGTCCATCTCCCACTGTCTCTGTGCTTCTTTACAGTCCAGCCGACGTGGACCTGTTTCCCTCTATTTTCAATCTGCTAAGCTAAGCTAACTGGCTTTACCTTCATATTTACTGTGGTATTAGTTGTCTCTTTTTGACTCATCTTTGTGATCGTGTTTTATTGACCACTACCTCAGGTAAAGTCTCTGTTATTCCAATTACTCTGTCTTTTTATGCATTTATCTTTTTTTATTACACTTTCTTTAATACTGTGAGTTTCGTCGTTTTTCAACATTTTAGTTGATTTCTCCGAGAATAATTCATGGATCTTGATGAAAAGAATCCGGCATGTTTAGAGGACTGATATTTCTGAGTTTGTGCAATTTGTTTCAGATCCAAATAAAATCTGGACCTAGTGAATTTGAATGTGTGTAATAAGGGGACTGTTGAGCCTTGACAGAGGAATGTGCTCTACTGAGTGCCATTTCTAATTTAATAATCGTATCTGTTGACAACACTCCTTCATACTTCATTCTTGGTCTGTAATATGTTACGGATCTTTTGCTATTGCTGCGCTGCGTAACTGACATATAGAGTATATCTTAACAAAGTAGTCACATGCCCTATGTACATTGAAAGAGTCCCCCTCTCCTCCCTGAAACAATTCCTTTGTGAAGGAACTGCACAGAATCCAGTCTCCATTCTTTTCAAAAATGCATGCAAACATTCAGCAGTCTGAACTTAAGGTAAAAGTAGCTTTGGTGGCATCGGCTTTGTAAAGTTTTATTGCCGATGAGTCCAGGGAGGGGTGTGTTTCAACTCTCACTGACTGCTGAAGCTCACGTTAGCTCTAGCCAAACTCAAGAAGGTTGCACAGAACGACCCTAACACACGCATATGAGCATATTCTCTTTTTTCCTGCGGGATATGGGGTTGAGTTCCACATTTAGAGCTCCTTCCTTTCTGTCTTCGTGTCCTCTTCATTTCGATGCAGGGAGGTCAGCGAGTGCTACGGAGGAAAGAAGGATCACAGCACAAAAAAAATACCAAAGGAGGTGAACCCGAGACCCGTTGGGGAATTTATACGTGGAGTATGAAAAATGGCTGCCTCGCAGACAACATCACTTGGTCCCACTGCAGTCTCCATGGCTTACTGGAGCGCATCATCCTGAACTGTTCCATTTTCAAAGTCCCTGCCTGCTTCCATATTCATAACTATTCCTGTATGAATGTCCAACTGCATTTCACCCCATAGACAAATCACCTGCTTAGACCCAGAATGCTAACCCCATTCTCTGTGCATTGATTGATCTGTCTCCCATCTCCCCGCAGCAGCTTTATTTCAAATGTGAAAGCAAACATTAGTGGCCTGAACATTAGCCTTCTCCCTTATATTCTATCTCTTTCTCCCTCTCTACATTAGGTCTCTCTCTCTCTCTCTCTCCTTCTCTTTAAATCACATCCAGGAATCATCCGTCAACGCAATGAGGGAATAATAGGAGCTCTCTCTCGCTAGGTTGAAGTGACTACTGCAGCTTCCATTACGACTGAGACATGAGTGATTGCCCTGGAGATGAAAGGCAGGGAACACGAAGGAATTGATCTTAGAGAGGGTGGTGCTGGTGTGACTGGTGCCTCCACCTTAGGTTAAAACTGGGAGCAGTGGGATTTCCTCCTCTCTGATGCACCTACACCTCCAACAAACCTGAGTCATGCTGAGGATATGAGACGGTGTCTTCTCTTCTCTAATACACATTGGCTTTATCCTCCAAAAGGGGCAACTTCAATGAAATATACCTTTTTTCTTCTTGAAAGTGCTTTTCCAAGGACCCCCACCCCCCCTTCAAAAACAAATTGCCTCCTTCTTGAAAGCACACAGTATGGCAGCATCCATGGTGGAAAATTAAGAGATGTCCACATGATTTATGTTCCTTATGATTTTCTGCACAATTGCATCAGGAACAAAAGAAAATATTGCTTCGGCATTGTATTGTGCGTTGCTTTGATAAGCAGGCGTTCTCCCCGCAAAGGAAATGTGTCATCCTTTTCTCGAAAGTCTCCGAGCTTTCATCACTTTGTTTGTCCCTCTGCACCAGCTTTTGTTTCGCCCTTCTCTACCTCTGAAAGAGTTCTGCGGGGCAAAGGGCTTCACTGTATCTTTCTGTGTCTGCCTTTGTCTCTCCTTTTCTTTCTCTGTCATTCTTTGTATTGGAAATCTGGAGCCCGGCCTTTGTCTCTGTTCCCACACAAAAAAGTTTGAGTAAGCAGGAGGAACCATCTTTCTTCCTCCATGCCTTTTCGACAAGGAGGCGGATGGAGGAGTCGTTTCTGGGTTGTCCGCATGTGCTGCAACTTCTTTTCTCTGGCCAATAGATTCATGTCTCATCTACGTCTTTTACATCAAAATTAACGATGTTTTTTTAATGCCATTTCCATTAGAGGAGTTTGCCTCTTTTTTTCCCCTTTGCGTCATGTTTGACGTCATGAATGCACCCAGGCGTCTCCTCTCCCTCACTGCTGAACAAAGCCGATAAAACGGGAGTGAATGTTGTTTGTATCTATTCCCCCAGCAGACAAAAGCCAGATGTTAGTAGGTTTTTTTGACCAGTTGAAAAGGGGACTTATACAGTAAAATCATTTAAGAGACCCACTATGTTTTATTGACAATGACATTAATAGTTTAATGAGAAATCCATTTCTCATGGCAGGTTATTAATTTGGTAAAATACATTCTCTTATCAGATCCTGCACATTAAGTGCTGCGCATTAGTTTGTGGTGAAATGTTGTGCATCAAGTGTCGAAGGCGTTTACCCTCCCGTGAAAAGAACACAATGCACAGGACATCAGCAGTATCCGTTTATATGCATGAGTTTAAGACTCCAGATCTGCAGTGCATCTGGCTCACATTAATTATTTGTGTGAGGCAACTGTATGCCAAACTGTATGTGTTTGTGAGTGCACGTTTGTCTGCGTGCGTGATACCTCATCATGCAACCATCTGGCCAAAGTCTGAAACACTTAGGTATCACACAGTCGGCTCTGCCAGGTGTCAAGGCGTCCAGGTGCCCAGGTGGCGGCGGTGTCTTGCCAAAACTTTTGCCTAATCTCGATGTGTGGCGTCAGACACTTAAAGCAAATTTTCACTTTTTTTATCAAGGTTTATGGTTCCTGCTGCATTAACCTTGAAGTGACAAAATGAACAGTTGGCAAGATGTGCATTTTTGTCCCAGTGCAGCATTTAGGTAAAATGAATATGCTCACATATTCAAAACAACATACAACATCAAACTATCACTGTAACACTATACTTGATATAAAGGCTGAGCACCATGCGTATATTGTCTTCAATCAGTGTAAGAAACTGTAAAAGTCACCTGCAAATTGAGACCAGCTGCAGGACTCTGTCCACAGAGGCCTGAAGCTGCTGCACAAATAGCTGTTCACCTGTTTATTCAAAGTTCAGTGATGCTCGACTCAGATATGCAGAACCCCGAACTGGAGAATCAGTATCGTTATCCTAAATGCGCTGTTGTTGTGAGGGACAGCCCATTGCCCTATGTTTCAAACCTTTAGGTCACCAGGATCCACTGATCCATCTTTACTTCTATCAGTGCTGCTGAAATCTATGGTGGACATTATGACATATTAGATGTCCAACTCAATGGTTTCCTGTCAGTGGGCAAGCAGGAATATGTTTTTAGGTTTGATCGTGTGATACACACTGCTGTTCCACAGATACTGTGACAAGACTTAAAGCTTGATGACGAAGTTACTGTATTCACATATATTTGACCCCATCAGCTGTCTGCATTGTCTGTCTCAGTTAAATTCTAGTCCTTGTGCAGACTGCAGTTTATTAGATGAAACATGGCAGAGGATGGTCTGGTGGGATTTGGTCTGAGGTTAATGGGGTTGCATGTGCTTTCACAGATGGGGAACAGAGATGATGGGCTCAGAAAATGTATGCGACAGAGGGAAGAAACACACTAAGTGGAGAAGACCTATGGAGCCGAGTGGGCGGACTGTGACATAATAGTTGCAATTCACAGTTTCATTTGGGATCATCCATGCTTCAAATGATACTATTCAAAGATGCTATAAATAAGGTTGAGTCAGGATGAAGTGCTTTTAAATAAAAGCTCTCACCAAATAGGACGTACTCTGTGTTATGTGTTCTCCAAGTGGCATATTTTAAAGCCGCGGTCTTGTGAGAGTGATGGAGCTCATCTCAGAGCGGCAGTTTCTCATGGCGAGGCCGGTGATTGATGCAGCATTACGGCACCTCTCTGGCGATTGTCTATTCAAGCTTCGAGGTATGTGGTTAAAAAAACATGCAGGTACCCTGCAGTGCAGTGGATGTGCTCTCCGTCTCTTTGTCTCTCTCTCCCTGCCTTCAGATGTATGTAGGTGTTAGGACTATAGTCCGTGTGTGAAGATAACCAAACCTGACAGGTGCTTCTCCTCATTATTCAAATAGATTCTCACCAGTATGAGAGGAAGCGCTAGAAGAAGCGGCTTCATGTGTCGTGCTCCATAAGCTGCTGTGTGTACAGTATAAAGCCACATGTAGTGTGTATGCAGTCCCCCACCTTGGGCATTGATGGTTACACTACTCTGACATTTACAATGAAATATCACCCTCTTATTATCAGTATACCATCACATTTTCCCCCATAAGCCGGACCTATTGATGTAAATATCACATCCATCCTGCTTAGTGCCAGAGCTGCAGACCTCACGCAACAACAGGAGATAAATGAATGTCCATTAGGGAGGTTAGCTGGTCCTGTTTGAGGACCCAACCTGGCCAAATTGGACTCTAATAGATGTCCTTGATAGCGTAATAACTTTGACCTGCTAACGGCCTCTAACGGCCAGAGAGGCGGGCGTTCAAGCAGCTGGGATTTGGGGTAAAATAAGTACAATTAGGATCAATCAAGGTCCTGTGTGTATGTGTGAGGTTTTTGTGTGTGTCACTGTGAGAGAGAAAAAAACATGTGACCTTTAGTGTGGAGATGGTAAACCAGGACACAGCATTATTGGGACCCTCATGGATTATTGATAACGCCATAGCAGGTGGCGCCCGCTGGCAGCAGGCTTGTTAAAATGTATTGTTCGGGCTTACAGTTGGAAAAATGATCCACATCCACAAACATTACTCGGATAGATGTTTGAGTTCAAACCTGAAAGACAGGCTTTTAGCATTTGGGCATTTGGAGCCAGAAAGGTGTTCCAGGGAGAATTTAGGGAATTATTTGACAGTGTGGGATGAGAGAATCAATACAACACTCATATCTCATATAAAATATGAAGCTACAGCAGAGTATGATAGCTAAATATATCATGTACCATGTTGCTTAAGATAAGCATCAGGCTTCCATTTTTTTTTATTCAGGGGCGGCCTTCTTTGGAGGCTGCATTTGACAAATGCATTCTTTTATCCCCGAGCAATAAAGACCGTAACAGGTGGATCCTTTCTCAAGCCAACCTATCCCAGGATTCATTGCGCTTTGGTGATGAATTATTCCAAAGAGACTTTGAAATGAAAGTATCTCACTTCAACTCAAACAAACAGCTAACAGTACACATGTTAAAAAATCAAGGGGCATTAAAAGTTTCTTGTTGTGTCCAACGGAGCTTTGTCACTAGGCAACAGGGCGGGACAAGCGGATAATGCAATTCACGGAAATCCTCCTCAGACCAGATGATGTCATTTTGATTTGGTATTTGCTGTCTAGTTCATAGAGATACAAATCTTAAACATGATAAGTGTTTTTCTATTTACGAAGCCATATTGGATGAACTTCAATAAGCACCTGCAGTATTATCCGTCTCATTGACTTGATGGCTGCTCTTTCAGGTACCGCAGTAATAAACTATCTGTCAATGCAAGTTGTATTTTGCAGTGTGTGTCTGCTGAACTTTTTGCCTTTTTTACGACGTGCTTTTATTTATTTTTATAACCTTTTTAATGACCAGGTATTTCTCAGTTTGCACAGGCATCACATCTCCGAGAAATATGATACTCTCCAAATGTAGCTCCACTGCGATTAAACGAGTGATAACACAATGCAAACAATCAGAGAAGATAATGGATATTTGCGGTGTGCATATACTGAACAAACACACACACACATGAACAACGGTGGCAGGGGTGTCATCTATCCGAGGTTTTATAAGCCTTGTTCAAACTGAAGGCTAATAGGTTAGTAGCTCAGCTGCTGTATCTGCCGAAAATGGAGCCTCTGCAAACTCCGTTGTACAGGACTGCAGTTAGTATCATGCAGAGAAGAGTCAGTTAAAGATCAAACTCCACTCCAAACCTCCCACTATCGGGGCAGATAGTGAAGCCACGAGGCCACTGATTTCCAAGGAGTGCTTCACAGTTAAAGCCCAGGAGGTGACCACGGGTTCTTTAGAAATGACTGTGTGTGCTTGTGTGTGTGTGTTTGTTGGGAGAAAAGGCCCAATTTCTGTCTAGTATATTAATAAACCTGGAGAAAATAGAGTTATAGATTAATGAAAAGTGGAAGGACCTTTTGCTAAGTCTCGCCAACCCCAGTTACAGTTGCTGTTCCCGTCAGGTTTTCTGTTAAGCGTGGGCTAATTAACCTTCTGCAATCCTCGGCAATGAGTTCTTGATTATAGACACAGGTTGGTGTCATTTCTCAGGGACGACTGTTGATTTATTCAGCTGAAAAGAACCTGCGCCTTGATAATTTAGCCAACATTACCTCCGTGATTTTGTTGACAATGCTGTCGGTTTTTTCTTTGCAATTTCAGCTGGTATTTTCAGTAGAAGCATCGAACACATCTCAAGATCCAATAAAGAGCGGGACAAAGCCACAAAGCATCAATCTGTGCAAGCATTGGCTTGTAGACGGGGGAACAGTGGATATGCTGATTGTTTTCTTTATTTTAATCTTTTTTTACAATACTGTGGTATAAACAAATGTAATTAGTTAATGATGACTCTTCGCTACGGAAGTAATGCTAGGTTACTCTGACAACCTAGTGATAAGTGGTACTCGCTTCACAGCTTAAATTAAAAAAATATTAACACAAAGTTTAAACCTTACAATTTGACTGTTGTATTTATTCATTCATTAAATTTGAAAAGGTCAAAAAGAACATCCACCAGCACACACCACTTCAGCATGTGGAGACATCTTGATTGTCGTTGCTGTTAAGGAATATAATCAACGGCCAACTGGAAAACTCAAACAAGCAACTGTCAATGGGGATCTAAAGAGTGGGTACAAAATCATGAATACCAGGAAGAATCCACTGAGTGATGCAATGTATCATAACATTAGATGGTACATAAAAATGGATTCAGACTCAGAAAGTGAAGCCAATGCGATAGTGCCTGAAACCTGTATTCTCTCGAATGACCAGCAGAGGGCGATTCCACTGTTTGCTAAAAGAAGAAAAGAAAATGAATACTTGATTTATTATGTCAGTAAACATTTATTTCTGGTTAGTCCTCTACAATACAGCATGATGTTCATTTTGTTAATTATGGGTCTATTTTGATAAAATAGACGATAAAGCACCATACGCATTAGGCATGGATTCCGTGTGATTGACAGTTAATACAGTCCAATCGGTTTTATTAGTCTTAGGTGTAGGTGGCTGTGCAGTGTCGTCGAGCTCCCTCAGGCTCCACCCCTTGCTCTTTCAAAAATGGTTACTTCTAGTTTCATAAAAACCAAGTTGGTGCAGAGCAAAATGTCAGGCCGACACAAACCAATGGCTGACATCCAGCGGGTTATAGCTTGAGTAAACACCAGCAGTGAGAAACCCCTTCTGGTCAACCTGACACAACGTGGATTTGGAGACACGCTCATATGTCACACCCACGTTCAATAAACAAGTGCTTCAATGAGATCGTGTGCGTGATGACTAAGCACGGTCTCTACATGCCGTAAGTGAATATGTTTCATCCATGATTTATACATGTTCTGCATCACAGCATATATAATACATTGTAAATATTACAGCAGTTGTTGTGGCAGCTGGAAATTCATTTCATGATTACAGAACAAGTAGCCGGGGTGTTACTGAAGTAAACCAAAGGCTTGTGTTGAATTCAGTTTGAAGACATTATCAAAGGGTTATGATTCATTTACTATGCCTTTTAGTACAGAGGAAAAGAGGGCAGAAAACCTTGTGTGAGGAACCCAGGGTGCTTTAGGCGTTATTGTCTTTGATTTTACTGATATATTTGTGCAAGGGATTCTTTTGATTGTCATTATGTTTGGGTTTATTTTTTATCTTGGTGCTGATGGTTGAGCAGTGTGTTTACTGGCTCGTGAATGTTTGTGTGTATGTCCTGTAACATGTCTCCACTTTTTTGGGGGGGGACAGAGAGTTCTTTCTCTTTGCTCTGTCTCTCCCTGCTGTTACTCATTAGAGAGAGCTCTCATCACTGTTCCCTTTAATTAGCTCTTAAGACCTAGTTAATATGTCATTGGATTAGCCTTGGTATTGAACCCATGGATGGCCCAGGTGATGAAGTGGCAATCTGAAATATAGTCAGCCTAAAACACTTATGTGTGAAGCAAATTTAAACCTGGGAAGAAAACATTGTTTCATGGTGTCACAGGTGTGTTTCACATGTGAAAAAAAACATGACCAGTCGGCTGCTGACAACTAGAAATCCTCAGAATTAGATAATATTTTACGTTGTCTTCATAAATTTATCGGCATCCAGTTTGAGAACCAGCCAGAACCTACAGCATTCTGATTGAAAATCCAAACCAGAGGGTCGGTGACTCGATTCCCTGCTGTTCCTTTCCGGGTGCCAAGGTGTGCCTGGGTAAGACACTGGACCCCAAATTGTCCCTGAGTGCTGTGCCGACGGTGTGTGAGTGATGGAGACAGTGCTGCACATAGATGCACTGAATGTGTGTGTGAATGGATGAATGACAAAATATTCGTTTTTGAGTGGTTATCAAGACAATAAAATGTGCAATGTACATAATATCAACACCATTATCATTATTTTTGTTGTTGTGTTTTATTCTACATGGCTTATTTTGTTTCCTTAGTGGAAATGTTGGATTTAATCTGTTAGGACTTATTATAGTCACTGTAACAGTTAAGGCTACAAAAAAGAATTTCCTGAGAAATCATATGATGCCTTTAACAAGCAACAGCATCATCCCTTGAACCATGAATCCAGTTATCCTTTCATTTTTCTTCACTTTATCCAGCTGAGGGTTGCAGCGGCAACAAGGCAACTACAGCAGTCCAGATGTTGCTTTAGCCTTGCAGCCCTTATTCAAGTAACAAATGGTCTCCATTTTATAGCAGATGCGGGAGATTGCTTCATTTTCGTCCTATTAGACCTTAGTGCCTCATTTAACAGGGTTCATCATGCAGTTGTAATTCACCTCCTCTAGCTGTGGGTTAATATCTCTGGATTCTCACTGTCTCGACTCCTACATCTGTAACTGGACTATATTTTCTTAACTAATACATTTATATTGTATTTGTATATATATTTGTTACAATAACCAACTTCTCGTGTTTGTTAACAGACATAACTTGTGGAGTTCCCCATTTTAGACTCTTTTTAGATCTATGTCTGCATGTTTTCAAAATATCACTGTATCAATGCATGTTTTTAGTTAGTTCATACTAACTGAGTGAGTCCAAGCTGACATGCCTGGTGTATTAACTTGGACTAAATACATTTGTCTGTAAAGGGCCTTTAGAAGTTGCTTTTCATAAATAATGCTTTCTATGTCTTTACAAATGTCATTAAAACATTTTGATTATGTGAATAAAGTGAATAAACTTTATTTTTATTTTACTGTACTACCTCAGAAATCTCCATTTCTATGTGCTATGTCCAAGTTCCTTTATTCTTCATAGAACAAGAGAAGGTCATTGATGCTTTTCTTCTCATCTCCCTCCAGCCCTGCCTCAGTCAAAAGTCACCCTCATGCCTCGAGCTATTCCTCAATGCATCAGCTAGGATCTGAATTGGTGCCAAAAGAAGAGAGTCCGGGTGTACCAGCCTGCCATTGTTTGCAAGAACTTAACAGGTTTAAACATCCTCTGATGCCCAGGTATGGAGTTGGAAGACATCTTAGATCAATGTGAGACATAGATCAGGTCTACAGCCTCAGGCAGGACCTAACCCACTGAACCTCAGTCTACACCCAGTAGTAAAGGTCTTTGATCACATATCCCATGCTGTATGTGGAATTGAGATATGATAAATTACTATCTTGTGCATAAATTTCCCTTTGATGCAGTTGTTTTTAGTCCTACTGATTTCCAACGCTGTTTTCATACTGTCAGATATATTCTTGTATATAACAAATATTTATTTATTTTGTTATTTTTTCCTTGTCACTTTAATCACATCATCGTTCCTTTCATTAGTTTATACGTGTTCTGGATTTTCTCCCTGTAAACTCATAGAAGGCTTGAGTACAAGCAGAAGGATAAAAGTGATTCTATCTGATAGTCGGTAGTGCACAGTTAGAATAAGAAAAGCTTTCCCCCCCTTTTGCAAATATCAATTTTAATTCAAACGTGCATGTAACAAATATTGAAGTTCTGGATATATGTGTATTGGCCACAAGTAGGTGCCATGCATAATACATAGAACAATTTAGTGTATATTATACTTCATAGTGAATGTTATAGTCTGACGTGATACCTTAATCATCCTTACTAGCTGTAGCAGTAGTTAGTAGCATCGGAAATAATGTAAGAAGGAATAACACAGTATGCTTGCCCTCTGCACATAAACATAAACTGTTGTATGATATACATAAATTAAAAAAAGACTTTTATAAGAAATGCATTAGGACATTTTCAAGTGCTGTGGTATTTTACATAAGGAAAGAGCCGGTCTGTGCAGTTTCCCCTCTTCACTCTGCATAATCCTCCGGCTCTCTTTTCCGCCCGACAGGAGTTCAGAACCCTGGACAGCTCTCTGGCTGGAGGACTGCTGGGACGTGCAGAATTGCGGGTTGCTGTCCGGGGTGCTGAACCCTGGACGAGGCAGGACTTTAGCCTTTTGCCCCATCAGTGCTAATCCCAGTGGGTGACATCATAAAACATATTAAATTAGACTAGTCACATGTCCACTGTGTATTTGCTTTCAAAAATAGGCCTTTACACGTATACCGCAAACATCATAAAAAGCCTGTGTAGGAATGTAGAATAATAAAGATTTCTCATTATTGGTAGTTTGTTCTGTGGGGTTTATTTCCCCCATATTTCCTCTCCAGGGAGAATTTTTTTCCCCCACCCCCACTGTTCAGAGCACCGTGAAGAAGGCGGGTCAGAGCGTCAGTGTGGGAGAAATCCAGGGGCCCATCGTCAGTCGTGCTGAGCGAGCCGAGCGGAGAGATGCGCGTTCTCTGAGCCGGGGGAAGGAAGGAAGGAAGGAAGGAAGGACCGGCTGCCGTTCCCTCGTCCGCTTCCTCACTTATAACAACCTCCTCATCACCATCACCAGCATCAGCAGCTCACCGCCCCGGGCACTCTGTCATTACAAACACACTTCGGTTTCTGGGAGGATTCTCTTTTTTTTTGGGCTTTGGATTATTAGAATTTGCTACAGCCTACTTAGAAATAGGCTTTATCCGTGCGGAACGTCTGTGAGAGAGAAGGTAAGAGAAGATTCAAACTGGGCTATTCTTGTTTGTGTCTTTCTGTTTCCCGTCCTGCATGCGTTGTAAAGGTATTTATGTTTGGATCATGAAGTTATTCATAGGAATTGTTCCGTTTTTTGTGTATTTTGACGCGGAATCTGTGGAGTTTGTGCCGTGGATGTGGAGGATTTACGCGCAGCAGGATGGTTTGGATGGTTACTTTTAAAGCACTCCACCAGCCGCGGTTTGACCGCAGAAGAGACGAGGGGGATTTGTGGGTTTAAAACAAAAACATTCTTCACCACCTTTACTCGTCAAAGGGGAATTTGTGACTAATACATTTGCGGGTGGATGAGAGACGACGATGCGCGTCGAGACGGAAAGTTTCAGCTCACCGAGCAAAGCCCAAAGTGCCAGAACTGCGCACGATTTCCTGAGTCTTTCCTTCACATGTCACATGTGTTCCTCACTTCTCATCGAATGTCGCCTGGTAATTTAGTTTCTTAATAAAGCGAAGCCAATGTCAAAACCCTGGAGCCACAGCCAGAGTGCCACCGCGCGAGAGAGGCAGAGGGACGGAGCGCTGCGGGGGGAGAGAGACACGGTGCCCGCTGTTTTATTCATTGGCGCAGGGCTGCGGGCTCGGGTTTCTAATCGGGTTTAAAGCGTTTTAAGGTTGAGCAGAAGATTTCAAATAGTCGGTTGACGGATCGCGATCTGACAACACTGGTCTTTACCCTCGTTTGCTTTGCGGTTGACAAAATCCCTGTGATTGCAGGAGAAATATAGCAACTTATATCGCCGCGCTTCGCCTTAC
Source organism: Hippoglossus hippoglossus (assembly GCF_009819705.1). NCBI lineage: Eukaryota > Metazoa > Chordata > Actinopteri > Pleuronectiformes > Pleuronectidae > Hippoglossus > Hippoglossus hippoglossus. The sequence goes on from NC_047174.1 coordinate 15,154,653, forward strand.
GACCACCTTCAGCTATTTCACTCTGTAGGGATTGTCGCCCATAATAATAATAATAATATGAATTTAATATCATTTCACACTTTTGCTGTTGTGCTATAAACCCCCAAAACCTGCTCATCAACATATTATTCATGCACATCTGGGGTTTCACTACAGTGACAGACTGGCGGATCAGTTGTGATGTGTCTCTTCATTCCGTGATAGTAAAGACCAGTTTTATCCACTTCAACCCGCTCCGATGCAAAATGCTGCTCACTACCCGGATCCACCTTAAATCCCACCTGGTGGTCCCTGCTCCCCAGCCAGTGGACCCCCGGCAGCCCCCCCCCCCACACACACACACACTGCCGGGATACTTGTACCCGGGTCTGCTGTGAGTGATGTCGGATCAAATCGTCCCTCCGGGGGCCGGAGCTTGTGACAGACAGGCAGCACCGGGGCACGGCACTGCGGGGCCGGGGGGCACGGCGGGGCCCCCGGTGCGTGATGCCGGGTCCAGGCCAAGTTACAAAAACATGTCAATAAAATTCTGCAGGACGCGTCGATGCATCCTTTACGGTCAGTCAGCGACGGCAGCCCGTGAGGCTCATCTCGTATCCTGCTCCTCGTTAATAATTCAGTGTCTATGTGGGAAAATATGAGTTTACTCCAGCGTACTCGGAAGTCTCTGAGGAACGTGAGCTAGCTAACGTTAGCCTGGACGTGCAGGCAGCTCCACCTGTACATTTCCACACACGTGGCCTTCCTCACCTCTCTAGTTAAACACGTACTTTTAAACAGACCAAAAATAGAGTCTGAATCTGCGTGTTTCTGCCCTCAGGAGTGGGGACTGCTAAGTACACAAGCTGCCGGAGGGCATCTTCCATAACAGGCCCGTGAGGGCTGCAAGTGTCACTAAAATATTCCCGGTGAAAAGTGACTTGTCACCACATTAGCCTCATTTAGCTTAGCTCAGGGGCTAGCTAGCAGGTGGACACGTTTTGACATTAAATTAGATATTGGAGCTTTTCAGCTAACATTAATGTCAGAAGTTTGAACATGAAATTGTGTGATAGTCTTAGTTATGATTTTAAATGAGAGTGTGGTTATCATTCATCAGACAGGAGGAGGAAATCATTAAGTTCGGAATGTTCTGTTCTCTTGTCCTGTGCTAAAGCTCCTGAGCTACTTCAGAGTTATTCCTCATCATTAGTGAGTCCTCCTCAAACAGTTCTACAATATACTGTCACTTCTTATTGTTTGTGTGCAGAGCTTTTTATAAGGTGCATAGTTAAAAACGTTGTGCTCATTCTACCTGGTTTATCTGCAGTGCAGATTTTATAGTCAATGTTTTTCATAAAATGAAACTGAATTTGCTTTATTACTGTTTCACGTGTGTGGTCTGTACACATGTTTGAATGATTTAATGAACTGGCGTTATTTTTTATATACATTGCCTCTCAGCTGTTTCAGAGGTCTCTTGAGTAATCCACACAATCTTCTGACCCAAGTTCACAATTTTTTCTAAATTCAAGCTCTGTAATTCAGCTCAATATAAAGCATCACGGCTCCAAAACGAATGCTATGCTAATACTTTGAAGACAAATTGTCCAAACAGGAAGTGATTCTGCAAATGTTGCTGCCATGACAGAGATCTCCAGTCTGTCTTTGTCAGTCTGATATGGTGAAATAGAAATATTCAAATCAACAAAAAGATCAGCGGTAGCGATTTTGACCCTCAGTTTGATCCAGTTGTTGACCACAGAGCACGTAGAAGAAGACATGTTCCATTGGGCTGCAGACTGAGTGCTACAGAGCACCGGTCACCCATTAATTCAAATTCAAATTTCGAATTTTTCTCCAACATTTTATTAACTATGAATGTATAGTGTGTCTAAACAGCACCAAAGTCAGCACTGATCTTTCTTTGGCAATTTACAAAACATACGCCAAGTGTGAAGTCAATAAGATGAACGGATTGCGAGGTACGTGCTCCACATTCAGACAGACAGAGATGTCCTGAATCAGTTGATGGATGTCGAATGTGAGTGAGGTTATAAAATTGTTTATTGCCATCGAGGAGGAAATCATTAACTGTTAACTGAAAGGGAACATGTTAGCATTGTTAGCACCCACTGTCACGTGGCTCCCAGGGACACTTGATGCCTCAGTCAGCCAATGCACACAATAAGTCATCTTAACTGAATAAAGGCCAAGGTCACTTTTCATACGAGGCTGGTGTCTCTGGTTTCACGGGCACACCAAGCTTTGCTTATTGAAGGGACTAACACGGCACACAGCGCGTCTCGGTTGTTTGGCGGGTTGGATTGACACAGCAGCGTTCGGGGATTCTTCCACCTTTCCTCCGCTGTCTCACTGAGTCACTTTTTTAAGACAAAGACAATGATTGAACCAGGCAGTGTTGTCAGAGACAGACACACACACACATGCTCACTCGACCACAGGGACACACATGCGTGCACAACACATTGCATTAGCATAGGTATCGGTTACTAGAATTCAATAGCCCGCCTGCTGCAGCAAGATTAACTATTCAGGGCAGGTGGTTAAAGGGGCTATTGTGTTGCATGGTGCGGTGCTGCTGTCATGATTGGACAGTGCGTTTGTCTGGTGAGCAGCACACTGCCAAAACAATCGCAAGGGCAAAGGGCTGGAAGAGTACACACACATATAAGGTTTCTCCCTGTGAATCATTTCGAGCGCAAACACAGCTGAATAAGTACAGGTGTAACAATTGAGGGCTCGTAAAATAGATTATATTACATACTACCAGCATCATCTGGAAATAATTTGTGTATGTATTCATTTAAACACCATAATAGTTTTGGGATTCAACTGTGCAGCGGTACCAACGTAACATCTTTCCAAATAGCTGTTTATGATTGTAATCCCACAAAGACATGCAAATGAGAGAAGGAGTGGTGGTAGATAATTAGTCATATTTATCAGGATCCCAGCAGGGCCCTTACCGGTAGCACGCTAACTTTTAACTGGCTGAACACATGTTCTGGCTCACCTCATTGGATTTTCACTCATCACAGATTCAACAGTGGTGCAACAACTGTTTGGGAATTTAACTCTCAAAATGAGGCTTTAAAACCCCCGGGTGATTATTTGAGTTGATCTTTAAAATAAAATGGGTAATTGGTAGAAATGAAACCCTGCATAAAATGCTCATAAACCTTTGATGGATGTTATTAGTCGTTATTTAGTGGCATTTAATGGCCAGGTGGGGAGTTAAATCTGCATTGAATGGTGCTCTCAATATTTTCTTTAATTTTTTTATCTAAACTCACAGGCACGGTTGTGTTTATCTGAAACAAATTTCTGTACATTTTTCTTAATTTTCAGGCTCAGATTTTCCTCTATCCTGCTTCTTCCAAATAGCATTTTTAATTGTGTCTTACTTTATCACAATAACATATTTGCATATATAATGTAACAACAGTACCTTTCAGTCAAACTAGCACTTTTGTCATTTTAATCTTTACAATTGATCTGTGTTTTTGCAGAGGTAGTGGATTGTGTTGGATTTAATTAAATGTATTGTATTAAATCAAATGTCTGTATCTAATAAGTTTATTCTTTAACTTGCAGATCGATCCTTTTTATGTCAATTATAATTAAAAATAAAATGTGCCTTTTCCCCCTTTTTTTGTGTTTTCAAAGGTGTGTCCGAAGGTGGAGTTCAGACCATGGGGCACGAAACTGGACCAACCATGAAGGTCGTGTGCTTCAATCCAGGAAGTCGCCTCAAGGAAAAGTCGCAAAACGCAGCTCTGAGTCACTGACGCAACCCATTGACAAGGACAGCGTTCATCTGAGCACTTTCACCTGTCCACTCTGTGTGGATATTTGATATTTTTTCCATATATCTCTGAATAAACTCGGCTGAGAAGATCCGTCCATTATCAACATTAGATCTGCCTCAGAAGTAAAAGAAAAAGAACAAAACGGATATTGCATTCTCTGCTAGACTGTAAAATTATCTATGTGGAATATAACATTGAGAAAATAAATCCTGGAGCACAGCCATAAGCAGATGTTATTATCACTTTGAGGATCTATCCCCAGTTCTAACCTCTGCTGGTGCACCGTGCTATTCTCTACGATGAATCCCAACAGCCTACCTGGGCATGTCCTCCTGCTGCTAAGTACTGTGCTGGGCTTGAGTGTAGGCTTACAGTTTACTGGCTCTGAGGGCCAGTGGGCTCGCTACCTGCGCTGGGACGCCAGCTCCAGAAGTGACCTGACATTTCAGTTCAAGACACCAGAACCAGAAGGCCTGCTGCTCTACTTCGACGACGGCGGATTTTGCGATTTCCTGCTCCTGGCGGTGTCTGAGGGTAAGATGCAGCTTCGCGTCAGCATCGACTGCGCCGAGACCACCATCACCTCCGATAAAATGGTCAACGACAGCCGCTGGCACTTTGCAGCCATCAACAGGCACAATTTGCGGACTGGCTTGGCCGTGGACGGCCAGACCAAGACGGAGGAGGTGCGGCCCCAGCGTCAGTTTATGAAGATCATCAGCGACCTCTTCCTTGGAGGGCTCCCGGGGGACATCCGCACGTCTGCCATCACCCTGCCCTCTGTCCGTGAGCTACCACCGTTCAAGGGAATTATTACAGACCTCAGTTATGGGAGTAAGCTGCCGACACTCATCAATAGTCAGAAGGTACGCTTGGAGATGATGGGCCTCTGCACGGAGAACCCCTGTGAGAATGACGGGATCTGCTTGCTGGCAGATGGAGAACCCTACTGTGACTGCTCCAAAACTGGATATGTAGGTCGATACTGCACTGAAGGTAAGGGGGCTGGCTCCAGAGCTTTCTGTGTCAAGAACTGAATATTGATACAAAAATTCAGAGGGATCCCATTCAAATTTGCAACCAACGTATAAGTAGGTTTGCTACCTGCCTCCAGGTTGACAGAGAAAATAATGCAATAACCATTCATGTTTGCTTTTCGCTTCAGAAATGTTAAAATGATCGGAAGGTATGTGGCTTCAAACTCAATGCATTTTGCTTTGCTATAAATCTCAATACAGACTGCTGAATTAGACTAATTTCCATAATTGTGTTGCTATTCCCGCTACAACTAATGTGATTTGTGCCACCCCAAACGTAATTTGTGAAATGCCTTGAAAAATGTGCCTTGATTGCACAACAGTGAAATGCATATGACGCATTGGGCAGCCAAACTCCCATGTGCATGACAGATTTAATGCAATTCACAGAGGACGTAGACCATTTCTTTGTAGGTTGCAGCTTCTTTTAGAAAGTCTTCGTATTTCATGTAGGAGTTAAATTTGAGGTGATGTGCTCAGCGTTTCCTCTCCCTTCACAGCTATTACTTTTGATGAAGATGGATATTGGCTGATATGGCTAAAATTACAACACTGAGTTCTCTTCTCCATTAAATGTATTCAGCTCTTGCGAGCTGGTGCAGGGACCTGAAGGTACACACAATGTTTGGATGAGAAACAGCTTAATCTTCTTTTTCTCTGCTTCTTTGCCAAGGCCATCTCTTTTTTGGGGGGAGGGAAATGAGATGCAGCACTTTGACAATATTCTACCCTATTCTATCTACACACTACAAAGATACAGGCTTACAAAGCTTTTTTTTCTCTCGGCTAATACTCAAATTGCCCGGTGAAAGCTATATAATGCTGGACCCACTTTTCAAAGTGGTCCTTTCCTTCCTTCCCACTCATCAAAATACAAAAAAAACAACCTCTTTCTGTACACTGAACTACTTTCATTTTGTATGGCCCGGCTGGTTGATGTTCAAACCTACATCTTTCAAAACACCCCACTGCACTCAGATCAGAGCCAACTGATGCCAATAATAACTTTCCTAATTTCTCTTTTTTTTTCATATTCCACTACATAAAATCTTTTTTTTTCATGTTTAGATCAGTAATTCAGAGACAACACAATTTCACTGTAACCTGACTTAACGCCTCTCTTCATGTGTATGGATTTTAAAGGATAACTTTGTGTGAACAGACCCATGTCAAATTTCCTCCACTGCTGACCCACTTCCTGCCTGCTTAAATCATGGCTGAGGGATGACTCCATCTAGACACAGAAACAGGGGAATGCTCACTGAATTCAACAGCGCTGATTACAAGCTATTCTAAACTGTGTCTAATGCAGTTAAGACGTTCCTATTTGTCACCATTATAGCATGCATTTAAAATGTGCATATTCAGAGCTCCGTGCAGTGGTTTGGTTGCATTTGGTTTCATAATATGTCCGATCATTTGCTGCTCAAGCGAAGCTGTTCGGAGCTTAAATCCCGAGCGCTAGCCTGTGGCATTGTTCAGGACAGCACGCGATGTGCTGGTTGCAGAGCAGTCAAGCGGACGGACTGGACTTGCCCCCTTTTCGCTTCATCCCATTTGCTCATCGCCTGTGTTGAGCAGTCGATGGAGGAGAAACAGGCGGCGGAGGAGGACGAGGAGGAGGAGGAGGAGGTGGTCCATTTGTCTGAGAGCTTCCTGAGAACTGACATGGGAACTATGACATCCTCGTGTTAAAACACCCAAGGTTTTAAGACTCAGCCAGACAGCTTGAACAGGGAAGGAGATGGTCACATCTCAGCTGCAGGGCAGAGCAAGTATGACGAGTAAACTCACCACAGGCCTGTTGTACCCTAATTTGTCCCAGGAGGTTGGCTGTAGGACACGAACCACCCCCTGCTTACTTCCCCTCTGTGTGTCTTCTCGTGCACACACACAAACACACACACACACATTTTCGTCTGTTTTAAGGCAATGAGAGAGCCACTCAGGGCTAGGGTAGTCATGTTTGCTCCCCAGCTGATCTGACTGCTGCTCTTCTCTGCCTCCCCATTAACTGATGTGGCTGATTGTTGATTATGCCACAGAGACTGGGAACCATAATTAGGAGGATAATGAGAACAGAGATGGACAATTTTCCCGGAAGATGCTTGCACAAACACCGTCATCAATTCAAACTGTCTGTCGGCTGCTTCACACAATTATTTTTTTATTATTAGATCCACATGTCCACAGGTTACTCCTTCCAGCAACCCTGGAGCATGGGTTTTCGGAGCGATCACAGCTGGATGTGAACAACTGCTAAACACACCTGTCTGTGTTGGCATCCGGTTGGTCACACTGTACATTAACGAGCAATCGGTCAAACGTGTGCATATTTATATGTTACATTATCAGGCTGCACGGCCTGGGCCTCACGTGCATGCATGCACCCACACACATTTGCATTTACAGTCGTGCACATAAACACACATACATGCGGAGCAACGAGGCCCCGGTGCTGCTCGTTAAAGCAGGCAGATGGCTGACTGGCTGAGTGGACTGGGCCTTGGAAGCAATTTGCCTGTCGTATTCCTAATGGTAGCCTGCTAGCCCACTGGCCAGGAGGGGCGATAGGAGAAGTAGGAATAATTAAGATGCAAGATGAGAAATGAGAAAATGGCGTAAGGCCTGTTTGTGCCACTTGTGCACTAAAAAACACGCGTCGCCCATATTTTAGGTGTGCATTCCTTGCCTCATTCGACAGCTGGGTTAGCCTCTCGTAGGAGCATTGATATTTCACAACGCTGATAAAGGCACGAGGCAGTCCCGTCGCTGCCTGATCTCCTGCAGCTCGTCCCAAACTGTCCAGCTCGGCTAGCAGCTTAGCACTATAAACAGTTGGCCATAAAACACATGTTCAGTCTCTCCTCCCATGTGGATCAGGATGTATCAGCGTGACTAACTGTGTCAGGGCAACGAGCTGAAATTAGACACCACTCACCACTTGCTCGCCACACGTGTGGACTTTGGCAGGAATATCCGCTGCTGCAGCTTCAGACTTTTGTCTTGCGATGTGGTGATAACTCTTGAACTGTTTATTTCCGGGAGTCATCTTTAATATTAACTCGATTTCGCTCCAGTTATTAGCTGTTAAAATATCAGTGTCTTCTATGGTAATGACCTGGATATTGTCCCTCATTCTGTTCAATGAAATTAATGGGGGTGACATTATGAAGTCCCTTGAAGACCTTAGGGCTTTTTCTGTTGCATAAGGTCAAGGTTATTAAAAACTGCACTGAATTGTTGAATGAATATGTAAAATTATCGCTCATTTCCTCAATCCTACATCTTGCCTTTGTAATGAACAGTTTTAACGCCCCTTTTGCTCAGAAAATGTTCACAGGCTAGATGGAAGGTTAGTAATTGAAGGCTAGGGCAAGCAAACTGTTAAGCAAGTGCTGAAATGGTGCCTTCAGGCTTAGCTTTGGGGATTAATAAACAGACATGGAAAAAAATGACAGTTACAATAATCTTACTATAAAAAGTAGGTCAGGAGGAAAAAAAGGGAAAAAATGGTGCAGGGACTTGCCTGATTCCAGTGCAGAGGGCATTTGTGTCTAGTGCCCAAGCTGAAAATTATGTTTGGATTTGAGTGTTGAAGCTGCTGGTAAAATAGAGCAGGGGATTACGCTCGGACCACATGTCCTCCACAGCACATTGGCTTGTTCTGGATGCTGTCGCATCAAGAGAAAGGGTTTTATCTACATGGTAAACGAGTGTTTCACACACACGCATTCACACACACACACACTTACTTAGCATTTGCAGAGTCAGAAAAAAAAAAACATGTGTGCGTGCTCGTTCAGGCACATACATTCAGGGTTCCTAAGTTGGCCAGTTTTGGAGCGTTGGAGCCGCGCTGCTGTCCATCATCCGGCCAATGTCTCCCTTCCCCCGCTTCCAAGCTTCGTCCTTCCCTTTCCTCCGCCAATGTCATCCTTCCTCATGTGGGAGGAGAAGCAGCAGCCATTTTGGACTCCCCTAAAGGAGACAGGAGAAAAATCTCACCTCGCCTTCACCAGCGGCCTCGACATAAATCGTCTCCCAGCGCCGTCCCTCAGATGATATGTCTGTGTTGTGTTGAAATTGTTAAATTTAGCATGGAGCAAGGACTTTATTCTGTCAAGGATAAAAAAAAAAAAAATCCCCAGTTATATCAAGTGGAGGGAAACAGACCAGGCCTCTTTACAGCCTTGGTAGAGATGAATGCAGTCAAATTAACATCTGATACTGTGTGTCAGTCCTTGATGCCCTTTAGAGGCTGTACAGACATTTTTCAAACTCAATTTTTTCGACTACAATCACAAGGTTAAAATGGTTGAATCCTGGATCAGAGTGCAACATATAACCACATATAAAAGGGAAACTGAATTCACCCAGTGATCTCGCATGTGCTCTAAATCGGTCTGGCATGTTTGATAACCACAGGGTGTCATCTACGGGTGTGATCCTGGTGAGGATGTTTGCCGCGAGGGATGCAGCTTAACGTGCAGCTTATTTCTTTTGCCATGCCATACTGTGAACTACCGGAATCCAGCAGTGAGCATTCCCCTGAGAAACCACGAGGAGTGGGTTTTTGGTTTTAAAGTAAAGAAAACGTCCATGGGTGGGGGTGCAAAGGGGGAAAAAGGGGAAGTGGAGGAGAAAGATATGGGTCTGAAAAGGAGCGTCCTGGGATCCACAAACCTCACAACACCATAAATCCTCAGGGGGAGTGTGGATTTATGCCTCTTTCTTAAGTGTGTGAGGAAATCTGTGCGATCCAGGAAGCGGAATATGATGTTATTGTATCAATATTCAAAAATGTGAAAGAGTTGATTGCTTAAAGGTGTCCTGTCAATCTGGTTCCCTGCAAGGATGGGGACAGATGAAGCTTTACGTGTTTTCTCTCCACAGGAATTTACACTGGTGTAGTGATTTTGATTCAGGCATGTAAAGGGGCAGCTCTTTGCTCCTTACATGGGAAATACAATGCTTAGAAGTGTGGTATGTTTTGCATGTTAAGCCAACATGCAAAAGCGGCTGTTGTGTGTCACTAATGCAGGACCTCTCTGCTTTCTCTCCTTCCTTCTGACATCTCCACAGCAGTCCAGAGAAAACCAGGTGAGTCTCGAGAAGGACAGGCCACACTTCCAGTTAAATTGCAGCAGCTAATTTCATATCAAGTTATGTACTGTATTTAAAAAAAAAACGCACATTAATGCATTCAGTTTCAAACAACAAGCAAAGATGTACCAGTAATCTTGTAAGAGCATTTCTAACAGACATTTATTCAGTAAACAACCTGCAGTGCTGCTTTACATTCACATACTGTGTTGCTCTCTTTATTAGTAATTTGTCTGTTTCAAAAGCTTCCCGATGCACTCGGGAAAGCTTTGCTTTTAGAGTGATAGCCATGGTTTGCCGTCATGCAAAGCATGCATAATGACAATACAAGTGTAGTATTGGTGTGCTGTTGTTCCTCAAACTTCCTCTCTGTTCCTGTCTTGTTTGATTTCTCTCTTCAAGGCCTCGCACACCTGAAGGCAGAGCAAGGTACTCTCTTCTTTTCTGTGTACATCTCTTGTTTTTTTGTTCACCGCCTGGCTTGGTTTTGGGGCGTAATTTTTGCGCTGTGTGCCTTGGCTACCTGTCCATGTGCATTTGTGTGTTGCAGTGCTCCTGTTGTTGCTGCAGAGAAGTGGGAGGGTGTGTGTGTGTGTGTGTGTTGGTGGGGAAGGGTGCATGGCAGCATGGCATGTTCCTCACCTCCATTGCTCTCTCTCTCTCTCTCTCTCTCTCTCTCTCTCTCTCTCTCTCTCTCTCATACCTCTCTCCATACTTCTGTGTCTCCTCACCCTTGGTTCACCCAGGTTTCTGTGTATTACATAATTGTGGACTGTTCTCAGTTCCAGGGCTAACGTGCAGTGACACACTCTACTGTTCCTGCTCAACCTCTGCAGTGACCGGGTAGTGGAGGGAGAAGGGAGGATGAAAGAGTAGGAGAGCAGAAGGGAGGATGAGGATATCAGTTGGGAAAAGATGATGATGTTAAGATAGTTTCTAACTGTTACAGTTCTCTAACCTTATACTTTAACCAAAGTATTTAACGTAACCACAATCTTTGCCGAACCATAGCTACAATCTGTACCATGAGCAGATATTATAAAAAATCATTTTGAGTTCATTATTGACCTTGAAATCAGTATTTAACGAAATATACTTATCTTCAGGGAGGCTTAAGTAGTTCCTAAGGATAATAACTACTCTTTAACAAGAGCACATGATCTTTATTAAGCTGTTTTCAGACATGAACTTGTCACAGCACATCAACACTGGCGTCAGCCCTCATCACCAAAGGCTCTCTAATCCCGCTGTCTTTCCAGGTTGACATCTTTGTACATATATTGCACCTCTTTTATCTTCCTTAGCTATTTGTATTCTTTCTTGTTTTGGAGTAACTCCGGAGAAAGTCTGGAGCAACTGACTTGGATATTTGCGTTCTCACATACAGCCCCTCCAGATCATTTCAGTAGATTATCGGGAGTTCAGTGCATTTCTGAAAGCAGCTTTAGTGTAAAACAGAGTTTTCTAGGTAGAAATCTGATATTCACAGTTCATTCATGACCTTCGAAACAGCAGTTGATTGTGAACTTAAGGTTTGTTTGATATATGGTCCTGAACTTTGAGGCACATCACTTGATTATAATAACATTGGCATTAAAAGGCTGAAAGTCACTGAACATATTCTTAAATTTGTAGCATCATTCAGTCCATCAGTATTCAGAACAGAAGAATAGTGGACATCACGGGGGGAAGCCTGTGTTGGAATTTTCTACAGAAATATTTTCTCACTTCATTGGCGTTTCTAAGATCTCTGGATTTGCATACAAATGTAATGTAAATTATCTTTGTGCTTTCACATATAATGCAACTCTGCACACACACCAGCCAGTTGCAAACGGCCTTGACAGTGTTGACCTTTAAGGTAACAGAGATAACTGGAGAGGTCCCATCATCGAGGAAGCGATTATATTAACGGTGCTGTAAGCCCTTTTTTTCATCGCCTTCTGTTATCACCTCTGAATAACAATGGAGGTCAATAGAGCAGTCCTCCTCATTTCCATTTCGCCTCAAAAACAACCAGCCACAACAAATGGCGGCCACTGGGCAACTCTGACATCACAGAGCTGCCAGTTTTTTTTCCAGAGGATGTGCAATTAGATTTTAGACTGACCTTAGCGTAGAGAAGCAATTCCCCAAAGGTTTAAATGGAAACACAGAATGGGGGAAGTGTCAGTTGTCTGCTGCCCACATTTGCTTATCTCATTTCTTCACCATTTGCATGATTGTCAACATTTTGCATGGAAGTGTCAGTTGGCAGTGTACAGGCATACGTTAGACTAACCAAAGTGTATCCCTACTTTTTGCTGTCTTCCTCTGGGGCTCTGCGTGGGATGACACTCTTCACTCTGTAATTTCTACGGATCCTTTCTCTTCTCCAAAACTTGTAGGTAGAAGCAAAGGTACAGCAATCCCTTTTTTTTCTTACTGTACACTTATATGCACTTCAAGAGCTGTGTGCGAGAGCGTGTGTGTGTTGAATTTGTTTGTCTGTGCAGCCACTGGTTAATCATTCATTAAGTGTATTCATTAATGTTTGCACATGCTCATCTGTGTGTTTGGGGGAGAAAGTGAAAATCAGGGGACTCTTGCTCTCCAGCTAACGAGTGCTCGTATTTAGTGTTGCATGAAGGATGAGCGATTGAGCTGCGAGATGAGTAGAGAGGGAAAGAAATATGGTGTCAGTGCTGGAGACGGAGAGAGATTTTACGCTTGATTATCACAGCTAAATTTAAAATGACGATAGTCGCAGTTTGCTCTGCGATGGGTTACTCAGTGTCTTTGCCAGAAATACATATTCATAATGGACTATTTGTGTGAGGATGAGGCGCACGTGTGTGTGTTCAACTGGATGTGTCAGTTCTGTGTCCGTTGAGAAGAAGCTGATTGGTGAATATGACCGGACATTTGGCTTCATTTAAATGAGGTCATAGCAGTGGCCTTTATGTGTTGCAGTTGTGCAGAGACTATCCTCATTATTCATTTATGAAGGCAATGTGATACACTGTGTAGTGGTGTGTGGTCATGCGTGTTGCATGTGTGTGTGTGCGCGTCCTTTAGCTTAATAGAGCAAACCAGTAAATTATGGTCATGATTGATATCAGTTTAAGGAACAATGTGTGTTGACTTTCAGAAAATCCTTATAAAAAGAGTTTTAGGCCTGGAACCAGGTCGAACAGCTGAGAGATGAATCGTTACTATAAACAAATATTTACCCGGAGCAAAAGAAAATTGGAAAATGGAAAAAAGGAACAAAACTGTGTACATAATCACTATAAGACTGAAGGAAATACACATCCCATAAACTATTGTAAACCCATAAGTCAACATTTTCATGGTAGCATCGTAAAATTCTTGCGAGGAGCTTGATATCACACAGACTTGTGGCTTCTACATGAACACATCAAATTTGTCACAATCTCATAATTTGTGGTAAGTCTTCCTCGGATGGTTACAATATTATGGCTGATAATCAAAATCTCTAGTCAGATAATGGCTCTATATCCTCCTGCACCCTCTGTCTTTGTGTGAGGAAACCTTGCCAGACTTTATGTGTATGTAAGTTAGGAAGATGCTAAGCTACAATTGAACAGTTGAGAACGGTCAGTTACTCTATGAAGTAAATGAAAGTTGTGTATTTCCTGACTTCTGACTTACTTTCATGTGTACAAATTGTCTGTGTGTGCCTTTTTTTGCGCTGAAAAATGACCGCAGTATCAGACCCTGCTCTGTTTTCCCCATGTGGATGAGGTAAACAAAACACAGAATTCCCCTCCTCTCACCTAATCAGCATATTATAGCAATGGGCCGATCAGGTGGAGTGAGAGGATCCCTCAGTGGTTTAGTTGTTGCAGAACGGAACGAGAAGGACCCAGGTTTGATGCACTGCTCCGGTCCTTGCTATGCGGTGCACTGTGTGTAGGGGATTCCTCTGGGCGTTCCAGTCTCCTCCAACATCCATCAGAGGGACAAGGGACATTAGATTACCCCTGGGTCTAAGTGAGTGATTGTCTCTCTACGTGTGGAAAAGAACAACTAGTTTAAGATACTTTAAGAAAATAAAGGTGTCAGAATTGCAGCTAAAATTGCTCAACTCTTTCTTATGATAATACATTATGTTACGTAACTTGTTGCATGACTTTTCCTTGTAACATACTAATGTGTAAAGTGAAGATGTTCTTCCCAGCTGGTCCCTGTTTCATTATATTAAAGGGGACATAGCATGCAAATTCCACTTTGTTAGTGCTTCTACAGGTTAATGTGGGTATCTGGCATGTCTACCAACCCAAAAACTCTGGGGAAAAAAACACTCGCGCGTTTTGTTATAGTTCCTCTAAGTCAGAAACGTCATGCTTGAGTGACTCGATTGAGCTTCCTGGGTTTTGTGTCGTAACAAGGAACTGGAAGTCTCCCTACATGGTCTTGGCCCACCCCCCACCTCACCCCCCACCCCCCCGTCCCCCCACACTCGTTACGGCGGGTTTACACCGGAGGCAGCGAGGCTGCGAGGCAGCGCAGCGCCGTTCCCAAGCGGGCAGCCGCCTGGCTGTTCACACAGCCAGGACGAGCAGCTGCAGGAGCTGCTCGGGCGCGACCGCTCGCTCTCCCGTGCGTGAGCTGGAATTTGTGTCAGCGCCACACAGCCAGCAGTGTGGAAGACTTCCGCAGTGTTCAGCGCTACTGTAACACTGCGGAAGTCTTCCACACTGCTGGCTGTGTGGAAGACTTCCGCAGTGTTCAGCTCTACTGTACGCTGGGTTACAGTAGTTACGCCGGGTTACAGTAGTTACGCCGGGGTACAGTAGTTACGCCGGGTTAACACCGGACGCGGAAGTGCCGCTGCGAGGCAGCGCAGCGCCGTTCTCCAGCACGCAGCTGCCTGGCTGTTCACACGGGACGAGCATTTCTCCGCGCTGGTCAGCCCCATAGACTGTATATATAAGGTCAGCCCGCGATTCTGCTTTCTCCGCTTGTTGTTGTACCCGTTAAATGTCGGGGTTCGGGGGTAAATGATGGTCTTCATAGCCTCCCCCCACCTCTCTTTCTCTCTCTGTCTGTCTGCTTGTGTGCTTGTAGTGGATGGGCAGAGGGGGACATTTAATTATGTGATTGGGAAAATTAAAACTCCAGGACAACAGAAGGGGAATACAAAGTATGGGATGCATATTTGATAATTTATATCATATAAAATATGTAATTTATATCGTTTAAAATCATGGGGGGAGAGGGGGGAGGGGGGAGCTGGCTCATTCGCATTTAAAGGAACAGGCACTCAAAACAGGTCACTCTGTGGAGGGCTGTTTTATACAGGGTAAAAAGGGTGCTGTTTTAAATGATCCTTGTGGTATTTTGACCAAAGTATGTTACAGACATTTCATTACGACCCCAAGGAACCATATCAACTTGTGGTAAAATGGGCATGCTATGTCCCCTTTAATGTCTCTGCAGTTGTGTGTATGTACTTTAATGGCACACTGGGCAAAGGGCACAGTAACTGGGAGGCTGGGGAAAACAGACTAGAGTATACACCTGAGAGGAGAGCGAGTCGGGGAAGGAGGTGACGGTGAAGAATGAGAGAAAAAGGTAGAGGGACCCGGGGAGGATGTCCGATATGTGAGGCCCCATATTTCAAATTGAAAATATGGGGCACCTTGTCAACCCTCTAGTCAAATCTGGGGCTGAAGCCGCATGTACCCCGCGCCATCTATCGAGAAAGTTTCGGTCCCTTTGCACTCAGTGAGGCCTCTTGGCTCAGAGGTGCAACCTTTTTTTGATGCATAGCTTTGACGATATAGCAAACTTTATAGAAACTATGGCAGTGGATGAGGGACTGTGCTCCAGTTAGCAACATGCTGCACATATGCTGTATTAGACTCCACGTATAATATCTCTATTTACAGTTCATAAAAAAGTGTTCTATCTGTAAATGATATGATTTAATTAACTGAAATCTTTGTTGGTGCTCGGGGAGAGAATAATACAAAAGAATAAAGGGCAGTCTTCATGTGAGCCTATGTACCAATCTCAGATCCCAGTTACAGTCTGAATGTAATCGTATCTAAAGTTTTGCATTTACACTATGTGGTGATTACAGACGGAGCCTACCAAGTGTTGGTACCCTTACACCTCATTAAAACAATGCTGTGTTCTTCCTGTTGAAAAGCTTTTCTGTCATGTAAACCTTCATTTCTTTGGTTTAGATTAAAACAATGAATTTATTAACACGGCTGACTACTTGATAATTCTACAAAAGCCTAAAAATGCCCGGGAAAACATTGTGGCTACCACCTAGAGAGTGGTGATAAATATGTAGATTGTTTTGTGCAATTTCAAGCAGACTGTTGTCTTCAATTAGTATCATGGGTGTTTTCAATTATATTGTTAGTGATTCAGTCAATTTAAATAGAGACGATTCCTCGCTATGCTGTTTAATATCATTGTGTACATGGACAAGATAAAAAAAAGAATCTGAGGAGATAAGAGAGAAAATAATTGGCCAACCATGATCGAGATAAAGTCTGCGAGACCATCTCCAAGCAGATTGATGACCATGTAACCACGGCTGCTCACATTATTAAGAGGGCTAAGGTCCATGGACCATAGCCAGCCTCCCTGGCTGTGGCTGCAAAAGGAAATTTATCCCAGATTGAACAGAAGCAAAGTTGGAATGGTGGAAAAAGATCCAAGGACAACTTCAAAACAGATGAAAGATCAAGGTACAGCAGTGTCTGGTTGTACTGTACGATGCTTCCTGAATGAAAGTGGAGACCCGGGGAGGGCTCACCTTTGAAAGGGAAACATAAAGAAGACTGACTGGAGTTTGCTAAAATGCATGTTTACAAATCACAATGTGTCTGGGAGAATGCCGCGATGGACAGAGGAAACAACAATACAGGGTTTTTTGTAAGTCACGTGAGCCCGATGTTCACAGAAGCTCTGTTCTTCACTGTGTGAAATATGGAGGAGGCTCAGTTCTGTTGTGGGAATTCTTTGCTGCGTCTGGCTCAGGGTGCCTTGAATCACTGCATCTAACAGCAGCCAAAAATGGATGAGACGGAAACAGTAGCTGCTCTGAGATGGCCTGCTGTGAGCCCTGATCTTAATCCAACTGAGCATCTGTAGAAAGAGGTGGAACATGCAGTTGGGAGAAGGCACCCATCAAAGCTGAGAGAACTGGAGCAGAGTGTCGTAAACATCTAGAAAAAAAATGTAGATATCTCAATAAGAACTACAAAAGTACTAGAAAGTCTGTACTACAAAGTATCATGTTATGTGTCCCAATAGTTTTACCCCTGCCAGGAAAGTTATGTTTCCATCTCTGTCAGTTTGTTTATATGTAAGGAAGATTATACAAAAACAACTGAATAGATTTTCATGGAATTTGTTGGAAGGAGGCGGAATTGGCTCAGGGTTGAAATCCTTTAAGTGTGGTGCAGACCAAAGACTGTATATAAAGAGGTGCAGACCTGGTTCACAGGGCGGAATCAGGAATTCTTTTTATCTTTCTTTAGTATTTCGAGAGAGGGCATTTTTCAATAGTTTCCCCATTGAATTATTCATTGATCTTGATTTAAAAATATCTGGCATATTTGGGGGACTGATTAGAGTGTGTGAAGTGAGACGTCTCACACGAGCCCATTAACGGAAACCAACAACTGAGTTCAACTCTAGCTGACGGAAAGCAACTTTTTAATATATATATATATTTTTTTAAGTTAAGGGGTACAAATCATTTCCCCCATGTCTCAATTCTTGACATTGCAAATCTTTGGTAATTAAAATTCACGATTAAACAAATCGTTCATATTACGTGGTTTCCTGAGCTTCTTGCCTTTTAATAAACCCTTTGTCTAAATATCACAGCCCACCTCAATCTACTACAGCTGGGACCTGCTTGCAAAGCATTGACCAACAGTTTTGTTTGAACCAAGAAAACCTTTAGCCCTCGCTGCCTTGTGACATAATCCCCCCCCCCCCGTGTCTCATTAATGATGTACTTTCAAATCAGGATTTGACAGTGCAGCTCAAGGTCAGAGATGAAACCCTAAGCTACAGCCCAGTATTACCTAATGACTTTCCTCTGAACACAAACACTATCTGCAAACTGCAAAATCTAAATGTGATAATCGCTCTTCTAAGTGACGGACTCAGACTTTTCCTTGAATCCTCACACACACAATGAGGAGAACCCAAACCTGTTTCTCCTCGAGTTAATTTAACCTTATTGACATGGTCTCATCCAAATGAAAGTCCTGTGATAACCTGCACTTTACATGATGAATAGGATAATATATTGGACATTATTGCAGGCTAATGAGGAGAACTGGGATGTGCACGGTTGTTTTCTATAATGACTCTCTCCCTGTGCTATAGATGATAGAGAAGTTGGTTCGGTCAAGACTTGGCAATGAGGGCGAGTCCAGTTTAGTGAGCAGTGAGAGCGCTGCAAGGGAGGAAGAGGAGGAGTGAGGAGTTCAGCCCGAGTCTAATCCGCCACATGAAGGCTTAGGACTGAGAACTTATTCTGTGCTTGTAGAGTCACTCTCCCTAATTATCCCCTCAAAGTCCTGCCGCTAAGTTCACACAGACAAGATTTTGCTTCCTGCCTCTGTCACACGCTGTTTCTATTGCTCTCCCTCCCTCCCTCTGCGTGTATATATAAATATTCTCTCCCCGCCTGTCACCCCTCCTCTGACTTTGACTCCATCTCTCTCCCTCACCCTCTCTGCCTTTGTCCCACCCTATTCATCTCTGTCTGCTTCAGTATTCTAGTTGGCCTTTCTTACTTTCTCACTCCTCCTCCTTACTCTTTTTGGTCTGTTTGTGTCCCCAGTTCAAAGTACTGTGGACATTCATGAGCCTCGCATCACAGTCAGGCTCAAGATGGGAGTACTGTACTGTTGCTTAGTGCCCGTCCACAGATGCTGCCGGACTTCAGTGGGATTTATTTACGTACAGTTCTGTCCATCCACTTCAGAGGCTTTTTTCGTTAGCTCAGCGGACTCTGACGACCAAACCAGAGATATCACAGTGACTTTCTAGCAGTTACCAGTGCACAGTACCATGACACCGCTCGACCTTCAAAATAATGTTCATGGATAGTGAACAACTTAGTGAAACTTCAGTGTATTCAGCTTTTTCCATTGAGCGCATCACATAGTGTTGCATTATTTGATTTGCTGTTCTGGGGACCACATATAATTAAACTGCTGCCTTTTTTATATGATATACAGTATATGGCTCTTACATTGGACTGAACAGAATATCTTTTATTACAATCGATTCTTCATTTTGCCATGGACTTTTGTGAGAAGCACTTTGTAACCTCGTTTAGATAAGTGCTATACAAATAAAGTTATTATTATATAATAATGGTCAATAATGGTATATGATGATGCAATTACACCAGTGGAAACCAGTTGTAATACTGTCGTTATAATAATGATTATAGTAGCAATTTAAAAAAAAGTAAATTTTATTTATATAGCTCTTTTAACAATGCTCAAAGACACTTTACATATGTCCAAAAAAAACTGAAAATGCAATTAACTAGAAATATACAATGCAAGTCATTATAACTCATTGAAGTTAGCTCTGAAGAGGTGGGTTTAATATAAGGTTTGTGAACTCACACGTTAAACATTGTGTATTGTTGTTTTGATGCAAGTCACATGCTGCCACGTTTTGTTTGACCTGAACACAGTGTTTTATTGTTGTACACAGTGCTACAGATTGAACACAAATGTCACTTGAGTCAGTGTCAGTGGCGGCTGAAGAAATATGGGAGTTAGGTAGAAGAGTGAATCTAAAATCTGTAGCTTCCGCCTCATCCCTGCTTGAAGCTACCCCTAATCTTTGTGCAGTTTGTAAGTGGCATTGTGGGTAATGTAGGCTCTATTAAGATGATTGCATGGAATAAAAAACTCTGGTCTAGCAATACCTAACTCAGATGCTTTGATTTTGATCCTCTCCTAAAAGCAAAAGGCTAGCTGAGTTGTTAGGGTGCACACCACATGGGTGCTATCGCCCTGGCTTGACTCCTGGCTGGTCGGACCATTTACTGTATGTCTTTCCTCAGCATTTCCTGGTTGTCTTCGCTGTCCCTATCAAACAAAGCCGTTGCTCCTCACACTATTTAATGCACCAACTCTGCTTCGCCATCTTGTTGAGTTAATTTAAACGTCAACGACTGAGCAATCTGTTAAGACAGCTGAGGTGCTGACAGCTGGGAGGGTTATCACTGCACATAACAGCACTCGTTGGGGAACCTCTCTTGAGGCGACGTTAAGGGAAGTCAAACTGCTTTGTTTCTACAGAAGCAAATTGTTGCGGAACCGATTCGCCGCTGTTGTGCTGCTCAAAAAGAATAAAATATGATAGAAAATTTGTCTCAGCAACTCTCTCCTCTAAATGCAGCCCTTAACCTACTGACACATAATCGCGTGTTGGAAAAAGAGGCATTCCGCGTTCTTTGTAAGGCACGAGATAAAGATAGTCACTGTGTGTCATCAGAGGTTTGGTTAGTTTGCATCTGTGCAGTGTCACAGAGGCAATGTTATGCCTCAGACGCCCGGGCTTCAGAGCACCAGCTGGCACTTATTGGCCTTGGCGCGCGTTGGCCGTGCTGTTGATAAACGGCTACTAATGGCCAGACGCTCACCCTGAAATTGAGTTTAACTTTGCCTCTTCACGTTGCTCAGCCTGAAACTACACCACAATCCTCCAGGTGGATTTCAAAGCTGCTAAAAATGGAGGGCACTGGTCAAATTGATTTCAACATTGACCGGCTGCTACTCAAGCAGTCAGAAAATATGAGCTGTGAATACCGAGCTCTTCCTCTACACCTGTGGGTTTCCTTTCAGTTTATAAAAAAACATAGATTGTTCAGAATTCAGCCTGGAAACCGAAGGAAACTAGCACTTCTGTTTGTGTCTGTAAATCTTTATTTTTAAGGAATAATGTCGATTTTTGTACTGGTTGTGTTACATTTGAAACTAAAACACGAGAGAGAAATCAACTGTCTCTTATCTTCTCATTCCTTTACATGTTTTCCCTCATTTCTCTTCTTCTATCTAGGTTCTGTCTCTTTGCTGTATCATTTACTTCAGTTCTGTTCCATTCTTCATCTTTTCCATTTAGTTTATATCTTTCTCCGCCATGCAATGTTCTGGACTGTCTTATCCCTTTTGTCTGAGCCATTTCCTCCATCTCCAGGTCCCCAGACAAGGGGCAGAGGTTCACAAAAAAACGTTGCAGCTACATTGCGAAACTCTTACCAAGACACCAACTCTCTGATGCCGGCTTTACGATCGGTTTGTCTCTCCCTCCTTCACTTTCTTTTTCACTCTCTTTTGGCCTTGTGCTCTCCTCCCTCCTCTCCCTCTCTCTGCCGCTGACCTCTGGGATCAACCGAGCAAGACTGATTCCCACTTTTTCACGGATCATGAGTGCGTCAGTGGTTACGCAACAGCGAGAGAGGCAGGGGAAGAGGGGAAGGGAGAGAACATGCGAATATGTAACTGACATATTTGCCTGTTTTTATTTGCGTTGCAGCTTATCACCAAAATAATATTGCTCTTGGTTAAGCCGCGTTTTCAACAAAGCATTGAAGATGTTTTGCACGGTGTATTTGAACTACCGTGTGCACGTTGCACAGTAATGAAAAGAAAATCTACTTACACGTTACACAAACATACACCTGCATTGTACCTTCAAAGTCTGTTTATCTGTAGTGATCACACAAAAATGTTTTCATGTCTCACTAGTCAGAAGCCCCGCTATATAGGTGCAACTACAAACTCATCTCAAGTTAAATATAAGTTAAATTAGACAGCAAGCTTTTCATGCAGGAGTAGTAGGACACTGAGTGAACACATTTGGCTGATAACTGAAGAATGCTGTGTCGCTATTGTTTGCGAACTGCCTGAGACCTTATGAGTAGGATTTATGTGAAGAACTAGGTTAAGATGTGGCTTGAAGGGCTGCATTGTGAGAGTCTAAGTACGGGCGCGGAAAGGCTTAGGAGTATGTGGAAGAGCGTGTGTTTGTGCAAAGCGTTTGTGTGATTGTGCGGAGGGGTGACATGTGTAGATGTGATGGCTGCAGCCATGCATAGATGTTCACACCAGGGAGAGAGTAAACAAACATGGCAGCCGAATGGGAGGAAATGCAGAAACCACTGCCTCTTTCTCTCCTCCTGCTCTCTCCCTGTTTCTCCTTTTATTTAATTCATCCTCTGTTTGTTACCTCGGCCAAGGAGGCTATGTTTGCAGTCCCGCTTGTTTGTTTTTTAGTACCTAGGATATCTGAGAGAGTGCTTAAACGATTTCACAAACAATTTTGTGTGGCTTTCAAGTGCCTCATTCATATTTACACCTACATTTGTGTAACATACTGTATTTTAACAGACGCAAACAATTTCTTTTGTTTGTTTGTACAAGTTCTGCAATGTTGAAACCCCAAATTCCTTCTTCTGAAACTCCTGAAACACTTCGTCAATAGTCCGGTCCCGTGTGACATCACAATGCCCCATATTTGCATAACAACAGCTAATGGCTAGTCTAGCACACCCCCTAACAAAGCCAGGTGAAGTGAGAGCGGAGGTCGACACTTCCTACAAACGCTGGAAGCTGTTGGCCAATCACAGCAGACTGGGCTTAAAGACAGAGTCTCTATGAACAACGCTAAAGTGTAGTGCTCGTGCAATGGCCTGCTATTGTGAACATTGTGACACTAGTGACTGCAAAAATGTGCTGCCCCTTTTAAAAGAAAAAGAAAAATATCATCTAAGTTGTTGAAATTTTGACCTGTGAACTACGCCGAAGGCAGCACGACTTATCAAGAGTAAAAAAAGCAGAAGTAATGGAAGACAAGGCCGTGACATTAACATTTGAGTTGCATGGTAAGTAATGTGAAATGTTAAAAAATAAGTGAAAATGAAGAGTCGCTCTTCAAACAGAAACCAAGGGCAGACTTTTGTGAGATGAGGAGTGGAAACCTTTCATTGAACACCATTTGAAGAGAAAACATATTCCACGAGCCTTGATAATATTGCGCGGCTTTTATCCCGAGGAGCAGTGAGGAGGAAAATACAAGTGGCGAGGATCTGCTGGTTTTGTCTGTGGTCTTTTGTTTGAATAGAATTGGAGACGTTAAATTGATCATTTCATAATCAGGTCTTTTATATTATTATTATTATTATAATTTCACAGTTTTATATATTAAACCAGACATTCTTCAGGTCATTTGCGAAAGAGAAATGCTCAGAGTACTAAAATAGAAAATCGTGCATTTAATATTCACTGAACAAACATCCATGCCCACATGTTCATACTTTAATTTGCAGCAGAAAGACTTATAATTGGATATATCAGCGAGGAAACTCCAGCACAATGGAGAGAAATTATCTTCAGTTGAATGTTATCCTTTTTTTTTTTTTTACCGCACTCTCAATTAATGGTCAGTTGAGATGTCTAAGGCTTCAAAGAGGCCCCAGCTTTTGCTTAGTTATAACCCAAATTAAAGAGACTCTCTAACCCTAACCCTCCTCTTCGGAGCGAGACTTGGTAGAAGCCACGTAGCAGGCGAGTGCCCTTGCTCTGGCAGAGCCATTATGCAGATGATATGCTAATGAAGTCATCCGATTTGGTTCTGCTCAGGGTGCGCTGCACTGAGGGAAGATAATCAAGCGCTGATCATCTCCCAATGCTGCGCTCTCTCTCTCTCTCTCTCTCTCTCTCTCTCTCTCTCTCTCTCTCTCTCTCTCTCTGTCTGTGTGTGTGGGTATGTGTGCGTGTGTTTTGAACGTATCCAACCATGTGTATACAGTCTTGTGCCGGTTGGCCTTGGAAGAGAGAAAATATGTACTATGTACGTGGGTCTCGAATTATTACCTCTGCCAATTACGTTATTATTTTCACTGTTTGTTTGTTTGTTTGTTTGTTTGTTTGTTCATTGGTCAGAGGAATTACACACAAAGGACCAGGGAAGAATACGTTAAAGTTTGGAACTGATCTGGCTTAAGGACCACACCCAGCTTTTTCTCTTTTAACTTTCTTTACTTTGCTTTTGTCAGCATTTTAAATAATTTCTCTGATGGTAATGTTTGGATCCCGATGTAAACCTCAGGCAGATGTATGGTGTTGAGATCCATGAGTTTGTACAATTTGGTCGAGCTACTTCCCTTCATCCTTTCTACTTCTTTATTACAATAGCTAGACATACCTGTGTAGGATTGCTTGGCCTGGGCAGAGGTATGCACTCGACTATGTGCCATTCCAGTTTAGATTAGATCCACATTTTTGTGTCAAAGTGAAATCACAATGTTTTGTGCAAAACCACTTTACTGGCCATTACTTAAAAGCAGAACTCAAGACCAGAAGTGATCGATTACACTTTTGTTTGAATAGTGAGTTGCTGACACTAATCTTTGGCGTTCTACCTTGAAACTGTGATGATTGTACAGATCTTCATGCTGCTGGGTTGAATATGAATGTGAATCGGCCACGGTTTTGACTTCTTCTTTGCACCAATATCCATACGTGAAGAATTTTCTAATGTCATTGCCATAGCCTTGTGTTCAATCAGAATCAGCTTTACTGGCCAAGTATGCGAGCCCATGAAAGGAAATGTGACTCTCAGTGAGCGTGCACACTGAAACAGCAGTTATACAACAGAACAAGAACAACAACATTTACTAAAGTCAAATCAAATTTATTTACATATCACTATTTTACAAATTGAAAGAACACTTTCATACATGATTTTTGCGAAAGTCCTTCAGTCTATCAACTAATCAAAGCTCTTTACTCCATATGCCTCATTCACCCATTCAAACACACAGTCACACACATTCATATAATGTTGCAGCCTCAGGAGCAGTTAGTACCTAGGAATTGAACCAGTAACATTTCAATTACAAGACGACCTCTTACCTTATCCATCCTTCTTGAGCCACGCCGCCATGCAAGACTATACACTTAAAACTGTCTTTCGTAAAACAGAGCTGTGGAATGTTGGAATGATGGAAATTGAATGGACCAAATAAAAAAAAAATCCAAGTACAAGTCAAATACATTTTTCTCAAAGGTGGTTTGTAATGTAGTTGTCACACTGACGTGTGTTCGAGTGTTCGCTTATACGGTAAGTTCAGTTTCATACCCCGTATTTTGACGCTAAAAATACTGGGTAAATGACGTCCTCGGGGGAAAATGGCAGCATTCGTATCCAGGATATTTGGGCTTTATTTCTTTATATACACTCTATGCTAGACACTGATACTCTGCTTTTGTTCTTTATTCAATTTTTCGTTGTAGCTTAGATTTTGTAAAAATTGAAGTGTATTAGATATGACTACATGACTACTACTGAAAGCAGACTGAAGAATACCCACCACGTGTGAGGTTTTAAGTCTAGAATTAAAACACCCTCCAATTTCACACAGAAAAAAAAAGTAGAGGACATGACCTGTGTCGTCAGTGGTATCTTTGTCCCGGGTGCTGTCACAACAGATATAGCAGGACTGCACTGGTATTTATCAATTTTTTACAGAACAGATGCTGGTGATGTTTCAGCTCCTCCTGTGTCTTATATTCCCACCTTGTCTTTGTCTTGATTATCTTTTATATTTTTAGTTCCTATCACTTTTGTTCCCTCCTTTTCCACCCTGCGCTCCCTGAAGTCCCCCTCCTATCAAACCCATCTCAGCCTCACCGTCCTCTCTTTCACCCACACCTTTTCTCCTCTTCATTCCCTTGTTGCTCATTCCCCCTCACCCATTAGACAAAACACCCACCTCCCCCGTTCCTCTTATTTTGCTATCAAAGCGTCATCAGTTCGCTTTTCCATTTCTACCTCCTCATCTCTTCGTCAACCCCCGTTTCACATTGTTCGCTGCTTTGTAAAATGTGGAAATAGTTGTTCTTCTTCCACGATTAAATCATCCGCCCCTCCTATTTTCATCTCTTTCTTGATCCCTTACTCTCACTTGCATTTTTGCCCAGTTCAGTTGAAGTTCGGCGCCGTTTACTCCTCGTCCCCACCCTCCACCTTTCCCTCAGTCCCCTCCTCCTCTGCACTGCTGGCTCTCAATCCACTAGTCCTAGCTCTGACCCTGCCCGAAGGCTTAGGTAAACAAAACATTATTTCACGCTTATATCTCCTCTTTTTTTTTTGTTTGAGTGTAGCTGAGCTGATAATGATTCATCTTGCATGTTCTTGTAGGGGAATCTCAAAGCACCGCAGCACACCCATTAACCCCTATTGCCTCAGTGCCTGGCTGCGGGTCCTCCGAGAGATTTGCAGAGGCATTGGATAGTGTTTGATCATCTTCCTCCCTTTCAGCGGTGTGCATTGCACGTATGTGTGTGTTGCTCCTATTAACCCATCCTATTGATCCCCGCTACGCTGCGCCTGCACCGTTTGACAGATCTGCAAGAGGCAATAATTAGTCTGGTAATTGGCTGCTCAGCTGCTCAGCTGATGTGCTGAGTTAACGTGCTCTGCTGCTGGAACGTTTTGACCCCACAGACGAGTTTTACAGGTGCGAGTCAGTTTCTGGTGTATCATCTTTCACACGACACACTGGGAATTCTTTGTGGCTTTAATGATAATAATAATATCTGATCATCACTCACTATTAGATTCATTAAAGCCCAGTTGGAGGGATTCATTTATTCAGATCCTTCATTATTTCTGTTTTCTGACGGAGGTTCCATGTTTCACAAAAAACTGTCATGTTGTGTCATTTTCTTCTTTTCTTTGTGTCCCCTGTGTTTTTTTATTGCAAGAGGATAAAAAGAAATGGGTTTGTAGTTGTATGGTCCCCTAAATGATCATTTTCATGCCCGGCACCTAGAGTTTAATGCTTTGCTCAAGGGCACCTGTTGAGGGAACGGACATAATCTGCCATTCACATGTTCAACAAGCTTAGTTAGCTGATGACTAACAAATTAGCATAATTTTTACTTCACTGGTATTTGTCTGTTGAGATTATGAATTTTCTTATTATCAACAAATCCCATTGAAACCCCCAACCGACAATGAATAGATCCAACAAGCAAGTAGCGCTTGTGAAGCCAATAACATGTTATAACCTATTCCTCTGGGCCATAGAGCTCCATCGAGTAGGAAGTTCATGTGCGAGTTTGAGCCAGAGCCACTGAAGGCTTGTACTTGTCAATAATCAATATTTTTTTCGAGGACCATCTCCATGTGCTCGAGCATCTAGTTTGGCAGTGGAGAAGTGTAATGGGGGCCATGGGCATGTACTTTGTTAAGGGAGTAAGCTGTGTGTGTGTGTGTGTGTGTGTGTGTGTTTGTGTGTGTGTGTGTTTGTGTGAGTTTGTCAAGAGAAAGAGTTGAGAGGCTAAAAGTAGGTGATGAACTCGTGAAGGAAATGCGTTTCCTCCTCCATCCTAACACACCCACCGGCTGAGCTCTGACCTTCTGCTGACCCCTGCTGTGAAACGCTCACACCAGCTAATGACGAACTCCGTGTGCGCCGACTGTTAACTTGTCAAAGTATGATCATCTGTGTCCTTGAATTTGTTTGGCAGGGGAGACGTGTGTGTGTCTCTGTGTGTGTGTGTGTGTGTGTGTGTGTGTGTGTGTGTGTGTCTGTCTGTGTGACTGAGCGGGTGCCTTGCTGAATTATAGAGTATGTTTGCTTTTTAACAGATCAGCAGAAGAGATGCCACAGTCAATGTCACAGTCTTCATGCATAATTGCTCCACTTTGTCATTGCCAAGGGCTGGGCAGAGCCACATCTGATTGTCTCCCCCACCCCCCACCACCCTCTTTCTCCTTCCCTCCCTGTCTCCCCCTCTCCCCCCCCCCCCCCCCCCCCCCCCCCCCCCCCCACACCCTTCAGTCTTTATTCTCATTAGACTCATTAACTTATCCTGCAGAGACAGATAGAGCAAGACAGACAAAGAATGAGCATATTGAGTGTACTGAAGCCAAATGGAGCGGTCTGATGAATATTTGTGTTCAAGGTTCATACCTCACAACACACTCGATGAGCTGCATATAGTGATGCATCACAGGGAATAAACTTCTTCTTAGGGCTACATTCCCGTAAAGGGGAATGTATGACACCAAGTCTGGCACAGCAGACCTGACGCGTGTCTGGGTACGTGTGTGTGTGTGAGGGCACGAGCTTACCTGCTGGTGTGTGTGTGTGTGTGTGTGTGTGTGTGTGTGTGTGTGTGTGTGTGTGTGTGTGTGTGTGTGATAGAGAGAGTGAGTGATGGTGGTAAGAAGACACCAAGCCGTAGAAAGCTTACCCCACCTGTGGCGCTGAGAGGTCACTCTGCTAAACCTGGTTAAAAATTCATTTGAGTATAAGTTTATTTGAGAGCTTGGCATCTTTTTGAAAAGTGTTTTTAGATATTAGGGAGAATGTGAATTGCTAGATC
The DNA here is from genome assembly GCF_009819705.1 of Hippoglossus hippoglossus. Classification (NCBI taxonomy): domain Eukaryota; kingdom Metazoa; phylum Chordata; class Actinopteri; order Pleuronectiformes; family Pleuronectidae; genus Hippoglossus; species Hippoglossus hippoglossus. The sequence continues at coordinate 15,183,021 of NC_047174.1, forward strand.
TTCCTTGGTAGATTACTGTTGTGTTTGTCTTTTTTTAAACAGACACATTTTCATGCTTATGCTCAGGTATATAATTCACATGCCAGCAAAGAAGCACAACTATTTTTTTTTTTTCTCTGATGTATTTTTAAGTGATAAACATCATTAAGAACAGTCTCCTTCTCCTTGCACTAATTTAACCTTCCACGTCTGTTTTCATGCAGGCATATTCATGTGTTTTTTCTTTTGGTTATATGTGTGTGTGTGTGTATTTGCGTGCCGGCATGACCCAATGCTGAAAGGCCCGGGAGTGAGTGAAGTCGGACTGTCTCATGGTTAAATGATGGGCCCCTTTCGGGCACTCAAAGGGCTTTGAAACACTAAGTAATTGGTTTTCCTGGCAGAATGGGGCCATGGCTTAGGGAAAGTGTGAAGTCCACTGTAGCTCAGATCTTGTCAGGGACACAAGCCTGCGGAACCTGGGGGGAGAGACTCACGATACTCGGCATGGGAGGAATATGTGAGGAAAAATAGAAAATCTTCAGGACACGGGTTTCTCTAAATACAAGTAGATAACTGCTTTAGAGGGAACACTATGAATGCAAGCATCGGTTTAGATGATGATGATGATGATGATGGCTTTTGCTAAATCAAATGAACATTAGAATTCTAGAATTTTAAATCTAAAATATGCAACTTTTTTTAACAGATAAAACAAATTCTCCCTTCTCAAGGCCAGACAGAAAAAAGTTAAGTCTCAGGCTCAACAATAATGTTACTGCAACAGCATATGGCTGAGATGTCCTCCTCACTTTTCAGAATGTGTTAAAATGTCTTTAAACAGTGTCCTCACACTGGTTAGAGGAGAAATCCTCCAACAAGTGTTCATACATTTGTTTTTTATCACCACAAAATAAGAAATAATCTCAACAAGATTTTTGCCTGGGTGTAGCCTCTTCTCAGGGGTTATGCAACAGGCGATTGTGTGGGGCCCCCAAGCTAAGAAGGGGCCCCCAAGGATGGCTGATTACATTAATTTAGAGCAACAACAGTTTTGTGAGAACCCCCTTCAATTCTAAGATTGGCTTTGTAGACTACAGTGACAGTTGGAAACCCCAACGTCACTAGGTCTCCGTCAAAACCTTTGTGATTTTAGAAGTTTGGTTGAAAATGACAACGTCTACATGTGTGTATGATGTCCCTTGGATGTTAGAGGAGATTTTCTCTCAAACCTTCTTATTTATAATTTAGTATTATGTGTTTTTCCTCTGATCATGTATTTAATATTCTCTGCTGGAATTGAACATGAATCATAATGCTCTTTGTTGTTAACATAAAAATATGAAATGTCTGACATGATATATCATTGACTATCAGGATGGAAGTATGAAGAAATCTCTAAGATTTTAATAGATTTTAATTCACCTACATTTACATTTATTTTTCTTCTACCATTACGTTCATTTAATCATGATAGTGTTCACTTTGTTAGGAGGGGGCCGGTTTGAAGAACCTCTGATGGCATCGTGCCTCACCCACCCCACTCATGTAAACGTGTGGATGATATGTGCAGCTTGTGTGAGCCTCACTGCTGCACAGGAATTAGACTGTAACATGACAAATGTGTGTGTGCAGCATGGATGAATGTGAATCATTCAGGCACACACACACACACACACACACACACACTCGCCGTTTGTCCCTGAAAAGTCTCAGTCCAGCAGTCTTCTCTATCCGTCACTCTGACAAACACAAGCATGTGTGTGTACGTACATATATGTACATTTTCATATCAATGCATTTGTATGCGGCTTCATAGGAAGTGGCTGCTTGCTGCTAATACTCGGACAGCCCCAGGCAAAGGAAAAGCTTTATATATATTTTTGGCCTACATGCCGCCTCTGACTCTTCAGGGAGCCTGTCAAGAGCTAATTTCTGAGGCTGATAGAGTTGTAGAGAAACGCTGTGGCTGTGACTGGGGAATACACTGTGTGACTTCTCTCTATTTTAATGCAATCATCTTTATTGTTTTCCTTTCCCTGTGCCTCCTCTCCTCCCACTGAAATGAATCCTTTATCTTTTATGGAGTCATATTGAATCATCTTATTCTGCATCAGGCCTCAGTTGTTCTCCACCTGTGTAGAAAAAAAAGGCTCTGAGTATTTGTCAAAGGTTAATCAAAGTTGCAAGGAAAAGGTGGAAGTCTCTTCTCCTGGTGGTTTTTCTCTCTTTGCATCACATGTTCCTCCTGAAAAAAGATCAAATGTGACTCGCTGTTCCTGAGCAACTCCTTTCATGAGCTGCACTGCAACACAGGTGCAATAGAGTTGCAATGGAATCAAAATGAACAAGTTAAATAATTTAAATCAGCAACACCCAGGAGCCTGTTACAAAAACTACCTTATAGATACAAACCCACCACACATACATGGCTAAGTTAAATTTAAGCATTAATAATATGTCTCCTGCCCTAATGGTGCAGTGTAATCATCTTAATACATGAGTGCATGAAAGGTAATTATTATGCCCTTGGAAAATAAATGACATAATTAATATTTTTCTCTGTGTCTTGACCCTAAAGAGAAGGTTTAATCTGATTTAATTATGTTATGAAGTAGCACTGGAGACCAGATGATTCCACTGTATTTACTATTAATGTGTGAAACAACTCCACTTAGGTAAATGGAACATTCATCGTAGTCAACATTCATTCTTGTTCTATACATTAATTCTACAAAAGTCCTTTAGATATTCGTCATTAAATGTGGCCAGAGTTTTGCAAAGAGGAAGTCTGTTGCTGCAGGTCCACTTTGTGAGGACTGACCTCAGTGACTTCTGGCATTATGTTACCATGCTCGTTCTGTACCAAATGTTCTGTAGTCTCCCGTCTGAGGGGCTCCAGTAGCTTTAAAGAAGTTCTCTGAGTCCTTGCGTGCTGATGGGAGCTTGCTTTGAAGTATCCCGTCAGGACGTCGGAGGTCTTTCAAGAGTGCGTTACTGAAAACTGTTGTTTGATCCAGAGCATTGAGGACCACGTGTGTTCAAAACGGCAAACTTGTCAAGTCATCGTCATTTAGTTTGCAGCTAATAGGTCTTGATTGCCTGATTCCTCCTCTGCTTCTGCTTCATCCATTTCACTTTCAATGCCACCGAAGAAAAGGAAAAAAGGTGAATGTCCTTTCATGTAATTAGAAAGCCATTAGTTGTATGCAAGGATAAACCAATACGTCCTTAAAATGTGTCTGAATTGGGCAGCTCAGTCCTTCATTTCTGTCGTATTGATTATTTGGCGAAAGCTGCATTTCAGTTGAATCCTCTCAGAGTGTTTTGGAAGGCTTGTGAATAATGCATTACAGTCGTCTATTTGAAATGAAGGTCCTTATGGAGGTAAAACAAAAGAGTTTCCAGATATTCAGCTGTGCTTCAAGTAAAAATCTGCAGCAAAATGTTCCTGCAATGCCGAGCACTGATGTCACAAATCTGTTCAACCTCTGGACAAATATTACTGGCATCCTTCACAAGCTCCTGGCTCAGGGCACTTTCTGGTGGGGGTGTTTGAGCGGTGTCACACCAGGCTCTGAGTTTCTGTGAGAAATCCATGTTTTCCGCAGTGGATAGAAATAGTAGGCCCCTGGCAATGTATGGGACAGTGCTGTCAGTTCAGCTTGACGCCTGTCAGATGTCACCCATTTAGAGCTTGAGGAGGAGGTGGTGCGCCTACAACACGCTTGGCAATAAAAACAGTGTTGGTAGAATAGAGGACGGCTTTTGTCGTTAGTCTTTTGTTTACATCGCGTTTTCCCCACAGAATTCAATCTTCGGTGGAGGCGGGGGGGTGCACACGCGCAAACATGGCTCTCACATGCGTGACAGTTTTGGGTACGCACACAACTGCAGCTGAAACTATGAGGTGTCTGCATGGATAATAACAACTTTATGGACAATAGCGCAAGCAAACATGCAGAAAATAGCGTTGCACACGGACAAGCAATGCATTGATCGCTTATATTATTATGAGAAAAACTATTTGGAATGTGGACATGTACATTTTCGGGACAGTTTACTCTGACCTTCGTGTTCCCACACAATGGACATTTTCAGGAAAATGTCTGGACTCTAGTGTAGGTCTAAAAGTAGTTTATACGACCTGTGAACCACAGACTGTGAGAGCCTGATGAGGTTCCACCCCCATTATCACCCCCTTATTATCTCCTAAATCACAGTCAGGACACCACATTGCTTTAAAGAGTCCAAGGTCATACACATATGAAGGCTATCACAGGATACCCACACTATGCCTCATAACACCTCTTCCACGCTTTTCTTTTTTTTTGTGGTTCTGTCAAAGGCAAAGGACAATCTATGGTCAAACAAATGGATTGTGGGTGATATTTTGTTTTTAACCAATACATCAAAAGTAATTGTTCAGACAACAAATATTCAGAATAATTTGTCTCCTGCACTTCATTTTCCAAATGATTGCGTTAAAATTCAGGTTAGAATTGAGCTGGAATTTAAGGTGTTTACAACTAAACCGAACTGAGCAGGAATCTGGTTTACCGATTTTTCTCAGTTGTGCCGCACAGTACGTATATAAAATCAAATGTGGCGGCTTAAGAGACGCTTCATCCTTTTCCCCCCTTAATTTACACCCTTCTCTGCTCGTATCCCTGGATCCCTGCCCCCCTTTTCCCAGTCCGCCACTGCGCGCCTGGTTGTAATTGAGTCATTTTCCCCTCGTTCAAGCGCTGTCTCCGGCAGGCAGCTGTATCAAGGTGACCTCCCGCTATTGTTTGGGCCTCTGTGTTTTTGTCTCGCTAGCTCGCCAACATAATCACTGCCTCTCAAGCGATGTAATGGGTCAGCTGTGGCAGTGAGACATCATTCCTGACCCTGGATACCTCGCTTCACAGTAGGAAATGTCAGCGAAGAGGCAAGGAGGTAGCAATGAATGCAGTGATGTAATACTGCGGTCCCTTTCTTATGTGTCCCTCTCCCTCTGAGCGCTCACTCTGTCTGATTATGTGCTGTTTTTACTCAGCCTTTCACTCCTGAAAACAGCCTGAGGGGAAATTGGGATCTGCTGGGAGTTGGATCTCCTCTCCTCTCCTCTCCTCTCCTCTCCTCTCCTCTCCTCTCCTCTCCTCTCCTCTCCTCTCCTCTCCTTGGAGTGTAGTTGCTCAGAGGAATAATCTCTCCGTCTGTTTAAAAGCACTAATCCTTCTGTCAATCCCCCTCTATTAATTGTAGCATTAGTGTCTTGTAGGCTGGGTGGACGGACAGGGTAATTACATTGATTTTACTGCTATTTACCCTTTATTTAGCCACATGACACATGGCGGCAAAGTTTCAATGACAAAACTTCGAATTTAGAACAGGCTGGATTGCACACAGGAGTGATAATGCTTTTAAAACACCATCTCTGACCTGCACTAGCTCGCTGTCTTTTATTGTCAATCAATACTATTCAAACTAATTAATTGATAAAGTAAGTTTGGGTCTCACATCCTCAGAGACAATTCAGTGGGAAATAAAAGCATCATAACAGTAAAGAGGAACCTATAGACTACTGTAAGATTGCAGATTAGGAGCGAGTTGTGAGCGGGGCAGATCTTTACCCTTAGATCCTGCGAGATCGTCTTAATAGAGTGTCGATCACCATGATCCTAAGGAGCTTTGAAATCCAGTGTAAACAGCAGACATGTCAAACCAAAGCAGAAGATAGATTTTTTCATTTTGGGCACCATAAAGACTGTACACATAATATTAGTGAAATGTTATGTAATGTTCTGTTATGGATGTTTATGGAGACATTAAAGTTACGATCCTGAAGATTTTCATTTTCTCAAAACCAATTTTCGATACAATTTACGACTGGTAATTATTATGAAGCCATTAAATTTGTTTCCACTCATTAATTACTTCTGTATAAAGTGGTTTGCATTGTCACTGGCGGAGTCTGCCATTCCTGTGCTGGATTGTGGTGATCCCGAGCATTTTAAAGATGGAACATATTTGTGTTGGTACAAGAATAGCTACAGTGGCTGTTTGACCAAAGGCACAAGAGCGGGCAAATCCTCCGACGTGGTCACACAGCATTCTGTAGTGTCCGAGGTATCGTCCGTCGACAACCTTTTTACAGTGTAGTTTATTCTTCTTGTGTTGGCATATGGTCACAGCACCCACAGGAACAGAGCTCTGAGCTTTGCGGCCATGCAGCAGCTCATTGTCCCTCCTCTGCTTGTTTCCTCTCTCTCTGTCTCTCCTTGTTCACTCCACATTTAAAGATTTAAAAAAAAAAAAAAAAATACTGGAATTCCCCTTTAATATGATGCTCTTAGCACCAGTGACCATAAGTGTTGCCACTTTAAAGTTACTATTTCAAACTTTATTGGAGGGGCTTAAGATGTTTCGTCCTCCAACCCTTTTTCTATTACATTATTCAAAAATGTTTTTAGACTCCAAAGTTTTACAGCCAGTTTAATAAGACTCTTCTCGGTGTTTTTATTTCAAAGTCACGCTAAATTGCAGTCACTGCTTAAGTGTTAGATGCCTCTGAATAGCGAGAGTAATCATTAACACAAATGTAGCTTGTTTAAAGCTTGGCCTTCACGATTAACTGGCTGCTACATCATTTGTATGCACAAAATTGCACTTTGTGTTCAATCTGCTTGTCTGCAGATCCGACCTGCAGCCTGGAGTTGTGATCGGAAACGAAACAGCCTCCATTTTACTGACTCAAAGCTGTTGGCTGCATGAAATTAGCCTCAGTGAAACAATCTGGTTTGGACCATGGAGAGACCACACTGCCCCTGGCTATAGAATCTTTGGCAAAATGATTATGGCTCGACAAGGTTTCAGATTAAGAGTCATTGTGACTATGGTTTAACAAGGGGCTGGTTAATAGCAGTGGTGAGGAAGCATGATGCATGGTTGTCGATGGTCATGCTCACTGGTGGATGTACAGTAGAGATGAGATATCTCGTGTTTAGCATGCAGGCGATGAAAACACATTAATCAGCGCCTGCTTTGATACATTTCTGATGAGGCGGCAGAAAGACAGCTCATTTGGTAATAATTACTGTATAATTCCAGTTGCATATGCATAATAATTACCATGACATTGTCCATTATCCTCAGAGCAGTAACCAAGGACGCAAAACAGTAAATGCTCTCATTGTATAAATTACTACATAGGAAGAGGCAAAAGCTCATAATCAGTTAAGATAAAAAAGGGAATGAGAGAGGACTGGACTGTAGTTATTCAACATTGAACATTGAGACCCTGTCCACACCAATTTTTCTTCTACGTCCACATGCAAACGGCGTCTTAAGTCACAAATGCCGATTGTAAAACGTTGCAGTTAACTCCATGCATGCCTACTGCTGCTTTGTGTAGTGATCATGCATCAGAAACAACAACAATAACGGCGGCTATATGCCAGTTTGTCTTTGTTTGGCTCGTGCTCGTTTGCAGCTAAACGTAGCATTACTGCTCCACATTAGCCTCTTTCACAGGCGTCTCACCTGCCCAGTGTTACCACAGCGTTCTTCTCTGGCATTGAGACCGATCACTGATGAGAACTCGCCACCTACTGGCCTGGCATGCTTGTTAAAGCGTTTGTAGACGTTTTTTTTGTGTTATCGTCTGGACAGAGATTTATTTATTTTTTTTTTAATGGAGGGGAAAATATCCTTTAAAAAATTGTTGTGTGGCCAAGGCCTGAGAGCGTGAGAGGTGGGCGCTGTAAAACAAACAACAAAATCCCTCTGTTCAAAATCATCTCCACTGAAGTGTCATCAGTCAGCTGCCGCTTCAGAGAGTGATAACTGATCGCCAGGTGAGAACAAGTTAGCTGGCAGTTGAAAGTGAGTGAGGGATGTCTCGTGAGCGAAGCGCAGCCGCGGGTGGCTGTCAGAGCTGCGTTTACAGACATTAAGGATGAGAGGCACTTGTCTCCTTCCTGCACTCCTTCATTTCTTTTCCCTCCCTCGCTTCCCTCTCTTCCCTCTTTTCTGGCTCGTGACTGATTTGGCTCATTAGGACTGGGAGAGGGAGAATTACTTATTGTCATTAAATGAAGCATGCTTCTCCCCCTCTCTCTCTCGAGTGTTCGAGCAGCGGTGTAGCGAAGTGTGGACGGCGGTCAGGGAATGAGGAAGGGAAGGGTAGACACACTGGGGGGGAAGGGATGGAGGAGGGCGGGGCTAAACAAAACCAGAAGACATTAAGGGAGGGAAGAGAGAGAAGGGAGAGAGGACACAGGGAATTAGCAAAGAGATAGATGGAGGCCTTGTGGATAAAGAGAGAGCAGAAGAAATGGAGCGTGACCCGAAAGCAGACATGGAGATTCGCAGAGTGTAAGATGGAGGGCCGAGGCCACGGCGAGGGGGATGCATGCAGAGAGGAGGGGTCTGAGCAGATTTCTGGTTTTTGGCTGGGCTGCATGCTAATAACGCCAGAGCGTATTGTTCAGCTCAGGGAGCAGGGAAAAAAATTATAATCCAGGTCAGAGGGATAGAGACGGGAGAGGGAGGGAGAGAGGGGAAGGGGATGAGGACAGAGCATAGAAAAAAGAGAAGAGGTCAGAGATTGAAGCCGTAAGAGCCAAGAACGCAGGGAAGGGAGAGAACGTTATCACCTCCATAATAAAGGATAATGCCACTGTCTCCTCTTTGCTCCGTAATTAAAATATTCATTAAAGTAGAAAGGAATAAAAAAAATAAAGGATACTTGTGCTGGTGGATTCTTGTCACCTGCTCAAAACTGCAATCAGATTTTTACATAAGCAGCCTGCAGTGGCTGGTACACTGCCTGTGTGTGTGTGTGTGTACCGTGTTTCCCCTAGGATCTTTCTTAGCACCAGGGTTGATCCGGACAATCCGCCTCCCCCAAAACGATTTATATAAATTAATAAATAATAAAATCAATAGTGATGTAATTATTTTGACTATTTCACATCAATGCACTAAGGCTTGTGTGCTGAAAACCTCTGATTATAGCCTTTACTGTATCCGGGTGGTGAAAAGTGATCACAATCATTTTATAATTAATCGATGGTGTCGGATCATGAATCTGGATCCCTCGGTCACTTTAACCCTGATATCCTGGCTGTGCTTGGTGTGGCAGGTGGACTGCCCGCAAAATGTTGGCATTTTTTTCAATGTGTTTCAATACGTGTCTCATAAACTCTCGAGCAAGGAAAGAAAAACACAAAATAAACTTCAAGTACTGTACGTGTCCTAATAACTTCTGATTAGTGATGGTGCTTATCGTTAACATGTAAAGTGACATGCGGCAGGGTAATACAGCAAAGTACTAGGATACGGGTTCTATAATGTGTGTCTGCTGTGACCCTGAAGCAGCTGCGGCTGCTGCAAAAGGAACGTAGCGGAAACACTTGTGTGTGTGTGTGTGTGTATGTGTGTGTGTGTTTGTGTGTTTGTTAGAGCTAATATTATTGACTCTTGAGAAGGAAGCTTGAATGCACAGGGCCTGAGGGCAAAGCCACTCAAGAACATCCCCTGCAATTCAAGTGACCTGCTTTCTCGACGCAAGCTCTTTCCCATTACCCAGAGTGGCATTTAATTTAACTTCCGTCATTCATCTTTCCTTTTTCCAGATGGGATACAGACTCTTGTGTTGTTGACACCTTGGTGCTCTGTTTTTTCATTCCTTTTTGTTTTGATGTCAATGACTGTTTGTTTTTTTTCCGCCTCCTGTTTCTGCTTTGTCTTTGTGTTGTGTTGCTTTTATTCATCCGTGTGTGTTTGGTGCTGTTCGGCTCAACACATATGTGGCCTTTATGGTTCTGCCACAGCCTGCACACCTTGGAGAGAGCTGACGTTTGAGGTCAGGTTCTGTCGAATGCTGCAGTTAACCTGACTCAGCTCGCTAATATCCCTGAACGATAAGCTCTGCTGCCCATGATATTGTTTGTACTTCAAGAGCAAGCGAAGTTGACAGCCATACGTTCAGTCGGAGTTGATTTGGTTTGAAACACTTGCTGCGACAGAGGGTTTAGTGCTTATTTCGTGTGTGTGTGCTTAGCCTGAGCCAGAAACAGGTGAGGTACAAAATGAAGTGGCGGCAAGTAAAAGAGAAAAAACATGCTGTTCGTGGCTTTAAAACCTGACAGCAGCTGTTACTTTCTTTGCCTGCAAGTGGGCAACATTAGCATGTTAACATACGTATAGGTCTTAAATCGTTACTGCTGCTGATGCTTTCCTTCCTTACAGGTGGCACAGGTTTTCATAGTTAAGCAATGACCTAGCTGCTCCCAGTATTTCTGCATTACATTTCGAAATGCACAAAATTCAACAACCGTATCAACTTGGTTTGTCAGACAACACGTTTGTTTTGCTGTTGTTAACTTGCACTGGAAATACAAGACATCTGTTTATTTAGAGATGAAAGCCTTCACATGGGGGAAGTACTTGTATTATAGGTAGGTCTTTTAACCAACTCTGCAAAAGACAAACAAACTCAATGCCTTTTCAGATGGAGTGCGGTTTGCGCTGTGCTTTCCATGGGGTTCAGAGCAAAACAGCTTTGGTTTACACATTTACCCAAACAAAACGAGCACTGCTTGTCAAGAAAAGGGAAACGCAAACGCAGTGCAGCCTATGAAAAAAAAACGAATGCCTGTTTGGCTTGGTTAGTTCTCTCTGGGGCTCGGACGGGTTCGGACAGGAAAATGCGGTCCAAGCTGTAAACACACACAATATCAGCTTTTCCGCACCTGGCTGGATGCTTCGTTTCTATTGGATGTGCGAGTGTGCACGCTGCGGTCAAGTTTTAAAACTGAAAGACCTTATTACCATACCGGACCAGAAGAGGCAGCAGATAAGGGGCAAGAAAACAACAGCAGCGGCAAATATACTGCATCTAATTCTTTTGTATACCTGTGATATAGTCATCAATGTTTAGCGTAAATATCAACCGTTTCCAGACCATTACACAGCAATAAATGGCAAACCATTAACATCTCATTTTCTGTCAACAGCGAGCCATTAACATTTTACATTTAGTGTGTTCATCTGAAATATTATACACTAAAGCAGGAGTCCATCAATGCTCGTTCTATCCCTCATTTGTAGTCCTCTCAGCCGTTATAGTCTGCAGTCAATACCTCCCCAACATCTCAGCTCTCAAGGCAAAACTTCCTTCAAACTTCAAACACTGACTCAGCATTGAACAGTTAAAGTCAATATTTCTTCCCCCCCCCCTCCCATCCCCACCATTTCCTTCCCCTCGCATCTGTCTGTCCATCCCTCTTTCTCTTCAGTTATTTAAAAACACGGCAGTGTGGCTTAACTTCTTGTCTTGCACTACCGGTCAAATGTTTCAGAACACCTCGATTTCTCCTGCTCTTATATAAGTTTACATAGTTTAATGTCTCACAAAATCAATGCATAGAAAGTATGGAGAAAAACATATGGATTTTTACAACAGGGAATCTAATATTTTGATTCATTCAGCAGCTGAACGCACTAATAACGCCCGGGCTGCACTAGATTGGTGAGCAGCGCGTGTGCATAGCGGGAAGTCTTGCTTTTTTCAATCCAGCACCCATGTTATCATGAGTGAGCCGCACTGTTCTTCTAGAGAGGCTGGGCCTAATTTCTTCACGCAGTTCACAGCAAAGTACTGGAGACAGTGAAAATAATCATTCACCGGAGATTCACTGTCTCTGCCGAATATGTTAGAAACATAAATAACGCTTCCTGTACCAGTTTCAAAGTAAAAACACTCTAGTGTTTCTGTTGATTGAATCTATTCATTTGTTTAAACAGTGATTTTATTGTGAAATATTTGTAGGAACGGAAGAGGCTCCACTAAAGGTCCTGACTTATAGTTGAGTACAAAGCCCTACTTATATTAGAGGAAATACAGGAGGAGGCAGACAGCAGGCACGCTCCCTGTGTGAACAGACTCATGTGAGATGCAGCAGATCACAGGTGCTGCCGTCACTCGCCCAGTGCAGCACAGACGTTTGAAATCAAATATTGTTCAGGGCAGTTTACTGGTTGTACCGTCCAAGTTTCTTCACTGGAGTTAAACTTAAAGAAAAAAATGGTGACACACTTAAACTTCGGAGTTGTGCACAGTCACCATAGGCGTCTCTTCAAACCGGCATAATGCAGAAATTGAGATGTAGAGGAAGAAAGTGAGACGGACAATCACCGCAGCAGAGAGGGGAAGAAACAGTGAGGCAGGGAGAGCAAAATTGAGAGGAGCAACCACAGGAAAAAAATTATAATGGGAAGCAGCAACGGTGGGGATCTCGAGAGAAGATGTGAGGTGTATTTTAGCAGCTCCAGGGTTATGTTTGCCATGTAGATGCTCAAAGGCATGCTAATAGGTGGAGTGTATACAAGGATGAAACAGTGAGAGAACAGACACAGAGATTTAGTTCTTTCTTTCCACTTGGATATCAACGAAAAGGATTGCAGCTGTCCTGCCATGAAGTCCCCCTGATACTGATGTGGCGTTATCTAGACTGAAGTGTCTCAAAGCTCGCTTCATTTTGTGGGTGAAACGTATGTGATACAGTTGTGTTTGTCACAATGTGTTAAACACGCCAGAGAAAGGACACACACTCACTGCACTTTTCCGCCCGCCGCTCCCTGTAACATGTTTCAGTCTCTACCCATCTCAACCCGCCACGCTCCACATATAACACGGACACATAAAATTACTGTTTCCCCACACACTCAGTCGCACACAGAGACACGCACTCACACTCAGGGGTGGAACTTAATGGAGTGTGATCTGGTCTGACATCTCGTCGTCGGCGCCCCTCATCTGCATGCAGCCGGTATTCACCAGCATTCCACAGCCAGTAATAATGATAAATCCAGACTGAGGAATTGGCACACCTAATCTGACAGGCCTTTATGGATACCCTCATTCACGTAGGACCCGCTCCACACTGTATCATATTCACTAACTCTCTTGCACACCCCGCACGTCACAGATTGTTAAAAACCAAAGATTAATGATTTGGAGGAACATTGTATCTCTATGAGATTGTATGAATCATCTTTGACACATATAGATCACATGGGGAGATGAGGATCAGGAGGGGAAAAATGGAGTTGATAGAGAACAAATGGGACTGAGGGACCAAATGAAAGTAGAGATTTGATGAGAGCACACGTTATTAGATCAAAAAGAATCCTTGGAGAATGGGGCATCGCATTTTACTTTACACAATAAGCTTAAATGTTTAACACGGAAGGAATTTGCTCTTTGATGACTAATGTGCTGAATTACTAAATGCCTTAATTACAAAAAAACAGGCTGCACAATCTCTCCTTTGAAGATTTTGAGCTCCTCACTTTTACCTCAAGAGTTTATCAGATGTTCAATAAATATATTCAAAATATTTGGTTTCTGAAAGTTCAGCCAAAGCAAAAAATGTTTGATCGATGTTTGATGTATTTATCGAGGACCGCGGTCCTTCTCTTTTCCATAACCTTAACCAAGTCCTCACACATACGTGGAGTGTGAACTTTTTGTGACATGGCAGATATGCTCGTCAACACCCTGTTAGCACATACAGACTCACTAGCGGTGTGGCAGGCAACTCAACACATTCGGATCAAATCCTGGTGTCGCAACCTGCAATCCAAGTCTCAAAAGTCACAAGATGAAGTGAGAATAAGTGGAGAATAAGTTTATTTACTGTAAAAGTGTGAGTGACAACTTGGAGGCAAGCCACTCGAGCTTTGCTTTTATTCCCCTGAGAGAAGGAAGTGCAGCTGTTGTCTAATCTTACGCATCTCCTTAAAAACACCTCAGACAAATGTATGAAAAGCAGATGGTTGCAGTCAATGGCTTCCGACCAACCAGTACTTAAAAGTGGTCGACTACTTTGTTGTGTGCCAATATAATGTTTCAGGGGGCGAATGCAATACAAGAACAGGACATAAAGTTTTGTCATTATAAAATAAAAAAAAATCAGTTGGGATTACGTTTCATTCTTATGTGTTTGCAAATTTATGATACAGAAACCTAATTTCCGGGTGTCAGGGTTGTTCATAGACTCACAGTCTTATTCCCACCCCTCACCTGTCACTAATACAAAATAGGAGACAAATACTGTGAGATTTAATGTCACACCTGGGCGCTGTGTTAAATAATAGTGTGTGCGGGTAATGAGATATGAAACATCTTTCTATATGTTCTCCGTGTCGCACTGAATACTTGATTTCCATTTTGGTTACGGGTCATTGACTCCCCACGCTCGTGCCTGTGTTCGGTTAAAATGGGCAGAAAAAAGAATATCTGTGCATCATCTATCATCATTGTCACCATCGGCTTCGTCATTATCATCTCCAATTCCCGTTTTTTAAAGTCGCTGACTCTTGGGACAGGCTGTGACCTTGGAGCGACAGCCTCAGCCGTCTCAATTCGCTCCGGGTCTGGTTCGCAACGAAGTCCCTCCGCAGCAAACCCGCTGCTTAATGAACTTCACCCAGATGCTGAGGGGAGCCGCAGCCTCCCAGTAGCCCACAGTCCCTCTCCAATCTCAACCTCACCTCCCAGTCCTCCCGTCTCGAGTCTTCCAGCGTTTCTCATTCCTGTCTCCACTGGAGCTGCTTGTCATTTTGATTATAAATGAGTTCCATTACCCGTTTCCCTCTTTCCCTTTGCACTATTTTCCCATGAACACTCCTCTTTCCTCTTGTCAAGTCTAGAGAGGGGATGTGAGAAGAAAATCAAAGCATTTTCCTGTATTAATCCATACGTACGTTGTCATGGCATGCATATTGTAATGAAAACTGTTTCCCTGGATTTGTATTTTAAGGGGATAGGTAAATATTAACATGTACTGCCGCAAGTGTGTGAAGAACAAAGCGATTTATCTTCACATCTACCCCATCTCCACCAGCAGCCAAACATCAAGCGAGTGTGCGCTTCCACTTGCCTCACCTCGCCTCGTCTCCCCCGCAGCAAAAATAGCTGAGCTCCTCTTAGCTCCCACGAAGGTGGTGGTGGTGGGGGGCCTATAAAATGATTGTTGTTGGAATTTTTCCCAGACGCCAAAGCACAAAATGGATTCATCTTATTTTAGCACAGGAGAGCAAAAAAAGAGGGAAGAAAATAAATAAACAAACGAACGACAGACGCAGCAGAGTAGGCCAACAAAAAAGCACAACAAAAATAGGGGATGGTGACAAATGGCTTTTCTGAAAGCAGCACAATTCTCCTGTTCCTCTTTGCCAGGCAGCGTCAGAGCTGTTATGTCGCTCAAATAAAACACCTTCCAACACTTCGACCCATGTGCATAAAGACGTCACGTAAATAATGGCCTGGAGTGGAAGAGGAGGTGTGAGCACCTCCGCCTGTATTACCTGCTTTTCTGTCCAAGCTTGTAATACATGATGGTCATTAGCTAATTTGTCCGAGATGAACCGTGCCTCTTTGAAGACAACATATTTGCCTTAAGGTCATGTAATTGTGACTCAAATCAGTTGAGTGAGTCACGATCACAAAACCCATAATGGCATTTGCAAAGAAACTCTCTGACATATTAACTGCGGCATGTACTCGAGCGCTTCGTGTTTACTCCCTTCTGCTCTGGTGAAGCAATTTGACTTCTCACAGGCTGCGTGATGTGTTTATTTTCACTGACCTGATGACAACCCATCAAACACCGGGCAAAAAACGGTGCCTCTTTAAACGAACTCGAAGGATCTCACGCTGCGCTAATTAATAGCCACCTGCTCCCTCGCTGTTTTGGATATGCTGCAGAAAGTGGCTGCTGAGAAGAAGTGCCAGGGACATGAGTTTATTGATAAAAGGGGAGTCCAATTCTCTTTGGTATCTCTTATCTCTCCTCATCTCTCATTCGCTCAGATTTTCTTTTTGTGTCCCGTTGTGTGTCGCAGTTTTATTTTTATGTATAGACAGTACATATCCACGCTCTAATTTGTGTACACATATATGTACAGGCACAGATGGACCTGGAATGCATCATCATCACCATAGCATGGCACCCGCCCACTGCAGATGGTGTTAATTATCAGCCACTTTGAGCGGGATGTTGTGCCACGAGTGTAGGTACGTGGGAAACCGGTGAACGAGTGGAGGGTGGACACGCGGGACGGCACCAATGATGGGAATTGCATAGATGCACGTGACACGTCTTAAGGACGTCGAAAGAAAACAGATTTGTCCTTCCTCCGCCCGCCCTGTTAAAGATGTAATTTCCCCTCCAGGGGGAGTTGCTAGGTTGGGCAGTGGGATGGGATGAGAGCGTTTACATAACTGACCGGTGAGCCTTTCTTGTTGGCAAGCCTTCAAAGAGAAGATGAGACGGTCTCTATCATGCTCTCTGTGAGGGGAGCCAGTCTGCCAGCCCTCAATCCTCAAGGCCACACTGGCTGCCAGGGAAAGCCTTAGTCTTTATTGTGTTATGTGTATATGACATAAGTAGGCCTATATACACACATGCAGTACATGTGTTTCCAGGCCTTTGTGTTTCTTTTGCATGCTCTTCAATTACAGGCTTTTAGTTGAATCACTACATGTCTGAGCTAAGCATGTCCTATATTTTTAGGATAACAATATACCCATAGCTATAAATGTCTGATGAACAGCTCTCAGTGTAGGTTGGGTAACAACTGTGGTCTTGGTCTAATATATACCTTTGTGGTGACTTGAAGCCTGACACAGGTAGGGTTTACATTTGAACCAAGATGGTACTAGGATGTTGTCTCTACTGAAGTGTTTGCACTATGCATATTGTAATACTACCCTGTAAACTCTTGACTCTTGCATTCATACTAAAGTTTATTTTTCAAAGAGCATCTCAAATACAGTTTTAGCGTACTAAATAGAAGGTTGTTAGGGAATTTTGGATGCAGCCAGTGGCTGGTGCTAGAACAAATGCCTATTTATCCCAACAACATCTTTAATCAAATTAGATACAAAATTTGATAAAAAATTTCCCTTCATTTAACATTTCATCCTTAATGGAAGGTTTAATGTCCTTGGTGCTGGCTGCATTTTTAGTAACCTTAGCCTAATATGTTTCCTCAAAATTGTTGACCTAGCCAGCATCGTCTGTGTCAACGTTTGAACACTTTGCATGAATCTAATTTTCTTTCTTTCATTTAGACTTTTTAAGGTTTTTGCAGCTACAGAAGAGCAGTGTGGCCTTGTCCATGGTGCTGAAATGATTAGTTCTCAATGAGAGCTGACTGCTGTTAGAGTTAGTGCTGTCCATGGTGCTGAAATAATACATTCAAGATACCATTACCAGTAGACATCAGACTGCTCTCTGAAGACAAATATACATTTCTGGACTGATTTGAGAGAATAAACAGTAATTTAAAGAAAATGACTTTAAACAGCACAAGAAAAAATAAACTACATTGTTTTATTTAACAAAGTAGACAAGCTGAAATAAAGAGTAAATTGTTGCTCAGCAGGAGGCTCATATCAATACTCTTTAATAGTGTGTGTTTATTGAATAACAAGTGCAACTGTGTGAACAAGCTTTGCCAGAGGCCTTTTGTTATTTACAGAGCAGGGAAGATTCGTCAACAACGTCGCTCTGTAAACATTTTGCTTTGGCCGTGCTCCTTATGGACTCTTTGTAGTAAATGTTACTGAGAGCATGTTGAAATATTGGTTTAAAAGTGGCCTATTTCACATCATTGTTCTCTCACTGTTACATAGCGGCTCGGAGGATGCATTTGCTTATGTGTCTGCTACAGGGAAGCTAACCCCAGGGAGTTATCTTTGGAAGAGTTGTCAGCTTCTGTCACAAGCAGCAAGCAGCCACACGGAAGTTACAAATTACGTACTAAAAACTGTAAAGTGGCTTGTATTCTTTTGATTTTAATGTAAAGCCACACACACACATGAGTCCCCGCTCTCGGGGGGGGGGGGGGGGGGGGGGGGGGGGGGGGGGGGGGGGGGGGGGGGGGGGGGGGGGGGGGTAATAATCATGCTCCAGTCCTCTGTGAAAATCAAATGTCAGATAAGCGCTGAAAGCACTGTCTAGGTTGCTTTTCCAGATTTAATGAAACATTCTCTACACAGGGAGCCCGCCCCTCCCCCATACATCAGCATGAACAGCGCATTTATGTTGTCCTGGTCCTCGTTGTTGCGACTTCGTAATACATACACAGCTTTTGCCCTATTGCTTAGAAATCCCCTCACAGCTTTCCTGCACAATCACCCTTTACAATTTATCTGAACGTACTCTCAATCACCCTTTCTTGTAGAATCCCCCCCTCACTTAATTTAAACTGCCTCTTCTGTCCATTCCCTCTCAGCAGTAGTTTACTATCTGGAGTAAGAGAGAGAGAGAGAGAAAGCGATAGATTGTGGGGCCTTAAATTATCCCTGCTCTGCATTGGCTCCGAAGCGATGTGGGTGGACTGATTTTATGAGTACGATGATGGTTTGACGTGGCGTAATCCTCTTTCGCTGATCTCCCCTCGTCCATCTGCTCCATCTGCATCCCTCTCTCCTCTCTCACCCCTCCGTCTCTCCATCCAGACACACACACACACACACACACACACACACACACACACACACACACACACACACACACACACACACACACACACACACACGCGCGCAATAGAAAAAATATGAGCACAAAGATACACATCTACTGTACATATGCACAACATGCATCAGATTAGGTGTAGATGTTCTCTGCTGTGCTGTGGTGCCTCTGGAAAGTGATGGCAGGTCAACACACCAAATTTCCACACCTGTATGAAATATGAATATAAGGAGCTAGTATTAAATAGACTTGCTGTGTCTTTACAGTTGTGTTTTTTAACCTCTGCACATAGATTGTATCACTTTGCCTTTTTTATTTAGAATAACCCCTTCCACTGCTAAACAACACAAGCAGGGTTTTCTGGTTTCTCAGAAGAAGACCCGTACGGAGAGAACGTGTAATTTGTTTGACAAGTGGGACGCACGGTTTTCTGGTTATATTTCTGGTGGTGCAGCAGGGACTTCTTTTCTTCCCATAAGACAGCCGAGCATATCCTCTTTTACCCTGCTTAAGTCGGACCCAGAGTGTCTCGCTGTAATTTGACGTGCTAATGTGTGAATGGATATAGACCCAGAGCCACATTTCCACATTTCCAACTCCACAATTAAGATTTGTTTGAGCTGAAAGTCAGTTTCTATAAATGTTTCTTTGAAGTTGTCATTTTTGCACTCTGGAGATTTGTACAAACATACGTACAGTCATCATAATTAATTTTCCATGCGTCACCTCTGTTTGCTCTGATTTCCTCTGACCCGCATAGGATTTGAAATGACAAAAATATGTATGTGTTGGCAGAAGTTATTTCTTCTCTCTTTACATCCCGGAGTTTTCATCGTCTCTCATTTTCACACACTGCCTCCACTCGCTCACCTCTGATGGTTCCTTTGGCAATTTTCTCTCTTTGTCTCTCATCTCTTTCCCTCGCTTAATCTTCCCCTTTCTTCTTGTTTTTATCTTCCCTCTGTTTCTCTTTGTCTTTCTCTCTCTCTGTCTCCCTTCTTAACAATTTTCACTCTCAGCACTCCCCCTCCTCCCGCTCCCCCCTTTCCCTCCCTTTCTCTCCTTGCCATAGCAGTGGGTGTACTAAGCAGGGATTAGGCGTGACTGAAGTGCTGACGTGTGAGTTCTTCCGCCGGGCCCTCTTATCCTCTGCAGTCCCCCAGAGAGACCTCTCATTGCGGGGCTTCACTGGCAGGCTGGGCCTGGCCTCTCCAAGGACTCCCCATGGAAATAGTCTCTCCTCATGCTTCCATGCCTTATCCTCAAAAGCCGTAGTGCCTTTCCGTGATAGATGTGTGGCTTGGCCCTGATAGAGCTCTCCGCCTGCCAGACTCAAGCCTGGCTTTTTCTCCCTTTTATTTATTTATTTTTTTAAAGAGCGAGGTCCTTCCTGCTGCTGTATGTCTAATCTAGGTGCTGCCTTGGTTCCTTTCCCCCATATTCCTCCTTTCTCCCAGGTGAAGCTTTATAGGCATCAAAAATTATATAGTAACTGCTTTGCTCTATGATTTAGATGGGGCCACGTCCATGAGGGCTAATGAACTTACTCATCCCACTTAAGCTCTTCCTCTTAGATGTTTAAAAGAATCACCCGTTGAGTTTGCTGGGAGGCGCTGCCGTTCGCCGCAGTCGTCACATTTTATGATCGAGCTTGAAAGGTCAGGATGTTTTCCTTTCATGTGGCATATGCCCACAACACTCGGCAACAGTAGCAGATGTGAATACAAATTATGGAGCAAGCAGATGTCAGAGAGTGTCTGGGAGTATGGTGGTGGTGGGGGTGGTGGTGAAGGGGTGGTGGGTGTGTGCCAGTCACTTCCCACGACCTAAATCTTCATTACTTTCTCATTCGTCTCCCATCCACTGTTGGGCTGGTGGTGATTAACACATAAAAGAGCGAGAGATGTGTGATATGGCGTGCACTCAGCATATTGTGTGCTTTATCCCCCAACACCCCCAACCCCCCGCCACCTGACTCGGAATCTGCAAGAGAGTTAGTCTTTGAAGTCAAGCTGTAGAAAAGAAAAGACGAGCACGAGAGAAAAAGACTTACCACATGCAGAATGCAGCGTTGCCCTCAGGACATTCGGGAATATTCATGGAACCACTTGTTTCAAGTTTGTTGATTTAGCCACTATTTGATTTTCCGTCTTAGCTTTTCTTTGTTTGGAAATGTTTTTACACTGCTTGTATTTGCAGAAGAAAACGCTGTGATTGCCTCTTTAGCCCCCAATATGACCCTCATCTTCATTCTCCTGCTGTGCAAGTATCTCTGCAAATTATAACATTGGTTTTTTTTGTCTTTGACATTTTCAGCAGCAGCCATTTTACTTCTGAATCTCGCTGTTGCCAGGCAATTGCTTCCTGCTATCGGATCTGAAAGTATTAGGCTAAGGCTTTTTTTTTTTTGGAGACAGAGAGAAAGGGCAGCGACCTTTGGATTTTATTTTGTGACATACAAAAATGATGCACGATGACAATAAAAGACAGAGACTGATTCACAAAATACAAGTACACACACACACACACACACACACACACACACACACACACACACATACACATGTTTACATACATCTTTAAACATATACAGTAATCCTCTCTCCAGATTGTGTGCTTATGCTCCATATGCATGCGTATATGCTGACAATGCCCTCCACAACTCTCGTGTCTGAAATATTCCACTGTAACCAAGGGATAAGCAAAAATCTGATTCTGATGTAAATATTCATGTGCTCTAGGTTTTTCAACTTGATGTACATCCATTACATGTTGGCTGCTCTACTTTGGTTTGCTGCTCTCACATCCGATTACCTGCACTCAAATACATGGAGAATAAAGAAATGCAATAAAAAAGATATTCTCCTCTGGGAGGAGAATCGGTTCAAGTTGATTTTCACACAGACTTAACCCAGTTTTTCTGTGGCTCAGCCTCTCATCACCTCATGGTCATGATAAGCCTATGCATATAAAAGACAGTTAACCCAAATGGTCTTTAGCACCTCTGTCTGTCTAAGCACATTAACACTTTTAACTTTAATGGTGCAATTCACGTCAAATATTGCAGACACTGAACACATACACGTACAGAGAATATGAATATCCGTAGGTCCAAGATGCTTTACATACAAAGTTTGGAAGTTTTCTTCAATATCAGCCACAGTGCAGTGATAGTGATAATGATACATGCATGGTTACACTGCAAACAGGAACTGCTAATAGCTGATCTAGCATGACTTTTCAAAAACGTGTACATTTTGCCAAAAAGGGGGTCGGGGTATAATATCCTTACCTGCAAAACTACCAGCTCTCTGCTTGTGCCCTATGTAAAAGAGACTTTGGATAAGATAATGATGGTTTTCTTAAAGCCCCTTGCCTCAACAGACGTGACAGTAAGGTTTCTCTGGTTGGTGGAAAAGGATTTACTGCAGGTTTGTCCTAGAACTTGGAAATTGGACGCTGTTGTGTGGTTTGAGTTCAGAATTGATGGAGAAGTGTACCCGTGCATAGTAATGTAGCAAATAGAGTCCATGCTCTGGGCTACTGTGTCCAGAGGTCTGTCTTAAGGGGAGGTCCTATGGCTCGCCACCCACAGTTTGCTGCCGTTGCACTCCTTGATGTGTCACAGAGTTGCCAAGTTGCTCACTAAAAAGGGAGCTAGCCCCACCCTCCATATAGAGTGTTGGTCTTTCCCTACTCATTCTGTCTGGGTGCACCCAAAAGGTTGGAGCAATTGTTGTGTATTACATAGAAAGATCAAGGCCATTTTATATCCAGAGGGGAGGGCTGACAATGCATCCTACATGTTGTGACTGCTGGATGAACCCCTCTTCCTCTGCACTTATGTGGGCTTTCCATTAAATGCCACATTATAGACTAAAACCCGAGCTAATCGCCGCATTGTGTAGCCCGTGTGGTCGACTTCTATTCGCCCTTTCCCTTCTCCTTCTCATTCCCCTCGGTGTTGATTCTCAGGACAAGAGGGTACCTATGGCACTTATTACAAGTTAATGGATCATAAATTGAAACTGAAAGTTCTATAAAGAAGCTCTATTCATATGCACATGCGCTTGCAAATACACACACACACACACAGACACACACACACACACACACTCGGGACACATGCACGCTGCTCACACAGAGGTTTCTTCCGAAGCTTCCGACCTCGGCACTCCTCATTCGCTATGCCTAGCCTTCGCCTGGTTTGAGGTCATCTTTTATGAATTACTGGTCTAAATTTACGGTCTAATAAGTTTTTGAGCGTTTATGTGGTGTTCTGCTCGGCACGTCCTCCACTGTGCAGTGCAAAAATAGGAGTCAACCTCTGGAGTTTGTACTTAATGGACCACTGCTTTATACCAGTTACACTCTCTGCTGGTGAGGTCATCCCTGCTGTGGTTTGTGAGAGTGTTTTAGTGTGTTCTAATGTGTGTTTGAGTGACGCATTCATCCTTTTGGTACCCAAACCTCCGGAGATAGTTGAGAGCACGAAGTTTGAACACACACTGCTTGGCTCTGTCATTTCTTTCATTTAGTTTTTTTCCTATTGTTTTTTATCGTTTGGAGTTGATTATTTCATCATGGTACAATATTTCAGCCGTGTGAGTTAGCAGATTGTTTATCTCAGCGCAGTTCTGGGGAAAATTAAAGCTGGAGGAGAGATAGCCCGACTAGGAAAACAGTAGCTTGCATTGTGGAGCCACAGCCCCCTGATTCCTCAACCACATCAGATTAAATGTGTCGCCATGAATAATTACAAATCAAGCATGTTCATCGTGGCAATTCAGCAAATTCCCCCTCATCTCAGCACTGCTCATTAATGTTTCAGATGTCGCACACTGTGGACAAAGTGTTTGACTAAATACCTAAGAACACACAGACACACAAATGTGGAATAAACATGCGTCACTAAGCTCAGTCTTCCCGCAACTACGAATTCCAGAGCTCTAAATGCCCCCCTCTGAGGTTTAGCAACAGCACTTAGGTTTTGTGTCTTTGTTCTTCTTCTTTGCGTTTCATTTTTGTCCTTCTCCTTCTTGGCCCGTACCCTGAACACTTAAATAAACCATCATCATCATCATCATCATCATCATCATCATAATCACCATCGTTATCCATTCACCCAGATAATGAAATGATGGATGTGGGTGTGGAGGGATTTGTGTGTGGTTATACACTCAGGGTTCTCTCCTACCAAAAGTAGTTCATACAACGATACTTTTTAAAAAATAGGATTAAGTACAGTCTTCACTTCTTGTTCTGCATCATTTTGAGGCACGACACCCACAACCCCCCCCACCCGTTGCACTCAAACCCACCTGGGTCTCAGCCCCTCGTCCATCTGGAGCAGCCTCTGGTGCAGTGCAACAGTCACACTCCTCACCAGCTTTAGCTGGCCAAACACATATGCACAGACACACACACGGGCTCCAGAAATAAATGTGGAGTGATAGCCTGCAGGGTGGAGCTGACCACTCGACCATACAGCCAGCTGTCCCACACGAATTGGCATTAACTTAGACTGGTCCACGCACAGCACATATGACGACTTCATGAGTTTTACCTTTTCATCTGGCTGATGTGCTTCCTCCCTTTACGCTTGAATTTGACTACAACAAAAGGTGCGAACATGTTTTTTCTTATTTGACCTGGACGGTTGAGTTCTTACATTATGTGAAAGGAAATAGACACAACAATGACACTGCAGCTATTGTGCATCATTTTCAGTTTTCCAACTATATTTCAAGCCTCTCGCTGTAGCTTTTTTGAGCCCTTTCAACCCTCGATGCCTTTAGTTATCAACAATATGAAAAATACAGGGTCATTTATTCTTTCTTTACGTAAGAAGAGAGATTCGTCCATTTCCAACAATGTCAACGTTGCTGCCCACATACTTCCATGTGTTATGTGATGGCATTGTTGTCAAGCAAGACAGCCACCAGAAGGTGGTGCAGAGTCAAGATTTTCTGTCAACAAACTTGGGGCTGGTGGATGAGGTTGTAATAAAGTTAAAGAGAGAGGGAGGTAAAGGCGGTCATGCTGTAAATGGTTGAAGTAACATACAGGTACCGGTAGTTTGTTACGAACTCACAAAGTCTAGTAATCAAAGAGTTCAACCATAGTTAAAAGTTCTTCTTCGTGATCTATGTCGCCTCACTTGAACTATTGGCTTCACTGTTCTCCATTTCGTCTTTCAGAGGACATACACAAATATGGACAAAATGAAGACAGACAGTACAGAAGAGGACAGTAGGCTACGTACGTTTCCAAATACATATCAAACGTTGAATGAATGAATGAGCCTGGAGATGTTTGTCCCCTAAACACAGAGGAGAGCCCCTTTTGCTGTTAAGTTTGTTTTTACACCCATAAACTGGACGCTAACAAGAGGCTAACTAGCTTCCACTTATATCATAGTTTTATTTTGGCACCTACTTAGTTTCTGGCAGCCACATTCTCCACATTCACTGCCCTGTCCTGCAAGACAGAAATATGAGACTCTGGTCGCATAAAGAAAATAATTCAGTCCATAGTCTGTTCCATGCCAAAATCCCTGTGCCCATATACAGTGCTGTAGATAATGATGAGGTAGTAATAGTATCGCGGCAGATGGGAGTTCTCCCCTGCCAGAGACATCTCATTTACAGCACAATGAAAAACAGTCTATCCTTTTTTTTTTTTTATCCCAGTACACACTTTGCAACTTGTGGCTGATTGAAGATATTTATTCAGGGATGTTTGACCCAGAATTACACTTTCATTCCATAACTCTCACAAAAGCAGAAAAAAAGTGAATTGCTAATGGAAGATTAAAATTATATCATTCACTTTTTGTAAATTGTCAGTTTAACCAAGATCAGTTTGTTTAACTGCTAGTTATGTTTCATATTAATATCACTTTAATGGAAAAAAGAATAAAAGTGGAGTGAAGTGATTTGGCACATTGTGAAATGGGGTAAGAGCCTAAAAATAGTGACCCCCTTTCTATCAGTTCTCAGTTTTGACAATTGAGGATTTATTATGAATAAAAACCAGGCTCTTTTTTGTATTACAAAAAATGACACACAAGTTATATATATGCTGATTCCTGTTAAACCTTCAAGTATTTAAGTCGTACTTAAGAATATTTTTGAGATTTTAATTGAACGGCGTCTCAAGAGCACATCATTTCCTCCTAAAACAGTTTTGACGTTGTAATTCACGAAACTTTGATGTAATTCAAATTACAAAAATATAATACATTCTGACACAAATTAAGTCAAATTTCGGGAACCAGCCTAAATTTGTTGATGCGGTGCCCTTAGCACAATGGAAAATAGGGCACACGAGTCCGTGAGGTGTTCACTTGTGTGTTATCCAACGAGCAGTGAGCCTCATGGCGTTTGTTCCTCTCTCCTTGGATTTTGAAGTGTCCCGAGGGACGGAGAGCAGGGTGAAATGGAGAGCGAAGTTGGTGACGGTGTGGGAGGACACACACACTCTTAAACACACACACATACACACACAAAGGGGATGCTTTTAGACTACCAGACCTAATAAAGCACCTTTTCTCTATTTGATGAAGCAAAATGAGACAGATGGAGACAGAGCGAATAAGAAAAGCGAGAGAAAAACGCAGCGAGATAGAGGGAGGCCCCCGAAGTACGGCCCTCACAAAGGGGAAGATTTGTGAGGCTGAACATCCTTGTGTTCACAAAAACCTGTCCTCGCATTATCTGCACTTTACCAAAAAATGAAAAGTCATACCACCCTGACTTAATTGTCTGTGGGTCTGAGCCTGTGCGAGAGAATGCTTTTTTCTTCCTTCTCTTTCTCTGTGTGAGCCTTTGTCTCATTCCTGTTCTCTCTCACTTTCCCACACATACTCATCCTTTCAGAGTGGTGATTTATCCCTTCATCTCCAGAGTGTCATTGAAGAGAGCCGTTTGGCTCTCCAGACTAATAAGCCTCGCAGAGATGGAGAGGGGATAATGTTATTGACTTCCAAGCGAGACAGCAGCCGGCTGGTGTGTGTGTGTTATTTCCAATGAATATACAGTAATCCTTGGTTCCATATACCTGTGTAACAGGTTGGTTTTTAGTGTGCAATTCTCACATTATATCAGTCAGGGACGTCAAAGGTCAAATTTCCTCATTTAATAGTTCACTTATTTCTTACTGAAGACACCTTTGCAAGGTGGAGGCTTTACAGTCGCGATATTTGTCTTTCAATTTGTTGTGTGTCGGAGCGACTGTGCCTCGGGAGGTAGAGCGGGTCGTCAGCTAACCAGAAGGTTGGCAGTTTGATCCCAAGCGCTCCCAAACGTGTCCTTGGGCAACCCCTCTGACGTCTGTGCCAGATAGTGTGTAATTGACAAAGCGCTGCATTGTTTGAATGGCTGTGAATGGCAAAGTTGCACTGTGAAGAGTTTTGTGTTGTCATCGAGACTAGAAAAAGCGATTTGTAAATACAGACCATTTATCTTCTAGGTGCGTGCACATACATGTAAGGAAAAACCCCGGGATTCCCACTCACCAGACGGTCAAACAGCGGTGTGGCTTTACCAGGCTTGGATTAGCATAGTCATAAAAACTGTGGGCAGACCCTGCTCCACAAATAGTAAATACCACTTTCCTCAATGACATTAATTCTGTATTTACCTCAGCATGTTGGGATCAGTGGATTTGATTGCAGAAAACAGGATTTGGAAAAGCAGCTGGCATTTGTTTTTCAGAAAACACACCCACACATTCAC
Organism: Hippoglossus hippoglossus; assembly: GCF_009819705.1. Taxonomy (NCBI): domain Eukaryota; kingdom Metazoa; phylum Chordata; class Actinopteri; order Pleuronectiformes; family Pleuronectidae; genus Hippoglossus; species Hippoglossus hippoglossus. Next base: position 15,210,277 of record NC_047174.1, read on the forward strand.
ATTCACCTACTATGAATGTGCACATGCATGGTCCCTGCATGATGCACATGGTGGCTGAGAAAAAAAACACATAAAAGCCTTCAAAGATAACACATGTATTACAAATGTAACCTAGCACGAGGACACATGATGGATCAGACGATTCCATGAGGCTGCAGACGTGTCAGCCAGTCGCTGCGTCTCCCTGGAGAGACTGTGGATCCTCTGAGCTAATTTTAGAAAGCTGCGAGGAGGCTGGTGTGCGCTGGGGCTGCTGAGTTGGGTTTAACCAAACCAGACTTGGTAGGCAGGGGGGCTTAAACACGTCCTCTGAAGCTGTGCACACGTTTGTGGCGCAGGAAATTAAAGAAGTATGACGCAAACTAAATGCATCCAGGCACTTGCTGGCCCGGCCTCTAGAATCAGCGGTTGTGCCACGTGCTGGGGGACGTGCACGCGAGTGTGTGCCTGTTTGAATTGTGTGATTAATGTGGCTGTTTGTCACCAGCATAAGCTAAGATTACCGTTCACCCACTGCTGTTTGTGTTCGCGCGTATCCTCTTATTTATGTGTTTGCGCAGCGAGGCGCACACTGTGCAGATACCCCTTTATTATCACAGTATCGTACCTTGTTTATTTGCATGCGTAAAGTTTGCAATCAGCCCTGCAGTTAAAGCTTAAAAGGAGAAAGCGAGAGAAAGGTGAGAGTAATCCATCTTTGCTCTTATCTTTTGAAGGAGCACATCATTGCAAATGCCTGCGCGCACACACGCATGCCCGCACACACTCGTACGCGCACAGAGTCAGAGTCACATATTGTTTTGGCTACAGGCTACAACTGGTTCTAGCTGGATTTAAAGCTACAGCAGTGTGTTTTTTTTTTTTTTTTCTTTTTCATTTTGCTAAGCTCAGTGTTGAAAATGTCTCCCTGAGTCGTCTGCAGCTTTATCCCCGACTCTCTCGTGCTATCCAAGAAATAATTATTTGTGCACAGCTCCGGCGCACATTGGAATAAGAGAAGGGACACTCTGTCTTCTTAGTCATCTTTTATCCCTTGTCTCTCGCTGCATCACCACGAACTGATTTACACCGGGTCTAAGTAGATGATAATGCGACCAAACGGCCTCCATCTTAATAAAGTCACTCCATGTGATTGGCTGTTCACATGAGTTCACAGTTCCAACCTGAGGGGGCTGCTTGTCCTTAACAGCCGTCGGCACGTGCACCCCCCCCCCCCCCTCTACCGTCTAGATTATATTGGCTTTAAGGGCTCTTTCACTGTGAGTCATGTTTATTTCATTGTCCCTTTTATGGCACCGCTGTTCCCCTTTTAACCCCTTGCCTCCCTGCACGCGGCTAAATGTTCCGCCAGTACACAGGAGAGTAAGTTATAGAGGTAATAAATATTAGATGGCCTCAGCTTCGACTTGGAATGTGTGCTAATCTGTTTCAAGTGCCGGAGAGGGACTTTGCCTTCGCGCCCGCTCTCATTAGTTTGTGATTTCTGCCTGGGATTGTGTTGCTTTATTTTAAAGACAGTCAAATCATTTTAATGATAAAATGTTATTTCATAAAAAGTTTATAAAAGAGGGAGAGGCTCGTCATGTGGAAGCTGAGTTGGCGGAAACCCACGACATGTAGCTGCTGGAATCTGTTTCCAAATGCAGCCTGAGACCTTTGCGGCTTGTCATTTTGATTAGACACTGTGGAGTTAAGGTCTAAACACTTAAGTATTTCATTCATATATTTTTACACTCTATAAATCTAATAAAATAATTGAATGAATATTGCGTAAGTTGTTGAGTTAAATTTATTACCTTAACAGTCCTTTAATAACATATATATCACATGTAATGTACATGTTTACTTCATTACATATCAGATGTCATGTAAGTAGGAAGTAAAAAAACCTTCACATTAACCTCACAGTGATGATAACTAACTCTTTATCTCACTGAGCAAACGTGAATATGAACGCATCATGTCTATAATGATACAAAATGTTGGTTTACACTCTCAAATAGAAAAGTGCCAATTATTCTGTGATACATATGTGTAACTGCAGTGTGATTTAACTTAAAAAGGATGTGTTCACTTCAGCTCCTCTGGCATGTGGGGGTGGTGCGCGGCGATAACATGCTGAGGCTACATGAAGCTCAACAGTTAGTTGGTGATAAAGTACTGGACACGTCACTTGTGGAAAAACAAGGCAGGAATTGAAAATAACATGAATTGTTCTCCAACGTAGGTTTTCCTCAAATTGACATCTTCTTTTTGCAACAGTCACAAAATAAGAGGGAACCTTTTTAGACAGTCTCGAGACGAAAACAGAGCAATAATAATAATAGTAAGGGTAGAGTAGCATCCAGCTCCGTGTCTCTGTCCACAGACTGGGGGTGAACTGGCAGAGAGTGAGGTGGTGGGGTGGAGGCCCCGGCCAGGCCTCTGACCGGACACATATAGTTATAGCCAATAAGAAAACGCCACTCTGGATGACTGACAGGCTCCTGGGAAGCCGGCCTCTTCCCCCATGAATCAAGCCTCAGCTCAAATACAAACACTGTAGCCGACGTGTTTACACAGATGCACAAAAATGCTCATTTATGATGCTCGCACACGAGTGCATACAAACAATTCACGACGCCGACAGATTCACTGTTCACTGAATGCTAAGTGAGCAAATCCCAGGTTGTCCCCAGTACAATATAACAAACACATCCAGTCGCTAAAAGTAATTAAATGATATGGGGCACTAACAGCAAAGATCATTTCACGCAGCATCATGTGTCCAGCAGGAATAACAAAATGTCACAAACCTCGCCCAGATGCCAAGTGATGCAAGTCTATCAAGACACCGTTCTGCTGAAAGGTGGATGTGAAACTGATACATTTGCTCGCCGCCGTCGCTTCCATTTTGGCTCAGGAAGGCTGCTGACAGGCTGACGCAATAGCCAGCATCCAGGAGACACACTGTCAGAGATGGTTTGATTGTTGATGTAAGGAATGTAGAGCGCGGATGACTCCACGATGTTGTAATCCGTAGTTACAGTACATCCATTTCGGGAAAGGAACCCACTCAAGGATTTATGACCGCTGTCCCTGCAGTGTACAGCAATCGAGTCAGAATGTGACAGTAGAAACACACTAAAAGCTAAAAACCACATAACTAAAGAAGCAACGCTGTCATTTGGACTTAAAATCTGGAGCTGCGTCTGGATGTTTTCTCCAGCCGCGCAGCATTCTTATGTTTAATGCATATCGCACATTTGCCCATGGACATGCCTCAGATCTCTCGTCTTTGGCTTCCCGTAAACACCCATGAAACACGTTTTTTTCTTCTAGTGTTTTAAATTTTAATTATTATGCTTGACCATCGTTGCCCTGCCGCAAAGCAAAGTGAATGAAGAAAACGGCCTTCATCATCTCCTGTCTACTCTGGCATCTCAAGATAGGGCAGAGGAAAGCCGACACTAAGCCAGCCACAGAGCAGCTGCTGGTCTTTTACGCAGGTTCCCACAATTTGCAATGATCGATTTTTTGCGTGAAAGGTTTTCTACCTAAACAGCAGATACAAACCCGCTGCATTAGTATATTGGAGAAGATGAAGGAGGATTAGCTCAGATTTTATTGCGTTCTCGTTGACAGCAGACCAGGATGACTGCTGCAGAAAAGAATGAAAGTAAAGAGAAGGGGGAAAAAAAGCATGAGACAACAATGAATTAGCAGAATACATGTTTGTACTAATCGAACAGGGAAGGCTCACAGGGTTCAATAATTCAATTGCACTCTCTTACTGCAGGTCATTTACATTGCATTATTGCACCTACAGTTTAACACTAGTTTCTTTATTCCATAGACTCGTGTAAAAGCTGGTTTTCAAATAAGCACAAATAAATCATCACTAATAACAGAAGAGTAATATTATATTCATCATTCTCATTATTTTGAGTTTCTCTTCTTGAACAGTAATTAACAGTTTCTATTTGAATTCAGGTCATTTTCTTCTTTGCTGTGCGGATCATTCTTCAGCTACTGTCAACAAAACTCAACATTAACGCTCAATATTTTTTTTTGTCCTTTAAAGTCAATCAATACAGGAAAGGCTGCAAAGGTTTCATTGCAAATTTCATGAGGAATCGTTCAGTTTCAGGGTTGTTAACGTTCAAATTCAGTGCAAATTTAAACAACTCAATGATGGTTTTCCATCCACTTCAGTTGTGTGAACATTATTATGTAGAAATATGACATTTATGTTTCATTTATGTATTTGAGAAGTGTTCTTATCGCTCAACAAGGATGTTTTTGTCTGCTGTTATTTTTTTGTATGTCTTATTCAAATTCACTATTTTCTTTACATTTGCAACATTCCACATTTGTAGTACTATACTGAGTTTTCATGATACTCAGTTTGATGCTGTATTACACCTTGTTTTCTCTCTTTTGATTCTACACTCCAGCTTTAGTACACCACCCTGCATTTCACTGCACAAACCGAATCAGCATGTTACAAGTAAACAAGTGAATCTTTGAAATCTTTTGAATATTTTAACTGCATGCTTTGGAACGTTTTCAGCAATTTGTCTTTCGATATCACTTCACTTTCAGTTCTTCTCCCGGGCTGGGCCGTCTTTCACTTTTCCCGTTAAGGAACCTTTTGAGCTCTCCTTAACTCGCAGAGTACGTGTCGACAGCCGCCCCAGCCTCTGATTGCATAATTGGCTGCTGCTTCCATAATTCAGACGCTAATTACATGCAGACTGTGGGAGCAAATAGGTGCGCTTTCACGGACAAATCTGGCCTTAAATGCTCACAGTGATGGATAACGTACTGTATTTCAAGCCAGCTTCAGGTCTGTCAACATCGTTTATTATTCTCTCCGGGGCTTTCCCTCGAAGCCCGAGCTCCGAGGGGTTCAGTGAAAGACGAGTCTGAGATGTCCTGCATCAGCCTCCCGCTCCCCTCTGTGTTTTCAAACATCACTCCACTTAATTGTCCAGTATTAGTAATGGGAGTGCAGCCACCACATCTCTGTCTTACTCCGTCTCTCGCCCCTCCCGTACCTCCACACACACCAGTATTCGCTCCGCACAATTGCCTCAGTTGATGGGATTGGACCTCAGGCACCTGCCCCCATTCTTCAGACACCCTCCATCCCTCCATCATTCACTCCTGCCGTTCACCCCCACCTCCCCCCACGCTGTCATTCCAAACCCCATCACTCACTCCGTGGAGACTCCGCCATCAGCAGCCAATAACGAGCTTCAGTGACACACACACACGCATGCACACATACACACATACACACATACACACATACAAAGAAGCCGAAAAACACACTGAAGGTGAAGGTGACACACTTGACGCTTGTAGCCAGAAAGTCACTGTTTACACTGAAATAGTCAAATAGAGGAAAAAAGGCCTCAGATGCACCTACACTCACATTTCACGTGAAGCTGCAGCAACTTTGTATTATTTCACCAGATCATTTTACTGATAAATTACAGAATTTCGCATAGGCGCAAACCTCACATTACAGATTTCCCCAAAACTTGGTGGAGGGATGCGTTATGGGTCAAGAATGAGCCCGTAAAATGTTGTTGCGAATCTGGATCTATTTCATTTCCTTTAACATTGTGAGATGTGCTGCTTTTTGCTTTGTGAACCAAAACTGTAAATCAGCATTCCATTAATTCTATGTATGGGTGAGGGACAGGGCAGAGTAATTATTGAATACTCAACCCTAAACATGGTCATGCTCGTTTGATGAAAATATTGAATCTTGCAGCTTGAATGGTTTAAAAGCACTGGTGAAATTGGGTAGTCTAACATGTTTTGGCCTGTAAATGCTACTAAAGTAAATATGACCTGATCATCATTATCCAAAGAGTTTTGACAATCCACTTTGAATATTTAGCTACTGTACCTTTTGTAAAATGTTGACTGATCAGAATGTACTGCTAAATGTAAGTTCAGGCAATCTTCAAAATCATTATATTCATCTTCTGAGGACTATGAATATCTAAAGAAAAAAGTACCATACATAGCTAAACAAGAGTGGCTAAAAACATGGACATCACCATATTCGTCCCTGAGTCTCCTCCAGCAAGGTCACAGGGCTTTGCTGTTGCACATCATCAGCCAATAAGAAGACTTAATAGACTCTCTGTGCAGGTCTATTAATAAAAGCACCGATCCATTGAAGATAATCAAATCGCGGACTAATTATCTCTTCTATTATAGACAACGAACAGTACATTTACAGAACAAGCCATTCTACTTTAATGTGCCGCAGTCATCTAAGTGTGCCTCATTCATCCCTGCAGCGGCTTCTACCGCTCGAACATTTTGAAGTTGAACAGGGTTTATTTTATTCATGCACTTTGTGAATATTGCAGTCAAATGAGCCAGTACATTAAGTAATGTTGGAGTAAGAACATTTCTATGCCATGTGTTTTTTCAGCAGGAGGTCTTTCAAGAATCTTTGAAATCACAATTCTTAGACACTTCATTTCAAAAGTCTGTCACTGGGGAGTTTGCGATGCAGAAGCGATGTTGATCGTGTACAAATACCATGTTGGGTTTGCGGTGCCGGGTGCTTTGAGGGAGGGGGAGTAGCTGGGAGTGTGATGTGGTGGGTGTGCTGTGTTATCAGTTGCAATAATAAGGTTTGCTAATGCCACAAGCCACAGGGACGGCTCTTCACTGCTGGTCCTAACACACAGTGTCACTTTGGGTCTCTGGAGAGTCATTGGAAGTGCCTCTGTCTCTCTTTCCCTCCATCTGCCACTCTCGCCCTCCTGCTCTGGCTCTCGCTGCCTCCCTGTCTCCCAAACTCTCTCGGCTTTTTGCCCGTCTCTTTTCCCTTTCTCTTTTCCCCCCCCCCACTCGCTGTCTCTACTTCCATCTCTGGCTTCCTTTTGTTCCCAGACTCTTTTGCTTCCTGCGAATCACTTCTGTTTATGCTCCTCTGTCTCTCTCTCTTGTCTTTGTCGTTCTCCTCTCCTCACTCTGTGTGCGCGCAGACATCTAAGGCAGCCTGAGACAGGTCGTCCGCCGCCGCTTCTCGTGGGGTTTTTTCGCGAAACACAAGATGAGAAAAAGAAGTGTCAGGGGTGACAGTTCGCTTCAACCTCCGTGTCGGGTGACATCTTGGAAGTTGCCATCAAGAGGACAAATTCAGTGCAGTTTGTATATATTTAGTGACTGGAAAATAAAACCCAGAGGAGCCATATTTACACAACTTTATCACTGCTGTCTCTCATGAGCCCTTTCAGATCCTGGGTTGAATTTAATTGTGGCTCCAGTTTATTGGAAGGAAAGGGCCAGTTAAATATTACCTGGCAACACATTCTACCGAATCTCCCTCCAACATAAGCGTGTCTGACAGCGCAGCCTGCCTTTGAAGAGAGACATCACCCATGGTGCTCCACATTCAGTTGACATGTGATGTCTCACCATTGAGCTTTAAGCCACACAGTAGCACCTTAGAATTGGCCACATGCGGGGAAGCAGTGAAGCTCATTGTTCATGTTTGGCTGCGTCTGGCTAACTGTTATTAGCGGGTGATGCCGATTTCTCACCTTCGGGAAGAGAGGAGATGGAACAGTCAGAAAGTGATAGAGTCAGGGTGTGATGAAGCATGGCCTTTGTTAAACGCATTGCGTGTGGGATGACACCACAACTTTGAAAGACTCCGGTTCCCAGGGGTGTCGCGCAAACATCAATCGCTAAAAGCACGACTGAACTTTCTATGTTTAGGTCTGGAACTTGGGGTTTGTTTTTTTCTGCAAACTGAGTGCAAACATGCATTTGATGTGTTGGATGTCAGCACAGATTGAGTTTACTTCACCAAAAGGTCTCAGAGGGACTGCAGCCTCGGTTGTGCAGTGAGGGTTATCGACTCTGCGGCCTTGCGGCTGTAGCCTCTCCAGCTAGAGTCAGTCTGTTTCTATGATAATCACGAGGCCTCCTGTCTCTAATCTTATCATTAAACTGATTTCCCGTTGCACATTTTAAGTCTGATTAGCGGTTAAGGACAGTTTGATGAACTGCCATGATCTCAAGGAGGTTAAGGTTGTGGACCGGAGCTCTGAGAGGTGACAACACCCTTGCTCCCATGGGGGGGAGACTGGAGAGTGATCTCAGGCAGCATTAGTATGTGTGTGTGTGTGTGTGTGTGTGTGTGTCTGTGTGTGTGCGTCTGGGGCGAGAGGGGGAACGGAAGAGAACGGGAGATGGTAATGAAGGAGCTAATTGCTTCCAGTGGATTTTGAAATCGAACCCGAGCCCCCAGTGCATGGGCCAGGCAGCACACAAATGGAATATTGATGACTAAGGCGAAAATAAGGGAAAATGACCCGCCTATATGATCGATATGAAAGCCACACATCTGTGCAGAACATGTCTCAACAGGCAATACATTTCCCCTGGCTTTTATGGATCCGTATACACTTACCACGGGTTCAATATTGCTGAGGTGCAGAAATATTACATTATATCAATTTGCTCTCTCTATTATTCATAGCAACAATGTAATATTGATAGTCTTTACAGCTCCACAGCAACTTTGTAATTAGGTTATTGTAATTAAAACACATATGGAGAGTCAAACATAGCACAGACAGGAAAACTTTTATAGGTGAAATATAAAACTGGTAATAATGGACATTAAGCAGGAAAGAGGTAAACAGGTTTCACTCAACATATGATATTAAAAGGATTTATTGATATGTAACAAGACCAAATGTTTTTTTGCTATGAAGCTGCAATGCTCATTAGTCAAAGTGACTAATGTCAGTATGAGTCATCCTCTGGGAACACTGAATTTGTCTAGATAGTAGCTGGTGAGATATTTCAGTCTAGACTGAGTGTCGTCGTCGATAGAGCTGTGGTCCTAGAGAAACTCTAAACTATTGCACCAACAAAATCTATATTACTCTGGTCACTGCTCTTTAACTCCAACATGCATTATTTCACACATCACCCAGCACTAACAGTAAATGGCCACTTGGGATGTCGGCTCTTTGCACCGTTAATAATAATGTGAACGGGAATCCCTTCGAATCGAATCCAGCGAGCTCGTCTTGCAATTTGAGCTGCGGTCCTCTGACCTCATTAGAATGTGTTGGTGAGGCGAGGGGGAGTTGCCATGACAATAGCCCCTCTGCTTTGGTGAGAACAGGCAAGATCAGGTGTCTGAGGTGGATCTGAAGGATTGCTCCACGCCTACAAAGAAAGCTGAGATATCCTATATATATACATGGTGGTATATGGTGGTGTGACAAACTCAGAAAATATATTTTTAATTGCTTTTCACGGTCTTTAGTGGTGCTCCATTTGTGGTGTTTTTGGATACAAACAGTTTGTTTAATTAGCAAGTACATTTTTTATAAGGTGAACCATTGCTTGGAAAAATAAATAAATGACTTTTATGGGCAAAGAAAATCAGTTTTTGCAAAAACATGGGGCCTTCAACCCACATTACTACACTTTGCCTGTGTAATTTGCCATCAGGCATTTGCAAGGGGCCTCTAGGCAAAATGTGCCAGCCAGTGTTTGTAATGCATCTACAATTTCTACCGAACATGATTCAGTGCCGACTGCTTCAAGAAGTGTCTTTGGCTCGAGGAGCTACACTCGTCCAGATGTACAATAAAACCAAACCCAAAAAGGAGCTAGAAACCTTTCTGTTTTAGACGGTGATGAGAATGATACCACGGAGTGGCTATCCATCCATCCATCCATTTTCTATACTTTTTATTCTTTGTGGGCCGCGGGCGGCTCTAGCTGACATTGGGCAAGAGGTGGTGTTCGCCCTGGACAGGTTGTCAGTGTATCTCAAGGTCAACATACAGAGACAAACAACCATTCATCCTCACATTCATATCTACTGTCCTAACCCCAATCTACATTTGGATTGCGGGAGGAACACACAGAAAGACCCGGGTTTCCAACTGGTCACGATCTTGCTGCGAGGCGACCGTGCTAACCACAGAACCACCATGTCGTCACCAGTGTGGATACATAAATCAATATTTATTTAATCTGGGAGTTTTTGTTGAAAAAAAAAAAAAACATTGACACAATTGATGGAACTGCCATGGCTCTTATTGTTTTTCCCAAGCACTTGGAGAACTATCATTTTGTGCTTGATTTCTGAGACAATATTATAGGGGTATACAATCTAGAGGCTTTCTCTGTGCAGCGAATGCCTGTGTCATTTCTTAGATTAGATGCATGAAATCAGTGGAGATGGAGAGTGTTTTTTTGATTCTCCTAAGTATATTCTGCTGCCTCTCTCTGTTGTGCTGTCTCAGAGGTAATAATGGGTTTCTATTTATTCCCCTGGCACAGGGATGAGGGGCTTTCATGGGGCCTTTTGTTGCCTCCCGTACTATTTCCTCTTGTCTCCGTGCTGCGCAAAGACATGAGTTGGATGCCGAGGGGAGAATTTCTCCATGACCGGAATCAGCACCCCATCATCCCACAGCCCCACTCAGCTTTCCCTTTGTTTCTCTCTCATTTTGTCCTCCTCCTGCAGCTCTCTGGCAGCTACACAACACTGCTCCCCTCATGTTTACATATAGCCTGATCCAAAACAACAGTCTGACGCTTTACAGCCTGCAGCCCTTGTACTCTCTCTCTCTCCCTCTCTTTCTCTTTCTCTCGCTTCCATCTTCTCGACTGTTCTTTTCCTCTTTTCACGCGTGGCTCTCATTGACATCTCCATGAGTCCACAGACGAATGACGAGGAAATGAAATGGCGCGCACAACGAAAATGGTATTGTTGGCAGGTAATGACACAGTTAATGTTACAGCGGTTCGCTTGTTCGCGACGTCGGCAGTGCTTTTTTAAAATTGTATATTTCTGAAGGTTGCAATTTCCAAAAGCTGCTGCCTTGAACAGTGTTTTCTTCGACGATGAATCTTCGAGTGGCAACCTTGAGTCAGCTGTGCCGTGTCCAACTTGACACATAATTGACAGCGGGTCTGACCCCGTCTTTAATGGATTCACCCAGACCCGAGCTAACCAGTGTGTCAAATCACCTTTTAAGAGGAAGCAGGGAAAGTGTCATTTATGTCATCACTGATCATAGGGAAACACAACTCCTCTCATCCACTTCTTTTCTTGTAGAGTCTTTGATTTCCCTCAGCCCAGCAATTTTCATTTCCCTTTCATTCATCCCTCAATACAAAAAGAATATTATCTATGTAAGATGAATTATCTTAAATCAAGGCAAAAAATTGGCTTGTTTTTGTCTGACAAGATATTTTTCTTACCAGGCAGTTGTTATGTAAGTGTGACAGAGTATTTGGGCCAGTTCAAGGTGGGGAACAAAATTGGTGATCTTGAGAATAAAGTTGTAATTTTTTTAGAATAAAGATAAAATACTAAAAGAATAAAGTCAGATTATTACGAGAAAAAAGTCGTACATTTACAAGACTAATGTTATATTAGGAAAGTTGTAATATCTTTTATAGTCATAATTTCAGTGTCATTTAAGAGCGGGCACATAAGAAGTTCAACTTGTTAGAATATGAACCATCTTGTAAAGTTATACTTTAGTTAAGGTTTCATTAAACAACCTAATCATCTTTTGTCACATCAGCACCACATTATCATAAGTGTCAGGACTTTGAAAAGATTTCGTAAGAATCTGTCTCGATTCCGAAGAAAGACCAACACAGACTTGGAGGAAGTTGTCTCTTAGTGAGGGAGGACATGTTTTGTTGTGGTCGACTGTGAGGTTACATCAGTGTGCTATTCAAAGACATTTCGTAGTTTCTCAAGAAGCAATGAGATTTGTTCAAGATTTTGGATCCAGAAGGAGTGGAACTCTTTTATCTCGTAACTTCTCATTAAATTACAACTTTATTCCTATAATATAACAACAATATTCTCAAAATATCAAATCATTTTTCTTAATATGACCCTATTACTCTTTTGCACTTGTTTCACACGCTTACATTTACTTATTTAAAAATATTGACAAATGAAATTTTACTTTAATCCCTGTAAATTGATTTATTTTAAGTAACACTTTCCTCATTGTGTTACATGTTGTCTCGTTTTTTTTCAGAGCTGAGTCTGAGTCCCCCCCCTCCCCTGCTCTCCCTCTCTGTCTCGAGCTGTCTGGTCTCACCTTACTCTCGGCGTTGCTGTATAAAATGGTCTCAGGAAGTCACTTTGCAGCAGTGGAGTGATATAAACCTGTAAAATCTGGCTAAGTTTGATTTATGCGCACCATTAGCAGGGAATAGTGTTCCATCATAAGTCGTCTGTGTGTCTGTCGAGAGGCTGTATGCGAAACCTGAACCCGCAGTCGTACAGATAGGATTTTATGATCTGAACTGAACGATGGGATTATCATTGCCGTAATTATGGCAGGCGGTGGATTGTGTGTGTGTGTGTGTGTGTGTGTGTGTGTGTGTGTGTGTGTGTGTGTGTGTGTGTGTGTGTGTGTGTGTGTGTGTGTGTGTGTGTGTGCGTTGGCTCGATGCAACCTTCTCCGCAGCACACAGCAGTTCTCATATGTACCGAAGCTGCCTCCTGATTGATGCGGACCACAACTTGGATACTCAGCTTGTTTTATGTGTAAAATATTTAAATGTAAGAATAAGTATCATCATGATGAAGTGGTAAAGTTGCAAGTATTTAGTTCAAAGCTGCAACAGCAACTCTCGAAATGTGCTGGATGTAAATGTTGAAAATAGCTTTATTTACACCTTAAAGTAACGATTCGTCTTCTTCTCTTTTGCCATTTCAGCGAGGGAGGAGAACGTGGCCACCTTCCGCGGCTCGGAGTACTTTTGCTACGACCTGTCGCAGAACCCCATCCAGAGCAGCAGCGATGAGATCACACTGTCCTTCAAAACCTGGCAACGCAACGGCCTCCTCCTACACACGGGGAAGTCCGCCGACTATGTCAACCTGGCGCTCAAAGACGGGGCCGTGTCGCTCGTCATCAATCTGGGCTCCGGGGCCTTCGAGGCCATTGTCGAGCCAGTCAATGGAAAATTCAATGACAACGCCTGGCATGACATCAAAGTGACACGCAACCTGAGACAGGTAATCGGGGGTAGCGGTGATGGACGGAGTTTGGAGACAGGTGGATTATTATTTCCTTTTTTTGCTTTAGATTAGCTGCTACCGAGAGCTTTGGAGAGAGAGCTGGCATCAAGAATGTCACGTTCCGATTGGTTGTCATTCCATCACCACAGTTCAGAAACCATATTGAAACAGATGTCATGATTTTTCAGTTGTCTATTTTCTTACATGGAATTCTGTTTCATCTTCTCTCATGGTTTAACTTTTGTTCTAAAAAACTGGGCAAAGCAGTTCTTCAGCATGGCCTAGTAAAGGTACCATTATGTTAGATATATCCTTCTCTGCTGTTTTCGACATATTGAACTCGAGTTACCTGTGTCCTCAATTTAGGGTTATTTGATGCTATTTTGATCACTCTCGCCTAAGGTGACACATCTATCCGGCGCTTCTTGCTTTCATAAACTGTTTTATATGTTTGTGTAGAATATATTTAAAGCCAGGCAGAGAGCGTTTGCCTTTGAGCTGTGTACTAATGTGGTATTTATAGCTCAGATTATCGTGATGCTTTTTTAAGGCAGTTCGTTATTTGACAGATGCTTTTTTTACCGTTTTCTTTATGTAACTTCAATTAGCCTGTGTTGCTGTTGGGTGGAGCGTCTATGTAATAGGGCTGTCGCTATTTCTAAAAATCAAGTTCAAAGGAATTTGACACGACACGCAGTTTGTTCAAGTATATTTGATCACTCCCCCCCGCATAAGGCAAATGTGGACGAACACTCATCTTTGCTTGCGGTGCCTCCTTTGCTGTCTCACTTGGGAGGAAAGCTAACTGTGAAACCCAAAGATCGCATAGTGCAAAGTCGATAACCAGCCGTCTACGGTGTAGAGCCCAAATTTCTGCCCAACATCTCTTCTCAGATGCTCCGGTGTTGTGATTGTCTGCTCAGGACGTCTTTCCTTGCTAGAATTCTCCATTTTCAAAGCAAAACAGCGTAACATTACTGGCGCACTGGCGCACCCTCTGCTGGATTATGAGGCAAACTACTTCAGGCGGTTATTTGAATATGATCGTATCCCCTCATGTTTGAAAGACTGTTCAGAAAAGTGTCAGCCCTGTTATGTAATAGTGTGATCTAGGCTATAGAGAGAGAACAAGGAGCTCAGTGCTTTGTTGCGGTAGTGCTTGTTCTTTGTCTTGGTCGACCTTTAGTGTGTCTGCAAGGTGAGACAGCACTTTAGTGTTGCTTTCAGAGCCGCACAACAAGTAAGTGTTGATTTTCCTGACCCTCCGTGACAGTGAGCTTTTGTCCCACAGGTTAGTAAACAGCTGTAGACGAAAATCCCAACAGGATGAACACAGTTTAGGGGGTTACAAGCTAAGAGCCGGGGGCTTGCCGGCTCTCTCCTTTCTTTCTTTCCTTCTCCAGATCTGTCTTTCTTTCACTATCACTTTCTTTTCTCTATTTGAAGGTCAAACTTTGATAGACTCGGGGTGAAAAAAAATGCTACAAGATTTGTTGGGATTTTTACGCCATCCTACACAAATTTCTATCTGAAAGTGCCACATCTTACAGTTCTTACTGTCTTCTTCTTTTCTTGATTTTTTCTTGCTGCACACTGATGTAGAAAATTTGGCTAGGATGGCAAGGAGCCGCATTTTTACCGCGGGGAATCTCTGACAAATCCTGTAGTGTTTCTTCACCCCAACACTAACTCATCCATGATAAAAGTCATTTTTTACAACTAACCTTTATCTAACCAACTAATGTACTAACATCCTAATTCTTCATCATTGCTTTTGGTTTTGGTTTTCTGTCCATCCTTATTAACAACCTTTTTTGTTCATTATTCTTTTGATTTCCTTTCTTCCCCTTTTTCTGGAAAGCAATCAGGCATTGGACACGCTATGGTAAACAAACTACATTGTCTGGTAGATATCATTCTTATTGTCTTTTTTTTGGGTTTGCCGTGTGTCCCCTCCCCCTCTCTTCTTTTATTCGTTCTCTTTGAGTTCCATCCTAGACACTCTTATCAAAAAATGAGGAGATGGGTTTGTATTACCAGGCAATTGTTTCTTCGCTTCTTCTCAATTTCCTCCCTGACCTGCCAACAACCTCCTTCTTTACCCCACAATCCCCCATCCTGTTTTTTTTTTCACTTTGGCTTTTACTTTTTTCTCTTTGTTTCTTCCACATTACTGCAGATTGCCAACAAGTAAAAAGAAAATTGACTTCTTTGCCTTTGTCAGGGCGACTTACTTTTTATTTTAGTTTTTTTGCACAAAAAGTCCCCATTTTTTGTGAGGACTGTCATCCAGAACTGACAGAAGCTTACCACAATCCCAAAGATGGGCGACCTCGACACCGAGCCCCAAAAGAGGAACTACCAAAAAAATGGCAACCCTTGAACACCATTGCGGGAGCTCTGACAGTTGTTTCCTACTCACTATGGCGCATGGCATGCCCACAACTCATTGAATCTCACCTCCCAAACTCATACAACCTCAACCCTGTCAACCAAAAATAACCACTAACACTCTAATTCACTCACTTTCCACCTGTCACTGTATCACTCACCCTGCCCTCCTTGTGTGTGTTCTTGTAGCATGCTGGTGACAGTGGTGTGTGTGTTTGTGTGTGTGTTGGCTCACTTTGATCAACCCTCACACCTGGGCCCATATTCAGAACATTTCTCAGAATAAGCAAACTGATCAAGGATTATCGGTTTGTCCAGTGACATTGAGAATGTAGACATGACACCTGAGCCTAACCTGATCAGAGATCAGCATGAGCTATTCTGAGAGTGTGTTTGAATATGGGCTCGGGTCTTGATTGTGCATGAGCCTCTGAACCCTGTGTGGCCTGCTCCAGCTTTGTATGGCACCATTGATCCACTTATTCCCCTACATGTCCAGTTAAGTGTGTTTAATTTGCCTTCTAACAGTGGTGACCTTAGTTTGCACATTGATGTGGTGTGAAGAGCCTCCCTTTGTTTTGCATGTGTGTGGATATATAGATGTGGACGTGTGAAAGAGAGGAGAGAGTGTGAGACTGATGGTGTGAGAACGAACGTGTGTGCGAGTGGAGGCGTGCGAGTACACACGCCTGTGTGCTTGTTTGTGTTCACATACGTGTGTACTGTATATGTGTGTGTCTGCAGTTACCAGATAAATCCCGAAACCTAAGACAAGTGCAATCAATTTGTCCTTGGTTTGAGCATTGTACTAACCCTCCCCCCAACCTGAAGTTTCAAAACCAAACCCAGGATCCATTCTCTTACCCCCATCAAAGATAAAGAAAATATGCCTGGGCCATATTTTCTTTACCTGTCCTGTGAATCCTATGGCAAAAATTCCATTAACCAAATCCAAACACTGTCTGGTCCAAACTAATCGCTTCACGGTACTAAACGATTCTGTAAAAAAAGGTTAAATGAGAAACCAACCTACAGTGTGGAGCCTAAAGAAAAGTTTCGAATGCAGACCAAGGAAGGAAGTGTGTTTCATACACAGCATGCAATCTAATACCAGAGTGTAATGGCTGGGCTTTGGCTATGTGTTACCCCTCAACAGGTGACTATCTCTGTGGATGGAATCCTCACCACCACTGGCTACACCCAGGAGGACTACACCATGCTGGGCTCCGATGATTTCTTCTACGTGGGCGGGAGCCCCAGCACCGCGGACCTGCCCGGATCTCCAGTTAGCAACAATTTCATGGGCTGCCTCAGAGAGGTAGGAGGGCCTGAATACAAATGAATACAGACAGAGAGCGGGCGCACCGCAATGTGTTGTTCATTCCCAATACTGTATCTTCATTTGCATCAAATTTCAATTTCTGTTGTGGGACTAGTTGTCATACACACAACTGCTTTATTAGTATTTATTCAGCCAGAGCAGCTGTTTTTAGATCCGGTGAAAAATAATAATCAGCACACTTTCCCCGGGAAGGGGAGGGAAAGGGGGAAGAGAATAAAATTGCATTAATTAAAGCTGCTGAGCTGGCAGTGGAAGTATCACACTTTCGAAATTCCCTTGCTTGATTTAATTCATAACACTTACTCCTGTTTGTGTGTGAGAAAAAGATCCCAAAATTGCTTCTGTCACATGTAATTTGCAGCATCAGCAGGAGAATGCCACTAAAACACCTCTCAATGGGCAGCAATCTGAGAGGAATATTTGCCTGTGATGAAATGGCAACAAGCGCTGTTGTTTCGGGACATTTATAATGCATCAGCTGGCTCCTTCAGCTCGTGAGTAAAGCCCAAAAATATATATTAAGTTCCCTGTTATTTACATTTTGCCAACCATTACTTCTGCTGCGGCAAGTAATGATAATAAAGGGAGGAGCGATGGCTCTTCAGAGCTGTAAAAAAGATATAAGTCTGAATCAATGTTTTTAGTTAAGCAGCAGTCTAAGATATAACATCGTTGTCAAGATTTACACATTTGTGTTGTTGTACAGAGACTACAGTGTGAAACACAGCTTAAAATATCAACTTTACAGCGGAAATAAATTTTCCGCATGAGTGAATTTATCTGATCATACATGTGGTTCTATGTATCTGGCTACACCTGACCTTAAACTCCCTCAGACTCAAAGGGAAGGTCTGTTCTCATGAAATGACAGAACAAGTGGACCTTACATGATTGCAGTGCCGCCGCAAAATTGGTGCCATGGGTTGCAGTTGTGGCAGATCCAGTTATCTTTAGTGAAAGGGCGAAGCAGTTCTTCTGCTCTAACAGAGAGGGATCTCACATCGGGCCAGGATAAACAGCCCTGGCAACCCTAGCCAGCAAACTGCAGGCAAGCCGACCTGGCAGTGGCTGCTGCAGCGCTGCAAGCTGAAAATATGAATTGGAGTTAACAGCGGCCATGATATGTTGTCACAACAGTTATAGCAGGGAAATGTACGAGTTAAATTTAGACCGGCATCTGAAACACAGGTGAAAACTTACATCTGTCTGCTGCTGTCCATGCAGCTCCTTACTCAACAACAGACATCATATGAACTGATCAAATTTGATGCTGCGATGATTGAAAGATCCTCCATGTTTTTCTCCTGTGGACGTTTCTAGCTTGAATCATATGTTTAGTTTAGTTCATTAGGGTTTCCTCTGAAGGGTTAGAAGATCAGAGATAAGCCATCAGCATCAAATCCTCTGCATTATTCAGGCGAGACAGGAAGTGACCTATTAATTGTGGGATTTGTTGCTGGTTTGAACGCGTCTGCGCAGAGAACCTCCCGCTGAGTTGTGCATGTGTGAAAGGCAAACTACGGGTAAACTTTCACCGGGAGCCAATTCTCCGGGTTTTACCCGTAGGTCATATCTGAAAACGACATTACCGAAAGTGTTTTTTCCCCTCCCTCTCCTCCACCCTAGAAGTCATTGTTGTTGTCTTTCTTGTTTTCCATCCAAGTGACTGCTGTCCTCTATTTCGGCGCTGCCCCCCCTCGCGCAGGTTGTCAGCCATTGTCTGAACTGGGACTTAAAAATCTCTTCTGCGAGCTGCGACTGATGAAAAAAATCATACATAATACATTTCCTATAATGCATTTCACCTTCCCCTACTGGTTTTTATCTAATTACAATGTGTTTCATCAACGTGTGTTAAAAAACGAGATCTTATCACATCTTTAAAGCTTGCAGACTCTGCGCCCTGTCTTAGAGGGAGATTCATGCATAAATTATTCTACAATCAAAACAAGTTAGTATACTGGGAAAGTTTATTTTTAACCCCCGGTAATGGATGCAGGAATTCAAATTTTATTTTTGTGGCATTTTAAAAGCCTTTATAATATTTTGAGTATATAACGTTGTGACTTTGAAGACATGAATGTGCCATCTCTTCTCAGGCTGGCCGCACTCCACCCTCTCATCCTGTGTGTTTTTAACTTCCATCACAACCCTCTCACTTTTGAAAAGAGCCAGTAACGTGCCGTGATACGCTGCCAACCTCAGCCCAGCACCTCGCAACATTCCTTCCACTTAGCTAAGCTAGCTTCCATCAAACCACAATATGCTCTTTCTTCATCCTGTTTCCAGACTGCTGTGCTCACACACACACACACACTGACACACGTGGACGAGCACATTTGGGCAACGGCTTGGAGAAAGTCACCTTGTCTGCATTGTTTTACGTTTTGGCTGACTGGCTCAGGATCTTGTTCCTCCGGTCATTACCACATTGGTTAATGCATTCCCCCTCATCCACCCTCAACGACACTTTGTCTCTCTCACACACAGACTCCATTTTTATATAGAGATGCACATTTTTAACACTGGCCCAGCCATTCCAGTACTTTTACCTCAGGCTCCATGAATAAATCGGAGCTGTGGCTTCACATGTGTGTGGCTCAGGAGGTAGGGCAGGGCAGTCTGCGGTTCCTCCAGTCTGCATGTGTGTGAAGGGGTGAATGGGACTTGTAGTGTGAAGTACTCAGAGCAGCTGTTGAAACTAGACAAAAGAGATGTATAGATGCAGCCTATTTACCAGCCTGTGTTCTGTTTTAGGAAAATTGGCTGTGGTTTATACCTTAGCACAAATAACACACAAGGAGAAGCTCCCTTTAAAAGAAGGATAAGAACTGTCTTACACTCCTTGTATCATCAAAGTATTATGGCTGAACAAATGCATTAATAGTCCTCCTGGGGTTTAGCAAAAGGACTCTAAAATCAAAATAGCACACTCTGTGATAAAAATGGTCCTTTTTTCCTGGTATTGTATTTCATGCTTTTTGTGTATTTATGATTGTACTATTGCGATACAGGAGGATTTGTTGTTTTGCACTGCTTGACAGCCACGGTAGTGAGTCCAAGGCAAAGCATGAAACATAAATGAGCAGTTGGGTCAGTTCGGCGAGTCTCCCTGCCAAGTGTATATAGATTTATATGCACTCAAACACTGCTAACACAGCTGCAGCGGCAGAGTAACGCAAGGCTCTCTCCATTGTTACTTCACCTGAACCCTGGTTGTCAGGGAAACGTTTCTGCATCCACCAAGTGAGGTGGAGACTTTTCTGTTGGTAAAAGCTTTTCCCCCAAAGCGAGTAGTGGCATTATCATTCATCTTAATAATGAATTATTCATCTATGAATACAGAATTACTTTTCTATGTATGTTTTGCCTAATTGTTTATACTTCACTCTCCCTCTGACGGTTTAGTTAATATGCCAAGTAAAGGGTGAAGTGTTGAACATAAATATATCTTCTATTCCACACAAACAAACAAAACCTCACCTGAGCCTGTGACACACTATATGGTTTTAATAGAGAGTACATCTATTATGCACCTTTTCTCCACTCAGCCAGGTTAGCCATTAGCATTATGTTACAGCTGGTGTGGTAGTGAAGCACATTCACTATACGATCTAGTCTGTAACACTTCTGCTGTTGTTTAATTCAGTTTTGATCAAATACAACAAACAGATGCATCACTACCTAAACATATATAAATGTAACAATTCTTTATTAAAATGTCTAAAAACAACTAAACCAAAGTGTTTCCAATAATGTTCAAACAATTTCAATTCAAGGTAATTTAATTCATTTTGGCCGCCTTTTAATTGCGTCATATCCAGCCAGTTAGCCAGGTGGCGTTTTTTTCCTTCCACTGTTTGTACTGGTCACTCGTAATGGGTCACAGTTATTCATTGAAGTTTGCTGCATAAAGTCATCCATCCTGAAGGCAACAACTCCCATGATCCCACGCTGCTTCATGATGTCATCAAACTATTTAGTTATTGTTTTGATTGAGAGACCCCTATAGCTGAAGTTCTATATTGAATGTTTTATTGTTTCATTTTGATACAATTGTCTATAGAGACATTTATTTTAACCTAAACCTCCATCTTCCAGTTGCACAGTAGTAAAAAAATTAAATTGTCAAAAATATATATAAAAGTATTTACTTCCATTCACATTGTGTCATAGTCTCACATTTTAAATATGATGCTGTTATGAATTAGTGCTAAATCATCACACTAAAGATTAAGCACTAAAGTTATTTCTCTCTGTAGTATCTATCTTACACACAGTCATTTCATTTATTGATTATATAAAGTCCAATTTTAAAGAGGCAAGTGCATCTATATTTCATCATGGGCCGTGATGCAGAGGCCGCCGTATCTCTGTGTTTCCATCATTATCCAAATGAGTGTGACTCAGCATGAGTTGGCCCTTGTGAGAGTGCATTGGCTGGATAGAATCTCGGAGGTGATTCACCATGTGCTTTGGGTAGTGGTAGTATTGTGCTGTCCTCCGTTACGCCATCTGCTACCCAGCACCGTGGAAACAGCTGGCCTCGTGATCTCCCTTCATCACAATATCTCTTTGATCAATCCATTAAGTGCAAATTGTGTCTTTCTATGGACCGCACGTGTGTACTTGCCTGCACGCTCTCATCTGCATATACATTGGTTGCTCTCCTGCACCACATTTATTCCTTCATGCCCCCTCCACTTCTCTCTTTGGATTCAATATCCCCAGGTAATGAGGGGATGATTCAGTTGAGTTTGGCCCATTGCTTGGATCAGAGTGCGTCACAAGTTCTATTTGAATGGGGGTGTGTGTGTTTGTGTGTGTGTTATGTCTGGCTCGGGCGCTTCAAACGTTTTGGAAGCAGAAATGTTGATGCGTGTTGGTTTTCTAGGTGATAAAAGAAATGTTGAATAAGCTAATGGAGGCATATGTATCTACAGTGAGAGAATACCTCCCTTTCTTGACAACAAAAGAGTTGCTGTGCGCTGCCCGTCACAGCCCTTCTCTCGTTCAGTCTTCACTGCACTCTCTGCCCCTTTAGGCTACATAGGATGTCATCCATGCTCAACACACACACACACACACACACACACACGTCCCGCCCACGCTCGTGTTTTGCCATGTGTACTGGAGTGTGTTACAAAACTGTGCGAGCCAGTCGGCAGCCGCCTGGCGCGCTCTCCGGTCAGCCCTGATGTCGGCGGGGCCGTGTAGCCAGTGCCCCCGTCATCACTGGGTCTCACGACTCGCAGCTCCTCCTTCTGGCGTCACAGGGCACTCGTGGCATTGCTGGAGCTGTGTTGTGGCAACCCGTGTCAGACTATGGGGGAGGCAGGGGGAGGCAAGGGGAATGGAGGGTCATGCGCCGTCATCTCTGCTGGGAGAGGAGGGGCTGCATGCAGGAGGTGGAGGAATGGGGGAGATGATGATGAGTAACAACCAGGGAAGCAAGCAGGGGAGGATGGAAGGTGTGAGTGAAGTGGGGAGTGACGGAGCGGAGAAGACGGGTGCAGGTGAAGTGAAAGTCAGTGGGTGACGGACAGAAGCAGAGAAACACTGATATAGATTCAGATAAAGGGAACGATGAGTAAGTGAGAAGATGCAGAGAGAGGGCAAGACACCCATCTCTGGCATTTGAGAGGAACATTGTCGTCATCAATTTTGTGTTAGTCACCACAGTATATTCAGACAGCGCTTGTTTTCCCCTCCAATACAAACCTAAATGTCACCCTGTCCTTTTAATTATCGTACTGTTTTTTAATGTCCCCTCAGAGGGCTGAACAGTGATGGATGACTTTAAACCTGAGTTTTTAATGGAATGTCATCACCTTTCACCCCAGAGGGTAAACTGTGACACAGGTAAACACAGGATTTCGCTGTAGGTAACACAACTAATGCACACTTTGCTATCCCAAATTCAAGACTCTGAATGTTGTGACAGTAGAAAAATACATTTGCTTAAAGGTGTTTTCACATTTTCGAGTCTCCATCCCAGGGAGCACAATTGCACCTGTACCTTGAGATTAATGATGTTTTTACTGTTGACAAAAATATATATTTTTTATAGTATAAGTAACACTCTTTTAAGTACGTTCTGATAGAAACAGAATATGTTACTCATTAGCTTCTATATCGTCAGGAATAACTGTATTGACTTCTGCGATGTCAATTTTCTCTCATGTTTTATGCTGATTTATATGGCACTGATTTTACAAACACATTCCAGTCAGCGCTTGAAAATGAAATGCTAAATTTAAGAAAAATAACTTTTCTATTAAAGTTTTAATCATATAAAACTATTTATAGTTTTCTTTCATAGATACTAAATATATTTGAAATCATATACTTACTACCATACAAAGCTTAAAGTCTAGAAGTCACTTTAACACCTGAGGAAGGATCCCAATCTGGATTATCTCTCAAGGTCTTCGTTTAAACCATTGAGGGTCTGAGATCAAACAAACACTGTGTTTCTTCTCTCATGTTTGAATCATTTCAAAGATAAAAGACTACACAACCAAACGAAAAGCTGCATGATGGGGAAAAATAGTTCATGCTGGACAAGGTAAAACAAAGCAACTCAAGGTAATGCCACCAGCACCCTGCGCGCATCAGGGAAAGGTAGCTGCCTTTGAATGCTGTAGAGGTGATGAAAATAAGTCAATGACATGTCTTGATGCTACTGAAAATCTTGCTACCATTTACGTCAGTTTAGAAGCATTCTTTTTGGCTCACTGTATTTTCATCAGGACCTACAATAGATTCATATTTATTTTAAGTTTCGATGCAAACTATGACACTGCCTTTTATGTTTTGGATTTCGCGTTTGAGCAATGGCTCCGGAGGGTTGTGGTTGGTCATGTTATGACCTTAAAATGTGTTGTGGTACACAGAAAGTCAGGAAGAAAGGGTTGCAGAGAACAGCACATGCACATGTTTGATAATATGAAAAGGGTGCGTGATTTAAGACCTAGGTCATAGCCAACATTAGCATTAACAGCTTTGTTACTAATACAGCAAAAACGTTGCATATTTAGCATCAGGTCTCATTCCTTAACTCGCCCAAGAGCCGTCAGTGGTGGAAAATAATACTTGTGTTAACTCTTAATTTTGCTTGTGTTTAATCTGTTATGCCTGCTGCACACTGGAGGGTTCTCTGGTCGATTTTGGTTCCGATTCTGGCCTCCAGACGATGGCGAACAGATCTGAGTCTGATCTGAAAGATTATCTGGTCAAATGATCCTGTAGTGTGAGGGATTCACAGACAACATCTTAATGTCACTGGCTGAATCTTAGCCTCCCTGATTTTGATTTGCAAATATTAAACATTCGATGTCGACAATATGAAACTAAGCTATATAAAGCGACTATCACCACCACCCGCTCCCGACAAGACACCGATACTGTAACACCTTTCATCTTAGTGCATACGGTGCCACGTTTGAATGTTTTATTTCAGTCTGACCGCTGATGAGACAGATTTAATGAGAAAAAAAGAGCAGAGAGCAGGAAGTGACCGAGGAGGAGAATCTACAACTAGTCACTGACGTGTGTGCTGTCTTGGAGGTGATGGTGGAGCAAGTTCATCATGTGACAGCTTGAATCAACCAAATGTGTGTGTGTGAGTGTGCGTTTGAGAGGTTATTCTATGATCTGCAGTGACTTGTGTATCATGTAGAACAGCTGACACTGCCTGTCTGAGCAGGTTTTGCTGCATTCCCTCTATTTTGCCATGGGGTGGGGCCAGGGTGGGGCCAGGGTGGGGGGGGGGGGGGGGGGGGGGGGGCACTGGTCCCAGCTGAAATCTGATTGGCTAATTAATAAATAAGACAGCTACAAACAATTCTAACAATAAATATGACCATTTGTCAAGAATTGTTTATTTCCTGAGCTTTTTAGAAGAACACAATGTGCTTATACAAGGAACCATTTTCAAAATATATTCAGTGATGTGTGGCTTTGCTCAAAGAGACAACATTAAACAAGGGATGACTTCAATGTGCACCCTTATGAATCAGAAATTATGGATGTTGGTAATACCATTGGCCTCTCTTTGTAAATTGTGCCCCCTGATTATGCCCCCTGATTTATTAAACTTTTCATCAAGAGAAAAAAAAGAAAAAAACACATTTCACTTTCCCCTCTAGTGGTATTTAGTTATTCATCCGCTTTAAGAGTGTTTTAGTTTAATGTTTCGAGAGGGGCTGAAATCTAAAATATCCACTGCTGAACCTGCATTGCAATGCAGCGTGGATCAAATTCAAATGCTTGTCTTTACGGTATATTAAAAAATACCCTTAAAGCCTTGCTGAACTAAATGGAAAAACAGATGCAGGTTCGGGTGAACTCTCTCTAATATCAGTTCACTGTTACATCCCAGCTATGATAATAATTAGGTTCATATTGATCCCCAGTAATAACAACTGCATTTTCTTGCTATTGTTATAATATTTACTTTACATTGATCTGCCTGCATGAAGTCAAGTGTGTATTGTATATTGTATGTATTGTATCTATTTTTCAGTGCAGTCGTCTGAATGTATTTGCATTTCTCTGTGCATGTGTGTGTGTTTGAACAGAGTTCTCTGCAAAGCTTCATGAGCAGCGTGTGTGTGTGTGTGTGTGTGTGCGTGTGTATGTGTGTGTGTGTGTGTGTGTGTGTGTGTGTGTGTGTGTGTGTGTGTGTGTGTGTGTGTGTGTGTGTGTGTGTGTCTTCACTCCACTTCAGTGGAATTACCCTGCTTCTTCATTAACACTGGGGCTAAATCAGCAGTTGACAGCAGCTGTGGCCAGGGCCAAGAGGACATGAGCACTGATCTGAAGTAGATTAGGGAGGAGTTGTGTAAGGGTGTGTGTGTGTGTGTATGTGCACGCACACTCTGCGCATCCACCCACCTGCCCTTTCCCCGCCCGCTCCATGTAGCCTTACCACGGCTCGATCAATACACCATCCTGAAGCAGAGATGAAAGATTTTGCCTTTATGGAGTCGTTACAGTCCCTTGTGCCTGCACTATGAATGGGCCCCATAAGGCTGTTGATAGACTGAGGGATGGCGTGGCAAAGCACAGCCATAACAAAGGAGAAGATGAGGTACACAAGCCGCAGTAGTCAGTTCCTCTTTTATAACATCATTTCGATTACCTTATTGATCAGCCTGCAGCAGAGCAGACAAAATCATAATCCCAAAACAGATCGGAGATAGTTGATTGTAAGATTAGTACGTCCCACAATAACATTGCAGTGCCTGGGAGAGTTTGTAAAGACCTTTCCACTGCCAAGAAAAGTAAGATGGAGAGCGACCAAAGGATTTCTCGAGTCAGACAGAGAAAATAGTGGTTTGCAGAGTAGGAGAACAGCCTGCTGTAGCTCTGATGGTGACCCTGTGTTTGAAGAGAATCACTGAGCATAATTATTCTGTCCATATCTAGAAAAGTCTCATCAAATATGTCTCAAAGACAGAGACAGACTGAGCATCTTGGAACTTCGGCAAGTTGAAGCGATTTACATCTAAGAAGTGCACAGTGGTCATCACAGCGCTATTTAAAAAAGCTCTGCATTGCAAATGCAGAAGCAAAAACATTAAAGCGTCTCTTTTTATGTAATATTCAGTTTGTTCTCGTGCCCAGTAGTCTAAAAGCTCGCTGCAAGTGGAATTCAAGGTATCTGGCTTCAGAAGAAAACATGAAAACATTGCTGTTGCAGAGACTAGAGAGAGTTATGGTGGTTAAAGCTGGAGGAAGTTTGAGCTACAGGGCAGCTGTAAAGTGTCAGAAACACATTGACTGTGACAGTGGTTCGGGAAGATCACAGGGTTTGGCGATATATTGAGAATTTGCATATATGACGACGTCTACAGAGAAACGTTGCACTGGATGATGACATTGTCACAAGGTGGAGGAGGTTGCTATAGTGACGCAGCGTTTTCTTAACAGACTGCAAACCTAAAGCATCCTATGGACATAAATCTGTAAAATACAACAAAGCTGCATCCTGTTTCCCTTTATCCCTTGTGGAATAAAACACTTGGTTTATCTGAACTTCCTGAAACTGTGCAGGAACTTTTTCTGTGCCAGTTGGGATCAATGGAGGGAACCGTCCTCCGAGTGATATCGTTCACATCTTTTTTAGCTATGTAGCATAAACACATTTGAGCTTCTCTTTTCTTTTCACGTCCTGAAGGTAGTAACTTCACTGTCCCTTCAGTTTTGTCAAAATCATCCGTCTTTAAAGGCACAGCTACGCTGAAATTCCCTCTCGGGCAAAATATATAACCTCTACATCCAGCTTCTCAAAGGAGATGCTGGTTTTCTTTGTCTGCTGTGCAATAGTCTGGGAAACTTTGTGGTTTTGAAGTAAGTCAGACCTAAAGGATTTTGATATCATGATGCTGGGATTTGTCACTATTTTTTGAAATGTTACTTACAAATACATGTTGTATGCATCGGCACATGTTTATGTTACAGCCAGTATAGGTGCTCTTTGCAGTCATAACCAATCACAGATAGGTAGTCCGTCCAGATTATTCAATCTATAGCTAGTTTGATATAGAAGTTTGATATCAAATCAATGTAAAATGAGTGGGTGCTTGAGCCCCACAGCACCCACTGAATCGGTGTGGCACCTTTACTATAAACCCATTGTAATGTGTGTAAAGGATTTTACTTCCTGAGCTTTTAACTTAAGTTGAGTACAATTTAAGCAGGTGGCTCCAGTCTGTGCTGCTATCAGCTTTTTCAACTGTGGAAGAAAACGGAAAACAAAAGCCTTAAACCTCTGCTCCGTAAAATCAATTTTATTTTTTTTAAATCCCTTATTATTAATTCCTAACGTTTCGATCGCCTTCTGGCCGGCTCGCTGACAAAGGTCATGTGAGAAAGTCTCATTGTTTCATGCGAGTGCCCTGGAAGAGCGCAGTGGTTTATTAAATGATGCATTTCTCGTAATTAGGATTTTAATCATATGATCATTAATTAATAATTAATTACTGGGTCGAACAAATGTGCTACATTAATAACATTTCTCATCCAAAGGCTGTTTCATAATTAACATTAGAAAGGGGCTCTGAGACTGATATATGATATTCATATTCAAACAAACCACCTTCAACCCTCAGAGGAGACAATTAATCGAGAAAATAATAAACTGATTTATCAATAATGGAAATGATCAGTTGTCTGAACCCCAGGCGTGTGCATGTCTCGTGTAGCTTTCTGTTCGCACACCCTGGTATTTAAAATAAAAATTCATTTCATTAGTATTATGTGTTGCCTTGCCAGTAGATTAAGTGCTCGACAAGGTGTGTGGTAAGTATTTAATGTGTGTCATGTTCAGGAGATTAAGCGTGTTTGTTAATCACGTTGACGGCTTCATCGCCATGTTTGTAGTGTACACAGATGTACACACACACACACACACACACACACACACACACACACACACACACACACACGCACACACACACACACACACACACACAACCAAACACATGACTTTCATATAAAAGCCAGTGGCACATCAAATCAACATCTCTCCCTCTTTTTCGCTCTATTTGCCTCCTGAAATATTTTCTTTCTCACGCCGTTTTCTTTCTTCTCTTCCCGGATTCCCACCAGCTTGTCGCTCTCTCCCCAATTTTTTTTTTCTTCCTTCCCCCTTCCCGTCAGTCCTCCTCGGCGTTCGGGTCACCTGTGTTGATTGACTGTCAAATCTTCCAGGATTATCGGTAATCCCACAGCAGCGAAATCTGTTTGCTGACAGCTGTGCTCCCTCTAACAGTGTTGCTTTTCCTGCACACACACTGCCCTATATACCATAAGAGGCCCGTCTTCCTCACCACAAAGGAAAGGGGGGGGGGGGGAAACAAAAAGAAAAACATTAATTTTCCACCTCGGTGGATTCCAATTGCTAATACTCTGCTCTCCTTTTCTATGGTATTTTGCCGTATTGGACTGTAAGGTGGGACTGCTTTCTACATGGATTAGAGTGGTTGAGCTGAATTTACCGTGGGTAAATAGGGATGATATTGGGGCATATTCTTCCAGGGTCACAGACACTCCTGTGGGGGTCCAGCAGAAAAAATTCACAAAGCGTGCTCTTTTTTGACGATTACAGGGGGGAACGACTCTCTAATAATCTCGCCATCGCTCCTCACCCGGTCGGCAGGTGTTCCACAAAATGAAAATATAGTCATGGATTTGTGTACAGTCTCCGTTTCACTGTGGATAGATTGAAGTTGTAATGGAAAATGACTGAGAAACAAATTGGGCCACACACGCACCTTAAGATATTAGTTTTATTGATCCTGGCGTCCTCGAAACAGCAATGTTTGATATTACCAGAGAATGATCCTATAACAGTATGACAGTTTTGAAATGGAGTACAATTCATTCACAGAGAAATACATATTTTTCATCCATACTTTTTGGGCAAATCGTCCCCTACAGTGACATATTGTGAGCAGCCTAAAAAAACTAAAACTCTGCACACACAGTTCAGGCTGAGGGATAATCTTCATCTTTACTCTTGAGTGCCTGTCATGTATTTGTTGCATTTACAAGAAGCTCCTAACTCGTGTATTTTTTCATCAGGTGGTGTACAAGAACAACGATATCCGCTTGGAACTGTCCCGCCTCGCTCGCATCGTTGACCCCAAGATGAAGCTTCAAGGTGACATTGCATTCAAGTGCGAAAACGTCCCCACCCTAGATCCCATCAACTTCGAGACCCCCGACTCCTACCTGGCCTTGCCGAAGTGGAACACCAAACGCGTGGGCTCCATCTCTTTTGACTTTCGCACGTCTGAGCCCAACGGGCTGATACTCTTCACCCACGGTAAGGCGCAGGACCGACGGGACGCTAAGGGCCAGAAGAACAACAAGGTGGACTTCTTCGCCGTGGAGCTGCTGGACGGAGGGCTGTACCTCCTGCTGGATATGGGCTCCGGGACCATCAAGGTCAAGGCCACACAGGCTAAGGTCAATGACGGGGCCTGGCATCATGTGGACATCCAGAGAGATGGTCGCTCAGGTAAGGATGGAGGGGAGAGGAAAGGAAGAGACAAAATGATTGTAAGCCAGGGGTGGAGCCAGACGGGCCCATCTGAAATCTGATTATGACCTAAAGGTCACTTATTATCAATAAATGTGACATTTTTTAAAAATCTTTCTAAGAGCTCAATGTGCTTGGAAAAGGAAACATTTTCAAAATTGTCCAATGATGTGTGACTTTGCTCAAATCTGTGAAGCTAACAGCAAACAAGGAACGACTTGAATGTGACTGAATCAGGAATTGTGCATGGATGTCGGACATATAATGGGCCCCAGTAAATTGTGGCCCTTTCATGGCCCCTGGTTTTATATAAATCCTGTTTTAAAAAAAACTTTTTTGAAGTAGCTGTAACTGAAACTTCACCTTTGTTTTGCAATCACACTTACAGCTCCACGATTGACTAATAATAGAAACTGGATGTGTGTTTAACATCGCTGATCACAGCCGGTTTAAGTTGTTAAAGTACTGTGATCCGCTCTGAGCTGTGAAAACTGTTGATGTTTTTCATTTCTCACTCTCTTTCACACATAAGCACAAACACATAATCGTGAATGACTTTAACCTGAGAACTGAACTCGTGGTTCGGATAAAATATGTTGCCTCTGGCTGTGCGGTGTAAGAATTTATAGGCAGAGAGTTGAGGAGGCGACTAACCAACTGCAAGAGAAGAGAACAATAATTTGAGAAATGTAGTATTTCTAAAGGGACTTAGCTTGTGGGGACTGTGTGTTATCAGTTATCCCTTTTAAATGGGAAATCTATATTTTGGATTTAATTACAAAAATACACAATTGTTTTTATTAAAAGAACAATGAATATTGATGAAAATAATTGTAATTTATCAAATTTTGTATTACTGATTACTATAATTGATTGACGAATCTTGTAAAAGATTGAGAGATTCAACAAAAATAATCTTACTTCATCGTTCCCTGTGATTTGCATGTAAGACCATATTCTTTTATTATTATCATATTGATATTCATGATGCAAGTGATTTATACTTACAGATTTATTTTAGTTTTATGGAAATTACACTTCAGCAATTACTCTACTGCAGACTCCTCACAGTAGCTGCAACAATAGAACTGCAGCAGCAGAAAGAATCAAAGTTGTAATCATGTCACGGCTTATTTCCTCCCTTTTCTCCTGCTTCACATCCACAGAATGATGTAAATCTCCTCAATATATTAATTCCAGCGATGATTTATCGCCTGGCTAAAGTCCTACCTCTCTCTAGATAAAGCGACTGCGTCTGCTTCCCCCTCGATTTCCTCCATTTGTATGTCCTATGACCTCCAAGCATGGCCGGGTACACAGAAAGCATTAGAAGAAGATTATATTAAAGAAATAGTGTAAGAAACTTGTGTTGCCCCCGAGCTCCAAACCGTACACAATCTCTGCATTAGGTGGGATCCTCCAGAGGACTCGGATGTGTTAGTCGGCACCACAGCCCGTGTTATATATCAGGTTAGAGCAGCCAATTTGGCCGTGTGTCAGCGCTCGCTGCTTTGATTAATCACCGGCGCAGCCCCTGGTGCGATAGCGGAGGAGAAAGTGGGATTTTCACAGGGAAAAAGAGGAATGAGACAGATATATGGATAGCAGAGTGAGGGATGGTTAAGAACAAGCATAATCACACTCCTGGCTCGAGTGAAATGTTAATAAGAGTTGCGAGTGAATTAGATTTCTTGTCCACAAAGAGCCGAGATCTCTCCATACGGCTGCAAGATGAATTTAACAGAAGTAAAATGTGAGAATTCACCCATTTGTGCTTTCGATGGAAAAAGCGATGTTGTCATACTTGAACTCGGTGAGGTCTGATTGAGAGGTTAAGCTTTCTTTTTCTTCTTTCTTTAATCATCTATTTATATTTCAAAGCTCAGCTATATTCCAGTTGCAAATGGATTTTTGAAAAGAAAATATTTTTATTTTATTTATTTTGATTAAACCTGTTTTCATACTGTGTTCATAGATTTGAACAAAGACTGAAACTGCTTTACTCAAAGACCAGCTTGGGACTTTTATCTTAATTATTAAATTATTAAATTAAATTCTGTCCTTTCTTTAGTCTCTTTGGGATTTATTGGAGAAACAGGTGATGAATGTAAATATGTGAACTAAAATGCAACACCAGTTGAGATTCAACAAAATTATTTTTCTGTGGTGTAATTGTAAAAGTGTTCACCATGACCTTGTGGCAGCGGACTGGTTATTTTGTTGGGTGCAAACTTTTTTTTCCCTCTGCCACCCATTCTGTTATCTTGAGACCAAAATAGAGTTCCCCTGAAGAAAGACTTGAGAAAGTCAGTGATCGGTGCAATTTTATCTGCCAAACATTTTAAACCTCCACCTACGCAGACCTCATCTTAGAACACACACAGGAGTCTTGTGCTATTTTGGTCCGCCTCTTTTAACAGCTTTGCTGCCGGTGCGTTTCGGCTCCATAAATGTGGATCTCTAGTTTGTTAAAGAAATTACTAAAACTCTAGCTGCCACTTTCACACCTAGTCTTCACAATAATGAGTAAAAATGGGCCCTTGAGTTTGACATTTAGTTTGAAAATACAATTTTAGTCAGTCTCGAATATCAGTTTTGTGGAATTGCCAAATACTATAAATTGAAGCAGGTAGATGTCACTTGTTTTCAATGGAGTTCGTGCTATTGGAGGAATTTAGCAGAAGGAAGTGCGGTTCTCTGGCAGTGAGCTAAATACTCCACTAATAGAACATGACACTTCATTTCTAGAACTCCAACATGAAACCAATGTCATTATCTCACTCCTGCTGTTTTTTATAACTGATAGGATTTGATCAAATGGAAATGTACACAGCATTTTCATGGAATTTAATACTGGGTTTTTCTTCCCCTCAGGCATCATCTCAGTAAACAGCCGCCGGACCCCTTTCACAGCCAGCGGGGAAAACGAGATCTTGGACCTGGAGGGGGACCTTTATCTGGGCGGCCTCCCTGACAACCGGGCCGGCTTGGTGCTCCCCACCGAGCTCTGGACCGCCATGCTCAACTACGGCTATGTGGGCTGCGTGCGGGATCTGTTCATCGACGGACGCAGCAAGGACATCCGGCAGATAGCCCAGTCCCAGAATATGACCGGCATCAAATCCTCCTGCAACAAAGTGACGGGGAAACAGTGCGACAGCAACCCGTGCAAGAACAACGGGGCGTGTAAGGAAGGGTGGAACCGCTTCGTCTGTGACTGCACCGGGACCGGCTTCTGGGATAGTACCTGCGAGAGAGGTGAGACATCTTTACAATCTTTTTCCTCTATGTGCTGATCGTGTTTACTTCTTTCTCATAGTGATACGTCTGTCAGGGTGCTACTTGTCCGCATGCCGAAGTGCCCTTGGGCAAGATGCTGAATGTGTGAATGAGTGAATGTAAAACTGTACTGTAGAGCATATAAGTGTTCATCAAGACTAGAAACTTGTGATATAAATACAGACCAGCTACTACAGAAGGGTTTCTTAAGGAGGCTACAGCAGCTGAACTCTTTTTACGTGTTAGAATTCAGTTTTATTTATAGACGTGTGTGTATACAACAGGTTTGTTTAAATTACAAACCTGATTTAAAGACTACTTCTGATTGGAAGTAGCCTCACAAAGCTGAAATAGCGTCTCCACTCTCCTAAATGTGGTTGTAAAGTGGCCGTGATGTAGCCACCGCCTGCTAACAACAGCTTTTGTGAGCGAGTGGACAGTGCTCTGTTTCAGCTGACAGGCAGAAGTGTGACTCGGGACACTTGGCTCACAATATTTATGGAAGCTTTGCTGAAAAGATTTAATGGGATTTTTCTGCCAAGTGGCTTTGGAAAAGCAACGTCTTTTCTTTCTCTCTCTCTCTCTTGCCTGCGAAGGTTTTGAGGTGAAATTGAACTTCTGTGGTGCTGGAATGGGCTCTTCTTGTCGGGGTTTTAAGAGCTCGGAGGCATTAAGGTTTTATGAGACAGCAGAGATGGGCACACTCCGAGCTGTGGGAGAGTGTGTGTTGTGTGACTATTGTTCAGATTGTTCTTGGCTCTTATTTTACTGTATTTGCAGCGTTCACAAGTGAGCTTTAAGTACTTTTCTCAAACTGAGAGGTGTGTCAAGAAATAATGAGCGTCAGGAGAGGAGGTTGCTGCATGTGTGAGTGTGTGGGGGCGGCTACATGATAATGTGCTGTTAATGATTAAAGGAAACCAAATGAGAATAAGGATCAACATGCACTGAAAACTGCCTGTTTTATGGAACTAGTGTTGTGCCTGTTCTAAACCTGCCTGTTTAGAATGGGCTGTTCTCTTGTCCTGTGTTAGTGCTCCAGAGCTACTTCAGAATTATTTCGCGTCATTATCGAGTCCTCCTCAAACAGTTCTACAATATACTGTCACTTTTGATAGTGTGCAGAGCTTTTATAAACTCTATGGTGCACGGTGAAGTTAGAAAACTTTGCGTTCATCCTACCAGGGTTATCTGCAAGTCAATGTTTTTCATGAAATGAAACTGAATTTTCTCTATTACTGTTCATGTGTGTGGCTTGAATATAAGTTTGAATGATTAACTTAACTGGTGTTATTTTTTTTAAATAAATTGCATGTTGGCTATTACACAGGTGATTAGTTCAAAACTTTTCAAAATAAAATATCTGTAATTCAGTATAAAGCATTTCAGCAACCAAAGGAACCTTGTGCTTTTACTTTGTAGACAAATAGCTGTGAATGTCGGCCTCAGTCTGAAATGGTGAAATGAAAACAATCAAATTATCAAAATGATCTGGTGGCAATCTTAACTTAGCAACCTGCAGTAAAGGTTTAGGAAGGAATAATGAAGTAGCTTTTCTCTGAAACAGATGAATATAAAGACAGAAAGTAGGACATATGCGCTCGTGTTCAAAATACACAGTCGTAAATAATACAAAGAAAAGTTAATGTTATGCTGCAATAATGCAAAGTGCATGTCGATCTCTTCTGTGAAACTTCCACTGAGAGTCGGGTTTGGGAGCCCGAGCTGTCAGATGGAGTTAACCTCGTCTTAGCCTGACTGTTGTGTCTATTTATGTAGCAATCCCACGGTGTTGTATTTGCACAAAAGAGGGAAAAAAAGGCAGCTGTGAAGGCAGAAGTGCACTGGCAAGGAAACACTCAAACACAGAGCCTGCTGATCTCCCACCCACAGAAAGAAAACATGAAGTCACATGTCCCTAACACTTCACACAGTC
Organism: Hippoglossus hippoglossus; assembly: GCF_009819705.1. Classification (NCBI taxonomy): domain Eukaryota; kingdom Metazoa; phylum Chordata; class Actinopteri; order Pleuronectiformes; family Pleuronectidae; genus Hippoglossus; species Hippoglossus hippoglossus. Next base: position 15,245,327 of record NC_047174.1, read on the forward strand.
CCTGCTCACTTCTTCTTCCGTCCTGTTCCGTTCCGTCCCACGCAGCGCTCTCTGAATGGTCGTATCGCTGCGTTCGGTGAGTGCTTTTGCCGCTGGGTGATAACCTGCGGGACCGTGGGTCGGCCCTCCACTTCTAGAGCTCTAGGAAAAAAGCTTCAGTTGATTGTACTTTGCACAAGGAGACAGGAGAAGTGGTAGAATTTGATAAAGTTGGTAATACTGTCATGGATGAATTCACATCTCTGGATTTTTCGTTTCTTGGTTAAATAGGAGTTGAATCCTTCTTCTAACTTGTTTGAAGGTATGTTGCTAGAAAATGAGGTTGTGTTAGTGCATACCTCACCTAGGGCTCAATTTAAATTCACTCAATCCAGATTTTTATTGGAATCTGCACTACATTGCACACACTCATATCATCCCCTAAAACATGTCAGATTTTTTTTTCATCAAGATCCCTGAATTATTCTCTGAGGATCTGGATTCCGGATTCCTTGATTCATCCCTTGATCCGGATCTGTGCCAAAATTTAATGGGTTCTTTCTTGACCCACGCCGCATCCTTCCACCAAGTTTTGTGGGGATCTGTCCTGTAGTGTCTCTGTAATCTTACTGACAAACATCAAACAAACCAACACACAGACGGACCGAGATGACAACATAGGGTAATGTCCAGAAAATCAAGTCACAGCATCTCATTGTAGAGGCGTCGCTTTTACACTTAAACTATATTTTACTAGGCAGCCAGTGAGAACAGGTGTATAACATCTGGTGGCTCTGGAGGAGCTTTTCAAAGTCTGAGAAAATGTCCCCGATGATGATACATTTTTAAACAAAATGTTGGTGGTACACACAGGAGTGAGAGAGATGTGCGGTTTAATGAAAAATACGTCAGTTAGTTCCCACTTGGCAACAACTGATCCACCCCTCTGTCGACTGCACTTATCCCTCTCTAGGGTCGCAGTGGCAGCCGGAGCCAAACGAGACAAATGATGTCATTGATAAATAAGTGATGTTAAGTTAACCCTACTAAAAAAATAATAGATATTTTAGCCCCTGCTGCTTCCATTGCTGCAAAAATCTCTTTCTTTATTCCTCTTTTTATAATCTGTCTCTTGTGAGTCCCCCCTCCCCACAGTGTATTTTGAATACTCTGCAAAGCATTCTATCAACAGCTACAGCCTGATAATTGTATATTTCAAATACTCCAGTATATCACTGCAGAAACTGAAGACAAAAAATAAGCGAGTGTTGATCATAATTTCTTAAATTAAGTCAAATGTTAATTGATTAATATATGTTGAGGCATTGTTTATAGATTACATTCTGTTGTCTAGCGATTTAGGAAAGATATCAGCATGAATAGTGATATTGTATCAACCACATATTTTACCATGGAGGTTTTTTTTAATTAAAACTTTTACTGCAGATGATAATACAGACATAACATATATATAATATATGAGATATATAAGAGCATCCTTTTGGCCTTATCTTCCATCCTTCTGTCCACCCTTCAGCTGTTCTCTGGCTTTTCCAGACCCCGTCAGTGTTTGCACAAGGCAGCCTAGATTTCCTTCTCTACATTAACTTCCTGCAGCTCTTCCTGGGGGATCAGAAATCCCTCAGAAGTGGTGTGTAGTGGGTCTGCTCTGTCGTCAGGCCCCAACCACCTGAATCACTTCAGCCGGAGCTCCTGTCAGTGCAAAAGAGCAGCAGCTTGATCCCGAAGCCCTCACAGTTTGCTGAACTGCTCACATTCTCATGCACAGCGAGGCCAGGCCACCCTGTGGAGGAATCTCATCTCGGGATGCTTGTGTCAGCGATCTTATTTCTTTTTCAGTCACTCACCAGAGCCTGTGACCACAGGTAAAGAGTTGGAAAGAAGACTGAGCAATGAATTGAGAGCTTTGATTTGTTGCTCCCTCTTCGGCGCCGGCCGCGGTGAAGACGGTCTCCGGGCGAATTCCCCCTGTGGTACAATAAGAAGCTTGCTTTGTTCCAGCAGTCACTTCCACTGTCTTCACGGCCTCTTGTGAATAAGAGTTCACCTTTTCCGTCTACTGCACTTATTCCTGAGCAATCCACGCTTTTTTGTTCTGCTGCCACACTCTTTCTGGGCTTCATCCTGACTTTGTTGACCCTAAGCAGCTATCTGCACATGAAAGTTTGCTCTCTGATGAAACTGGGAAGACAGCATCATCTGGAAATAGACCAAATGTCTGGATGTTGGCAAACGTCTGATCTCATTGGCTTCTACGTTCTCCAGCGGTTGCGTGTGTCGCAGTTTACAGTAGAATATTTCTGAAAACATCAGCCCCCTCGAGATGATGAAACCACTCCGATTTGAAATGTTGGGTTTGAAATGACATTGTATTTTCTTTCTTTCAAAACAAATGCGCTACACTTTGGAACGAGTGGGGATTGTATCAGTCGTGCTGGTAGACAAGTTGATTTTTCGTTCTCCTCCCACCTCCCGGAGCTCCCTGGTGACTATATCAAACAGCCACTAAGATGTGTTCACACATGGTGGTTGCTATTGATCTCCAGCCCGCTATATGCTGCAACAGAGAATTGTGCTTGATGAGACAAGGGTTGAAATGATGATGAGATCAGCGCTCTCCCGTGGCGTGTAACAAAGGTTATACATTTACATTACAATGATTGGCCTCTGCCGGAATGTAAATTAGCTCCTTTTGTCTGTCTTCGTTCAAAACAGTTTGCTGAGATCAGCCTACACTCTTTTTTTTTTTGTGATATTATTTAATTCAAATGGATTTCTGAGGCAGGCACAGGAAGTATTTGTCACACTGCATTAGTATTTTCATTTATAAACTCCTGAAGCCAAAGACCTCTTACATCAGCAAAAACCAAAGTCAATATGGTAAATGTATGTAAGTTTCTCTTTTAATAAGTTTGACCAACTATTCTTTTTTGCATCTAGACTCCTGGTATGAACTGCTACTAATACTAACACTGATACTACAGCAAAAGCAGAATGCAAGCCGTTACATTTTAAGAGCTTGTAGACTTAAAAACATAAAGTATAGTAGAAATCACTTAATCTGACTTCATTAAAATCCATTAAACTTCATTTCTTGGCTCCTCTGAACCACATTTCTCCTTGAGGGAAGCCCGGAGAACGTTTCATTTCTTGCTCTGAAGTTTCTGAGGGGTTCTTTCACTGTTTGTGTGCCAAAGAGATGTCTGAACTGTGGCTGTAATTTGGAGAAAAATGGAAAATAATGTGGATTGTAAAATTCTTTGATAGGCAACTCTGGGGAACCCTCAAAGTTTGATTAAAAACTTCTTGTATCACCGAGGGCACTGAGGTTATTAGAGTAAGCATTGTTGTTCCGGTGAGTTTTAGCAACCTTAGTCCAGCTTGTATTCTGAAATAAAAAATTAGTAACTGGAGCTGCTTTCAGACATGCACTGAGTGCTCCGCAGGATCTCCTGCTCTGTTCTGACGTCGACTTCTCCTGGAATCCTACGGACTGTGCAGAGAACCTCCCGCTCTGTTGTGCATATGTGAAAAAACAGACTCCGGGTAAAGTCCGTAGCCAATTCTCCAGATTTTACTTGGAGGTCATGTCTGAAAATGGCTTTAGAGTGAATTCAGTGCATGTAACAAGACAATAAAAAGAATAGGGGTTCACGGTTTCTATTTCGCAATGTTACTGTTACTGTCGAAAAAGGCTTTGAAACTGAAGTGAGATCCTTGCTTTGGGAAAAAAAAACATTTATATAAATTGTACCTAAATATACAAGTAAATGAAATGTGGGAAAACCTAAGTTATTTAAAAAGAAAAATAAACTTTAATTTTGGTGTCAGTTCAAATGTCAGCATAGGGAAGACTTGATCATGACTGAGGATTTTACTAAAGTTCAGGATTGGCCAGATTTGTTTTGTGAATATAAAGATATATTTTAGTATCAGCTCAACTGAGTTTATAGATTTGGTGTTAATTAGCTACTTTTCCCTTCTTTTCGCTTTATTGTTACTCACTAGAATAAATGATAGAACCAGAAATAACCACTGCTCTAATATATATATATATATATGGATCAAACAGATTGTCCTATAACTGTTTAAATCCTCCTCAATTATATTCAGTATTAAATGAATGTATTTGTTCTATGTGTATTCCATATGCATTCAAGTTACTCCCAGTAAACCACTGTGTACATTTTGGGGATGTAGTTTCGGCACATTTTGCACTGCTGATCATTTTGGAACTCCAAATAATGGAATCACCAGAGATGAAAATCTCAAGTTAATCTCATCATATTTGTATTAAACAGAGCACATTGCTCTGTGTAAGTTCTTCTCCTCCACTGGGGACTAAAAAGCTCACAGATTTCATTCTCTGTTTACCTGAAGGGAAATGTAAACTGACAGATATTTGAGTCTGTTTGAGGAGCAGAAGATCGTAGCAGGCGATAACTAAGACACAGAAGGGCTCCTGACTGTCCTCTGTTATAGTATATTGATAATTTCTATCTACTACCTCACGTTTTTTCTTTTTCTCTGCATCTCGTTTTCATTCTCTGTCTTCAAATCTCTCCCTCTCTTTTGCTCTCTGTGATTCTCTGTTTGTCCCTCCCCTCCTCCCTCACATAGACACACACGCACACACGTGCACACACTCGGGCTCACTCTGTTTGGCCCGTCTTCTTTAACCCAGCCCATGAGACATGACAGCACCTGTGATCAGAGGTCTTCCGCGGTATCACAGAAACAGATGTAGTGTCAGCATGTGAGCCAGGCAGTGTGTGTGTGGCTGTGTGTGTGTGTGTGTGTGGCTGTGTGTGTGTGTGTGTGTGTGTGTGTGTGTGTGTGTGTGTGTGTGTGTGTGTGTGTGTGATATGAATATCTTAACATACTGAATATGATGTGTAAAAAGCAATGCATATCATCATTCGCTGTTTCTGTGACACCATATGTGTCTATGTCTGTGCTCCGTATACGTCTGCATCCATCCACATGATTAGGAATGCCTTTTTTACTACCGCCAATGCTTGTGTGTGTGTGTGTGTGTGTGTGTGTGTGTGTGTGTGTGTGTGTGTGTGTGTGTGTGCGTGTGTGTACCAGCCAGACAGTGTCATCACTCCATGCAGTAGTGTGATACCGGGGCCCTGGCCCTGATAGACCCCTCTCGCCTGGGTAGTGACTGGAAGCGTGGCCCTGCCAAAGACCCATCTGTCTGTGATCTGCATTCAAATCGGGCAGCTTGGCTCGGTGCGGCACCAACAGGCACACGTGGCGAGGAGGAAAGAGGAGCCACTTGCTTAAAATACAACACTGCGCACACTGTTGCCCTTAGAACGATGGCACTTGTGGAAGTGATGCGTTATTTATTGAATTTCTGCAACCTGTTCTTGTTGTCTTCTTATGGGCCATTTCCTAAAGTGTGAAAAGGCTTTTATGTTACTTGCTTTATCTGCATGTGTCTAATTGGGGTGAATCAGGCGCGCGGCTGCACTTCAGTGTAGTACTTTAAAAATTGATGCTGCGAAATGATTTTCTCCTCAAATAGCTGGCGGTCGGATCCACAGAAAGTATAGAGAAAGGAAATCATTACGCTGCTGTAACGATAATGTTTCTCGGTGGGATTTCTCCTCTCTCCCTTGTCTTCGGGAGGCAGCTGGAGGCCCTGTTCCGTTTTTTGATTGTGACAGTCCATTACAAGTAAGGGTTGCCCAAATGTGAGTCCCCTGCGAGGAAAACTCAAGTAAGGCAGATTACTCCGGTTTTATTGGAGTCGGACTCGTAAGAGCTGACATTAATTCAAGACTACAGGAGTGTATTTGATGTCATCCAGGGACTCGGCGAGCTCGTCAGTCATTCAGACAGACAGACGGCGGTCGAAGCTTTGTGTTCGGAAAAAAAGTGTGTGTGTGTGGGTCTATTTGTGTGGGTGTGACAGGGTAGTTTTTAGGAAGCCGGGACGTCGCTGACAGTCGTTTGTTGCCAAGCGCCGTGCAGTTGATAAAGTAGCTCCGTTAATCAGGTAAATAGGCCTGTAATGAAGTGTGTTTGTCTCACGGTGTGCCAGCCCAGCGCCAAGCCATCCCGCTGAGACGCTCCTCTTTCTGTCCGTCGGCTGCATCTGCACGTGCACGCCACACACACGCAAACACACACCAATCCACTGGAGACAGATTGGATTGTGTCTAATGCATATTGTATTTTCCCTGACAAGACGCCACCGCCCACGTACAGTAAGTGCCTGTGTTGTCACTGCTGTCAGTACAGAGGAACAGTGATGGCTCCGGGGCCTGAGCTGACGGCTGGAAGTGTGTCCAATGCAGATCAGTGGTGACATCACTCATTATAACGCTGGCTTCCTCTTCCTTAATATTTGTGCTGCAGGCGATACACTGTTAAAACTACCACTCATTGACACATTGTTTAATTCATTCAATTATTATATTCAATTTGATTTTCAAGTCACATTGATATGAATGATTAATTATGAGAATTTGGGATTGGTAATTGGTCAGGCTCCTCTTGTTAGCATTTAGAGTAGTTTTTAGCATATCATTACATTTCTGCCTAAATTCATACACGTCCTAATCGCATCAGTCACGTGGGTTCTCTTAAGGATAGAAACTCCCCGGCACACACACCATGCAATTACCTGCTCATTTTGCCCGATGCTCATTTACAGTGGCAGTGAAATGATAGGCTGTCGCATGGCTTTTACAGTTTAATCATAGGTAGCAACTGCAGAACAGAGATTCAATGACATTGATGCTTGTCACCTTCTTACAAAGAGTCTCGGGCTTAATATTATCCTGCTGTACTTTACAGGTTGTGCTTGAAGAGTGAGAAAGGGTTTACTTTTTCAATTAAATGCTTTATTTTGCAGACGACTTTCCAATTATCGTTTGTGGCAGTTTTCCTATACTGCAAATGATACGAGGGATGTAATTATACCTTTGAAAGTGGGACTCACATAACTTTAGCTGCTTTCAGACGTGCACTGAGTACAGGGGCTGTATCTGAGAACACAGAATGTCCGGATGAGCCGATGTGAGAAAACAAGCAGGAGATCCTCCGCAGGATTCACCGGGAGCGAGTTGGCGCGTTGATGACGTTTCCAGAACGTAATAGACGCAGCAATAAAAATAAAAAAAACGACGAATATATATATATCTGTGGATGAAAAAGCAGTGCCACACAACACACCGTAGAAGGTGTCGAGAGAGCTTTTGGTGATGGGAACGTCAACAAAAACAATTGACCTCCTCAGCAGAATTATTAAATTATGTCCTGCCTCCGTCTGCTGCACCACCCCTCACCCTATCACTCTTGAGATTGTTGTTGTGAGAGACAAACTCCGGGGAAAGTCCGGACTCAATTTAACGACATCCCCTGGAGTTCATGTCTTCAGGTAGACGGCTATACAGTTTTATTAATCCATGGTGCTGACCCCGTAACGGTGATGATGCATTTAAACACAGGGTGATCAGGATTCCTTTGTAGGCTGCCATATTTTGTTCACATCAAACGTTGACTCTTGATTTGGTGGGCATGATTATTGAGGAGTGTGTTGGCTTCAATGGTCAGTCTCTTCTTAAAATGATCAGAAAGTAGGGGCATCATCCAAAGAAGGGCAGAAATGTTGGCTTCTCCCACTGCACCATCTCTGAATAAACTATTAATCATTTTCCGAACCCATTTGTATTCAGATGGGGTCAGTTGCTCAGATATGGTAAACCCTCCGACTGTGTTAGAGTGCCGTGATTCAAGTGCTTGTCTAAATGTCTCTCCCACCCACAGACTGAGGGAGCGGAGGGGGGGGGGGGGGGGAGAACAACAGAAACTAGATCTTTCTCCAAGTCTCCCTTAATCCCTGATTCCTTTCATAGCCCTTTCATAATTGCCAGGCTGCCTTTGAGTGAAACATTTCTTACGGCCAGGTACCAATTACCACCCTATAGGATTTTGAGCCCATGTCAAACTAGACCTGTGTACGTGTTCTTTTTCTGTACGTGGATCTCATCCATTGCAAACACATTACAATACCCTGTCAATCCACTGATTCTGTTTCCACATACATACACACATATATTGTATATATTAAGTGTATACTGTATATTTAATTTTCACAAATAAACAACCTGTCAAAATGTGAACCATAGTTACACTTTAATTGACTTTAATCTCCCCTCTGTGTTATGGGGTTTTGTGTTCAATTATCATATTTTAGCTTTGCTGCGTATAGTTGTTATCCCCACGTTCGGTTTCCTCAAGATTGTGAGCAGCTTTCATGATGTCACAAATGAGGTCATCTGTGTGAGGTCGTGCTGTTTGGTCTCCCTAATTCCACCTGCTCTGTTGCCGCTAATCTCCTCGCTCTGTTGAATAATAGGCTGCTAGAACTCCAGGAGTAATATTTGACACTCACCTCGTATTTGATGACCAAGTCAAGAATGTTAACGGCTGCTGATTATCACGCTCTGCTGTACATGCTTATTATGTCCTCTGGGCTTCTCAGCCGGCTCCCTGCACCGTCTCCATTTTGTACAAAGCGCTGCTGCCGCTCGTCTTATTGCACGACTACATCACCCGGTACTCGCCTCCCTACTCCGGCTCCCCGTTAGATTCCATATTGATTTTCAAATTTTATTGCTATCTTTTAAGGCCCTAAATGGCCCCGCTCCTAAATACATCTCAGATTTATTGACCTGGTGTGTGCCCTCTCGATCCGCAGATGGATCCCTGCTGGTTACTCTCAGGTAACAGCTCATGGCAAAGGGTGAGCAGGCTTTTGCTATGAGAGCCTCCAAACTATGGAAGTCTCTAACTTAGACAGACTCAGCCTTTAGCTTCTGTTGGGAGAGCTTGGAAATGGTTGCTTGTACTGACTATTCCCATTTATTGGATCATATCTGTTTTATTGTTTTTTCACTTTTCTCATGGTCTTTTGTCTTGTTTTCATTTTATCTGCCTTAAACATTGTTAACGGCTTTATGAAATGAGAAATACACCTTCCCAGTTTTAATCCTGTGTCCCTGTGTTCACTGATCATTTATCTCAAACAACATATCAACTATATGCCGAAATAACCAAATCATAGTATTTTTACATTGAGATGCCTTTCCTTTCTCTTCCTGTGGCATAGTTTCAACAGTTTGATGTCTGTTTTGATGACTCATCCTGTTCTCAGGGGAGAGGATGCTGTTAGTCAACTCTGCCACGGGGGGCGTGACGCACATTCAGCGCTATTGGCTACTGTAAATGCCAATCAACATTTGTCACAATTCCCCTCACAGGTTTGTGCTTTTATCAGGCACGTGCACATTTGAGGAACCAAATAGCTCTCTTCCATCTGTTTCAAATAGCTCCTTAAGAAAAGTGTATTGTACTATTTACTATTAACTATTAACTACACAAATTGGCCATTGAAGTTTTGTTTAAACCACAGAAGGATAACCCTAACTAAACTGAGCCGAATGGGTAACAATCAGTGAAATGGCCCTTCAACATTTCTTTTATGTTTTCCATAAAAAAAGTTTTATAATTATTTTAATCTTTGAGCAATTGTCTTTGAGTTTTTACTTGGTATTTTTTGTGGTTGACGATTTGGTTTGAATGAAGGGGGACGTCCCCTTCAAGGATGCTGATGTGAATGAGCACTGTGCAGCCACTCACCTTTCAGCACTTTTTCCATTCTGTCTCTGACGAGCTGTTGGCATTTGGAGGAAGCCATTATCGCTGAGTGTGATAGAATGAGATATACAACAGGAACCTTCCAGACACTTGTCCACTGTTATCATGAAGTGGAGAAGGAGGGCTGAAGAAGCCTTTAGAATCATTTGGTGCAGTGTTTAGCACTGGCCACGGGGGCAAGTAGGCTCCTGGTTTCTTGAATCTTTCTATGTGGAGTTTGAATGTTCTCCCGTGTGGGTTTTCTCAAGAGACTGCGGCTCCCTCCCACTGTCCAAAGACATGCAGATTGGGAATTAGGTTGATTGGAGACTCAAAATTGTGCGATGTTTGTGAGAGTGACTGGTTGTTTGTCTGTATGTTGACCCCACGCGACATTGTTGATCTGTCCAGTTCTCTGCCTCTAGCCCAATGTCATCTGGGATTGGCTCCAGCCTCCCTCCCCCACGATCCATATAAGGTTAAGCAGATAATGGGCAGATGGATGGATGACATCATTTGTTGCCGCTTATAGTTTTGTCACCTAGAGTGAATATAAATTCATCTTTCTCGCACATTATCATGTTAATTTGAAGGAAACAACTGATTTCTATTGTGTCTCTCATTTTGGGTTGTCTTTATTATTTAATCCAAATTATTTAATAGCATAAACATCCCTCCATTTCTCTCCCAGCCCATTGTACTGTAACTCCCTCTTTAAACCAACGCCTTTGCCTTGCCCTCGCCTTTTCCCCAGCCCCACTTCTCCGCGTTAACGGGGTGATAAGCACCTTTGCCGGGACATTTATCTCCGCGTACAGAGAAAATGACACTTCAAGGTCTGCCCTGACTAACAGGCCGGCGCTCACATACATACACGGGACAAATGGGGGAAGGGTGTAAAATGGAGGATAGCTAAGACGAGGAAAATGGAAGAAAGGCGAATGAGGTTGAAAACACAAAGGAAGGACGGTTATAGAAAGGGACGGCTGGAGACAGATGAGGGGCAACAAATTAGCTGGAGAAGAATAGTGAAGCAATTAGACTTTTAAAAGCTGGATGTTGGACTTCAAAGCGTCTGATGTATAGATTTTCCACCCAGGCCTTGACAGCGGTTTTAAGTATTATATCCAGGCTTTTATACACACTTTTACGGGGTTTTCTTGTAGATTAAATCCAAAAGAATTCCTAAATCATGTCAAACTTTCTTTAATTTCTTTTTGCTTTAAAATCTATAGTCAGAGATTTTGACACACATAGCGTGACAGTACAGGCTCACTGGCGCTGGATGTGGTAACTGATTCGCATCATTTAGCACATGATGCCTCTGTGGTGCACTGCAGGTGGTAGATTTGAAGCATCAGCAGCGGCTCCACCTGCAGCTCCCCATTACAACTAATGCTACAATATCACATTCGCTTTACGGTGATGATGATCCGTCTGGCGCTGTTAGTGAACCAGAGAGTTTTATTTTATTCATTCAACCTGTCTGCGATGACACATCTGAAATCACTCATTCTTCCTGAAAACTGGAATATTTGTTTCTCCTCTGGGGGTGCAGCTAACAAGCATGCAGCGTGATTGACAGACACATTCCTCCAGGAAAGAAATGCACAAGCATATGTCATATCAAGCTGAATGATAAATGTAGTGTGTTTCCTTATTGGAGCATAAAAATAACATATTTTTATTTTTAAATCCTTACCTCTTGAAAGGTGTCAGGACTCGCAGTGACGCCAGGAGCTGTTTGATTAAGTTTGGAGTGAACGCATCGAGGTGCAGGCTGAGCCATTGAAAACAATATGTTCATGTCAAAGCTCAGAGCCTTTATCGTCAAAAACGTTTCTTCCCGTGGATTCTGCCTCATGTTTGAATAGAAAATTGCTCGTTTTCAAGGGAGCAAATTGAAGCCCTGAATTATTCTTATTATTAGTGTATTATGTCTCGTCCCATTTTGACACATTTCCCACATGACTGCAATTTGCTTGTCGTTTTTTCTCAATCTTATGATACACAGCGGCACATATACATATCAAAGCCGAAGTGTCGAGAGCGTGTTTGCTCGCATATGTGTGTTAATCATGCTTAATAAATCTTATTCCATTTGAAGCTGTTTGTAGAAAATGCTCAGGCCTGCATTTAAAAAAAAGAAGTAATATTTCCCAGTCCCATCATTGAAAAAACTGACCCCAGCTTTGCTCCTCTTGCTGTTGAACATTCATTGAATTGAGCAGAATAACGAGTTTGGTATCTTCTGCATTATCAAGCTTGAGCACGAAAGTTTCTTTCGCTGAAATGGATTCATGCTAGTTTCACTTCAATTTTCTCCTCCCATTCGCTGAGATGATGGTTTTGCAGAACGATTGTCCCTAATTGATTGGAGGTCATGTCGATCGAGTTCTAATTCTCGTGGATGGCAGCTGCGGTCATTTTTTCCGGCACACGTGCAGAACATGTCCTCTGCTCCCCTGCTGAGGAGATTTGAGTTGCCTTCCATTAAAGATGCGCGCAGGACAGACTCGTGGCGAGCTGACAGTCGTCCTCCTGTGCTGGAACACTATGCCAGTGGTGCCTGACGTAACTCGGCCCTTCCGATTCATATAGCGGAAATGGAAAGAAACAAGAAAAGTCCGGGGTAGTAGTAGATGGATGGAAATGGAGAGCAAGAGAGACTTGCAGACTGAATTGTTGAAAATGCCAGAGAGTGGAGAGATTTGTGTGACAATGTTTACGCAGGAGAGGAACAGATCTTCCTGCACTTTAAAAACGATCTGTTTGTTTCCGTTTTTTCGCTGCTTGGAACATTATGCTGTTGCTCCCTAATCCCCATTTGTAATTAAATGCGTGCTTAGGAGCTGTGCTGGGTTATGTAAACCCTGACTCTCATTGTGGCACACTAAGCTGAATAGGGAAGACGCATAGGAGCGTGCTGCATCCATCTTTCCCTGCTTTCTGGGTCTTGTGTCTCATTTCAGTCTTCGTCTTTTTCCCCCTCTTTCTGTCAAACGGACACTCACACGCTGTCCCCTTCCTTCTACTGTATGTGGTTTTCTCTCTCTCTCTCTCTCTCTCTCTCTCTCTCTCTCTCTCTCTCTCTCTCTCTCTCTCTCTCATACACACAAGCAAGAGAGAGATAAAGAGAGAGAGAGAGAGAACACACACAGAGGAAATCAAGCCTTCAGTGCTCGGCCATCTGAGAAATTGACAAGTCTCCAAAGCTCTCATGGCAGCAGAAGGAGGTTTCCCAGTGAGACTAACTGATTTTTACGATTTAAAAAAAGGGGGGAAATGACTCTATATACTACTTTACTGGATATAGCACCTCGCCCTCTCCGGGGTTAAACGAAATAGTCATGATTGTATGTTTTATAAAAATGGCATGAATTAGCATTTTTACACACTTGTGTTTTAATGCCTCGAGAGACACTCTGGTAACTTGATTTATTTGTTTTGCAACATGATAATCAAGGACTATGTCTGCCATATGTCAGTCAGCTTGACTGTCTTAGCTTTTCTCATCGGCCCATCCTAAGTTGCAGTTTCATAAATTCAGCTCCTTATATTTCTTAATATTCAATCGCTTCTTTAGGATTATTCGTTTTATTTTGTCACCTTCCTCCGTCTTTCCTGCTCGTGCTTCCATCTCATCTCCACCCTGTTCATCTCCCAACAACTCAATGAGAAGTGCAGTTGAGAGCAGCAGCTGGCTGTCTTTGACTTTACTGCCCCCCGATGGATCTGTGGGTCACTGGCTGTGTGTACGCACTGCATGTTTGTTTGTGAATTAGAGTCTTTTCTTTGTAGTGATGTGTCCAGGATGTGAGCGGTCCAGTGCTGGCTTTGTTGAAAGTTAGTGAGATTACATTTGCCGAGGCGAAACGTATCCTGGTGCACACACATTGTATCCGATTGAGCATCAGGGAATAACAGGAGAGTTTTTTTCCCTATGGAGTACTATAATTGTCGCTGCTGTACGTTTCATTTGCAGGAGGCCCTGCTCAGGATGCCAGATGTGGGGGAGTTTTACAGCAGTTTGAGCGTATTGCATTTGTCGAACACGCTGCCGCACATGAGGCAAAGTTACGAGTCAGGTTCCATGATATTTAGAAAAGCTAGATGAAAAGAAAATCTACATGGAAACTGACTGCTCTTCTCCCACACTGTTTCCTTATCTAGATACAGTAACTTCTAAACCTCTCAAATCATACTGTCAGTTTTATAGATTCAGACAGTAGTGAATGTACTGGCCTCACACACACACTCACTTACTCCGCCCACAATCTCAGGGCTTGTAATGTAGTACTTTTTTTTCTTTATTCTGAAAAAACACGTTACTAAACACTAACATTAAATGTATTTACTGTCTTTATCAGCCATTAGCAGATGCAACAACAGAATGCACGGTCAAGTTGTGAAAAACTCAGCAAGGGCAAAACCATAAATCAAACCTACTTTATCAACACATTCTCCCAGTGGAAAATCCCAGGGGCTCAAGAAGTTGCAGAAAGCATCTGTTATTTTCACAAAGTTTAGTCACCGGCTCTAAACACAAAAGTCTGAAGGAATAGCCACCCGCCCGTTTTTTGCTCTCCTAACTGAAGTGTTGTATTACACCATTTTCTAAGGCCTTTGGGCATATGTCCCATGGGACCCTTTGGCCCAATCATGGATAAATATAGAAACAGTTGCTCAGAAATACGAATAACATTCTCATGTCAGTTTGTTTTATTTTCTGGCTTTATGGCTGTAATTTCATGATCAGGATGAGTGCAACACATGCAGTAAATAGCTGTTACATTTCATTGTTAACCCATTGTTATGGCGACTGTCAAGAAAAGAAAAAGAGATGTGGAATGTTGCAGTTTTTGTTGAAGTAAAAGACAACCCAGTGTGCCTAGTTTTAAGGGATGTGGTCGCATTGACGAAAAAGGCTAAACTCAATCGTCAGTACAGCTCAGGGTTGGATGATTTACAAGCACAAAGGAGCTTGGATGAAGTGAATTCACTTTGGTGGAATTCAGTGTTCCCAACAAGTAGCTTTCACAAGATTCAGGCAGAGTAAATGCTACGGAGGTGAGTTATGTGATGCACAAGTCAATAGCTAAGAAGTTGGAACCTTGTTCAGAAGGAAAACTTTGTTGTGTCTGTTGCAGGGCTGCTTGCACGTGACAAATTAATATTGTTCCAAAGTAAACATTGTTCCAAAGTAACATTGTTCCAAAGTGACAGTTTATCTTGAAGAACTGTCGCAGTTCATTTTACTGATATGGCAAGACATTTGAAGTTGTTTGCTCTGAAATGAGATGAATCAACAGACGTAACAAAAGTTTGATCTGAGGGAGGAATCACTGTCTATTTAACCCACTTGTGGGACTTCCAAAGGTGAAGATTTGTTTGTGCAGGTTGTTTTGGCATAGACCAGCTGCAAAATGCATCAATATCAGCATCATCATCAACATCGTCATCACTACCATCTGACATCGGACAGACTAAAGAGAAACAGTTCTATTGTTCACATTAGAGAGGAAATAATTTAGTATGAATGATGTTAGAAAAATTGAAAAGGCCCTTGACAGGAAACAATGTTCCCTCCCCTGTTCTGATGGTAAACCGTTGCCCTCAAGTCACCACCTGGCTGTGCCCTGAATTATACTTTCTGGCCTAAGTGAGTCTCTGGCCAGGCGGCCGTGTGCCTCCATAGTGCCCTTTTGTTTGACACATGTGACCTTCTAGTTGGCTCAAGTGGCGCTCTGGGTGCTCTAAACCTTCACATAGATCCAGCACTAAAGGTAACTGCACTGCAGAGGTGTCACCCTTTTATTTTTTCACCTCTGAGTCTGTTTACACCACTGGTTAAGGTCAATGTGCGGGGTATTTATAGTTTGCAAATTGTTGTGTATGTGTGTGTTTATTTTTGCACACAGTGACCCATGTGTGTCCGTGTGTGGAGCTCCCCGCTAAGCAGGAGCATTACACCCATAAATCATCACAAACTGTCACTTATTAAAACTTCAACATCCGTCGGGTCAAATCCAGCAGCTTGGCTTCGAGTAATCCATTTTAAGGTAGCATAAGCTCGCGGAGCGCCTGTCGAGGAATGCTGTTCTATGACGTTTACCATCGGTGGGGTTAAGCCAACAACACCGTGGGAATGATGCAGTCGCCGTGGTGTTCCTGGCCCAGAATACACCAAGAGTAGATAGTATAGTATGATGTCCATTACAAAATCATCCTCAAAGTTAATGTGCAGGGGCTTGTTTCGGCTACCGATTGTATCTGTCACATGTTGATAAAGCTCTGGGGATTTACCTTATCCGTGTGTAAAGCCTATTCAATATGTCTTATGCACAAAACCGCTTACTGTTTCATACCGACGCTACACCACCCCTCGTGATTTTTGATGTCCTGATAAATTCATCTCAGCCCGCTTATTGAGCACGGCAGAATATCTGGTAATCCCTGTGAACACACTGACCTCCTCTTGAGTTTCACTGTCTGCAGGGGATGCCATTCTTCAAAGTGCAGAGCACCAGTTCTTGAATCTGTATTGAGTTAGAACAGGAGCAATAAAGCGAGAAGAGGAGATTAAAAATATTTGGTGTTTGACTTTGTTAGTAAACCACATGTCTATGGATACTAGTGTCAATGCTAATGTTTCTGTGTAGACTAAACGTGGCAGCTCTCCAAAAGTAAAGCATGAGAGTCCCTTTCGCCCCCTGGTGGCTGTCTGTAATATATCTTAATATCTTAAACCCCTCCTCCTGCATGTTAGTGGATGGGACATTGATAAAGCTAAAAAGTCAAAGTACATGTTAATTGAAGTTTTTTTCAAAGAGGGTTTCTGTCATTTTA
Organism: Hippoglossus hippoglossus; assembly: GCF_009819705.1. NCBI lineage: Eukaryota > Metazoa > Chordata > Actinopteri > Pleuronectiformes > Pleuronectidae > Hippoglossus > Hippoglossus hippoglossus. The sequence goes on from NC_047174.1 coordinate 15,261,833, forward strand.
GGTAAATCTTATCACACGTCAGTTATAATTATATAATTATATCATAAAACGTCACGATTGATAGCTGAGACTGACTCACGATTGGTCTAGTGCATGTATTAACAGGAAGTTGACACTTCCGCTCCCCCAATTGTTACGACTTGGACTCATGCTCTGGCACAAGATGGCAGCGTTGATATGCAGGATATTTTAGCTTCATTTTTGGATAGTGGGTTGAAGCATAGACGTCACATCCATCTTCAAGTGGTTTGGATGGTTTAACTGGAATATAGATATAGTACAGTGTGATTTGTGGGATATATTTTTGTGTGTGCATGTGTGTGCATGCATATGTCTCCAGAGTGTATCACACGCTGAGGATTACTGGAGATAATATACACAGCCAATAGCCTCTTTGATTGAGGGCATTTCCTGCTGCCGTTATGTGTATACACATAGCGCACAGCGCACACTTGGGTGTTTGTTTGTGTGCACAACCACACCCATACATATATATATATATATATATACAAAAAAGGAGAGAGAGGCACACTTAGAACTTGTAAGAGTCTTTATCAATGTCCTTATCCTTGCTGTCAGGATGAGGATATGATTTTTGAACTTTAAAGGCTGACAGCAGTGTGTATGTGCGAGCGTAAGTGTGTGGCTGACAGGCATTCACACAAAACGCCACAATGACAGTCAAGGCCCTTGTTGGTTTGTTGATCAAAACAAAGACTTGTCACTCTGTTAGGGGGAAAAAAGAGATTAGATAATCCTGCTCAGCACAGCCAAGGCAAGTAAATAATGGGAGCACTGAGAGAGGAAAAATGGAGAGAGAGAAAACAGATTTCAGAGTTTGAACAGAACTAAACCGTGTGTGTGTGTGTGTGTGTGTGTGTGTGTGTGTGTGTGTGTGTGTGTGTGTGTGTGTGTGTGTGTGTGTGTGTGTGTGTGTAGAGTCAAATAGCTTTCACTGGTCTACTCCCCCTTTTTATAGCCTAAACATTTGTGAAGCTTCTCCCTTAATAGCTTCCCTCCTCCTCCATCTTCTGCTTCAATTGGACTACTAATTATGTAAAGTGTGGCGCTTGCTCGAAAACACACAAATACATACATGCACTCACATGCACAGACTGACAAGAAGCAGCGTAATCACCATCTGAAATGACATCCTCACTGCTGCTGATCTCTCATTTAAGAAATATCAAGTTGCAGCGGCTGCTTTACATGCCACTCTGTGTGTGTCCATATGTGTGTGTTTCATGGATGTAATGTTGCATCCATACAATTGTAAAGGCACTTACACTGTGATTACATGGAGTGCAATCTCATGCAGTATCTTGCTGAGGCTCATTATCAGCTTGACATTAGCTGTGAATGGCTATAATCACAGCAGCAGTCTTCTCCATTTCCAGAGATTGATCTTTAATATTCCACAAATGTGAAGTGATGTCTGGCTCAGCGGCTCAGCTGCTTCCACGTCTTTACACCTCTGACTAGTGAAGCTTTGCACAATACTGTGGCTACGACTATGAGGTCTGAGATACCGTGATACCTACTATTCTAACTTAAAGGGAGATTCAGACTTCATACAACATGAGTTTACAACCTCTACACCCTTGTTCATTGGTTTGTTTGATTGTGAATGGAATTATGAAAAAAACTACTGGACAAATTTCCATGAAACTTGATGAAAGGACGGGACATGGGCCAAGAAAGAACCAATTGCATTTTGATTTTTTAATCACTTTCTGTAACATTGTGAGATAGTGTGTTTTTTTTACATAGCCCAGATTTTCCCAGGGAATAATTCATGGGACTCTAAGGGGAAAAAACAGGCACATTTAGGGAACTGATATCTTTCCATGTATTTAGTGTATAATTTTTATGTGGTTTAATTAAATTTAAGGGGACTCTTGGTCCTTGCCAGAGGTCTACAATCTACTGAGGGCCATTCTACATTCATGTTTGAGTTTTTTCCATCACTGCTGTTGTTAATAATAGCATTGTAAATACAAAGTTAGTTACTGAGATCTAGTAATCAGCTACATTGGTTGAGAAGAAATAACAACGCAGCAAAATAAATAGCTTGACATTTTGGATTTGCCTCCTTTGACAAAATCACTTAAGCTTATGTTCGCTTATTGTTGCATTAAGACTTTTGATTAAGTCACTTCCAATAAATTAACATTGTTGGTGGCCACAGACTGGCAAGATGTTGACATTTCGATCTGGTGTCTGCTATTCTTGTTGTTGTCGAGTTTTATTATTGTTAATGGACTACTCGTCTCATTACTTGGGCAGAAATACTGCACATTTGACACAGCGAGAAGTATTGTGTGAAGCAGGGAAGTGATTCTGTCCCATCAATCATGCAATTTTTAGAGAAGTATCTGCCCTAACCCTCAGTTGTTCTAAATAGACTGTGGTTTGTTGTGTTCAGAATAAACTAAGCCCTCTGTCTGTTTTGGTTTACAGCCACTCAAAGCCGAGAGAGTCATGCGGTGTGAATCAAATACATCGAACTGAAGTCAACCCCAAAAGCCCCTCTCCTTTCTAACGCAATAAAAATCCATTTGACTATGACACAGCCGATCCCTGCTGAGAGTGATCAATGACAGTCAGACGTGATTGGGACCACTTTGCCCCCCAAAAGGATGATGTGCAGCAAAACAGCCCTCTGAAATTGGCTGCTATTATTCTGGGGCTTACTTGAAAAGCAACAGCGCAGTGTTGATGGCGGAACAGTGAAGCATACTGTTAAACTGATTCTTGAGGCTATTTGTCAACCATAAACAGCTTAAACCAGGTAAAGCTGCAAATCAGTCCCAATTTGCTCGATTTGTTTTTTGTAAATATCCCTCAGTTCATGAATAAATATCTGGGAAATGATTGACGTTCCGTGGCGGAGCAGTGGTGCAGTAGTTGGCACTCACAGCAAGAAGGTTCCCGCTCCACGCGGTCCACAGGGCCGATACCCACAATCATGCTTCTTCAAGCAAACAACACAAGCCCACACTCCACAGATCCCAACAATATCTTTCTTATCTTTCTGCGACCAACACTCACTGAAGCAGCAGCAGAATAAGATAACAAATTATACTTCACATCAAAGACAACCTTAAGTTTAGGACTTACCTCTGATGTTTTGCCACGATAAGTTTTGTTTTAGTCCATAACTCTGGGAAACAACTCTGAGGTAAAACTTCTCTAACTTTGCTCTGCTTCACTTTATTAGCATATAATGTGGCCCAGATAACACACTATGGATTGCAAGAGGTTTATGGACTACAACTGGATGATTCAATAGGGGATAGTCACTCTAAGAATGTAATATTTTGTTTGAAATTAAGTCTTTCAAATTAGATTATCGGAAAACATGAGCATTTTTCACTCTTGCGGGAACAACTCTCACATTCAGCAGTTGCAAAATGATCCGGTGAGTTCACCCTCACCAAAACTATGAGCATGTACAATGAGCGTCGCTCTCTGGGGTTGGCTCCAGCCCCCCATGCAACCCTCAAAGTTGAGGGATATAGATAATGGATGGATGGATGACATGAAATGCTAACATGCTAAGTAGGATTCACATTGTTGTGTATTTCTCCCACCTGTTGGTTCCAGTGCATTAGTATTCCAACTTGTGGGGCAGGTCCCACCCACTTAATTCCAAGTGTGTGCCAAGTCCTCTCAAACTCCAGAGAGGACATCGCACTTTGTATCACGGCGTGCTTTTCTTTGCCTCCTCCTCTTGTCTCTTTGAGTTTTCTGAGCTTTAGATTGACTCTCGCCACGTTTCCTCTCCTCTTGTAGTGGGAGCCTGGGACCCGACCGGGCCCACAAATCAATATATGCCTCCGACAGTTTGGGGATCCATCTGTGAACCGCCCATGTTTATTTTCTTTTTTGTTTTATGCGTGTGTGAGAGACCGAGACAGAGCAAAGGAGACATGAAGAGGGACAGAGCCAGAGCAATTTAAAATTGACTAGAACAATAGTGAGCCAAGGTTTCATTATCCTCCAGGCTACAGTCGACAGCTTGTTCATAGAATGGATTTTAGCCTGTAAAGCCACTCAGACAAATGTGGGGTTTTCTTTTCTTTTCTTTTTATCGCAGGGCACGTTTTGGTGAGGTGAACGGTTCAGTGATCTCACATTACTTCACAACTTTTGCAACAGATCACACGGATTTGACATTTAAGCCAGCGGTGCATAGCATTTGTCTCCCCCTATTGTCAGGGAGAGTTATTACATTGTGAAATGCCGTGAAATTCTCTCAGCTCCTAAACAATAATCACCTCCACCCCCGACGAGGTTATGTTTTTGTTTGCGTTTACTTGTTTGTAAGTAAGCAGGATTACGCAAAAACTAATCAACCGATTTCCATTATATTTTGTGGAGGGGTGCGGCATGACCCAAAGAAGAGCCAATTATATTTTAGTGCAGATACAAGATTATATTTTTTGGAGCGTTTTGCAATATCCACTCCACTGAGTGTCATCCTAGCTTATTACTTAGATAAATAAAAGGCTTCACTGTAACCCATTCCAAATATATAACAAATTCCAACCAGTCCCTTCTCTTCTGGCAGATGCTTTCCACACCAGTGGTAATCCGTGTTTGTCCTCACTGTTGATCGCCTTCCTTTTCAGACTGTAATCCTCCCTCTTTATGCTAAGTTTCTTTATCATCTGGAGCATTGCAAATTTTTCTCGGATTCCTCGTAGGTTTTTCTGCCTTGGTTGCTTCCTTTCTTCCATTCTGGCAAACTTGCTGGTTGACGGGAGTGTCACCATAGGCGTCGGTTTTTACTCCGCAGCAACATAGAGAGATTTGTCACGGTGCAAATAACCTGGAAAAACCTCTTTATTCAGTAAACCTCATGTAAAGAAGCAGAGGCAGCAGCGAGCAGTACGTGACATGTGACATTGCATCGTTTACAGGTACCACCCGTCTCTGGGGTCACGCTCACCTACAGCCTCAGCATTTCCCGGGATGCAGCCGAATGGTGGTGCATTTCAGAGGCCGGAGGGCTATTTTTTCTTTAAAAGCTGATGTGTCAAAACAGGTATTTCATGGTTGGATACCCTTTTAATCTGTCTCTCTCTCCCCATGAGGCTTCCAGTCTGCTGACAGCCCTCCTCTCTTTCTTTGCCCCCACGAGCTCCGGCTCTCTCCTCCCTTTTTTCCGTAAGAAAGGAACAGGATCCAGACCAGTCCAGCTCGACAGCCTTTGAAACTGCGTGATCCACGTTGTCTTATTGCCTCTATCTAACTGCGAAACTGCTTTTCTTGCTCGAGTGTGTAAAGACAATTTCTTTTTTTATGGCGTGAGAGCCACAGTGATTTGACATTTCTAAAACAAGATTTTACAATTAGGGTAAAGACACCAACCAACAGCTTCAGAGGGGGGGGGGGGGGGGGGGGGGGGGGGGGGTGAAAGGGAGAGGAGGAAGTGGCATGGTGATTTAATTTTCTGCACACTGAGCAGCGTGTGTGCACTTCAGCAGCTTGAGCTCCCAGACACTTGGCTGTCAGTCGATGGATGATGAATACAACTGCAACTGGGCATGTGGGACATACGTATGTGTGTGTTGATAAAATATACAGGTGAGTGTGTGTGTGTGTGTGGGATCAGGAGCTTTGGTAGCATGAACACAGTCAGAAGAAGGTGAAGCATATGCAATATATAACTGTGTCTTTATGCTGGTATGCTGGTATCTGTTATTTTTCTCACACACACACACACACACACACACACACACACACACACACACACACACACACACACACACACACACACACACACACACACACGTAACAGGCACATCATCTGTGTTCAAATCATCATCCTTACTCAAACTCTTCCGTCTCTTCTTGTCAGAATCTTCGACCCTGTCTTACGACGGCAGCATGTACATGAAGGTGGTGATGCCGAACGTCATGCACACCGAGGCCGAGGACGTCTCCCTGCGTTTCATGTCCCAGCGGGCGTTTGGCCTGCTCATGGCCGCCACCTCCCGCGAGTCGGCTGACACGCTGAGGCTCGAGCTGGACAGCGGGAGGGTGAAACTGACTGTCAACCTAGGTATCGTATAAACCGTCCCCGTTGGCTCTACCTCACCTCATATTTCAGAGGGAGGCCTGACTGTTTTTGTGTTTTCATTCTTTTTTATTTGAGGTCCAGACTTGATATCAGACCTAACACATACTAAAACTATTTTCTTTTCTAGTTTGTCTTTGTAGTTGCATGCACTGTTTTTGACTTGCCTGGATTTCTTGCCTTGATGCTTAGTTGTCTTTGTAGATTCTTACATCCATCGATCTAACACTTAACAAAGTTATCATGCTCTGCAGTGCATCTTTTGAACAAATCATTGATCACTTTGTAGAAATAGATTTTTCTAAAGGCTCAGCATTTGGCTTTCTAAAGTACTTTAATAGATGGCACAGTCCTCAAACATACTTCAATTCAGTTAGCAACATTTCCAAATTACACTCAGCCATCTATTCAGAACTGCAGGTAAGAGGCATTCATACATTTCAGCGCTGCTCTGATTGTTTGCATTCTTCTCACATGGGTCTGTGCTCTTTTTATTTGATTGTTTTTCTCATGATAGCAGGTTCATGTTTCTCTCTGTCCATTAGTAACCCTTGGTCTAGCTGGCATCTCCCATGCCGTGTTCAAAGATGGCACTCACCCCTTCAAAGGCCCCGAGCCTGCGGCCCATCTGGCAAACAGCCCGATGCCACAGCACCAAGCGCGCCTGCAGATGGTGACATGGGTGGTACATTTAAGTAGAGTGCAGGCCTTTATACCAGTGAGCCAAGAGTAGATCCTCTTGCTGCAAAGTCTGGGGGTACACAGAAAATATCTGTAATTTGGATATTATCTAATGCATTAAACCAGGTCACCACAGCTGATAAAACCATGGACCATGTCTAGTCCACATTTCGTGATTTTTAATATGCAATGTGGTCTTTTTTTTCAAACAGTTTAACTTGAAATTCAAAATAAATTTGAAATTCTAACATAATCGGTTGAATTCACGGAGCCCTATGTTCCATAACTTCCACAGGACCCTCCGAGGGGGGGTCTCCAGGCCTCTGTACGGTGTTGGTGCTGCGTGGCTCGAGGCAGTTTGCTCCCACCTTTCTGTTGTGGTTGACGGCACATGAGCAGCCTGGTCACATGGATTTCAACCTGCACCTGCCAAACACAGGTTCAGTGCAAGGTTATCAGTGGGGATTTTAATACGAGCCTCAGTTGTTAATGACGAATGATTTAAACATGTCTCAATTTCACATTAATGCAGTTCAATATTTGCTGGGTTGCGAAATCGATGTGGCCATTGAATTGCAAGCGACCATTTTGAATTGAAGTCATTCAACATGCAGCCAAACTATAGAAAAAAATAATACCCAGACCTCTATTGACATGCATGTTCGATCAAATTCAACCAAACATCTGTAAAGTGATCATCATGGGATTCATTTGGATTTCCAGTATCAGAATAGTCACATTGACCAATCAGTCGCCAACCAGGCTAAAAATGGCCGCCGGCATCATGTGACCGTCCCCGGAAGGTGGCTTTTCTTGCTCTTGGATGTCTGCAGCTGTAACCTTGAAGGATGCGATTTCATCTGTCACTTATTCTCCCCTCCCCATCTAGACTGTGTCAGGATAAACTGTAACACCAGTAAGTCAACATTCTTCTTCTGCAGCCTTCTTCCTTCAGTCACTGTTTGATTATAGCCTGTGTGCTAGATGTAAGGGGCAGGGGTGTGTGAATGCAGGGGACTGATAAGAGGATTTCTCCGATAAGACGTAATAGCCAGAGATCAAAGTTATGCAAATCTGACTTCATGTACTCTGTATATATCAAATGGCCCAATTTTTTAATTAATTCAGGCAACTAGTTCTTAATCTTTCCCTCTGTGCGCCTATAGCGACTCTATTGGCTGTATTGTTCTCCCCAATTATACCGTAATATATTGCAGTGTGTCTCACTTGCTTTGTTTTCTTGCCTTCCTTGATTAAACACATAATGCAGTATATAGACCTGTAATGTGATAAACAGATGGTGTTAGCACATGGTCTTGCTCAGAAAAAAATGACTCAGTTATTTTTTACTGTCTCACAAAAAGTTGAAAGGGAGTACGAAGAGTTGAGGAGTTTCAGTTTTTCTTATTAAATTCACTGAAGAGACAAACTGTGGAGGCCTGTTAATATTGATCGTTTTTGTCATTTGAATCTCATTCTTCAGTGAATGATTAATTAATCAAGTTAAGTCAAGTTTGCACTTTTGGATTGAAGTCACAATATGGCGATTGCAAGCTGTAAAAACAGGTTGTAACGTGCATTTTGAATTAATAAAAAAACTATTTGATCTGTTTTGATCCTTCACATTCAATAATTCTACACATGTGAAGTGATGTCTTTCTGATGTTTTTTTAACATCACACTGTACACTAGAATTCGTCAATATAAGTTTAGTAAAATTTAGTAAATTTATTTTCAGAAAATCAATAAACAAACGATACTTTTCTCTGAGTTAAAAACCTTGGTTCAATATTATTCAGCAGATGCAGGACTCGGGCCTTTTGGTTAACATGATGGGGCTGGACTGCCCCCTAGTGGTTAGTTGTATGAATTACTCAACTCTGACCAATCTCTGCAAGTGTATTAAAAGCTGCAAAAGAACTACATTTTGTGGTAATCTATCATTTGTTATTAAATTTGAATCAGTCTGAATGTAGTGAAGGTTTAACTTGTAAGAAACATTGAAAAGTATCACAAGCAAGGCAGAGACACAGTCTTATAAATTGTATTAATTCTTCCTGGATTGTTTGGGCTGAGTCATTGGTTGTGAGTCCTTGTATGAGTCAGTTGTGATTTGTATTGTTTTCCACTGTTGTCTGATCCAAACCAAATGTTTGTTAAATTCGACTATCACCAAATGAGAAATAAGATCATTTCAATTTGAGAAAACGTTTTTTTAGACGACACATTTAAGGTTAAGGATTTTCTGGTCAGTGGCCGTTTTGCTGTGAAAACATGGATTTGGTTTGTGTCTGTGCTTCCCCGTCCCTTCACTAACTAACCCTCCTCTCCAGGCAAAGGTCCTGAGGTTCTTTATGCCGGACAAAAGCTCAACGACAATGATTGGCACGCGGTACGAGTTGTCCGCCGCGGTAAAAACTTCAAACTCACTGTGGATGACGACATGGCCGAAGGTATTTCCTGCTCACTGGCTGTTTTACTATATAGATGATACGCATGCTTGATTCTTTTCTCTTTTTTTTGACAGTGAAGATGGTTCTACTCTTTTTTACAGATGCTATTTTAGGATTCAGTTAAATTAGATTTTACAAAACTCATAAAAACTACAAGGGCACTAATGGAGCACATACTTCCACCAAGGCTGATCGGCCACTTTATCACCATGCTGCATGTAAATGCATTGAGATCAGATTCATAGATGATAGCCCTCTACATGTGCCTGATTATTTTCATAAAGATTATTGCATTATTCGTTGAGAATTCCTGATATTGTCAAAGAAAGTATCCTGTAATGTTAAATTGTTAAAGTTTATAAAAGAATATTTCTCGATTCACCCCTTAAACGGTTCATCTCCAAAAGTTGTTTTGGCCCATACCCCACCCTCCCCCAAGTTTAAATAAAACCAACTCAGTAGTTTTTGCCTAATCCTACTAGCAGACTGACAAACAGCAAAGAAAACATAACCACTTTGGTGGATATAAAGATAGGCAATTAAAATGTCTCCATGCTGTCAGATAATTAAAGGTCCATTGTTTAGAACCTGACCTATGAACAGAAATGGAATATAATATCCGTGATTATGTTCTAAGTAGTATACAATCACCTAAAACTAAGGATCAACATGTTTTCAATACCTTAGAAACAACCGTTCATATTTGCATAGGAAGAGGCTCCTCTTTCAGGAGTCCTCCATCTTTCTACAGTAGCTCAGAAAGGACAAACCAAACAGTAGCTGTAGTGTGAGATTTGGGTTTTTTACATTTTCTAAAGGCGACTGTCGCTTTTCCTACTCACTTGGTGGGAATTCAGTTGGTTTGCAGTGTGCGACCTCACCACTAGATGCCTCTAAATCCTACACCCTGGCCCTTAAATACAATATAAATACTGGCCTTATGAAACAATACTTTTTCTGTTCGGTATTGTCACCATTACATAATTAGCTAATATGTCTTAACACAGTATGTCAGTTTTTACTGGACTGTAAGCTTGGGTGGGGTTATTGCATAATGTTAAATGAAGGTTAGGTTGCTTGTCCTCCCTCCTCTTCAACCCCTTCATCCCCTGGCTTCTTCTCTTTCTCTCTCCCCTCCTCCATCTCAGGCCAGATGGCGGGCGACCACACCCGTCTGGAGTTCAACAACGTGGAGACGGGCATCTTGACTGAGAGGCGCTTCGTTTCGTCCGCTCCCTCCTCCTTCATAGGGCATCTTCAGGTAGGAGGTGCAATAAATTCATGAAGCAACAGATGCATGGTAACTGTAAACCACAAGGTTCCTCCATCATGTCGGCCAAAGCGTCAACAGGTGTATGTTTGTGAGGATGAACCTAATTTTTAAATTAAAGGTACAGATTATCATCTAATACTCTGTGTTCATTATGAGTGTTTCCTGTGATTGGGTACGACTCAAAACACAAAATCAAATTAAGTCTAATCAAGTAAATTATGCTTCAAGATTTTATTAACACCATCTGTCACCAACTCTCCCTGCAGAGCCTGAAGTTTAACGGCATGCAGTACATCGACATGTGCAAGAACGGGGACATCGACTTCTGCGAGCTCAACGCCCGTTTCGGCATGCGCTTCATCATCGCCGACCCCGTGACCTTCAAGACCAAGGGCAGTTACCTGGGCTTGGCCACGCTGCAGGCCTACAACACAATGCACCTCTTCTTTCAGTTCAAAACCACGTCACCTGACGGTTTCATCGTCTTCAACAGCGGAGACGGGAGCGACTTCATCGCCGTGGAGTTGGTCAAAGGGTGAGTGAGACCGTGAAGGGGACGTGTTGATGTCCTGGTCCTTGGTTGTGTACAGAGACTATTATGTTATGATGCCTTTAATATAGCAGCTCTGAGAGCCATTTTACCTTTTGTGAGCTTGTAACAATTAAAAGTTATTGTTACAGATTTTTTTTATTGCAATTATTTCATAAATCTGTGCTAGCCCGAGGTTTCCGATGTATTTCCATGTCCCTGCAACAATTATTTTAATTTAAATTTTTCATACATCCAGTGACATAGAGCTAAGCATCCATATGTACACATAGGTACATTTACACACAAGTATGCATGAGTATTTGTAAGTATATACATAGTTAATGCCTGCTCATACAGACACATCTACTCTCACTGTGTGTGTGTGTGTGGGGGGGGGGGGGGTTACAGGTCATGTTGTGGGGACTTAAATCTATTTGCACTGTCACATTTAGGGGACTTGTTTTCCTTATCGGGACAAAAAGACTCAACAACTGTGTGTGTGTGTGTGTGTGTGTGTGTGTGTGTGTGTGTGTGCGTGTGTGTGTGTTTGGGTGTGTCTGTCTGTCTGTTCTAACCCTCTTATATAAGTACACTGATTATCTGCTTGTTTTTCAACCCAGGATCTTCTGTTCCTCTGCAGATTATATCCTCTGTCTCTTCATTTCTAACTCTTCTAGTTTATTCTCTACATTCCTTAGATTTCCTGTGTCGTTTCTTTCCATTACTGAATTAATTGAATTGCGGTTTCTTAACCAGTTATTTGCTTCAGGGCTGAGATCCTACATAGACACTGATACATTTCTGCCTTAGATCTGCTGCTATTTTCCAATAATAACATATTCAGGATTAACTTTTTTTCCATATTGAAAATACATTAAACATATTAAAGTTTTAAAATTAGGCAGATGAAGGAAAAGTGTGAGTGGTTTGCTTTTATCTTTGGAGTAATGAAGAATCTCCCCAGTATAGTAACTACTAATACCAGTAGTTTTTTGTTGTTTGGTGCTATTGTAAGTGTCCAAATGAGATTGAGAGTTTTTCTAATGAAATCAATCAGTCTGGGAAGATAAAATAAGGCATGAATTACAAGTACACCACACACACACACACACACACACACACACACACACACACACACACACACACACACACACACACACACACACGAACAAACAAACCCTGATGTGTTCATCTCCTGCTTCGTTCATGCCAGGTTCATCCACTACGTGTTCAACCTGGGGAATGGGCCGAGTCTGTTGAAGGGGAACAGTGACAACCCGCTGAACGACAACCAGTGGCACAACGTTGTCATCACACGCGACGTCGCCAACACGCACACACTGAAGGTGGACTCAAAGTCAGTTACCCAGAATGTCGACGGAGCAAAGAACCTCGACCTCAAAGGTACTGCCAGAAGAAGAAGAGGCTCAAATGATCATCTTCATGATTGAGGCCAACAAAATATCATACAGCCCACTCAGCATCTCCACATCCCCAGCAATATACACACACAATACTTGATTGAAATAACTTCATATCCTATGTTGTGAAAAGCATTATAATAAATAAACTCTTATACTAAGAGGTACATAAACCTTTAAATAAATGTCCACATTTGAACATTACATGAGGTCAAAGGTCAGACGGTTCCCGTAGTTCCACTACTGACCCTGCTAAAGTTGATACAGTTTTGTGTGTAGATTTCTCACAGCAGATCTGCAGGTATCATATGATGATTTAGAGTTGAAGCTTAGGTTAATGATGGCATCGAGGAACAGTAGGGTGTACGAGTATTAGGGCCCATTAAATTGGAAACAAATGTCTGATTTCAAGACAGAAGTACTATTATGAAAAGGAAGTTGTGAGTTTATAAGAAATACGTTGTTAAATTTAAGAATATTTGAAACGCAGGCGAAATACTGATTATCTGATCTTCCCTCTGTAACATGTAGCCTAAAATTAAGACCTTTTCTCATGATATTACAACTTTATTCTCATACAATTACGACTTTGTAGTTGTAATATTACAACTTTATTTTTTATGAAGTTAAGACTTTATTTTAGTAATATTACAGCTTTACTGTGGTAATATTAGAACTTTATTTATTCCTGTAAAAAAAATTCTCAAAAATCTATTTATTCTTCACCATGGCCCCAATACTGTCTTAGAAAAGAGGTTGTGATTAAATAGTTACTTTGAACTGAGGTTTGTTTCCAAATCAACAAATATGCTCCGTTTGATAGAAATTGTTCATTAGACATTATTCATCAGATTTCATAGTCGAATTTCTTTAAGTGACTTTCCTAGGATCGTCCCGGAATAAGCCTGATAACTTCACTAATGTGCTGCCTCCCTCCCCATCTTCCATCAGGTGACCTGTTCATCGGGGGTCTCGGACCCAACATGTACCAGAACCTCCCGAAGCTGGTGGTTTCCCGTGAGGGCTTCCAGGGCTGCTTGGCCTCAGTGGACCTGAACGGCCGCCTGCCAGACCTCATCAATGACGCCCTTTTCCGCAGCGGGCAGATTGAGCGTGGCTGCGAAGGTACAGATGGCCTGTAGCTCAGAAGAATCATGACCTGCCTCCTGAGATTTATTAGTCTAATTAGATTCTCTTCAGTGGCCCTTAAAGCCATCCGCTGGCATTGTTAATCCTAATCCTATTTTCTTTTTCTTCGCCGGCCATTTGTCACAGGATAGGTTTAAATTTGTCTTTCAGTTCCTCTAATATTGGCTTGTTAACTTTTTATGTTGCATAAACATATTATAAAATAGTGGAATGTATTAAGACCTGAAAAACAAAACAAATACAAGTGATAAAAATACTTACAAAAATATGTTCAGGTCTCAGACCATTATTTTAAATGGTAAGATAATTTTTATTCAACCCTCATGACGCTGAGCTGCTACTCGTGACGTTTTCTCCTCCCCATAATTTGAAATGACCTTCTCAAGACAAACAACCTCGTCTCCAGAGCAGAATACAAAAGCGTTGCTCATGTGGCATTTGTGCAGCAATATAATTAATTTAGTCTCTTTATTATTGTTTTTTAATGGCACATCACATTTACCTTGAAGTTGGTTCCATCCATATTAGATATTCTGCTATATTCTCTTGCCAAAACTATTTGGACCAATTTAGAGTGAGATAGATTATTATTTTTGCCCATTTAAATGTTAATTATGTTTAAAAAAATATGATGATCCTTATGTATGATGCATGCCCTCCTGTAGGGGGCAGTGAAAGATTAAAATAAGCAGCTTTCATGGAGAAAACACTTCTACTTATACTACAATACTTGATATTTAAAGCCAAACACTTCTAAACTGTATTATGAAGAAGATGCCACTATATAGGTGCTGACACATCAGCCAGAGCCCCCACTAACAAATCAACAGCCTATAGTACACTCTGTGTAAGTGTTCAGACGTCTAACAATGCTGGTCCCTCACTAACCTTTCCTCGTTTTCCGCTCTCTGCTCTGTTCTGTTTGTTACTTTTTTCTTTCTGCGCTAACAAAGTTGGTTTCACCAAAGCCGACCTGCAAGGTAGAGGGTTAAACTCCGCCTCTCTCGGAGGCCTGCTTGCCTGAAAGTCTGCTGTGTGCAATGCATGGTGGCGGGTGTCACCATGGAAATGTTGCCCCTCTGGTGCCTGCAGAGGAAACGAATGCGGGGAGAGAAAATAGAGAGAGATAGAGAGAGAGGGAGAGGACAAGTGATTAAGCAACAAGAGGAGAAACACACGTTAGTGCATTTTCATAGACACACACACATCCTCACATACATAGACATATTCATATACATATACATAGACAAAGACATAGACATAGATATAGACGAAAAACATATGCACATACATAAATGTATTTACAGACATATATATCCCAAAGTACTAAGGCTAACTATCAGGCTAGGTGATGGGACATACTTACATACTAGTTGCAAAGACTTGGAGTAGAGTACACAGACTAAGAGTACACAGTATGATTAATGACAGTGAACAGATCAGGTCAGATAAGTGACATTCACATATAAATATGTGGCAGTCATACAGATGATCTAAAAGCAGAGGCGGAGGACAGAGTGCTGCTGATGGGTCAGACCTCTGTCTCTGTCTTTCTCTCTTTTTTTTTCACCTTCTCTCAAAAACCCATCATGTTTGCTACTTTTCACAAATGAGTGTTTTTCAGCGAGCGAGCTGCCTCCTGCTGCAACACTCCAAACACGGCCAAATCCCCCATTGCCTCTATAAAAACACTAGTGACCATGTGTGTTCATACAGACATGAGATTCACACCTTTTACGATATAGAGATACACGTTTGATCACTTCACGGGGGGGGGGGGGGGGGGGGGGGGGGGGGGCACCGCCTGGTCGACCACCGTTACTGTACATTACACAGTAAATGCACTTTCAGCTGGCAAACTTCTAGTGTCTCCTCTTCACGTTGTCTTGCACAAGACAATTGCTCCTAAACACCGTTTACTTGCATTTGTCTGCCATTTATTTGGATTGTTAATTTAATTTTTTTTTTTTACGTTATTTCATTTTGTTTGTTTCTTACGTGGTTATCAGAAGGATTTCTGTCGAGGTTGACCCCCCCACCCCACCCCACCCCCCCATGTCTGTCTAGACGGGGGGGGGATTATTTATCTTGTTATCTATGCTGTGCACTTGTCCTTCTCTGCATTCCCTCTCGGTAAAAGTATTCAAAAGGAAGAGCTATGTGTGGTGTCGAGGAATAGCAAACACACATCCCGTTTGACTTTGAATACACTCCTACCCATGAGGATATGCACTACATGTTCTCAAGTGCTCTTTGTTTTTCTTTTCTCCTCCGCTTATGAATTCTGTCTGTCGAGTGTGTCTAGTGTTTACCGTCTTCACAGTGAAGTAGATGTTTAGAAAGACTATTACTGCCAGGGCCACTTTAACGTCTTTTATCTTTAAAAAAAAAAAAAAGGGTTATTTTGATGAAGTTTTTTATCCATGAGTCATTTGTTAAAATGTTCAATGTCTTGTCTTGCTTGTTCATGGAGGGAATGCAGCGTTCTAAGTTTTACTCTGCTAAAACTTTATCTGAAACATGTTGGAATGATGAAATATTGCATGCGAGTCCACCTCCACGCACTCTCAAAAAGAACGAACTGAAGGGAAGTTGACGGTGTCATCACATCAGCCAGGCTGGGGCCCAATTCAGCCGCAGTGGTGTGATCTTAAACGCACATCAGGGGCGAGCTGCCATCCCTGCGCAGAAGTTTTCGCAGTAATTAATTCAGGGCACATGCCGACGCTCTCACTGCTCGAGTGCGGTTGATCCTGCGAAAGCCTGGTGCCTCCTCTTCGGCTTGGAAGCTCCATGCTTTACCCAGCATGAAACAGGATTCCCCAGACTGTTTTGAAGTGTGTTGTACTCCACGTCAGGCTTCCTGTGGTGGCACAGTTTGCTCCTTGTTCTTTCTTCTAGGCCCACATGCTGTATATCTTTCTCTCCAGTGCATATCTTCTGCATGGGTCCTGCATTGTTAAGGCTCAGCAGTTGCTCTTATTGTTGCTTGACCGTGCGCCCTGTGGTATCTCTTTCTTCCTTTCTCTCTCTCTCTCTCTCCGTCCCATCATTTCCCAGGCCCAAGTACGACTTGCCAGGAGGACTCGTGCACCAACATGGGTGTGTGCATCCAGCAGTGGGAGAACTTCACCTGTGACTGCTCCATGACGTCTTACACGGGGACTAACTGCAACGACCGTGAGTACTGCTTGTGCATTAAAGAAGCACTACACAGTAGGCATCTGAAAGCTGTTGTATAATGTTGTCCGGGGCTCTGGATGGAGCTCTGGGAAGTCTGAGAAATTTGCTCATGAGACATCTCTTGAGCACAAAGAGCTGAGATGCATTATGGGAAATGTAGGATGCTATGTTCTTGCAGCTTTGGCCGATGTGGGGCGAAACTCAGGATATCTTGACCTCTGTTGCAAAGCTTCCCTTTATGAAAGTGCAATATGAAATCGGCTTCTTTAACATGTGTGCAGTCCGTCAACACACACAATTGCATTACACTCACATTACATAACCATATCTTGTGTAAAGAACTGCATATATATATATATACATACAAATATATATACACGTCATTCAAATAATATACATGAAAATGACAAACACACACGCTTATATACAAATTCAAATCCATGCCCACCTAAATTGGATTCACCCAACAACAGTGAGTCCCGTATCCTTGACTCAAGGACTCGGCGCCTGTTCGACTCCTGTGCCCGTTAAGCCTTTGTCAGATTTGCTGCATGAAAGTGGCGCTGAGAGCTTCATGTGATCTTTAAATGAAGCTACTGAGCGATGCCGCCAATTGTTGCTAACAGGTTTGCTTGATGTTCTGAGCGTTCCACATTTTGAGCTCCGCAGTGAGTGGCGGTGACTGATGATGTGTAAAATATCTACTTCTGCCTCAATCGTCTTTCCATAAACGCCCTTCAAATGGCTATTGTAGAAGTTGAAGAGTGACTTTGTGTGTGAGTGTGTGTGTGTGTGTGTAGAGAATTGTTATCCCCATGACGACAGGGGACTTCCCCTCGGTAATCACGGTTGGCGGTCTTTCATTTAGCGGTTAATAGCGGGGGCATACTGCTGCTGGGCCAGACTAATGAGGTGGTGGAGGCTGTTAGAAGAGCTGCTCTCTGTGAGCCCTGGCATCCCCTAATCACGCAGACCTTTCTGACGTTAGACCTGGCCGCTGTATACGACTTCATATCGCTCAAATCCCCTATTTTAATATCCTTCTTTTTTTTTTTTTGGTCCTTTTCCTTCTCACACTTTCTCTCCATCTGCAAAAGATCAGCTGCCCCAGTCGTTTTCTGTGCAGAGCGAATGATCCACTCCAGTTCTCGCTCTGTGACGGGAGCCGTGTGTTTATGTGTTTATTAGTGATGAGAAGCCCTCGTTAATTCACCTCGTGTTGCAGCATGGGATGAGTTAAAGTGACATTTCATTGATTATTTCATATTAACACAGACATATTTCCTCTGGAAACACAAGAGCTCAGTAACTTATTTCACATCTCCATGACATTGAGGGTTTAGGTCTTAGCTCTCCTTGTTTTGGAGATAGATGTTCACTAATATTTACTGGACTGTCCCAGCGTCTAATATCATTCTGAGCGGTATTTCCCTAAATGGGAATTTTTCTACCCTATTTTCTTTTTCTGTCTGTAAACTTTCCAGTAATCTCTTTTCATTTCCTGTGCTAGAAGCAGGAAAATAAATAACCGAAGAGAAACGGAAAAAAGGATAAAGAGGCAAAGCAAACAGGCAGTTTGGTTTGGGAACTTCAGTGGAGTTTACACATCAGAAAGTGCACATCACTAGAAAAGTCAAGTTTACTTCTCACGGATTGACCCAATCTTCTGATGTTGACTCTGATGGCAGCCTGTGGCCCCCGTGGTGTGCTCAGCAGTGCAGTCTCACAGCACCAGGGGGCAGTAAATCCACAATCTAGACCGCACACTGTCCCTCCGCGCTGGGAGAAAATGAGATGCAATCCCCTGAGCATGAAATCAGCTTTCCTGTTGTTTTCCTCCACTGCTTTGCCTCTTGTACTTCTCTCTTTCTTTATCTACACCCCCCCCTTAAAATCCACAGGCCAATTTCTGTACTTATGGATCATGAAGACGATATTGTGCAATCTCCTAAATGATGCACAATCCAGTGTAGTGCAGCACAATCTTATTACCAACAGTTGTATTCTTCGATTGGAGTAGCTCGATCAAAATGAAATCGGTGAAGCCGCATGTGCTCGCGTGTGTGTTCTGTGACTGCCGCTTATTCAGTGAGCACAGCGCTGAGAGAGAGATTCTAATTAACAATGTGAGAGTGGAGCTTCTCCTTCTGATTCTCTCTGCAAACACCCCCCCCCCCCCCCATCCCTCCCTCTCTCTGATAGCTGGCAGCAAATATCAGTAATTGTCTTCCCTCTCTGACTCCGTCTCTACCCATTGTCCAAATGAAGAAACTTGAACAAAGTAAAGTGAACATTTCTGCCTGTAAAGCCAGTTGTTAGCGTCAAGCCTCCGTGACCTCGCTGCACTTCCCCATTGTAGCCAACAGGGCTCTTCGTGGCAGAGAAGGGGGGGAAAAAAAGAGAAAGAACCTCGGCAGGCGAGAACTAGTTACTCTCCTTCCATTTATTCTTGTGTACCCCTGCAGCCTGCACCGTGTGACTGTGCACCTTTTACTTATGGGAACAAGACACAAAGAAGGAATTCGCAGGGCTCTTTGCGCCGCACAGGCCATTGTCATGCCCGCGTGGGCAATCTGGAGGTACATGTCATACCCAGTGCAACTTAGAGAAAGCAGGATGGAATCTTTTTTTAGTACTTTCATCCTGCTTTGGTTCTGGCTCACTGCTTTTGTCATGCTCATCTCCATCTCGCTGTCGTCTCACATCTTATCCCTTTTTGTTTTTATCTTTTTTTACTTCTCTGCTCTTCCTCTCCTCTCCTCTCCACCTCCTCTCCTCTCCTCTGTTTTCTGAGCGGGCCTCTCCCTGTCAGGTTCTATGAATACCGCAGAGTTTCATTTAAATCCAAGGACATAGGAGCTGTGGGCCAAAGCAAGAAGAGCAGCGGACACTCCTTTTCCACATCCAGAGCAATTACTCAACTTACGTAATAGAATTATTTCTGCAAAGGTCGCTGCATTGTTCCACAGTCAGGAACATGGTAAACAAACAGAGAGAAGAGTGGTCGTAGGGGGGAGAGCGAGGCTGGAGACATGCAGCAGAGAAGTGTTCGTCAGTTTGATGCTGACATCAGTAATTGCTTAGATAGATTTAGTGATGAATTTCTCTGTCAGTGCGATGATCTTGGCGAACCCTCTGCTCGCGCTTAACACAATGTTCTTAATTTACTTTCCGAGGCGTGTTCAGAGGGCTGTAACCATATCTGGCTAACTGCTTACGTAAATGACAACACAGCGAGCTGCATCGCTTGCTCCGCTATTTAAAAGAAAATAATCGTGGCATCCGCCTCGAAGTCATCCGAGAAGTCACTCCGCTGGATGGAGGGAGGAGCGAGGATTAACGAAAAGAAGAAAACGGACAAAAGAGGTGGGAGTAGAGGCACAGGCTGTGTTTCATCTGGTCCGTGATGTCCTACTGAGGAGAAAGTCCACTATAATAAAAGCATTTTCCCTCCATTGACTGATGCATCTGCTAAACAGTATTGAACCTGGAGGGGACAAAGAGGCAGCCACACAATTGCGCTATCACTCTAACATGTTGTCAGTGATGAGTCAGGGCTCCAGAATAAACAAGTAAGCGAAGCACACACATGCCCACACCGCCCTTATCTGGGAAACGGTGTCTCTGCACCTCCTCACGGATTCTGGAGGAGCTTTCATTTAAACAGAGAATAATTTTACCTGTTGTCTCTATAAATGGGATTAAGTAGCTGGAGCTGGCAAACAGGTGTGAAGGTGAGGTAAGTTGGCTCTAACACACACACAGATGTGCCAGTGTTTCACCCCCGATACGTGGGCAGCTTATTCAGCCGCAGGGACGGCAATCAATATAAAAATTAATCCCGGAAGGAAGAGCAGTAAACAGAGGAAAAGAAAATCTTAATTTTCTTCTTGCATATGCTAATACAAAAATGTCTTGGTATACAGTGTGTGAAAGTACCTCTTGGCTAAAGAGGGCTTATAAGTGGAGCATAGAAATATGAGAACATTTGCCTATAAATACCACAGGTAGATCCGAAATGGGCCAAAGCAGTCCCACGGAGAACGATTTGTCCTCAGGGCACGACCTGTCCCCAACGCAGACTTTGGAAATGATCTCACTCTCTTTGTTGTGGTGTTCGAGGCGATCGAAATTACCACATGGCCGAGGGGATCACATGATCAGGTGGCTTGAACGCTTCGACAGCCGCCTGCTGTAAAATGCACGTGAACATGACGTGGCTGACGGGGTTTCGTTGCTCTGAAGGAACCGTGGCCGACGTCACACACACACACACACATTCTGTACATACACGAGAGCACGCTAACGTAAAGTCTAAACATAAACCCTCCGAGGTTTATAATCTCTCTTCCGCTCTCCATCACTTTATCACTGCTCTTCTCCTTATGATATCTGTATTAGAGCCAAGGCGGCATGTCCAGCCCCAGGGGGGGGGGGGGTCTAACGAGACGCTCTGCCATTGGCTGATCAGGCTAATGATGCTTGCCTAGCACTGCATCATGTCACTGTGATAAGAGCGCATGTCGCTTGTGTCAATCGATGTGTCACTGCCGTGCTCAGAGAAGTGGTATAATTGTATATACACGCCCCTGTGGAGCCTAAATGCCCCAGGGCCTGAAGAAAGAGACTGTAAGATGGGTAGAAAAAAAGATGGAGGAGAACAGTCGGTGGTGTCAATACATGGATTTCAGATACAGTAATTTTTATTTTATCTTTATGTGAGTATATTGCTGTATTTCTGAGCCGTTACCTTTATTGCAGCAGCTCGATTTATTGTGTTTATATGAACAGTGGATCACGTGACTAAGTGTAATGTGAAAGGTACACACTGCAGGTTCAGTCAGTTCTGCTGTTTTACAGTTTGAGCTCATTGTTTTGGTTTTACGTAAATGTCCATACTCACCAATATTCATTGTGTTCATCCCTGAAATGTATCAAACATATAGTGCACTTCCTTCATCATAATGCGTTTTATAAACCCACTTTTACAAAGTCATCTTCTTCACTGTCTTTCTAATCCATTCCCTTGGTGCACGACAGCAACAGCAGAGTTTTGAATGGCCTCCTTGTGCACAATAGAAACATGATGGAGAACCACTCTTATCAGTTGTAACAAACACCATAGCTTTTCTCTCACTTTCTTTCGAGCTGCAGTGGGTTGTGATTTTCAACAAAAAGCTCTTATAGCCTCATTATTGTATGCTACAATAGCACATAGACAACAGTCGCAGCTGTATAGTGAAGAAAAAAAGCTGAATGGCAGTAGGGCCGACCTAAATGCTTCAAAGCCTTTGCTGTTGCCATGGTTTTCGATGTCCAAATAAGTATTTAAATGTTCATATATTTTTTCTTTTTATTGTTATTGTTATTATGCATTACCACAAAGATTCCAAATTACCCAAGAAATGAATAATAATAATTAGAATTGTGCATGAATGTTAAAATACAGGATTATTAGTTATTCTAAGATAAGGACAGTTTTCAGTGATGCGTTACCAGCACTGCATGGGGCAAACACACGTGACCCCACGTCAGCCTGGAGTAACTTCCAAAATTGATGACCCCCCCCCCCCCCCATAAGTCGAGTGCCGGAAATGCCAAAGGAAATTGGTAAATTATTTAAGCAAATAACCTGAAAACTGTAACAGCCACGCTTCATTGCAACTGCTCAAATTGTCACACTTTTTAAGAGTTTAAAGAGCAAGATGCAGTTTGTTATTTAGTGAGCATTGAGTCTATTTTTTTAACTTAAAATGCAGCAAGGCTAGTTTCTTTTTCCCCTTTCCTCTTTCCTCGAGTATTTATGCTCAGCTAGGCCGTACACATCCTGACTCCATGCTTGACTCGGAGATGTTGAGTTATTCTTTTAAGACAGGGGAGAAGAAGACCAAGCACGTTATAGTTAACAACCTTCTAACATAGTTCTTGCACCCAGGAGAAGATGTGGAGGTGTGATGCATAAAATCATGACTCCTGCTGCCGTCTCTGAGCACATACAGTACATCTCCTCTCAGACCTCGCTAAGCAGAGCGATGTTGTATGGAAAGAGAGAGGAAGGGGAGTGTGTGTGAGTGTGTGTATGGGGGGGGGTGATTGAGTTGAACACATTACAGACAGTTACGACGAGGAGCATCCATCTGTTTCGGTGTCAGCCGGGTAACCTTGAGGCTGTCGGAGGCTCCGCGGCACCCACACTGGCCCTCGCAGGCAGAGAGCCGCGGCCGCAGACACATCCATCAACACGTGTTCCCAGACACTTCTCAGGAGCGCCGGCACCCACATACAAATCACCAGATCAATACTTCCAACGCCTCGCGTGAACTTGAGGGTTTGGGGCAGAACCACGCTTTGAGTAAGTGCAGCTCACGTGTGTGTTTTCTTTAGCAGCAAAGATATTTGTTTTTCTCCCGGTCTTTCTTCGGTACATCTCTCTTTTATCATACTCTTTACCTCTCAGCGTTTTTTTTTTTTTTCCCCTCTGGTATTTTACTAAAGATCAAGTGATCTCTCCTTTTAACCCTTTCTACTCCGGGATCCCAGATCAGTGGAATTGTGTCGTAATTTATTCCTTATTGTTAAAGTACAGGTGTATTTATAAAACTAGGTTTGTATTATGTCTTTGTTTTTACAGCAACATACAGAGCTTGCTTGATTCCAATCTGAATCCCATTTAAAATAGAGAGCCTATAGGTAATGTTCTTGCAGAAATGGCCATTACATTTCTTAATTGGCTCCACAATTGAGGCTCGAGTGTGTTTGACCTTCGTATGACGGAGTGAATACATTATTTTCCTCTTTGTTGCCTTTGTGCATGCAAAGGTAAGAAGGCTTTGCTTGTGCTTTCAAGTGTTTTTCTCTGTACTGTGTGCTCATGTACAAATTGCCAGTGAATTTTGGCTTGTGTATGTGGTGCAAACACACACACACACACACACACACACACACACACACACACACACACACACACACACACACAGAGTCGCACTTTGTGTTGTATTCGCTCACCTGGTCCGAACAATGGGTGGAATCAATAGGCAGCTACTCATCAGCGTCTCTCATGGCTGCTCTGAATTGCCGTACTTGTGCAGTGCGGTAGATGGTTTTGAAAAGGCCACACAAACATGAGTAATTTGTCATTGGCAGACAGCATTCCCACGCTGCACTCAGTTGCACCAGCGAGTACATCCAGCCCCCCCACTTTTCTCCTCAAACGCAGCTTCACAAGACCAATTTAGATGTTCGTGTATCAGAAAGGAAGGCGGGTTGATCTTGTTGCACTCCTCTCTCCGTCATCTCTGTCTTTTGTGTCTCAGCAGTGACGCTGATAGGTGGTTGTCACCTGGAGGGAGCTGAATCACACGTAGCACACTGCGAAATGCGAATATCTCTCTTCGGCTCAGCACTTACAGGAGGGTACTTCATCGGAAACAAAGGAGCACTGGATGTAGCAGCCAATGTTTTCATCTCACATCAGAGGTGAATCTTACTGCATCTCTCTAACTCCATTTCAACATTCTCCAGCCTTGGATAAAAAGACGCCACTTCTACATCTGCCCTCAGAAATGCACTGAACTCTGGATAATCTGCTGCAATTATTCAGAGGAGCTTTATGTGAGAGCACAAATGTCTGTGGACATTTTTTGGAGTGTCTCCTTAAGGCCCACTGGTAAAATCTCATGGTAATGTCCTAGTGAGCTAATGTGACAATACAGGAGGAGATTATCTGGAGCGTTGATGGTGTTTCAGACACAAGACGGATGCAAAACTTTTGATTGGGGCAGAGGCTGATGTCAATTTGCTGTTAACAAAAATATCTGATCGCTAAAGCCTCATTTATATGTTACTGCGCCACGCCTCACCTGAACACTGTGGAGATTTCTGCCTTGTAGTGAACACGTCTGACCAGACAATATCCTGCTGTGTTCTTCATAATGTGAAAGGCAAACTCTGGACATTCTCCCAAATTCATGTCTGAAAAATGGCTAATATATGTTTTGATGTGCACTGACAGACATCTTTTAACAATACTTACACACTAGCCATCACTAGGGTTATCCTCAATACCATCTTTCGACCTTTGGAGCCAATAATGTTGAATCCTTGTTGAGCGTGAGGGATGTCAGAAAATAAAAAGGAAGATCTGCACAATGAACAAACAGGATAGTTGTATATTCGGTCCAGCGCCAGCTTGTCCACACACTGTCCCCGTCAGGTTATTGCCAGCATTTGGTCTCACAATTAGAAGGTATAAGATTCCCCACAGGGCAGGCATGTCATTCAGTTCAGTTGCCAGCGCGTCCACTCATCGGAAGGTTGTGGGAGGAAGCAGCTCAGCCCTCAGAGACGGGGGGGAAAAAACTGAAATTGCACCGTTTGATAGCTTACAGCCATTAATTTGAACCATTAAAGGGCTCTCAGCAGAAGAACCCTGGGGTGCATCTGAAGGGCACTCGTATTGGGAATATACTCCTGTGAGGAGCAAGACAAGACGTTCAGTCTCCGTCAGATGGGAAACTGATGGTTTTCATCAAGTGAAGGCGTTTTAAAGGCCATTACTTCTGACATTTATATTTCCAAAAAGAACAGGCTGGCCTCTCTCACTCATTCCACTGACATGCACCTCAGTTTAACTGGTGGGTCCGTCTGACCATTTAAGGGTCCTTCTTCTGTCTTGTACCCCTGAAATCACAAAGACTGTAGCGTCTGCCAACTCACCGATAGCAGCTTTCCAACATGCAAAATATCCTTGAAATACAAAATGATAAAATAACATCTTTTAACGCTTGAACACAAGTTTCAAGGTTCTTTCTTGACTTTGAAAAACTAATATTTTCAAAGATTAAACAATCTCATCATATTAGCCTTTTTCAAGCTTCCGTTGAGTCTTTGATGATCTCAGACAAACTCCACTAACTCTTTGGAAAATATGGGAACGCAATTTTCTCGTGAAAGTCGATCTTTTTACTATTTTACTATTTTTTAGTATTCTAGCCTTTATCTACTCAACTTTTTTGAGGGAAAGCAGCATCATACTGGCACAAAATACTCCTTGTAATGCTTAGTAATGGAAATTTGCTCAATCACTTACATCTCACTTACATCTCACCTTTGTTAGGGAGGTATTTACTTCACTGAGGGTGTATTCCTCATCTTGGTAGCTCGGATACTCACAGAATCCGTGGATGACTTGTGCCCTGAACTTAAGACTGTGTAAGTACAGTGTTAAGAGCTAAGAGAGGCCACATTCTTTATGCTTCGTTGTCACCACTTGTTAATTATCAACCTCTCACTCAAGGCTTCTTTCTCTCTGTCTGCTGGTCTTTGAAGCACTTTGCTTCACATCCCTTTCTATTCCCCCTTTCTTAGCCTCATTACAGCCCGCGACTGTTTGTCTGCTGCTTCCTGGTTCATCACTTAGCCCCCACAGATGGCACTGGCAGACTTGTGCAGTAGATTGTACGAACCTGCTCTCAGTTTGCAGTCATAGCCCACAGACTCTCCTCCTGCCGTCGTCTCTAACAACATCTCTGATCAGCGGAGTGTTGCCTGAAGTGCAGACAGGTGCAACACATCATAAACCATCTAGATTGCTTGATCTGTATTGACTGTTGGTGGGAGGTTACACTAAATGACAATTTGTAGAGTTGAAGATGTGATAATACATATTATGCATATGTGTTTTTGTAATTGGTGGATTATTAGCTGCCTTAAAGCAAAACTCTCACTCCAAAGCACCCCTAGATGGCAGTGGTGCAGTGTAATTGAAACCCTGTATATATGCCTTATTGTCTGCTTTACACTGTATAAAATTAGGCCAACATCAACATATTAAATTATTAGTGAAAACACAAGTTTTTCAGTGTCTCGTGTGGAGCTGCACTGTGCATTTAAAGCAACACTATGTAACTTTCATTTAGCAACAGCGCCCTCTGCAGCCACGTTTGCCCAATAATGGTTTTTGGCTGTGTCTCTGAGCAATTAAGTGGTTTTCCTGTGGAGAAAAAACTGAGTCCATCAATGCAGCTGTAACAAATACACCACACTCTGTTCAGAAATCCTTATAGTTAATAAGGGAAAGTTCACCGAAAAATGAAAATTCACTCATTATCTACTCCCCACTATGCCAATGGAGGGGCGGGGGAAGTGTTTGTGGGTGGGTGTAGTCCACAAATCACTTTTTGGAGTTTCAGGGGTCAACAGCGTTGCAGCCAAATCCAATACAATTGAAGTAACTGGCGAGCACTTCTTCGAATGTAAGAAAACAACATAGAAAAAAAATAAAATTCCTCCATACTGCTCCTGTGATGTCATCCAAGTGTCCGTAAGCCCCGACATTCAAATTGGACTCGAAGTGATCTACTTTTCAGCACCCCTCTTGAACTCGCTAGAGCTAATTCTGTTACTTGAAGCCGCGACTATCAGTCAGCTCCACACTTCGCACAGGAGATAGCACCTGCCCGAGATACAGAGAGCAAGAGCAGGTGTTGAGGGTGAGGAGCGGGTGTGAAAGCAGCACCATTCTCCCTTTTCCAACTCATTTTGAAGCTGCTGTATATAAAAAAAATGTTGCTTGAGAGGTTAGTTTGGCTTCTGCCTCTTTACTTCTCTCTGCTTTCTCCATTTTGTTCTATTTCTTACAATGTACATGCACATGACCTTATAAAAATACAATTTAGTACTTACTACGTATTTTAGTAGTATTTCCGCCAAAGTGGTTCACCCTCAGCCCACTTGGGGAAACATGAAATGAAAATAGCCAGCTCTCAAAAGGTCATTTATATTCATTATACAAACGCCTGGATGAATGTGTAATTCTGATTAGCAAAAGGGCTGTTGATTAATTTCACATTACAGCACTCTGACATTGTAAGTCTTATCCCTCTTATTCTCCTCAAAACGTTGGGTTGCCGTTTATTGAGTTTAATCCAACGTTAACACATTTTGCCTTCGACACTTCCCCCACCGTCCTGACATGCAAGCCTGACTGCACTGAAAGATTTGGACGTCAAAAACTTATCTGGCTGTCTTTTGACCTGTCACCTCCTCCACCTGAGCGTGACCTGAGCGTGACCTGAGCTGACGTTTAACCTGGGACACACCACCGCAGAATGTTTATCTAAAAATCAGCCGTTTAAAAAAATGACAGTGATAAATGAGTAAACGTAACACAATTGATCGTATCACTAACACTGAGTTTGAAATAAGACTGTTTGGTTTTTCCTTTTCCTCTTTGACTTGTCATCACTCCATGGCGACCACAGGTTACATTAAACTGTCCTTGCCCCCACACATTGATTTGGAATTTTAGAACGTCGCCTGTTTTCCTTCTTGGCTGTGTAGAGTTCCCGTTTTTTTTAAAACCCTGATTGATTAGAAGTTTCAAATGTTGCCCATGCAGTTGTTGAACTGTGTGAGAACAATGAACAAAATCAATACGGGGAAATTGTTTGTGAATGTCCAGACCATTGATGCTCCTCTATATTTACTTCTTAGAAACACGAGGAAACAAACTGAACCAGACTTTCCACTTGTTATGTTTACACCTCTGTTGCAGTGCAGCCCACTGACAGGCCTGCGTGCAACTTACAAGCGGCATCTTACTTTGCTTCTCAAAGTTACCTCACCTTTTTTTCCCCTGATTTCCATACCTCTGTCTCACACACACACACACACTAAGTAGGACACTGATGCCATTTAGATTAGTATCCCATGTGACCAATGCTGACATGAATTTGCCGGGTGACAAGGGACCCAATTACAGCAGAGGGCTGGTTGTCCACGGACCCACCGTTTCAAATTGTCTCCCGAGCGTCAAACAGTGAACAGGAAAATATGTAGTGGTGAGTGTGTGAGTCTGTGTGAGTCTGTGCATGGGGCTGTAATTGTGTCAGTGTCTGTTTACGTCTGTGGGGGGGAGAGGCTGTAAAAGTAATGCAAAGTGACTGCTGTCAGTCGTGAGAGGCCTGGTACGAGTTATGAGCTGACTCACGCACACACACACGTACCCAGACTTTAGGTGGGACTGTGGAGCCGGTGTGCCCGCTCAGCCTCGGTTAGCGTGTCGGCACCTTGAACAAATACAAAGGTTTAAATCCTTGTCCTGCTTCCCGTTTACCACAATGAAAAAGAAGCATGCTACTAACTTAAAGAGCATTTGGGTGTCTCAGTGCATTTATAACAGCCGAACCTCACAAACTACAAATGTGTACTATTGGTTGAAATGTTAATAATTAAAGAAATTATAATAATCAGCAGTTTCCAAAGGTCAGGGTGATCCAGTGTAGTGAACGGGTAACCAAAGCATCCCAACATTACAGGGCAGAGGTCTTTTGTGTATACATCATTTTATTAAACGTCTCCCATGCTGTAAGTCGTCTCCTCGGCCTGACAGCCATCTTAACCAAATCAAGCTCAGTGGATTGATCTGTAGGCTTTAAAAGGGAGACAGATAAAGACTTACCACTTCCTGTGGTGACATAATCGATTGTAATCTATCTTCCTCGGCTGAAACCGTCCAGCAAGCGGCTGATTTAGACTCTAGATTGCATTCTGTTTGGGCAAGCAAGCGTGTGTCAAGCGTATATTTATGCATGCGTTTCTGCTTATGCGTGTTTGCTTTTTCCTTATTTCTTTTTTCCCGTTGCTGTTTGCATTTTTGCAGCGTTCTGTGCGTGCGCACATTAGCAGCCGTGCTGCCTCTGTTTTATCCCAGGCTATTTTCAAACCTTGTTCACTTCAGCATGCTCGCTCTCCCTCTCTCTCTTTTTCTCTCTCCCCTGCCCCACTTCTTGAAATGTCTCTGCGGCAACGTGAACCCCGTGCTCTGCAAGTACCGCTGTGTCTTCCCTCCTCTACGCCCTCGCTTTGGTGAATCGAACCCCCTTCTCACTGAAATGTCTCCCACAATAAAAGTATCTCCTGTTGGTGCGGTAATGCTTTTGAAAGGCTTTGCGTGCATATTAGAGGCAGGCTTGGGGAACATACTGGGATGTCATATGTGCCGTCCTGGCATGAGACAGAACGACTGAGAGTGCCAGAATATCCTCCCCCCCCCCCCCCCCCCCTCTCCCTTACTGTAGCTGCATTCTGGCCTGATTCACCTGAGCCAGGCTGGGTATTTGTTTGCTCTAAATGAATATATTACCAAAATGGTACGGATAATATACTTTTGGCTGGTTTTACTCTGCTCGGTGAGTGGTCCACAGTGATGGTGGTGGTTTTCCTCTTCATTATTCACCATGTAGTGTGTGGTGAATGCGTGTGTTAGTGAGGCTGGCCCTGGGCCTTTGCCAGCCCATTACTCCCTTGCTGTTCTGCGTGCGTGTGTGTGTGAGTGAGCTGTGTGTTCAGGCCTTACTGATTGTTTCTCCGTCAGAGGGACCCTCATTACTGCCTCCACACTGTCACAAGCATCTGCTTCCCTCCCTCCCTCTTCTTCTACTCCTGGCATGCTCCACAGTCGGCTCCAAGCGTTGCCCTGCACTGGTCTGACTTGGAGCATGGAAAAGACGGTAAAAACAAAAGGAGACAAGTTATCCAGTGAGAAGGACAACACAAATTTGAGAACATGAAAAGTGCTGTGTCCAAACTGTCGGTTCCAGGTCTTGGCGGGAAGGCAGACCTTTGATCAGGCACAGATTTAGCCATCTTTGGAAACTGTTGTCCTGGTTCGCCCCCTTCACCCCAGGCACCACTGAGAGATAGAGAGAGAGAGAGGGGCAGCTTTTACACGAATGTATTGCACGGCCCAGTGTGCAGCGTCTGGGGAAGGAGGAAGGTCAGGACTTAAAGTGAGAGAGAGAGGACAGGGAGACAGAGAGAGAAGGCATAATGAGTGTGTCAAAATTAGCCCGGCTCACCCAGAGAAAAACAGCAGTATGTGTTACTAATGATTTGTTCCAGTAAAGCCCAGTGAGAGGGAAAAAACAGCAAAGGGCACAGGAGACGGAAAATGAAGAAGAGGATGGAAGAGGAGACTTTTCACACAGCACAAATTGGAAACATGGCTCTTTCTGTTTGGTCTCTCTTATTAGGGATTACAGAGACAGGCAGACATTTGGAAGGATGGGTTGTGTTAACACGTACCTGCTGGGAGGCCTATAGATCCAAGGTGAAGATCAGTAATACGCGTTTTAGATCAAATATAGATTTAGACTTTCAGAAAATTATCACCAACATATCAGTTAAATATCTTAAGTTATTGTTTGTCTGTAAATCCCTCTAATCCTTCAAGACACGCATGATGAAAGAGACATATAGATTAGCCCACTTTCGAATTCCTAGACACAAACAACTTCTGAATTATGCATCTATCATGGCATAGTGTTTGTTCACACGTAGAGATCCCACATTGTACATATTTTAAGACAATACTTCTCTCCATATGAGCAGCTGTAGACCAGAGACCAGAGAGATGATGGATTGTCCTATTTTAAACATGAGCTCTTAAAGCTACGACGAGATAATTATTTAATGACCTCGAGGTGTAAGCGCTCCATTATCACAACTCCGGCTAGGCATCACTTTCTGCTGCCATGTTGGCGTTACTCTGTTTAACTTGGTCTAATTCTTCAGAGATGCAAAATGAAAGTGATTTGGTTTCCCCGGAGACTTTTCTTATTTTTTTTTATTTTTTCCTTCTTTAATTTGAAAATATACAAACCCTCCAGCTTGTTTTGCTTGTATTTTTAACTTCCACTTTTCGCCGCATCCACACCCGCCCTCCAAATCTGAAAAGGACTAATTGAGAAGGTGGTGGCCGGCTGGGGTATCGTGTTAAGTTTAATAGCACTCAGACTGTACAGTATCTGATGAGCACATGCTACTACAGATTAAAGGGTATGTTAAGATCCAGCGTTATGACAAAATTATATCACTAAAGGTGTGCGTAACTGTGAAATTCATCAAACATGGAACATTAATGATTTGATAATTAACCGAAATCACAATTTTGTATTGGTTTTTATTATCTATGTTGACAGAAACATGGTAGAGTTATACATCCTGTGTGAAGAGTCTGTCCTACCTTCATCACTTTTATAGTTACTATGTCCAACGTTTCCCATTGAAGTTGTTTCTGAAACACTTTTTATCTTGTTTGTTGAAATCCTCTTCATGTCCCCGCTAGCCATCGATACATTTTGAAAAGAAATTCTGAAAAAAACGAAATAAAACGGGCTGGTGGCTGATGCCCTCGCAGGACTGTAAACGCAACCAATCATTTCAGTTGGACCAAATGAAAATGATTGGTTGGTGTACCTGTCTGTCACAAACTGACCCCTTCTAGCAGTTGTCAGGCAGTGAGTGTTCATGTGTTTTGGCTTCGACGAGACGGCCAATGAGAGGGGGTGGGCTGTATAGTTGAAATTAGAGTCTGCGTCTGCTAGTTTTGCCGGGATTACCAACCCTAGCTTTATTATCCACAATCGTCTAATTTGTCCTGCCATGGTTTCATAATGACCCACATCTTTCATACTTGTCATAATATCGTGAAAGCTCTGTAACTTAGTGTTTTCCCCTGTTGATTCACTTTAGAGCTGCAGGCTGTGCTCTTTGACCAGCTGTTGCTCTCTCTCTCTCTCTCTTTCTGTCAGAGTCGGACTGTCCATCAGCAGCACTGGGAGAAATCCTGCCGCGTCGGTGGGCTGGTGGACTGTCAAAACATCCATTAGGTTTTTATCGTCCCCTCCACTAGGCAATCAATAATCAACCCTCATCGGCCTGAACCCCCGGCCCCCCAGAGCTACTGCCACAGATTCTGTGAGAATCACTGTTGTCTCTGATTTTTGTTTGGTCTTTATGCTTCAGTACACAGCAGAGCACAGTTTAATGCTCTCCAGATGGATTAATGTGGCAAAATGGATAAATCTTCCTTGTATGGTAGCGGTTGGATATTTTAACTCTAGCTGTTTTTGCCAACAATGCCACCTCAGATTGCACGTCCTCACGTCTCTATCACATTTATGTAAAACGCTACATTTAAAGTTCCAAGAGTGCTGAGAGATTTGGTTTTAAGTTCCTCCTAAATCCTGAAGATTGGCATCGCAATTACACACCCCTGCAATCATGTAAAAATAACCTCCACAACTAAGGCACTCTGGCCCGCTACCGTGTAAATTAATGGATTCCTCATCTTCTCGCTCCCTCACCTTCATTTCATCTGACACCTTTTCAATATGTTATCATAATTCAGTGATAAATGACTGAAAATCCCCAAATATCTGTCCAGATTTCCAGATAGTGCCATGCAGAGACTGGCACCAGTGGTTTGATTCCAAATCTGGCAACCAGCACTGAAATCCTATTCCTGCATAGTGCTGTAAGTCCCTTCACCCAGGAAATCACCCAGTGAATAGCATAAAGAAGTGATGATTTGGTGTCTCCGGTGGCACTGCTGCCATCTAAGCCTCTCTAATCACAGAGGACATCCCTAGCTGTGGGAGCATTCCAGCGACTCTTTAATCTCCATCTCGGTGATCCTACGGTTTGAGCAAAGCCACCTACCTGGCTTCTCCAGGCACGTGCTCAGCTGCTGCTTGAGAAGCGGCGTAAAAAGCTGTGTAGTCTTTCATTGTCAGAACTTTCACTTTCATTTCATTTTTCACTGTTGGTTTCGCTTCTTTATTTCCACTTCGCAGTTGGATAGGTGTCACTTCACAGTCAGGAAGGTGGATTCACACAAGGATAAGATTCTCACTCTGCTTTACTCGTGAATGCACCTGCGGCGTGCAAAACTGTCGCGGGATTATATTGTGTCGCCTTAATTTGTGATTCATTGTTTCCACATCTTACAGAAGGTGTTTGCACAAGCTCTAGTCTGTAACATGCAGTGTGAGTGTTGGCGGCGAGGGGTCGGGAGCACGGAGATAAATATTATAATTACATTTTTACAGATGTGGGCTGACGATGTAAGGCTAATTGAATAGAAGAGCAGCACATTTATTCTTTGTTGCTGTCGCAGTGCTGACCTCCGGTGCTTGCTTCATGATGGCGACCTTCTGCTAACTGCCCGACTGTACATTCGGGGACATAATTCATGGGGCGCTCAGCACAGTCAATATGCTCTTTTTCTGCTCCATTTCTGCCCGACTCCTCGGTGAATCATCGGCGTCGTTATATAAATGAATTTTAAAACACGTTGAGATACCATCAAGAGAAATTACACACGATTCCTGAGTCACGCCTCATTTAATGGGCTGGCTGATTTTGTTTGGGCTCAGCAGTGTCGCTTTCCTTCGGATGTACTGTATCCTGAGGATACGATAGCTACGCACGTGATAGTGACGTACGTGTGCGTGTGTGTGTGGGGGTGTGTGTGTGTGTGTGTGTGTGTCATCCAAGTGGGGTATGTAGATCATTGTGTATGATGATTAAAGGGTTGTGGGGGCTGCTGTGATTTGCTGTGAATCTCAGTACCTAAAGGTTAAGTCTGTCCTACTACTTAAGAATTCTTCAATTTATATTAGTGAGCAGTCCCGGCCTCTTTACCCAGAAATAAATTCTGGTGTGCAGCTTTGTTAGGAGAGAATTCTAAAAAGTGGAAAGGTGCAACCCCTTGTGGGGATTTCATGGATGATATAAATGGATCAAGTCAAACTGCTCGGGTGTAAAAGTTCAACTCTTCTTTCTTGGCAATAAAGCCTAGAGAGGCATTTTCATACATATTGTTCCTGAAGATAAAAATGCTGAATGGATCGTTATTAACCGTAATAATCATAATTGGAATTTCGAAGTGAATTTTTAAATGTCTGTTTGCTTAGTTTCCAGATTTGTACAAACCATAAAACAATAGGAACGCTCGCATTTCTTTTGGCTACAATCATGAGTCACTTGCTGAAATTAAAACATGATATAAGTCACTTCAGTGTTCTCAGTCTCATCTGGGGGTTTATTGACTGTGGAGAGGTCAGTGGGGAAATGATTCCTTGCAGCGTTCTGTGATAGAGAGTGACATGTCACATAAAGTGTGTTAACATGGGGGTGTTTATATAATGACAATGAAAAAATGCACTATTAAACTGTATCTCAATTTCCTTTGTGTTTGTAGTGAGAAAACTGTAATCATACTGGGACATGAAATCTGATGAGCCTGTTTTATAGTGTGGAACATTTCGACATTACGCAATTAATTGTTTACCACATGTGCTATGACACATTTAAAAAAAAATAACGGTTTCGATTTTATGACACAAATTGCATTAATTTTCCTGGCACCAGTCTGGTGTCAAGGAGGCAGCATGTGGCAAATAACAAATCCAGGCTCCAAATCCTCTCCCGACATACCTGTCACAGATGTTACGCGCAATATATTTTTTTACTCCAGGGCTGGGGCCCTAGAGATGTTTTTTTTTTTTTGAGAGGTGGGGTGGGGTGGGGGGGGGGGTGGGGGGGGGGGGGGGGGGGGGGGGGGGGGTAGCTTGGTTGGTCCAACACTTTGGTCCAATCTGAAATACATGAACAGATATTGAAGGGTTTGCTGTGAAATGATGTACTTTACATTTAGCATAGCAACTAAAGTCAAAATGATCACTTGGCAGCACAACACATCCACACCTGCTGGATGGAATAGCACACAGATTGGTGCAGACATACCTGGTTCCCCAATGATACATATTACTGGCCTAGGGGCTCGGCTAACTCTTCCTTCTGGCACCGACATTTAGTTCACATTTTTACTTTTCAGTGAAATATATCCACAGCTACTGCATTACTGTAAGATTACACACATACATGTTCTCCTCAGGACGACTTGTAATAACTTTGAGATTGATCAAAGTAAATGATCAAAGAACGCGTCAAATAAATTGCAGGTGGTTTCACACACGTGATGTTTGTTCACATGTTGATTCTTCTCCTAAGTTTGGTTCAGTTAGTTATTTGATGCTATAACAATGTTCATGATTGACAGCTGAGACCGCCTTCTTGATCAAATGTGACATCTGAGATATCTTGGCTTCATTTCTGGATAATGGGAGGAAGTGGAGACATGTGGTCCATATACAGTCTTTGCTTGAACATGGTAAACACACAGCACCTTAGAAATATCAGCATGTTATAGGGTTATATCATTTTTATCTTAACGCACTTCTGTGACAAGGCTGAGCCAAAGGATGAGACATTTTCAGATTTTTTTTAATGATTTATCAGTAGGTAAATGATAAGTCTGGATTTTTATCAATTTTCAATGTTAACCCTTAAGTTACTTTGGCGATGTCAATATGGATTCAGCAAAGAGAAACTCAATGAAGCCTTACATACGGCAGCCTTGCTATTCATTTTAGCTACATGATGTTCCTGCCCTATCTTTTCAGCCTCCCACATCCACTGCAGCACATTCCCCCTCACTGGGCTCTGTAGTGATATCAGATGAAAGGAACAATTCTCGCTATTTTCCCTCTCATGTCCACTGCAGCCTCTTATCGTCATGTCATTTTCTGGTGAAACTATATCTGCTTATTTGTGTGTGTGTGTGTGTGTGTGTGTGTGTGTGTGTGTGTGTGTATACTTTGTGCACGTTGCGCTCGACATTCCAATGATGTTCATGTGAGCTCCAGCAGCGAGGATTGACAGCTGAGATACATTATCGCACTGCGATGCAAGTAAGAGTGAGGCCATAAGGAGTGAAATGATATGTTTAATACATGGAGATGTGACAGATTGAAACGTGGAGGCACATTATTTGCACTCTCCATCTCCCTGCATAATGATGCCAGCAGAATACTTTATGATGTCACACAGTGTAGCTGCAGCTTTTTTTGCGTAATTTATATGGATCATCCTGACATTAACACGAAGTACTATCCTATTAGTCGCTGTGTGTTTGCTTGAATGGCTTACTGTAAGCTCCAACGTGACATTCTCGGACATTTTCACAATAATAATTTATGTTGTGTAAAAATGTACTACCCGATCATATGATTGTCGTCTCACTGAGTGGCACATCAGGCTGTCTGGGGAAAAACTCTCAGATTGATACAAGCAACCTTCCACCTCCAAAGAAATGAACCACACAAAGTCAAATATGGATTTTCACAACCTTGCATTTGCAAACTTTGTTTGAAACGTCTTACCCATTGGGATTCTGCACTTTCAGTGACAACATGGTTGAATTTATCCACAGAACATTTTGCAGAGCAAAAAACTACACAAACATGCTCTTGTTGGAGTGGGGATCATATTCCAGGTTTCTATTTAAGGAGAGAATCAAGGTGAGTGGCTCTTTCAAAGAATCTATTTCCCTCTGCAGACACAGTACACTTATCTGTGCTCCTTTTCCAAACCCAGATTCGTATTGATTGGGCCTGAACACGGTGTAATGAGTCAGTGTGTACCTAAGAGAGCTGCCAGCGCCTGCTCACACCGAGGGGTCTGCAATCAGGAGGGCAAACCTGTAATTCCAACTTGTGACTTGTGACTTTTTTTTGTATTTGTGTGTTTGTGTGAGAACACCTGAGTGCCGGTTGTTACAGACTGTGTTCCCCCGCCATTCACCATTAGGGCATGAGGGGCGTCTACCCTCTCATTTTGGTCAGCACCCCAATCAGACTGCTGAGGCCATCTCCTGCAGGGTTGGCCACCCGGGGAGGTGCGTCTACGTTATGTGTGCATGACTCTGTGCTCTCGCTGTATTTGTTTCTAGTGTGTGTGTGTGTGTGTGTGTGTGTGTGACCTCTAGCTCAACCCCTTCACTATCACACACACCTCTAGGAACCACAATGCCAATTTGGACAACCATTCATCATTTTCATATTGTGGCCTTGATGAGAAAGGGTTGAATAATACATGTGCAAGGAGATAAAATCACGGGAGAGAAAATTAATATTCTCTGGGCCTGTCAGGCTCATTTAAGCAAGCCCTGTGTTTCGTTGTGTGGCCTCTGACACAGATGATTGCGTGGGCAGCTATGCAGTTTTTGCTCATAATTACTTTTCGCCATGCCGCTCTTGTCCATTGTCAGCCTCAATAAGGCAGAGGTCTGGTGAAGAAAGGGAGCACAAGCGAGACAGAGAGGCAGAGATATGTAGCCTATGGAGCATGGCTCTTTTTAAAGCCCTGAACATTCAAACACAGTCCTCTTCCTTAAAAAATATCTCACTGTGCTTTTTGTCGTCTCTTAGCCGCAAATCCTCGAGCCACCGTGGGACCCAGTGATATGTCCAGTGGCTATAACTGAGGCTCGATGCGGTGAGAGATTTATGGAACTAATTCAACCAGTTCAGGTTTACTGCACTAATTAAGCCAGCACAGTCTAAATATCAGGATTAGGATGCTCCGAGAAGCCCGCTGTTAAGAAACTCATCCAAATTCTTACTTGATTTCCCCTTTTTACCAAATTTCTGCAAAACAGAAACTAAAATGGAATCAATTGAAACGTCTGCATAGAGCCTCATGCATACTGATGCATTAGGCTTACCACAGCATCTGGGCAATAGACCAGTGCTTTACTGCGGATGATTCCAAGGTGATCATACACAGGAGTACATACCCAGATACACCCACTAGCATACATCAATGCATAAGTATGTAATATTCTCAGGAGTGCAGCATATATGAGATGCATATATATATATATACATGTGTATATATATATGGCCTGAGACTGGCCTGCCTGGTGCCTGCTGCACGTCTGCACTCTCAGGGTTTTAGCACATGTACAGCGATCATGCAAAAAAATAATAATCTGGATAACAATTTACTTACTTCCATGACAAATGCCCTCTTCTCCACACTTATCTGTTTTACTTCATCTCAGGCCTTTCTCTGATGCACCACAGCAGCTTACTAAAAGCAAGAAATAATAATGTTGGCTAGGAAGCATATCTGTGCACAAGGCAGAGTCATTTTAATTGAGTGTGCTGAGCGATGAGCCTGCTTCAAGGTGCTTTAATTTGGAGCGGTGGCTAAACAGATGTAGCATCATAAAGTAATGTAATGGATTTCCCCACCATCCTCCGGCGTGAAGGCACACAAATAAGGCCGGCTTAAGTGATGGCAAACTGCGAGGATGAATAGGGGAGAGGATATTTACTCTCAAAATACGTAAGTAGCATCAGTTTTTATTTTTTTATTTTTGGATGACTCAGTTGATAAATACCATAAGTGGTGATTGGCAGCCTTCACTGTGGTTAAAATAGATCATGTGTGTCTGTGTGTGTTTGTATGTGCTGCGTGTATGCATGACTCATCTGTGCATAACATAGAGAGGAGTGTAACCCTTTGAAGTGTGTTTGCATGTTTCCCAATGCGGGTGAGGAAAACTTTACAGTGGAGCTTTGAAGTGTGCCCTATCAGTAGTGTTCGTATACTGCTCTGTGTACACTTGTTTGTATGTATGTGTATGTGTGTGTGTCTCTGTCTGTGTGGGTGGGTGTGTGTGTGTGTGTGTGTGTTTGGGAGTAAGGCAGTGGGCTAGATAAATCCAAGGTTAAATGTTGTCAAACCAGCCTTCGGGCCATGGCAATGTAGTTGATGCAAGAGCCATGAAGTGCTCCCGTAAGAGAGGCTGCTGAGCACAGCTCCAGCTGTCGAGCTGCAAAGACGCACACACCCACCCCACATCGCCGATAACACAGACATATGTCACACTCCCTGTCCGAGCCACACTGGGGAGCTTTGGCGTTGAGGCAGTGGCACGCTTTCTCTTGGCCGAAAAACTCTCAGCTGGGTCGAGTGCAAGGGGCCATGTTGCACAGTAGCGTTGTTGCGGGGATTTCACAGCGTGCAAAGGTAGACACACACACATGGTGTAAGGTCGAACGTGATCCCCTCTCTGTCTGCGAATGCGAGCTGGCAAGGTGAACGCTGTGTGTCTGTGCATCGGCCTGCCAATGACAGATGGAGCCCAGGTGCCATTAGGCAGACAAACGATGGCTTCATTAGGATGTGCCACTGGCAAGTGATGAATGCTGCCCTCTCCAAGCCATATTTGGAACAGGATAAAAACTGCAAAAGAGGTGGGAGATGCAATGTAGGTTGTGCAGGAGGCAGCTTTGTTTTCATTTCAAGTTTATGTTTTGGGGCCATGTTAAAAACGTGTGGGGGAAATAGCTCAATTTGAAAGCGTATCAAAGGTGGTAAATTACATCAAATAGCTGAGAGGAAGTCATGGGTAGGTTTTGGGTAATCACCCTCAGTAATTATGTTCTTTTTATGCTTGTTTTATTTAAGTACACTTTTTGATGCAATTACTAAAATCGTGTAGCCAAAAGCAATATATGACTGGTGGATTTATTTTGTTTCTCATGTTCTTCAACAACGAGACATCATACGATTCTCAATTCACTGGAGTATAAAATGTCAGTCCCCTACATTAATGAATATTGTTAGAAAAATAAACCATATGGCAGATAACTGGAGTAACTGGAGTTCCTTGTTCGTTTTTCTATCCTCACGAGAGTTCACCATTGCCTCAAACAGTTCATATCAACAGCTTGTCATCGACCTTGCAACTCACAGCGTCCCCTGCCTCTCTCATTGGAGGAGGTATGACGGGGGTGGTGGTGTGGTCGAGGCAGAGAGAAGGGCGGAGAAAAGTTAAAGGGGATGGAGGGAGCAGGGAAGGAGCTTGAGAGAGATCACGAGAGACAGAAGCGGAGGGAGAGACTAAGAGAGAGGGAGAGAGGAGGGGGGGGGGGTGAGCAGTGCCACGGGCCACAACGGCTCTCCCTCCCCACTCACATCCATGTGTCACCTCACCGTGTCGCCAACTAGGCTACACATGCTCCCTGGAGATGTCAGAACATATATCCTGACGGGCCAGCTTGAATTTGCATAGGTGTGCTGTGGTCTTGTTTTTTTTATACAAGATTGCTCCCCATCGCAGCCTGGCATATGTATTTTAATAAATTGATCATTTATTATTAATAATTACTATTGGAAAAAAAACCTCCAGGTACAATGACTGTACAGCAGTGAAATATTTAAATCTATGGCGGTAAGGGGGCTGCACACGCACACCGTTCACTGTGGATTCTAAATGACAGGTACACAGGCTAAATACTGAAACATAAGTTCTGTTGTGATGAGAGAATGATCTGCATTTCAATCCACAACTACAGCTGAAACTATGAAGTGTGATGGCTCGGGTAGTATATGTGTGTGAAGTGTGAAGTGGTTCATGAAACTGTGCAGGACTAATTAGAATATGGCATGTTGCCAAAGTCTAGATAATTCATGGGAAACACTGCCGTAAATCCACACAGAGATATAACTGCTCTCATTACAACTTTAAAGGAAGAGTTTGACATTTTGGAAATATGCTCATTTACTTTCTTTGCTAAGAGTTAAAAAATAAATATAGCCTTCTGTTCTGTTTCTGTATCAGTTATGGTAATTTAACTTGTCTTAAAGATTAAGTGTGTAGAATTTAGTGCCATCTAGTGGCGAAGCTGCATGTTGCATTATTGTTTTTATTCAATGTACAGTATAGTCGGTGATTTAACTTAGACCTGAAGCTGGGAAAACAACAAGCCTGGATTGGACAATGGGATTTTGAACTCAACCACCTCTCAAGCTCAACATTTGACACACTGTATAGAGTTTCTTTAATCCATACAAAAAGACCAAAAACTACAAATTTATTTTTCTTTTGTGGGGAGGGGGTATGAGTGGGACTATTTTCTATTTTGGGACAATTTCTTGGCAGGAACCAGCTACTGGAGCCTCTGTTATCGCCTAGCAACTGGTGTGGAAGAAAACAGTCCAGCACAAACAGCAAATATACAGATTATACAGACATTAGCTGCAGCTGGCTAGCACCAGATGTACTGACTGTGTGTGTGGGAGTCTGCCTTTGTTTGTGTTTGTGTGGCAGCTTCTGTGAATGAACTCACCAGAATCTTAAGGTTCCTGTTATTTGTCTCTCTCATGAAACCCTATAAGATACACAATTTTCTATAAATTCAAAATATTATAACTGTAATGCATATTTGTGCATTAGTGGATTCATGTGCAATCGCATCTTTCCATTGACTTTGTATACAATCACAGACAATTTCACCCTTTGTGTTGTCTGAAACAAGGTTGAAGAGGCAGATTTCTTTTTTACATTTGAGCAAAGCTAGTTGAACTCTTTCCCCAGTTTCTAGTCTTTGAGCTAAGCTAAGTTAGCCATTTGCTGGCTTTACCATACAGACGTGAGAAGCAAGAAAACAAATAATTTGCCGCATGCCAAACTATACTTTTAACTTTGATTCACTACCTTCTTTACTAATCAAATAGATTAAATTTAATCAAATCTTCAGTCAGAGAATATTGACTATTCTTCCTAGTGAAACTATTTGACTT
Organism: Hippoglossus hippoglossus; assembly: GCF_009819705.1. Lineage (NCBI taxonomy): Eukaryota > Metazoa > Chordata > Actinopteri > Pleuronectiformes > Pleuronectidae > Hippoglossus > Hippoglossus hippoglossus. Next base: position 15,303,894 of record NC_047174.1, read on the forward strand.
GATTTCTGAATAACTAGTAAAAAATCTAGTAAAAGTAGTATTTGGTCCATCATCCTAATCTTGTGATATGGTATTCTGAGCTTTCACAGTGAATAACTGCCATTAGTGATACACATATCACTCAATCTCTGGCTTCTGTTATTTTGCTTATAAATGACGTGTCACTCACAGTCTTCTCGTGGAATCCCCACTGTAATTTGATTTCATTAAATCTGTAATGTTAGAGGAGAAGTCATGAAAGGGAACGAGGGAGCCGAGTCTGCCTTGTGATTTCACCCCCCTGCTGCTCAAGAGAAATGTGTTCTTTGATGTCACTGAAAGAGGCAGGATTCCACAGTTTCTTGGTAAATTATTTCATTTGTTATCTATCTCGCTTTAACAATTTGAAGCTAAAATCACCTCGAGCTGCACTCTGGGATGACGAGCACTTGATTCATGATTTATAATTGTTTGTTTCTCCTTCCCTGCTGCTCCCTCTCTGTTTCTGCCTCTGCCCTGCTCCCCTCCTCACACGGCTCCATCCTGGGAGGCAGGTGCTCGGGTTATGGTTAGCGTTCTGCATTGTGGGCTTTGATGGGACTGGTGATGCATTCCATTGTGAGCCAGATATTCCCATCCCATCCTTTGGCTGCAGTCGGACGGGCAAATGGATACTGCCTGTGCACACTACTCAGGGATAAAGAGTTGAGAGATCAGCCGCTGTGTTGTGATTGTGCCTGAAACTGGAACCTCTGAAACCATCTAACCTTCCACAAATGTGGTGTAAAAACACAAGAATAATCATCATTATCATCATCAAACAAGATGTTCTGAGTGAATAAAAAAAGAAAAGACATCAGCAGCCAAACAGCTGTAAAATCAAACACAAGCACTCATTGTGATGTTGAAAAGACTTGTTTGCACACATCAATCTGTGCTGTAACCAGTCATTTAATATGCTGTTTGACTAAGGCGGCCTCTTAGACAGGCTTTAAAGTGGGCCGTGGCGTTGATCAGCGGCACTTGTTTCCATTACAAAGGGCCATTGCGGCCGTCTCACACGTTGTGTGGATGGCAGGTCTGCCCTCATTGGCAACAACAATTTGATTTGGATGGACAAGAGCCAGCCAGTGTGGCGGCGGGGTAGCGCTGTTTGTTTTTGTTAATTTAACACATCATGCATATTTAGGTCACATGCACAAAGAAAGGTGTAGACAGCTGAGCACACACATTTTCTCATTTTGAGGTTAGATCAACACGAAGTGCTGCGAATATGACAGAGGACTGGCAGTCGTGGACACACTATAGCTGAATAATGTTAAAACCAAGTCTTACAATGTGACATGATGTTTTTTTCAGTTTTATACAGGATTTGTAATTGGGCAGATAGCTAGAAATAAAGTAATGTACTTGGGCAGTTTTTGCTACATCAAGGGATTCATGTCTTGAGTTGAGATATTTGTATTTCTTGGAGTTTCTTAAGCCGATAATTATCTCTCTCTTGGTAAAAAATACTCAGGAACTCATGAAAGCATGCATTTGACCTTGAAATGCTGTTAGAAATATAATTAGGCAAACATTTGAGCAGTGGCAGCATCACCCAATTATATTTTGAATGCTAAAATGACAGCTGACAGCTCGCGATTGAAAAGTGTAAACAAAAGTAGAAAACGGTATACATGTGTGTCAGCAAGGTGCTTCATCAACCATGCAGGTCCCCATCTCATAACGAGAGGGAAGAGCAACACTCAACATGTTTGAGTGCGTAAGACATATCCAGTGTTGTGATTAAATCCAAGAGCGGTAGTCCTGGCTCACAAATCACTAAAGCATGTTTCAGGTCAGCACTGTAAAGATGTCCATAAACTCACGTGTAACTAAATCTATTAACAGGGGCGTTTCAAGGGACTCTGAGGGCCCTAGGCAAGTGGGACCTAGGTGGCCCTTCACAATGGTCGCTGCAGTGGATAAATATATTTGGCCATGATCAGGGGCCCCCTCTCAGCTTAGGGCCCCAAGGCAATTTCTTGCTTGTTCTGTCCTATTGCAACACCCCTGTGTAGTAATGTAATAAGAATCTGCCGAAGACCCTATCTTCTTATTTTTTAAGTCGAGCCCAGTTTGCTGGAAATGATCTTTGTATTGGACAATTTTGCAGCACAAGATTTCCGCCCAATGCCCAACAAGAGTTTGCAGACGTACATTTAATATTTACCTTTGAATCAATTGAACTATGCTCTTTCTCTTTCCTTAACAAGTAGTTTATTTGTCATAGCCACAAGAGGATTTGAAAATCACAAGAACTGGGACATAAAATTCAATGTTTAAAAATACTACCACAATCTGACGTAAAAAAACATCTCACCACAATGTGAATAAAGTGAAAAAGTTAAATTCATCGTCCTTAGTTCTTTGTTTAAAATCTGACTTTTATTTGCATGAAGAGAAACTACTGCTTTCCTTTGAAAAGTGATATATTTTCTAGGAGGAAAAAAATTCTCAAAACTCTACCCTCTATAAATTCTTTAAGGTATTACATTACCTTCCTTCTCGCCGGGCAGCAATATTACATTGAAATTCTGCTCAAAGACACAGCAACGGGAAAATGTTCAAAGATTCAACACGCTGATGTTTATGTCTTATTTGTCTCCACTTCTATGGAGATCACAGCCACAGCAAAAAACCTGCCCTGGTCTACTTTGTGCTGTCGGTGACAATCATGCCTTTCAGCCTCCACATCAATGCCATTCAGATTACTAAACCCCTAACGCTGCCCTCTCTGGCTTAAATATGTGTGTTTGCCTGCTTGTTAGTGTTTGTGTGTGTGTGTGTGTGTGTGTGTGTGTGGGTGTGTGTGTGGGTGTGCACATGTGGCTTTCCAAAGGAAGCACCCAAGCAGTGTCTGGGCCGGCCAGGTGTTGTGGGGTGACGGTGGAGCTATTTTCCAGCTGGCTGCTCTTGTTAGAAGTCTGCCGGGCAGAGAAAATCGCAGGGATTGATTTTGCTGGGAAAAGGAGGGCTGTGATTACAATGCATGCTTCAGCCAAACTTTAACAATTTCCAAAGTCTCCTCTACTCCGCTCTGTTGTCCTTCCTCCCTCCCCTACCCTAAATAAACATTTTTAATTCTCCAAAAATAAACAAGTTATTTTCCTGCCGCAAGAAAAAACGCTTGAGAGGCAGAATCTCTACTTTTCAGGCTTTTTTTTAAATGGCTGAAGAGCTGCGACTATTTTTAAGCCGAGCTATTGTGCGTCTTGTTGCCCTGTTTGCCCTGTGGTTGGATCTTGATATGGAGATTTAGGACTTTGTAAGGTGCATGTTGTGTCCATGTCTTTGGAAGTCAGTACATATGAGCATTTTCTGATAGTATCCTGCACATCTGTGCACTTATCAAAAAATAAAACATACATTTAACTATCTGCTGTTGTTGGGGTTGCCCCTCCAAGAGGGAGCTCCTTCATGCCGTCATTACAGTCAGAGCTTGTGAGTTGCACTATAAGAGGAGCTGCTGGTCAATGACAGCTCCCCGGAGAGACACATAAGTCGCTTATCTTGTTTTTTCTGTTGAATAAGAATAGCAAAAAACATTTTTTGTGGGGGTTTTCTTTCTCCCAGTTGTCATGATGATGGGTGAGCTTGAACAAAGCTGCCTCGAGAAAGAAAGAAAACACAAACAATGACATATTTCACCTCTATTTGCTGGACAACATGTATCTGGAAGAAGGGAATTTACACCATGCAAAAGTGTTCATGTAAATAATTATGTTCTCCATTTGGACCAAACTGTTTATCAAGACGTACAACGTGCCAGATCCCAAAGATAGGCAAAACGGGGGAAATCAGGATCACTACTTTGCTGACTGGCACAACATGCGCAAGATTGCAGTGTTTGTGTTTGCAGTATTCCAAAATACTTTGTCGTCATTTCTGGATATTGGGAGGAAGTGCAATGCGTCGTCCATCAGGGTAAACATACAGTACCTTAGAAATATCAACATGTTAGCATTGTACATGTCAGTGAGATTGCATTTTCATTTTAGCATTTAATTCAAAGCACTGCTGTGCCGAGGTTCAGCCTCACAGAGCTGCTAGCATGACTTTAGACCCAGTCATGTTATTCAATATAATTGGCAAGACTGAGCCAAAGGATGAAACATTTTCAGATGGTGAATATTTAATTGTTTAATTATTTATATTGTCAGCATTAATATCCTGTATATGTTGGCTTTATTTGGGGATAATAGGAAGAGGTCTAGATCCATCGTCTATCTTCATTTAAAGTCTATGGTTTTTGCCGATTTTGAATTTATTTGGACCTTTTCAGCCCAGCCTGCATTATCATCGCTTTTTTTCCTTCTGCTTCCACTTCAAAACCCCTGGCTGCTTTCAGGCCAGAAGAAAAGGCTTTCCAGCCTGCCCCTGGAGCGGCACTGTGCCCACAGGGGCCTCGTTCGCTGCAGCATCGGTCTTCATCCTCCTGGCAGTCTGAACAGCTTCATTTCTTTCTGGAGATCTGGCTGGCGAACATGCGTCGGGAAATTCAACTTCATGATATCGCTCCTACAGTGTGACTGGCTATCGCTTAATCTCTCTGAAGGTATATGCGTATGATTTCCATATTACTGGGAACAAAACTGGGTCCTTTGATGCTAAGGTGTTTTGTCATTTCTGGGGCAGTGCAGGACTCACATCTCTGCCTACAGTGGCACTAGTAAACGCCGTCCCTTCTCACTCGCCAATAACACAGCCTTCTGTCAGAGCCCTGTTATTTAGTCTTCAAAGCAAGCCAGCGTTGGTTGTGAAATAACTGTTATCAATATGCCAGGGACATCTGTTTCTACATTTAAACTTTGTGTGTGTGTGTGTGTGTGATTGTGTGTTTCTGTCTGTGTTTGTGTTTATGTTTTTTAATTTTTTATTCTCCTTTCACTTGTGTTCCTACACTGCAGTAGTATAACAACAGAGACAGAATTTATAATTAATCCTGCGCATATAATTGCATTTCAATCCATCTGGGTGCTCTCATGACGTTGTGATTTTCCTGCATCCAGATGTGTCTGCTCCATCACAGGCTAATGAGCCTCCACAAAGCCCTGCTTAAATGCAACCTGCACATGATAACAATGGAAAAACGAAAACAGAGGCTAACTAGAGGGGGAGCTGGAATCAATTTGAGCTGCTAAATGGTTGATTGGAAACAAAAATATCTCCGGCGAGCTTCAGTCGAGATTTCGAAATGTTGGTCTAACGTGTGCACTCTACCATGTCCATTTACACGTGTACTTACAGTGTGTGCTTTCTAAACCTCGTCTTCGTTAAACTCCCAACACGGCGCCCGCCTCTTAGCACTTCAAATAACCGCGAGGTGAAGAGTGGACCAAATAGGCTAAAGAGAGCACCGGTGGGAGAAAGAGAGCGAGCGAGAAACAAGAGTGTGAAGATGTAGAGGTTCGAATTTCACTCAGGGCAGCACTTTATCAGCCGAGAGCAACTTCACTGTACCAGATTGGCCTTGTGTGTTTATGTACATGAAAAAAAAAAGGGGCTATCTCAGGGATGCAGCTCGAGCTCAGGAGGGCTACGCCTTCCTGCCCTGCTCACGCGCTCACTCAGCACGGAGTTGAAGAGTTCACCCGGCGGGGCTGAGAGTTGCTCCTGATCCAGTAATACGGAGAGTCATCCCCAGGCAGGCCTACCGAGAGCTCACCAACCAACAGTGCTGAGCGTAGCTCCCAGTGCAACGCTCCCCTCCCCGTCACCCCGTCCGCTCCCTGCCACACATAAACACACATCTATAATAAAGATATCCAGCATGCTGTTTACTCCGTCACTCTGAGCGTGCAAGGTGAAAAATGTTAAACCGTGAAATCAGCGGAGAAGAGCGAGGGCTGGAAGTCTGGCTGGGTGTTAATTCGTCGCACTTGTTCAGACATTTTAAGTATAACCTGATGTGCGCTTATGTCCTTGCAGGTTTATGCGGCTCTAGTCTTTTTGAATGTTCTCACATCGAGGCAGTCTCTGCAGCCAACCTAACGTATCAGCGGGCAAACTAAATATATGCAGGTCTTTTTCTCTCTCTCTGTTGTTTTCCGACAGATTTTTCTTTCCAGTGTTGTAGCCGTTAGAGAGACTCTTGCTGAAATGGAGGGAAAATGAGCCCTCGCTCTCTCTCAGTCTCTGGTCGCCTCTGGCAGTGCTTTGGCATCATTGTCCCTAAGTGCCCAGAGCCTACTGTGAATGAGAAGGAACATGCAGGAGAGAGTCAGCAATCTGACTGCACGGAAATCTGTCAGGCGGTTGTCGGAGGCGGGGGGGGGGGGGGGGGGGGGGGGGGAGACAGACAGGGAGGCTGAGAGTAAGTAAGAGGGGACACATCGTGCGGAAAGATAATATTAATAAATGGTAATGGCAGACAGGAGAAGCAGACAGCGCTGAGGAGGGTGGAGCGGTGACACGCTCGGCTACAACCATACCATGTCACTTGTGTGTGTCTGAGTGTTTGCTCTCACACACACACACACGCAACAGCACTGATTGTAATTGCAGAACAAACATGTTCACGGCTCGAACTTTCAAACACAAGCACACCGCACAAGCCTTTCGTGTCACTTCCCCTCTATCAGTGTTTCATGTGTCTTTTGTGTTCCTGCTGTGTGTGTGTGCGTGTGTGTGTGTGTGTGTGTGCGTGTGTGTGTGCGTGTTCTCTGCACCATTAGTTTCTATCTGAGGATGGAGGCGGAGGGGTGGGGAGTTTTTAATATGTGGTTCTCACTAATGCTTCTTCTGCAGTCTAATGGTGATTGCACTCCCTTGCCCAGTCCTTTCATTCGTACCAGAGGACCTGGCCTCATCAATGATTGAGCGCGGGCTCGAACAGAAAGACGAGCAGCGAGCCGACAGGCGGGGGAGCCAGGCTGGAGAGGCGGGTTTTATTCTCAGCGATGCTCTCTGTGTGTGTGTGTGTGGGCGAAACAGAGGCCATTTTCCAGCTGAGGAGACACTGGTTTACTTTTTGACCAGAGAGACAGAGAAAAGCTGGCTAAAGCAGGTAAACAGAAATTGAGGTGTGTGAGTGTGTGTGTGTGTGTGTGTGTGTGTGTGTGTGTGTGTGTGTGTGTGTGTGTGTGTGTGTGTGTGTGTGTGTGTGTGTGTGTGTGAGTGTGTGAGTGTGTGTGTGTGTGTGTGTGCTCCTCAGCTGTTTATCCAGGACAAAATACTAAAGAATCCCAGAGGTGCTTCTCCGCCTCCATCAGCCTGTGAATCTCGACGCACGTGCTATTGCTATCTTTATGACCTCATCAAAGCGAGACAGGCCATCGGTGGGCTCCGGCAGTGAAGCGTTGCCGGCCTCTCCTGTTTCTGATGGGCCCTGAGTGGCCTTGCCAGGAGGGATGCGGGTGTCGATGGATGCAGATGGCCTTATAATGAGAGACAGAGGAGGATGGATACAGTCATTGGTCTTAATGGAGCCTCGCCTTTATTTATGAGACAAGACGCTGTGGTTTCCTAACAAAAGAGGGGCCTCGATAATGTCATCACTGTCAGCGTTCCCCTCCCCCCGTGCAGAGTGCCATAACTCCTCCTGTCGACCGCACAAGGATATACCGTGCACAGATGTAGAGGTGTGTGCGTTGACGGAGAGTATTTGTGCATTTGCTCTCATATACTGTAAGAGGAGTTAAAGAATGCAACAGGGAGTGAGGAATGCCTGCTTCCACTCAACAGGAGCTGCTTTATTGGCTCCGTTGGCCTTTTTTTCATTTCATGGACGGGAAATCTTTAATTTGAGCCTCGCTCGCTGACGCCCAGTGTCCACTTGGCCATCGCTTAGCTCTGCACAGCTTCACAACCCCACCCCCACTTAAATGAGCATTTGATGTACCCTCCATGCACTTATATTACTGGCTCAGCTGTGGGTCCTTAAATTCCTGGCTTTAGGTCACTTGTTGTAAGTGCATTTCACATCATAATGAGCAGTATTTCTTCTGCACAAGTTAGTTCTAATAAAAACTGTTCCCAGAGAAGTCTGTGAATTAACTTGGGCAAGCAACCAACTAACATTTATAATTAATGAGCTCATTAATCTGACTTTCCTTATTTCCTATGATGGATATACTTATCATTTGCTTAATTAATGTAAATGAAATAAGGGAAATTACAGTTTGGTAGAACCCAAGGTGACATCTTTGAATGTCTTATGTTGAGGAAACAATAGAGATAAAGTAAAATAACTTATTGAATGTGCAGCGATGTCAAGCGGAAGGAAAGAAACCTAAAATCCTCAGATTTGAGACGCTAGAACAATCACGTTTCGGGTATTTTGTAATTGATAGATTATCAGAATAGTCGATTCATTTTGAGCTCTTTAACTAATCAGTTGATCTACTTATAATTCTTGAATATCTTAAAATCAGGACACATAGAGCTAGAACTATTTTGAGGGTAGGTGAGAAAATGTGTTAATTTGAGTAAACTGACCATACATTTTAGGATGATAATCCACTGATCAATAATCAAAGCCCTGCCCACTGTTAATAACATAGTCTATAATTAATAGAAAGCATGGTTAATATATCACCGCACAGTAGGTAGTGTGTGTTTACAGACTCCAACACACTCCTGGGGTGCTCTTTGCTAGACCAGTTTATCACCTCGCATTTCTTCGTCTTTCTCTAGCGAGATTAAAAGTGCTCGTGAGTGGGCGAGAGGCAGAGATGCGCAGCGAGAGAGACACGGCGAGCGAGTGAAGCAGAGAGCGAGAGTTCAAGGAGGCTGACCTCACTCGATACGCTATTGATTTGCTCGTTTGGGTTCACAGCAAGAGTCTGACATTGGAACTTAACAGCTGAAGGCTCCATCTTGAGGAGCAGATGTGAATGAGATCACCTCCAATCACCTTATTTTCTCTGTCATGTCCCACGAAACGAGAAAAAGCAAGAAAGAAAAAAAGAAAACAGGGCCCCTCCTATGTTGTGGAGCTGTTAGCATGTAGGAGAGTCACACGTCACTGCCATCCTTTGATCTGATTGTCTGTTGATACTGTACATAATTTATGTTTGCTGTGAATTTGTTCTATCTCGGGATGTGGATGCCTGCAGTGCATTTGAGCGTGAACTGTGCTTTTATTTATATTTGTCTCAAATCCATCTCCCTTGGCGTACACCCTGTTTCACCCCACTGACATTTTATTGTAAGCGACGGGCTGCTCAGCCACTTTTCTTTGTAATCTCTCTCCATCTCTCTCTCTCTCTCTCCCTCTCTCCGTTTCTCCTCCTCTCTTATTTTCCACCGTTTCTGAATGTCATTTCTTGTGTGCAAACTGCATATTCAACATTTATGGTTTACAGAAGCTGTCATGTATAATTCAGGCTTGATAACTTCTCTGATGAATTGACCTTGAGGCAGACCGAGGCTTTTGATTACACTTCAGTAGCCTGATGCTACAGCTGCTTGAAGGTATAGTGTGGGCTATTTAGGAGCGCTTGGTCTCTCTTTCTGCTGATGTGCACTAACCACTTGCTATTGAAGATGTGCCTTTGTGCATGTCTTCACTTGCTGCTACAACAGTCATTTGCTAAATGTGTGTGCCTGCACATCCATGTTCTGCATGCAGCTGGATTATAAACAGCTTATTCTAACCCAGGAGACATCAGAGCTAAAGCACAAAAAGCTAATTTAGTTTGAGAGGGAACACTGGAAGATAATTTAAGTAGAGGAACTGTCGGTGGGGACAACTCTTTTTGACAGAGCTGTGTTCCCCATTGTTTTTCAGCCCCACTTTGAAGACAGATTACTGTGGATTTATGCAGTCGGAGGACGCAGAGTCTACCACCATTCCCTTTAAACGGGACAAAATGCAGTTGAGGTGGATACGTCAATACCGACGATGTCACTATTTAAATGATGACATCTGAAATAAATAAATATCAGAAATGTTCAGACTTTTAGAAAATCAATGTGGATATGGTCAAGCTATCAATGATATAAATGGTTTGATGAAGTAACTTTGTTATTGTAGAGGCTATGTGAAATTATGACTCATATCAAATAGTAAATAAGATCATTTAAATAACATAGACATGTACTGTATGTGCGTATATATACAGTCTGTATGAGGACACAATACATTTTAAGTAAACAATAGTATTCTAAAGGCAAAAATATTTAAAAATTAAAAGGAGAAATGATGTCCTCCAACCAGGGGCGGGGCCAGGGGGGCACTTGCCTAGCTGAAATGTAATTGGCCCCTGTTGAGCCCCTGTCCTCTTAGTACTTTAGTTTAGTTTTTAAATAAACTAGTCACTTACTAACAGTACTAACAATAAATATGTCAACTTTTTTTTATCTAAGCTTTTTTGAAGAACATTTAAAATATATTCAATTATGTGTGGCTTTGCTTAAAGCTGTAGAGCTAACAGTAAACAAGGAATGACCTCAATGGGCACCTTACTGAATCAGGAATTCTGTATGGATGTTGGGCAATTGTGGCCCTTAAATGGCCCCTGATTTAGAAAAATCCTAGATACACCAATTCCCGAACATTTTGAATTTCAACTTTCATAGATGTTCTGCCTTTCAGCTACATTTTGTTGTCTTCGTAGATGGTGATGATGATATAAATGTATTGGCAGCTTTATTTTTGGATGAATGTGTCAATAGGTAAAAAAATCTCATGGCAGTTTGCTGCATTTTGGTTACCCACAGAGATTTACTTGTCAGACTTAGAGTGATGGTTTCCATTTACTGGGGGGGATTTCTGACTTAGCATTCAGCTGTCGCTCAGTCTGTTGGTCTTCTGAATTAATTTATTCCAATTTCGCACACCACTGTGAGCCACATGTTGCGGAGCCCGGGAGCGCCCATTATAGACACGTAAAGTGGCTCCTCCAGTTCTGCCCAGTAGTGTGGATTTATGTAGATAACACAAGATAGCACAGCCAACCATGGCATTCCTCTGGCAGCAGAGATAAGTTGTGACAAGAAATATCTCAAAAAATAAGAAAAGTTGACTATTTTGAGAGATGACGGTGATGTGACGACTTTTTTTTTATATAACTTGAAGACAAAAAGGCTCATTTGTCCCACGGAATGGTTGCAATGAAGGGAATCACTGGATAGATGTGGTGTTGCAATCCCAATTTGAAATCATGAAGCTTTGACATGTATTTTCTGATCTTAAAATATATCCACTGGAGCTGTAATCATGTTAATGAGAGAGGCATGACTCAGAGGAGTGTGTGTAATATTTATGTAAAACATTTGCGGTATTTTGTCCCCTCGCCCTCACCCTCACCCTACGTTGCAAGATTTGACTGGCAGCTGTTCCCGACCGTGTTCTAAATGTTCTGAACTCTCTGCTGCTGCTTCTCCTCTACATGGAAATACTGTATTTTTGTCAGCAGACTTTCACATAGATAATACACATAGGCATCATCCTTTACAGTATGTGCTCTGGCTTTGATTGCCATGTGATCAGTCCTTACGGCTGTTATAGTACAGAGCAGATTTAGAAAGGAGGCTTTAACAGCACATCAAGTGCTGCGTGGTAGTTTGTTACGCCTGCTGCACATGTGCAAACATCTGCATATCATCGCCGTAGCACCATTTATCCTCGCAACATTAAATCCATTTACCTCTCGCATGCCACGAGTCTAAATCTGGGGCCGAGTAATTAAATGCCATTCTCTTCCTCCATTAGAGAGATAATTAAGTAGGAAACCGGCGCTCGTCTCATTGCTCCCTTACACAGAAGTGAATGGGGGCTGGGCTGTTGGGTAAAATAGATGCTACCTTGACTGGAAATCTCCTGATTAGTGGAGGCATCTGTGATTTCTTCACTTCGATCCTTCAGGTTGTGCTGCTTTTGTCCATTTCCCTCTAGTTTTCTCTGTAATCATCATCTCTGTTTCCGTCTCTTTGCTTTTGAGCCACTGAGATCAACAGATAAGAATAAAATACCTGACTCTAGCTACACTTGTTAAGAGTTCCAGGTGTTATGCACGTTTGTCTCGAATGGAAGAAAGTCAAAATTCACAGTTGGTCACACATCAGTGACGTTTTTGCAGTTGTTTGTCAGGGAGTTTGGAATCAGTGGGGGGTAAAATGCAAATAATACAGAGGAAACACAATTTGTGTGAAATCCAAATAAACCCTCTTATTTTGGTACGAGGCTGCTATTCCATCAGGGATTATTGGAGATTAGGAAGATAGTGAATGTAGCGTCTGAACATCCAGTAGAATCCAGTTAGCGATCTAAAGGAGCATGAAGGTAGTGTGAGATGAGATGAGATCAAGTGATACCAGTTTCCAAGATAAACATTCTGTGAACGTTCATGCACACAAACCCCGAACACTTTTCATCTTTTTACGCAGCCAAATTTAGAATTTAGGTTAATGAAAGGACTTCATGGTGTGAGACTGCTTTGCATGCGGGACATCTTTTAATGTGTTCTTTCATTGACTTAGTTTCATTATAAATAATTCATGTCGTTTTGTCTTCGACTAACTAGATCTTTTTGTTACGTTTCAGTAAACGCTCAGCCTCCTGATAAGTACAAGCTGTGCTAATTTGCTTTAGTTAGTCGTCACAATTTAGACACGTTACTGAAAATAAAAGGAAGGAAAAGTCTCCATTTGAAAGAAACCTTTTGAACTTTTCAGTTCTCGGATACAGCAGAGAGGCTTTGCTTGTTCCTCTCGCAGGTTTTCCCCCCCCAAAATGTATCTGCGCTGACATAAAGGCAGGCAGGCGGCTGTTTCTTTTTTTTCTCCTCTGAAAGGCAAGAGAGAACAGCAGGCCGCGGCACAAACTAGGCGTGAGACACAGTAACATGCAAGTATATGGAAGGCGGTGTTTTTTTTAAAAGCCTAAAGCTGTCGTCAGCATGCACAATGTTCAGAGACATTCAGGCAGATGTTCCTGCTCAGGCTTGATTGCCTTCGCCGAGGCCCATCAGGGATTGCACTTAGCCTAGCCCGAGCTGGCAAAAAAAGACACAGAGGCCCGAGTTATTTTAGCTATGCTCAGTTCTTCCATTAGGTGCAGCTGAAATATTGACGCTGCGTGCTCTTTTCACTGCTTTCCTCCATGTATCTTGCATAGCTAGGGTCATGAGTCAGTTGGACTAGATTTCTACGTTAGTAAAGAGCTTTTTTCTTTCTTCTTAGCTGCTCTCAGTCACACATCTAGCATTGCCTGATTCTTGTTTGAGCAAACACGTTCTGCTGCTCGGCTCCACTCCCAAAATATATTTATGTTCATTTCTTTGGTTGTCGTCTTTAACTTTAAAGTGTAACTTCTTACATTTTAAAGTTTGGCTCATCCATTATATTCTATCAGTGGTGGGATGTAACAAAGTACATTAACTTAGAGTAAAACTCACTTACAGCAGCAGCACTGTTGGATTCAGAAGAGGCCACAGCCGAGACTCCGCCATTAGATCTACACCATGCATGGCCATATTAAAAATATATATATTACAGAGTCTGTAGTTAACTGTTGCTTTAGGGTAAAGACTATAATCATCAAGTAATATTACTTTTAATAATCTAAGTATATGTAACAACATGCGTTTTTTTTTTTTTACTTTTACATTCACTTGAGTACATTTTATTTTTATTTAAAGTAAAATGTTTGAATACTTCGTCCACCACTGTGTTGTATCAGAAGAAGTTTTAAAGCCGAAGAACTGTTCAGTGAAGATATTTAAAATGTACAACGTGATGTACATTCATGCATTTGAAATTTCACTTATAAATATATGTGAGGTATAAAGCTCCAGTATAACACAACACACAGAATGGCTGTGTGATGTGAACTGTGGATATTTATGGAGAATGTTGGGAAGATTCAACTTGAAGCGGTTTTACCTATTTTGCATGTGTGTATTGAGATTTGGATCTATAGGATTAAAACAAACACCATCATCAAACCTGCTTCTTATGGGGTGTTCCATAATCCTTTGTACTTCTTGTTTTTCTTTGACTAGGTGTTTGAACAAACTTGACAAATCATCATGTAGAATCTGCATTTATAAAGGATTACGAGCTCTCTGATGAGGATAAAAATCAACAGAAAACATATGTCTTATGAATAACAACATATGGGAAGGCGCTACCTTGATAATTAGAGCCTCTTTATCATGTGATCTTGGTGCAAAACTTAACTCCTGTGAGGGACAAACAAGTGGCTTGAACTTCATTAGAACTGTTTAACTATCGCAGATGATTCTGCCTGAGGTGTGTGTGTGTGTGTGTTTGTGTGTGTGTGTGTGTGTGTGTGTGTGTGTGTGTGTGTGTGTGTGTGTGTGTGTACAGCTCATATTGTGTTTAAATGGCTTTCAACAAAGGCGAGTTAACACGTCTTTTTATCTGCTCGTATCGCATGCCTAGCCACTTGCCTTCTGGCAGGCTAACTTGCCTTAAAGGTTAAAGGTTAAGATAACAATGGCCTTATTTTGATATTTCAAATGTAACACTTAATGATACATTTCAACATTTAACAGCACTTGATAGTATTACACTATGAATGAAATGTTGTTTTATTGTATTGAATTTATAATCTTTTGGGATGAGGGATTTTTTTTGTTCCTGGCAATATGGGACTGGAAGTGGTGGAAATCCAGCATAGACATAGACGATAATGCTTATTTTCCGTGTTGCATTGTACATTTGGCTGATTGTTCATCCATTATTAACTGGCAAGCCATTATAAGACACTCCCAGTGCCCCTGCTGCCTGGCGTCATTTCATTCACCTCTCCTCAAAGTGACCTAAAATCTGTGCATCCACACGTGGGGAAAGGAGAGACTGCTTTACAGCCATAATTACTGTGCTCCATATTCATGAGAGAGCACCCAGTGTGAAATGTCAGTGTTTCCCACCATGCTTTGTGCTGTCTTTAGCCAATACTAATTGGACAAGCACAGGTAGCCTAAGCGAAGGAGAAGATAGAAGCCAGCTTGGATTGTGGTCAAAGGGGCCGGTGGTTGAATTTTATCACCCCACCGCAGTATCAGCACAGAGTCTCAGCAGGGCAGGATGGCCAATATTCAGCTACCCTGGGGTAATTAAAAATGTCTTCCGTTTAATTTACACCCGGCTGGCGAAGCATGATATCATTATTGGAATCCATTATAATTCAAGGTTATTATGGGTCTGCTGTGTTTTAGAGCAGGCAATCGTCAGACGGTCGAAACCTGTGACAGTGCTATGATACCAAACACCGGTTTATTCCAGCCACAGAAAGAGGCGCAGTGTACTCCTCTGTGCATTATGCCATCCTGTTCGCCGCCCCTGGGATGTGACCCAAAACATCTCCCCACCTCATGAGTTGACAATTTTTGCAGTGACAGCAGTGTTGTGCAGGCACACCTGGCGGAGAGCTTTGCATACCTGCTGTACACTAGCATCTGTTATACAGGCCCGATTAAGTGTGTTTTGATGCAAAAGCGCCTATGCCATTACGTGCATCTATACACTAACAGAACGCGGCGACGCCACGGCAGCTGAGCGTCGACGTCCCTGTGAAGTGAAGTGAGGCAGGGAGGCGCTGAAAGAGAGAGGGGGCAGGGCTGAGGTACGCGAGCACCTAGGTGCACGCACGTGTGTTTGTGTGTTTATGTAGGGTATACAGTATGTAGGAGTGGAGGGTAGCAGGTGATTGTCTATTGTTCTACAAATTAGCTGCCAGTCAACCTCCAGCTGGCCTGTGGGTGACACACGTGGGCTGAGTGGCAGGTGCGAGCGATTCAAGAGCTCTGAAGCTCCTCCATGTTGCTTTTGTCAAAACAAGCAAAATTGAGGTTTTGAACGATAGCGGAGGCGTGGGGGTTGCTTTTGAATAGTCACTCTGCAACACACTTGAACGCACAATGATGCCGTTTTCCAACTAGACTCGTCTCTATTGTTGTTCGCTCACAAGTGGAGTTAAGTGCGCGGAATCTTGGACAACATCTCGGTGGCTTTTAGAGGAGGCGTTGAATTGAATCTCTGACTCTTCCTTGTCGAGTGTTCTGTTGCCATTAGTGTTTCTTTGTTCTCACTCCCTCTTAACGACATTTCTGTCACAAAATCAACTATTACGCTGCGTTTCATCCAATAACAGTTGTGTGTCAAAAAAGTAAGACCACTGCGGAAGGTTCAGTGAGAGGCCTCCAACACAAAAAAGTTGTCATCCCACAAAAAAGTTGATCAATATTTGCTGTAGTACAGTTTCAGTAGTAGTAGTAATGCAGCAATATCCTTCACCTGCCAGTCATATACTGTACTGGGTATAATACCTTTTAAAATGTACAATAGACTAGATGGACTTAGACATTTTATCGAGAGGCCATTTAGCTTATCTCAGTATATAGACCGTATAAAAGAATGGATGACATGTCTGCTCTACAAAAGTGAAGCAAAATCCTCTGCCCCCCTTCACCCTGCCTCTTCCACATTAGTGGATTTAGACATGGACCGACCTAAAAAGCCTGTATATTCCAGTATATTTGCTTTTGGTTTATTAATAATTTCGTATTTTGTTATTGCTGCTCTGAGCCTCACAGAGTTTTCAACTCCTGCTACGGGGAAGATTAACTGCTGCGCAGCATCTGGAAAGGGATAAGTCTATTTAGTAGACTTTGTTATTGGTGTTTCTTCCTCTCGCGAATGCAAGTTAATACAATTTATCTTGACGCCCTCCGGACAATCAACCTCTTGTGGTTGGTCTATGGATCTGAATTTTTGTCTCTAGTCTCATAGTCATGCGCTTTGTAATGTCGCCAAAAAACCTACTGGTGGCTTTGCTGTTATAAATAACTGGAGCGCTTAACTTATTTTTGAAAATTGCATCTGAACATAATTACAAACATGATTACAATGCCACCACAACATAATTGGGAAAGCAGTTTACTAATGTAATTTATAGGAGACAGGGTTGCCTTGTTAGAACACTGAGATGAAAAGCGGAGTCAACAAGTTTTCACCTGAACCATCCCCAAGTAGTTTAAGTTGACACAACTTCAGATTTCAGACCGGAATTTTTTGCAGTTGAACTGGTCGTTCTTTGAAGACACTGACAACCAACCTACTTTGGTTTTGGCTATGAGGAGTTTTTCGTTCTTTGGATGCAGTGCTTTTGTCGACCGGTGCAAAATATCAAAGCTATGTACTCGTTCGTGCACGTGGAAGAGAACACGTGCCTGCGTTTGCATCAGTATGTGCGCAGCCATACCCAAGCATGTAAGTGTGCATATAAGCACAAGCAACATGGACGTATTACGGTTGTGATGGTTTCTCATTCCTACACCATCCCATAAGCAATCATCTCCATCTCTCACCCACTCAGCCGTCACATGTATCACACACACAGCAAAAATCCCCGGGCACTTTCTCCCTCAACGAGGTATGATCCATATTTCATATATTGCCTGTAAATCGCTTGGCCAGAACTGTTTTGACGAAGCCGTGGAAGTGGCAGGGGGCAGATTGGCTCTGTGCCTGACTCTTACTGTACCCAGAATACAAACAAGCCTTTCACAGAAACTGTAAAATGCTGTATATGGGTATTTTTAGTGTCGGTTTTCAAGGTTGAAATGCGTTCTATCACCGTTTCTTAGCAATCTAGGGTGTTGCACCAGTTTGTCATCATACTGGCAAACCAGTGTGAGTATTCATTGGAACCACTTTGGTAGAGTGCATTAAGACAGGGATTAAATGTTGAGAAATGGGAAAAGGCATCATCGGGCTTCGTGAAATAGAGCAATCAAACGCCCGTTCTGCTGTAAAGTAATGCCAATTCCACAAGCCAAGCTCCTCCGTCTGTATTTCATCAGCTAACACATCCTCTGTACAGTAAGCATTTATAACGAGAGCCTGACAGTGTTTGTGCACTCTACTGGATTTTTTGAAAATGCAGAACTATTAGGGTAAAGTTGTCTGAACTTTCTGAATGTTCTTGACCCGTTGGTGTCAGAGTGTATCGCTCCTTCTCCTTACACGGAGGCACTCAGCGGTTGTGTGAGCGTGTACATGGGCCTGTGTGTTTCTACCTGCTGATCCTTTGATCCTGGATCACCTTGAGGACAGTCGCCCATGCGGGAGACAAAATGGATGTGTGTACCCATCCCTGCAATGTCTGCAGAAGGTTAATGTCGAGGGAGGAGGAGACAGACGAGAACATGAGGGCGAGGGGTTTTGTTGTGTGTCCCTGTTTGTATTTGTGTGTACCTTTGCATGTGGGATTTTTGCAAAGACCGAAGCAATTTTTTCCCCTGTGAAGGTCAAATCTTTTTTTATTTAAATTCAATAGATGGACAAAGTCAATTGAATATTTTGAAATTATCGGACAAAACCCATTTCCTGGAGGCAGTATGTACCAGTGTAAAGTCGACAATTAAACTTGTATTCAGTCATTTGGGCCAGCACTGCACATGAGAGTGGTATCCATTTTCCCATAGTCCTCTTGCAAAGAAAGTGAAAAAGTGTATTCTCAAAATGTCTAAATAAGATGAGACTTTAGTGATTCTGAAGAATAACGAGCTTTTAAAACAATGTAAGTAAATGATATTTAAAGTGGATGTACGGTGCATGCAGAAAGTATTCCGATCCTTCTCCTTGAGGATGTTTCTAATGCAAATGTATGAGAAAAATGAAAACACCATCTTGACAGGAGAATGGAGATTTTCATCTGTTCGTCTCTGCAGATCCTGTTGAGTTCTGTCAGGTTGTGTGGGGACTGTTGGTGGTCAACACATTTCAATCTAAGATCTCTGTTTGCCAGTAAAATAGATACAGAGCCAGCAGTGGGATTTTACTCTAAGAATACTCTTTTTGTCGAGAAGAGAAACCCAGTACATGATAAAAACTGTAATATACTGTTTCATTAAATATTACAGTACAAGACGAGAGAAAGGAATTTACAGTGGAATCCTGGGTGAGAGATTGTGTTGTAGCAGTGGCTCTAAAGTAAAATCTTTGGAGGTGCACTTATCTTTGGGGGCCTTTATTTTAACAAGGGTACCTCTGTTCAATAGCTTTGATGCATACAAATGGAGATGGCTTCACTCTGAGGGTATTTTATAGCTTTTTTCTGCCAGGGCAGTTTTACATATAATATCTATAAGCAAGTCCCCTAGCTGAACTTATGTATCCAATGCGGTTCCTCCGTTCTAGTGCAAGTTGACTGTGTGGAAACTTGGGCCCAAAAAAGCAGCCATTAGGAAAGCTAATGTCAAAGGAAGGATTATTTGTGTGTGCGGTAACTTCATTGGTCCCCGTGGAGAAATTTACTTTTCACTTTCTCCCATCCAGTGAGGAGAGCTCTCCCAAAGCTGGTATATATTCACAGTCTTAATTACTCAGGGACACTTAAGCGGTGATAGCGCGTGCCAACACGAGTTGAATCCAGGTTATCCAGTTGAATGATTGCTTCGACTACAAGGCGGACATATTTTCTTAATAACTCTGTTTTTGGCTCGTGTTCTGGTTCTTTTAAACACCAGGTTGCTCTATTTTAGTCATACTTAAACATTCAATGGATTTACACAGACCTCTGTTAAGGCCGGAATCATAGCTCTGTTCACATTACTGCTTTGTGTCTGCGGTTTGAAAAGACACATACTTCACGCACCATTTATTTCAGTGAGTATTTTATCATTGCTCTCGTTCCTGTTTCAAGACTACAGGTGGCATAGTAAACTGAATGTGAATCGCCGCTCCAATGCTGTGACTTCAGTATCTAATGAATGTTCCCGCATTGAGCTCATTTGCAATAAAAGCCTAATCCCTTACACAGATCTTTATTTGTGACAAATAAAAGGTGAGGCAGAAATCACAATGTGCTGAATAATTGTCTGTTCTCTAGAAACGAGGTCTTCGGGGAATGTATTGTTCCCAGTGCCGAACCCAAGGGAACATGCCGTGATGCGGGTCTTATCTTGATTCACATTTCATATGAAAACAAAAATAAATGTCTGCAGTAGTCATTCATTTTTAATACATCCAACCAGCATTTGGGACATATCTTCATTTCCTTTTTCATTGTGTTTAAAAACCTGCACAGTTGGATGTTGGTATAGTTGCCAACTGGATATGCAAATCTCTAGCATAAATGTTTCAGTCCTCAATGTGTGTGTATTCTTTTGCACATTTGTTTTCGTTGGCATGGTTTCGCTCACTTTAGCTGAGCTAGACCTGAGCTGTTGTCGTCCAATTGAGGTTTCAGGCTTCATTCATAAATGATATGGGTGTTACTGCATTTTTAATCTTTCAAACAAATGGCCACGTTTCAATTGCTACTTGTCAGTTTTGATTTTATGATTCATTCATTATTAAGTGTGTTAGCCTACAGTGCAGTGCAACGGACGGATTACTGGACTTTAGCCATAGGCGGGGTATGAGTCTACTGTGTGTGTGTGTGTGTGTGTGTGTGTGTGTGTGTGTGTGTGTGTGTGTGTGTGTGTGTGTGTGTGTGTGTGTGTGTGTGTGTGTGGGAGGACAGGAAGAACCAGTGCTTGCACGTGTGTGCAAGTTTGCATCGCATCACTGATCGCTTTCAAGTTTGTCTTAGTCATGTCAGAGCACAGGAGTTGAACAAAAACATATATTTTGACTATTTGGTTTTTAAGTCAGAATACATAAAAAACGTGATGTATTATTTTAATTGGTATTTAACAGGTAACAAGTACAGAACACAACAAATCCCCACCCAACCCACAAAGAACCCTCTCCGACATCCTCTCATGGTTACAAACAAATGAAAGAAAGAAAATAGATAAATCAATAATTACAAAATGTACGAAAATAAAACAAATAATAAGTCATATGGTACATGTTATGCCACAAAATGCATTTTTTTTATTTGTCTGCTTAATGTTTCCGTATCTGGACACCTCTCTTTTGGAGACTAAAGTGTCCCAGCTATAAAGGGGGAAACGTGATCATATGTCCTTGATGTACTTGACTGGTTGGCAGTTACATACAACAACAATGCTGTTAATCTAGTTTGGATGAAAACAGCTCTGTGCCACGGCTAACAACCTTTCACATCGTCAAATCTGTTTCTGTTGTCACACGATGGATTGCTAATACAGAAATATTGTTTATAGCTTATTTAAATTTGGTTCCAGGCATCACATCAGATAACTAGCATGTGGCAATCCAAACTATATTCCCAAGGAGCTGCTAATTGTCTTTCTCCTTGTCCCATCTTTTTCTCACTACTAAATAGGAAGGTTTCAACAGATGTGTGTTACCTTCAATGCTCGTGTTGTGGTTTGTGATGCACATGTTAGCCTCTAGGGGCCGAGAGTGGGGCTTTAGATGTTTAATGTTTTTTTACTTATGGTCAGTTCCAAAATTGTTTGGCATATTCTGCAAAAAACAGATTTTGTGCCTGTGTTAGAAATGAAGCAGCTCATTATCTCTGACTTAAAGTACAAAGGATTAACAGCAGCGGCACATATGAACTGCTGAGTAGCAGATAAAACAACAGCTCTCCAAATGCACCCACCAAAACACTCACACACACACACACACAAATGCATGCATGCACTGTTTGGTGAGGAAAAGTGAAGTTGACTTGAAAGAAGGCTTCAAACGCTGTTTACTGTATTGCTGTCTATAATGTTGCCGGCAGTCACATGGGAATGCGTCATGTGTCTCCTGTGCTGGGCGGGGATGCTCCGAATACCCAGCAACGCTCTTTGTCCTCTGCCAGTCCTCCTTTAAAGCCACTCACTTCAAACAGGCAGAAGTTTGGGGCTTCCATGCGTGTTCTTGAATGTTGAAGCATCACAATCTAAAATGAATAGAGGAAACTAGAAGAACAAACCTAGAGAACATTGAATTCATCTTGCCTTCGTCTTAATAATTATTCAGGTAGCACAACAACAACAAAAAAAAAGCTTTTGAGTTAAGCTATGGAGTGTAATTTGAAAATGATGTTTCCGTCTGAATAATACAGATATTAATATTTCCCAGCTAGTTAATCATATTGTCAGTAAACATAAATTGAAATCTCTCCAGCCATTAAAATATGAGGATTTACTCTCTATTTCATTATTGTGGATTTGATATCATTGGATTTTAGACTGTTGGGCTGACAGGCCGAACATGCTATTTGAGCATGACACCACGGGCCCTCTAATCTGTTTTCTATAATTTAACTAAAAACAGATTAATGGTTTAATTAAAAGTCAACTTGTTCATTCATCATGAAAACCAGAAGGGCGATTGGCGAGCATATCCATCTGCCAAGGCTAACACCCTTTCTCATACTGTTAAAGAAAGTGAAAGAAGATCCCAGGATCCACAGATTAATCCGGATCCACTCAGAAATTGAATGGGTTCTTTCTTGGGTCATGCCCCACCCCTCCACAAACTTTCATGGAAACCGGCTCTGTAGTTTTTGCGCCAAAAAAGGGTCATTTATGCTCAAGGTTAGAGCCCTCTAACCATACTCTTAATTGAATTTGTGCATATTTGTGTCATCTTATGAAAGCTTACAGAACAAGATAGATAAAGTCGTACAACCAGAAATCGTGGGGGGTCTGTACAGCTAATAATTCAAGTGAGACGTTCATTGGACACGACGAAGAAATTTCAACAATGGCGGAGCTTTTAGAGGAGAGGAACGACTGTTTTTGCCTTTTTGCCTTTTTCTTAAGAGTTACATTATCACAACGTCATCATCATGTTTATTGTTGTCAGAAACACTTGACCCTCTGCTGCCCTCTTGTGGACGTATTGCTTAGCAATCATTCCAACGTAAAGGATGCACCGAAGAATCTGTGCAGTGACAGTTACATCATTTGAAACGGACGTATATCTTTTTGTAGTAATGGCAACGTAATGAGCCTTTACAAACATGACCTCCCTGGGAATGGTAACGATTTTTAGTTGCCCTACCAACAGCTAATGACTAAGTTTCAACATTCAGCGATTGCACAGTTATGTCTGGGTCGGTTAAGGTCTCCAGTCCGACGTCCTGTTTTGAACCGACACCTTTCAGTTGTGAATAAGTGGTTGAGGTCAATAGAGTTAAGAGATTTCCATCCTCCTCTCCTCCGTTTCCCCCCCGCTCTCCTGTGACATTAAGATGTTTTGCGCTCCATTTGCCTGTGTGCAGGGCAGGCAGAGCAGACTTCATCTGTCACAGAGAGACACCACAGAGAAATCAGAATGTAAAACACTAATTAGCGCTGATCCTGACGAGGGTTCATTACTGAGCCAGCGTGAGACTCCGCGCTCCCATGGTTCTTATTGGTTGACTAGTTTGGAGTAGAAGACGCAGCCTTTTACACTCCAGCGTCGGGTGTGGCTCGGCAGTTGAGATGTCAGCTTGTGCAGTTGCTTCTGATTGCATGCGCTTACAGGTGGCTTGTTTGCCTATGCACGGGAGTAGGCATGCAAATGTGGGAGCCCAGTTGCCGAGGGGGCGGTTGTTGGCTGGCACACAGAAGAAGTGAGAGGCTCCGTTTGTAGCGTTGAATGTCCATGAATTCCCCGCTGAAAGGTCCGGGCACCCTGATGGGTCGTTTGAACGAGATTGCGGATCAACTGCTCCCTCTCTTGTACTGTGCTATAAAGACAATGTTTCTCTGGATGGTCCACTTTAGCTGCAGGGCAGGGAGGGTAATGATCAAGGTGACATATTGCTTTTCTTCTCTTCTACACTCCAACACAACACATGTGTCTCTAAAGTGTAGAAAGAAAATGTATATTTGAATAAGTCTTTAAGTTATCCTCAGCCTGTTGTATTTTATTCACAAACCTGCCGTGCAAATGTGATGATTGAGTGTTATTTGAGCTTATTTACTGTGGCACATCTGGTCATTTTCTATTTTGGAATGCTCTCTAAGCCAAGTGAGAAATCAAAATTCTGTTTTGAACATAAGTAGTGCAACTTATTACCCAGCATGAAGCCTTGAGGGGGGGTCTGAGTCTTCCGAATGTACCACGCAAAGACAAAAGGCATTAATATAACTCACGCAATGGTATTATTTGAGATGGACTGCATTAGATCAAGTTGCAGTCAAACTTGTCGCAATTGTATTGGTATCTTGATATTAGCAGTTTATTTTCATTCTGAATCTCTTCATTAGAGAAGCAAGTCAGTTTTAGATATTAATTGGAGCTGGGACAGGATGCATGAACTATGATCTTAAAATTATCTTGGACCCATTTTTTTCATTAA
Source organism: Hippoglossus hippoglossus (assembly GCF_009819705.1). NCBI lineage: Eukaryota > Metazoa > Chordata > Actinopteri > Pleuronectiformes > Pleuronectidae > Hippoglossus > Hippoglossus hippoglossus. Next base: position 15,328,054 of record NC_047174.1, read on the forward strand.
CATTTAAGAAACTATTTGAAATGTTAAAGCACTTGTCCGTGACGTGCAAGATGCAAAAAAATAAAATCATTTCAACATTAAAAGATGGTGGAACTTTCACATCTTCACTCACACGTCTAAAAAAAGATTGACATGAACGGATGATTTGGATGGGATTTTCAGAGATGACGTGTTTCTTTGTTGGCTTGTCAGCTTCTGTTATGCTTTCTTCATGGAAGATCTGACTCTCAGCATGAGAGGGACAGTCAGCTACCCTGAGAGCAGACATGCAAACTGAGCTACAGCAGCCTGCTAACTTAGAGCAGCATTTTTTCAGAGTCGGGAAAAATCCTGCTCGCCAGAAAGTTGCATGATGACGAATCTCAGTAAAAATCACATGCAAATTGAATTTTCATTGTGGTGATATATTTAGCCCAGGCGGTGCTCTCCTGGTGTTATGCAGTATTAAACAAAGACCGTGGCTTCGTTGAATCCCAATCCGCTGTCTAGCATTCTTGTTAGACAGGTTTTACCAAGTCACCAATTATTTAAAAATGGAAGAAAAAAAATGCCATGCTCAGGAAAAATGAAGCTGTGAAAAGTAAAGATAGGAACAGAAAGAAAAAAGAATATCTTGAAGTCTTTTATAAAAGACACTCATATATGCTGTTCATCTGCCATGTCAAATGTCAACTGTGATGTTACAGAACCTTAGTAAGCTTCTTACTCTGAGTGATAATGTGCTACAGTACATGAAAGCTACATTTTCTGCCAAAGGAAGAACAGGTTTTGTTTTAAGATCTTTTTTTCCTAAGCTTCCTTATAGGCAAATATCATCTTGGCAACACCCCCAGGCTCATAAGACCAGGCTCCCATTTCTAAATGACAGACAGTTTAGCTGAGCTTTAGCATGTTAAACTCTCAATTCATAATAACTAAGGAGGTTTTGTCACAGTTTTATTGTCGCTCAAAGCCATAATTATATGTTATAGATAAATACTTTTTTCAAGGGCATAGATATAAACTTGAATATTTTAATATTGAATAATTCAGACATTAGTATGTTCACAAAAACATTTTTCTTTGGAAATATTTTCAAATGAAAAAATAAAAGATAGAAATTAAATTACAGAGGATTTAGAAAACGCATTCTCTCCAAATAAAAGGGCCTGCTACTAAAACTACTCTCCGAATTCAAAGCATCATCCAAATTAAAAGAAAGAAAATAATTCTCACTTCATTTGCCTGTGGCTTGCAGCTACTGGAACTACTCGAATCAAACGCTACTTGTACTCACACAAACATTAATGCAAAAATATAAGCTCTGACATATTTTTGCCTCTCATTCTTTCACATAGAAATTAGCTCTGTAGAAATCCTCTGATCCCAGCTGCCCCCTCCCTTTTACACGATCAATGGATGTCAGACTGTCCCCTCTCCTCTGTCGTTCATTTGCCCATGAAACATTATCTCTGTGTTCTGTGCTCACAACAAGCGGAGCAATAATTGTGCCCCCGGGTGTCTCAGATAAGGACTCCTTTTAAATGAAAAAAGGGAAAGAAAATATGAAGGGACATCTCGACGAATGCAACGAGTGAAGCTGAGGCTGTGAAGGAGCCGTGCACAGTGCCTCCTCAAAGCTAATAATCAGTTCGGCATTTGGAAAGTTTGCAGCACAGTCAGTGTCATGGCTACCACTCCATGCACATGCTTTCCCTTTTGTGTTTTTTTTCTTTTTTGAATATGTCTGTGTAATTCAGAAGGTCAAGAGCAAAACACTGAGCCCTCGTGTCAAAACAAATTACGCTTTGAAATCCAGCGTGATGCAACTGCGATTGGACCTTTGAGTTTGTGTATCTCTCCCCGATGCCTGGAGACAGTTCCACGCGACAGGAAACTGAAGATTGACAGAACAGGGACTTTCTTTCTGTCATTTTTGTTTGAGCGTAGAGAGATTCCACTCTTTGAAATTCACTAAATCTGTTGCAGTGTGCATAATGCATGGACCTATTTCTATTTTTTTTTTTTTTTTACTTCAGTGGCTTGGCTCCAATAGGCTTTCAGAAATCATCAAAACACAGGGAGAGCAGGTCACATGCTGTTGCAGGGAAAGTGACACCACGCTACTGTGGAGCCGGGTTCCAAAAACTGCGATGCCAGAAATACCAGGTTGCAAATACTATTATACATCCATTTCAGTTTCTCTCCCCCCCCCCCCCCCCACACTCTCTAATTTCTCTCGTCCGCTGCTCGTTCCCTAACTCTCTCCTCTCTTCCCTCCCTCACATCCCTTATTCTCTCTGTGACTAAAAGGCAGCCCACTCCTCTGCAGTGGCTGCCTGCCTCCCTGATTTGCTCGCTGCTCAGGGAGGATTTGCATAGGCTGGCCCACTTGCTGCTCCCTCCCCTCCCCCCCGTCCGCTCCTCTCCTCTCCCTGCCTCTGCCCCATCATCTTCACTTAGTTTCACCTGAGCCCTCATCCTCTCTTTTCTCTCTCTCTCTCCTCCATCCTCTCTTTCTTCCACCCTCCCCTCCTGGCTTGCTCGCTCGCTCACACCCCCCCACCACCACCACCACCACCTCTCCATCTCACTCGCTCCCAGCAGTTTCTCATTTTCTCGTCCGATTCTTTCTCCCTGGCTTTTCTCTTTCTTTATCTGTCTGCGAATCTGTCTCTCTCCACCGTGGAGTAATACAAAGAGCTATCAGTCTGGGTCTCCCTGGGTTAACAAGCCAGACCACTTCTCTTCTCAAGGGAAACTAAAAGAAAGGAAAGAAGAAAGAGCTGGCGAAAGAAGTGGGGGAGAAAAGAAAAGTCGGACAAATATTGGATCCAAACTTAAGGACGGAGATAAAGCACAAGCTGGGATCTTCACCTGGCGCTGATATTCTGTAGCCGAACTGTGAGGGAGCGGAGAGTGTGTTACTGCTAATACGATAGAGAGACAGAAAGCTGACAGTTCATCCGCGCCGGAGTGTGTGGGGCTCCTCGTCTCTCTTGTTCCCTCCCTCCATCCCTTCCTCCTCCTCGGTCTCATAGCCGAGGCTGTGTGTTATCTGTGGCTTGACAGAGCGGAGCTGTGCAGAACGAAGCGGAGCGAGCGGACAGAAGGCTGCAGCGCAGGTTGTTCTCTCCGCTGTCACTCACTCTGCGCCTGCAGGTGAAGAAGGGCGCACAGGGACACAGGTGTCGCCCGCAAAAGCGTGCATGCACAATTGCGTTAGTTGCTTGCACACACGCGCACACACAAATGCTGGGCTACATGGTCATCAAAGGAAAAGCCACGGGGTGATCCTGCCAAGAGCAGAAAGTAAAGACATATTGGATTCTGGTTCAAAGAGCCAGCAAGCAAACGAAGAACAGCGGGGGATCTGCTGCCTTCCAACGAGAAGGGTCCAAGAGACAAGCCTGAGCTGCATTTTGTTTGGAGGGACCTGCTGGATCTTACATCAACAAGGAGCGTTCTGATTTCTCTCTGTGATGGAGTTTCCTGCTGTATCCTGGCCAAAGGAAGGTCACTTTTTCTGAGATCGTTGTACATCTGCTTTACTCAATTTTAAATATCCAGTAGGGAGGGGGGGCGTGAACCATGCTCCCCAAAGGAAAGCTGCTCTGGATGTTGCCTCTGGCAGCGGGATGGATGGTGCTGGGCTCTGCCTGGGGCTCCTCTTCCTCCTCGTCTTCAGACCTCCATCTCCTGTCCCCTACCTCTGGAGCCCCCCTGCCCCCTGCCCTGCACCGGCCCGATCATCCGCAGGGCCCTCAGGGGCCCCGGCACCACCAGCCACCTGTGTCCATATACCGCTCCCCGGCCTCACTACGAGCCGGCCACGGTGAGTCCCGTCCCCACCTTCCCCATCCATCTTCTTTCTCCCCCTTCTCTCTGGCTTCACTTGTTTCTGTCAGTTTATCATCATAACCGATCAGAGTCAAAAGGAGCCATCTGTAGCAACCTCTCTATCGTTTTCTCTCCTACAACTGACTCACTCACTTCCTCCCCCCCTTCTGTCGCTCTGTCTTTGTCTTTCTGTCTTGCTCACCCTCTCACTCTTCCTACCACCACAGCACAAGGAGCTAATGATAGTTGACAGCAGCTCTGCATCATGGATCTGTATCTTGTTTATGAGATTATAGGTTTAATTGTCAGTGACACTGACAAGCACAACACCCACGGTGACTCTATCAACTGAGGAACAAGCAGCAACTCTGAATCACCATAATCCCACCTTGTAACTGATGATTGATAGAGTGAAGGACTGGACGATGGTTCTCCTCATCTTTAGAACGCGTGCTGCTGTTACTCACCTCTTTTCGCGATGGACTTGTCCTCTTAGATGTAGGTCTCTGTTTGACAAAATCACATCTGGCTTTTTGGAAATTTACTTTGAAATTAACAACCCTCTTTTTTGAAATGTCCATGTAGGATTTCATGCATCGGTTATCTATTCTAACAGCTGCACAAGCGTTTCTTCTCTGTGCACACCTAGGAGGGAGAATTAGCACCGGTGGTCACATGCCTTTTCATTATTGACTTATGTTTGATAGGTACTTAATGTGATCTAATAGCAGCATTAGCAATATTAAGTCTCTCCAGCTGTACAAGGAACATGCTTTTACGAATTGACTGTATTATTATGGTATCATTAGGTGGTTTAGTGGTTTTTATTTTTATCTAATTATTAATGGATTTATCCTTTTTTTTACCATCAAATTCTTTAAATGTTTTTGCTGCAATCACCTGCCAGTAAATATTATATAGTATATGTAATACAGTTATACAGTAAATATAGATTATGCAGTTGCTATGTGTTGAAGCATCTAAATAATAAAATCAATGTTTGAATTATTTTGACTTTGATAAAAAAACAATAGCATTTAATAATGTTTATTTGGGGATTTATAAGTTATCAAATTGAAAAGCGACAGAAAAATCATTGATTATAAATATAAACCATGTGTAAACCAGGAGTAACCGTAGTCACATTTTTGCAACACTGCTGGGTTATGATGTTTTAGATAAAATACCACTGGAGAATATTTTTTGGAAATAACACAAAGGAACAACCTGAACAAAAAGAAAAAGAACAGGCCAGATTCGAGGGGCCTTTGCTTAAAATCTGCATTCATAGCTTCTGGGGCGATCCAGCCTGTGCCAGTCTGTCTGTGTCTTTCCCTGCGAGGGGGATCAAATCCATTTGAAAAATACATTCGAGCCAGGTCTATGCTTGACTCCTTTTAACACATTGAGGGCTCATTTTATGCATGTAGAGGGCTATTGGAGCAGATGAGCCTGACAGGCAGTGGGAAGGAGGGAGAGAGAGGATCTGCATCACTAATGTGGAATGTGCAAACCATACAAAGTAAGAGAGACTGGGCAGGGACTGGGGTGGCAGCCATTTAAGAAGCCGTATAGGTGTGATGCTCGATCCTGTGCAACAGAATCACACTGATTGATTTATCCTCTTTGAAATTTCCTTTATTTGATCCTTTTAATTGCCCACATATGCTATTACAGACACATTCTCGTTGAATTTACTTGTGGATGACAAATAACAATATTTATATATGGTTGATTCATTTGAAATATCTTTCTAAACGTACGGATAAAATTGCTTATTTCCCAGACTACATTGTATCCACATAGAAGCTCTTGTTATTAGCCACATTACTGTTTGCATCAGAAGTCAGAGTTTCATAGCTGCATCGGTTCTGGTTGACTTCTGTGTAAATTTGCATGCAGAATGTGGTGACTCAGTACAGAGCGAGATAAGAGAGAGGAGAAAAAAAAATCTGGAGATTAGGAAGCTTGTTACTGTGCATACGTGTGTGTGTGTGTGTGTGTGTGTGTGTGTGTGTGTGTGTGTGTGTGTGTGTGTGTGTGTGTGTGAGTTAGTGTGCGTGTGGGGGGGATGCGTGTGTGTGCGTGTTTGTGAATTGCCTACTTACAATTCAGCAGCGACAGACTGACCCTGCTTTTGGGGGGATTGTAATTACAGATTCAGCTGAGACCTTGAAAGAAAACATACAGACACCAACAGATAAATGCTATGGCCCAGTTCTGTATGTATACATATACCGCAATGTAAGTGCAGGAAGTGGGCGACACGAGTCACATGACTTGTACTGAGTCAGACTTGAGTCGCACATTTGACGACTTGATACTGGCGTGGCTAAAAGTGATGACTCAGCTGGATGTTGACTTATTTTATGCGATACTTGTATCTTGTTTTTTTAGATATTGAGAAGTTACATGTTTTTATTTAAACATAATTGAGCGATTCAGCACATTAACAACAACAGACGTTATCCCAGGGCATTTCTATTTACTGCTGTTATCTGCTGGAGTTAGTTATTCTTGCTGAGCCTCACCTACGTCACAGCAAATAAACTGTATACATTTTTTTATCATTAAATTTTTTTTCGGTGAAGGAACCAGGGAAGTAGCTACACATAAGAGCACAAGAGTTAGAGGCCATCGCTACCTGCCATAGACTGTGTATAGCGATGGACGACATGCTGTATAGGTCATAAATCCTGCCCTCTACATGTTAACGGTTGGGACATAGGTCAAACTAAATGTTAATAATTTTTTCTCAAAGATGTTTTCTGTCATTTTTGTTTTTTACTAATCACACTCTTGTTTGTCCAAGTGCTAATCTGGTAAGTTTTTTATTTGTTATTTGATGCAGTAATTCAGGGTTATTTGTCATGATTGACAGCTGAGACTCACTCGTGATTGGACCATGCCACTCTAGCTCCGCCTCTTGATCGTTACTGTGCAGACTTTAGCTCTAAATGCAGAAGATGGCAAATTCGTATCCAGGAAATTTTGGCTTCATTTCTGGACAGAGGGAGGAAGTGGAGACTTGTCGTCCATCTTTATATTATGCACAGTCTATGTTACCTGCTCAGTTTAAGTCACCAGCAGACCCGAACACTGTGTGGACGACTGTGTGGTTATCGAATAGAACAATTATACGTTTAAATGTATTGCAGATAATTGTGTTCAGCCACTGTAATGAAGAATATAGCGAAATTAACTAAGTTTAGAAAGACCCACAAAAAAACAAACTTGAAAAGAGTTACACAAAAATGCTACCCACTAAAAAGGAGTCAGTTGCACTCCGGTTGTTTTACATGCGACCATTTGACATTGACATTTTCCCACATTGTCTTGTTTTTGACTGCCACAAAATGTCAATTATCAATGAGACTTATATGGTGTAAACATATTCTGTACCAGCCTCCATTCATGTTAAAACTCAACTTTTCATTTTAACTGATTTAAATGTGGACACTGAGGTTCATTATCAGAGTTTGTGCATTTCTTGACTTACAGCAGGAACTCAACTTGACTTGAACTTGGGGCTTAAAGGTTAAATCTTGAGACTTGCTAATGACTTGCAAATGTGTGACCTACTCTCACTTCTGGTTCGCACACACACACACACACACACACACACACACACACACACACTTCAGCACAAAGGTGCCTGATACATGTCTACATATTTTATGTATACATTCACACACTTTAACAGACACACAAACACAACACGCCCGGGGGACTTGCGCCCTCTTCGTCTAAACTCTTAATTAGAGCCAGTGACTCCGAGTGAGGGCAAGGCAGAGCGGAGGTATCTATAAATAAGGGAATGTGTTCAGGGTGCCATCGGCATGAATATCCAATAACAAGTTTTTTTCCCTGTTTTTTTATTTATTTATCACCATTGGAAAAAAGCACTATCTCAATGGGTTGCATTCCATTAGGAAGATGCAGGAACAGGAGCTGAAAAAATATGCTTATTTCTTAAGACTTGGAAAGACGTTTTAAGTGTTTCTGTTTATTTCACACACTTGCACACCAAAATATCTCTGGTAATTTCTAGATTTCTCACTATAAGTGATATAATGTCATATAACTGTAAATACTTAGGGATATGGAGGCTGTTTGTTAAAGAGCTGCAAGACAAACACTAGTCAAGATGTAGTGTGTTTCCTGCGCCAGCTTAAGGAGAATGGTAAGATACCTGTTCCACTATATCAACTATTTGAATTAGAATAAATATCTCTTCTCTATTGCGTACATTGTAACATACATTAATCCCAACCTGCTTTAATACATCACTGTCTGCTGCTCTACCAAACATATACGTCTATGACTAAACATATAAGTCACCAGACCAAAGTCAAATCCAGATCATGCTTCAAGTCTCACTGCTTTGGATATAAAGATAGAGGTTGCTCTGTAGTTAAAGCATCATTGCTTCGCTGTATATTGAGCAGATATTGTTTAAAAGTAAGTGAGTCACAGCTCTGAGGGTGGTTTAACCTGCTTTGAAGCTTTGCTCTCAGCACTTAAAGAGAGAGGGAGTGCGTGCGGTTTGCGTGTGTGTGTGATTGTGTGTGTGTGTGTGTGTGTGTAGCAGTCGTTTGAAACAAAATCTTCCTCATAGACTGGACCTGTGCTGTTATAAACGTCTTGAGCAGGTTGAAATGGAGAAAGGCTGAGATTCATATTCTCTCTCTCTCTCTCTCTCTCTCTCTCTCTCTCTCTCTCTCTCTCTCTCTCTCTCTCTCTCTCTGAGCTAAGCTTCAGCTCTGTGATTTGAATACAGGCTGCATCAAATTCTCCTTTTTTCTCACAAATTATCAAAGGATTGACATTTTTAGTTTGAGTCTGCTGTTTTTCTTCCTCGGGCCCTTGACACTGTTGGGGAAAAGTGGCAGCACCGGCACTTAGTCTAACTGAAAAATGGTTTTCTCCTCGCCGCCGGAAGAATAATTGAAAAGGAGGTGAACAAATTGTAATGGGGGGGGGGGGGGGGGGGGGGGGGACTATTCTATTGAAACTTTGGATCAAAGTGTATTCAAGACTGTGGTATGGTAAATATTTCTATAAATATATTGTGTGCTAACTTCAATTGACTGATGGAGAATGGGAGCAGTACATCACTCTCAGTAACCACAGCTCTATGGACCATTAGGTGGTCCGCTGCTTCACTCCAAACTAAAAAATCTCAACAACCGTTCAATAGATTACTATGAACTTTGGTACAGACACTCCTGTCCCCATTAGGATTTAATATAATGATGTTAATGAGCCTAAATGTTAGCATTTTCATTGTGAGCATATTCAAATCTTGACATTAGCATCTAGCTGGAAGTCCCAGTGGCTTGAATTCAGCCTAAAGGAGCATAAACTCCCACTCCTGTTATCACTGCTCGGTAAAATACCCTTCATTCACCTGAAGTATTTGCAATTTAGCTGTTTTTAGACATGAACTCTAATAAATGTACGGACATTTTCAGGAGTTTGCCTCTCACATATTAAAAACACAGCAGGAGGTAACCTGGGACAGATACGGGAACATTTCCAGAACATTCAGTTGGCGGTGGGTGCAACATGCAGGACGTTATGTTTTAATCCCACTGCGGATATCAAGTATTTTTGTTTACAGCACATTTACACCGAAGTGGGCCCTTATCAACAAACCCTCTTGTATCGCGTCGTCTTTCCATCTTTGTTGTCGTCTTCTACGTGTGTGACACCTGTTTTTCATCGTGAGATGTTTGTATTCTTCCAGTTTTGCATCCATTGTTTGTTAATTTTCCGGAAATTTTCCTTCTGTGTTCTCACAAGGGCTCTCTTGGACATTTTATCAGGGGGGCTGCTAGGAAAATGTTTCAATCCAATTCAATTGTATTTGAATAGCGCCAAATCATAATATACAGTATCTCAAGGCACTTTACATAGTAAGGTTAAGACCTTAAAAATTGCAGTGAAACTCAAAATTTCCCACCATGAGCAGCACTTTGGCGACTTTTGAGAGAGAAAAAAAGCTCCCTTGTTAACTGGAAGAAACCTCTATCAGAACCAGACTCCGTTTCGGGCGGCCATCTGCCTCGACCGGTTGGGGAGAGCGGAGGAAAATGGTGAAGAGGGGAGAGATGTGTGGAAAAGAGGGGAGAGAAAAGAGGGGAATAGAGAGAAGAGACCAGAAAATACGACTCTTACATTTGCGTTCTCACATACAGACACTGTGACTCTCTGCAGAGTCAGAAAGCTGCTTTAGTTTCATATCCTTGTATTTCTTTCTCCTAATTCGAGTCCTGTAGAAGTGAAAGCAGAGTGAATAAATGTAAACCTGGCTGCACTACACCTCTCTGGCTATCTTTAAAACATGCTTCCAGTGATAAATGCTGCCTGTGTCACTGTCACTGTTATTACCCCAAAGTATACACATAGCATATATGAAAAACTAATTCATAATGTAACAAGGGCAGAGAAATAACTGCAGAGTATTAGTTGTCCTTCCCAGTAGCTGGTGGAGATAGCATGGCAACACACTGGAACGGTTTGTGTTGTCACAGCTGGGCTTATGAAAAATGTATTTGACCCCTCAGTCTCCTGTAAAATGTATTGGTCCTGGTGCAGGAGCTGCATAATAACTTGTTCCACATGTAGCACGTATATAAATTATTCCAATGAACTGGGAGCATTGAATGCCTTTGTGTTGCTGTCTTACCTTGTTAAGGTGCGCGCATGTGCACGTGTGTGCAGGCGTGCTCCAGCACATTGATGGACTTGAATCATACTGGCCTCTGGCTATTCATGATGTGTCCAGAATGAGATGGAAAGACATAGTGAAGAACAAGAGAGTATGGATTGTGAAAGGTTGGAGGAGAAGAGGTAAAGATTCATGTCTGTGAGAAACAACGAGCCGCTTTCTCATTCGAATTTCCTCCATCGCCTTTCTTCCCTCCACATCCTGCTCCTCTTCGCTCAACTTCTTTCCCTCTTTTCTTGCAGCTGCCTGTTAATGCTCAGGACAATAGATCAATAAGAAAAGCTGTTCGAGGGGCTTCGTTGTGTGGTTTTGTTTTCTACCCCTCTTGTTGCACTCCGCACTCGTGCATTTTATCTCGGCAAAGGCGGTGTTATTTTTTAAGACCAGAGGAGTGAGAGATGATGAGGGAAGAGGGCGATAGAAAGGAAAGGAGAGAGGAAGCAGAACAGAGAGAGTAGAAGAAAACAAACGTGGAAAAACAAAGTTGGAGACATTAATGAGGTGACAGTGACATTGCGATGGCTCCCACCGCATTTCCCTCTCATCCTGACCTTTATCTCACTTTTATGCCGGCTCAGCTCGCAGCCTCCCTCTTTACCGTCCCCTCTTTTCTCTCCCCGACGTTCCCTCTGTCTTTGCTGATAGTTCTTTTCTTTCACAACATAGAGATGCACATCCTTTTTTTTCTTACTCTCTCTCTTTCCAAAACTCTTTGCTTCACTGCATTATTTTGTCCCTAAATGTGCTTGCTCTGCAAATTAAACAGGAAAAATCGCTCCTCTCAAGCTCATCTTCCAGAAACTCAGTGCTCTCTCTTTTACCCCCCTACGCTCGGTCACTCCAGCCGTGGATTATTCATTATATTTATGCTCTCTAGCTCTTCTAATTATGGCTCCAATAGGAAGTAGCTGAACACATTTCATAATTATCCATCAAATGATTATTCATTTGAACAAACCCCTACTGATTGTAGCTCCATCCTTGATGCAAATTAATAATCGGATGAGTGCAAATTGAACCAGGCCTATAGATATTTAATGGTTAATTTATTTTTATACTTCCTAATATTCAGCCATTTTTTTTAATGAACTTATTTCTTTTTCACAAGGATTATTACCATTCACTAATTCCAGTTCTGGTTCCAAAGTCAGTTCTCTTAAATGGCTGTGCCCCTCGTGTCATGTCAGTCTCCATGGAGACGGTGACAGAAACCTCCAGACATTAGACAGAAACCGAGATTTCCTGCAGAGGTCATTAAACAAGTTATATGTGATCCGCGGTGACATCATATAGTTTACTAATAGGTTGCTCGCCGGCCCTTGCAGCCTTTAGTGACTTCACTCAGAGCTCATTATGGGCTCCATCAAAAATACCAAGCGGCGAGACGTGAGAACACCTTTCAGATACTCAATTTTCCCTGTCAGATCCGCCGCTCGCCATGTGACACCGCTCGATTGAGTCAGTCATGAGGTGCTGACTCGCCTTGCGGAAAGTCGCTGGGACATTATTCAAGCGGGGGGGGGGTCCAAACATCAGAGACCACTTCTGCATTAAAGGAGTCCAAGACTTTCGCACTGAAGATTGTGACCTTGAGAGGTCATGGAGAGGGTATAATTTCTATAGATTATAAAGAAAGACCCCCCCCCCTCACACTTGCACCTCTCTCCAGGATGTGTCTCTTGGCAGTAATTAGCCCCTCAGTGATTGATTTCTGATTCTGTGAAAAGGGCTGTTGGAGCTATTGGCAGCAAGATGGAGCACTGTTATAGACAATGATTCGTAATGTCTGCTATTTGAATATCCTCCTTAGGGTTAATGGGCTGTCTTAATAGTTTATTGCTGTCATTTGCCATAGTAGAAATTAGGTGTTTCTTATAATATTACCTAATTAGCCTATATTTGCATTTGTAAGAGATGATAACTAAGTGTATATTTTTTGTCAGGCTCAGATATTTAGACATTAGCACCATGTCATAGGTAATCATTGCTACTGCTCGACACACCAGAGCTTGGACTGAGCATCTAGACCAACACGTTTGTACAGACACATGCACAACCTACGGATAATTCATCCACTGATAAATATGTTTACAGCCAAGTAAATATAATATTTGTAATCCCCTCCATCTTTCCCAGCAAGGACCCAATAAATAACTCTTGCCCTGCCAGGTTTGCAATGCAGTATTTCTCGTTTATTGTGGTTTATCGTGGCGGAAGGGAGCGAATAAGCAACGGAGAGATATAGAACTATTTGGAGTGAAAGAGAGAGGTAGCAGAGAGGCGGCAGATAAATTGAGAAGAAGATGGAGAGAGTGTACACGCGGAAGAAAGCGAGGTGCAGCACAGAGGCACACAGAGAAAGAGAGATTGGGGGGTAGCCTCTCCAGCCCACTCCAGTCAAGGCTAAAGTAGCTAATGGGCTTGCCCAGACGCACTGAGTGGATATTGCATTGGGACTTCCTGCAGTCCCTCAGCAAACAGTCAGTCGGGGTTGGCTAAGAGGCTCGCTGGCCACACGGAAACATGATATCATCTTACTAGCGGCGCTAATATGGACACACCGCCAGCCAGGAAGAGAGACAGGGAGGCAGGGAGGCAGGCAGGGAGGCAGGCCGAGCCGGCGTGAACCCAATTTTGACCGAGCCGATGAAGGAACACCCGTAGGGAGAATTGATTGGGCCGGCTGATGGGTCAGGTGTTCCAGCATGCACGTGTCGTGTCCTGACATGAACAGCTTGTGTAATAGCTTGTACTTGTGCATTTGTCGGAAGAACGAGAAACAAAGCAGCACAACAGACAGTCTGACATCCTCCATCCTCCATTTTAGAAACTGAAAATCCTGAGTGAACTTTCAGAGCCCAAGTTTGTATTTATGTTCCTTTAGAATGGCACTTGAGCACAAACCTCCACCAAGGCCCAACAGTCCCCTTCAATTCACACTCATAGATATCAGTTCCCTAAATTATTTTCTTTTTCATCAAGATCTTACTTATATTTCCTGTGAAATCTGAAGAGACCCCTAATTCTTTATCAATCATTAACAATGATAGGAGAAGAAATTAATAAATTATAGATTTGTAGGGAGGCAAAGGTCAACATGAGAACATGATCCAACAGTTTTTCTTAATTTTTTCCTGCAGGAATATATAGTGGCTCTATGCCCCCCCCCCCCCCCCCCCCCCCCCGACCGCCAGTTTGAGAACCACTGCTGAAGCTTTTGCACAATTCAGCTGACAAACAAATTGTGTTTCCCTTCAGCTGTTTGTACGTACAAATAGTTGTAAATGGGTAATGCAGGAATTTGAAAAAAGAAAACACTGCCACTGTCCCAGTTTTGAGTCCAGATGGGGACCCTTGTTGGAAGTCACCCCTCCTTAATCACCACACTGGCTGATTAAAAACACCAGTTTCTGCTGCTCAATTAATTATGTAATCTCGTCACATCCTCCTAATTGTCCATATCACATGCTGATTTACATTTCATTCTGCCAAAATTCAGGAAATCTTCCTACAAGTTGCACATTTTGCAAACAAACACAGCGTGTGTTTAAACTGTTACACTGACAGCTTCTAGGAGGGCGTGCACATGCACGGACACATGCTGCAAATCTTTGCCACCCAGCTGCTCTTCCTCCACACTGCACACTCGTCCCTCGGGAATCATTAGCAACCTCTGAGGGCAACACTGTGCCAGGGGTCGGTCACAAGTTTAACAGAAGGTCAAAGGGCACAAGTGTTTTTCTCCACACTCCTTGACTTCTTGTTCATCGTACAGAGAACTGTCTCACTGCAACTGCCTCTCTCTGACTCTGTGTCATAGTTTATGATAATAACGAGTGAAATTAACTTAAAAAGAAATCGAGAGGCTGAGAGAGAGATAGGAAAAAAGGTAGGCAGCAGACCGCCTCTTTACTCAAGTCTTACATAACCGGCTGAGACTTAGCAAGCGTTAACCTGTGATTCATCCTGTTTTACAGGGCACTTAGTGGATATGGATAATTCATATGGATCCCAAAAGCCCCCCAGGGCACTGTTGATGTAAACAATATATGTCCTATATTTGTCAGAATGAAGAGTGCAAGGAGCAGTTCAGCCTCGCTCGCAGGACAAAACTGCAACTGCCCCGCCTGGGTAAGATTGATTAGAGGCTCATTACTCCATGCATGTCTCTGCAGTGAGTGTGTGTGTGCGCGCGCGCGCGTGTGTGTGTGTGTGTGTGTGTGTGAGTGGGTGTTTCCTTGATTTGATTTATCAAGTGCTCAAAAGCAGGCCGAAGGATTAATCACAGCGATGATAGCATGCCAAGCTATTATCTACATTGCTTTATCTGGAGATGCTGACTCCGGCTTGATACTGACTGCGTACAGTGTGTGTATGTGAGAGAGACTGTGCCTCTGTTTATGCGAAGCAGAGATTATGTACTTCTCTGTCTATATGACTTTTCTCTTGTGTGTAATGCGCTAGTACCGCTTTCTTACGAAAAGGCAGATTAAATTGTAGACAGAGGAGAGTTTTTTTTTTTCTTTTGAATCTAATACAGTATATATTGGTGCTTGTAATCTGCTTATGCGAGGCAGGTTAAATTGTGTGCACCTGTGAAGAGAGATGTATTTTGTGAGGTCTCCCCATCGGATGCAAACAAACACACCGCTGCTCTGCTGGTGCTCTTGTATCTGCACTAGAATATGAGTCACCCCTCTTCCACCTTCCTCCTCTCTTGTCCATCACTTGCATAGAATCACTCAACTCGACGCTCGGTGCTGTGAACCTGATGATACTATTACACACACACAGATACACACACACACATACATGCAAAGACTCCGTACCCACTCTGTGTCTCACTCCCTCCCTCCCTCTAATTGATTTTCTCCTCTCTATGGCTGTCCTCTAGCCACCACATTTGATCCTTATTTCACCCTTACCTCGGCCTGCCCTTATCAGTGCTGACTGTAAACTAAGCAGATTTATCCAACAAAAGGCCTGCTTTTCCATTTTTTTCACAGCAATGCAAAATCAATCCATTTATCTTCCTCCATCGAGCTCGTCTGCCGTCTCTCTAGCCGTCTATCTTGCCGCAGTCATTTTTTTTCTCAGCTAAAAGCTTAAGCTTTCAGATAATACCCAGGTCTCAAATAATAGTTGGTTGCACAAACAAACAAATGATGTAATTAAAATGTCAAAAATAGAGGCACGTTGCATGAAGAATGTGGCGAATTTATCGAGATCTAAACATTAATTTCAGAGTGCAAAAACAAGGTTGTGGCATTTAACAAAAATATTTGATTTAACATGAAAATGCCATCTGGAGAGGTAATTATTGTGCACTTTGGACTGCCAGAGTATTTTATGTGAAACATCTCTGCAGAATATAGTGATTAAAAGAGTTTAATTAGCAGCTTCTAAATACCAATTTCAAAAGTGGAAGTGATTCAAAAAAATCTATAAAATGAGATAAGATAAGATAAGATAGACTTTACTAATCCCGTAGAAATCCTTGTGCCCGTCATTTTATTAACACACCATAGCACAATACACAAGAGTACAATAGAATAAAATAATCGAGTATCATGTGTAAAAAAAATAAATAAGGGAATATGAAAAGAGTGTGTATGGAGTAGATTCAGAACAAGTACCCACTAGAAATAAAAAATATTATCACAATTTACGTGAGCTAATGCTCAACTAAAGTGGAATCAGAAAGAAGTTATGACAATGTTAATAGTAATAAGTATTATGGGAGTAGTGGTGCACTTGATATTGAACATATGATGCTTAACATAGTGATATTGCACTTGAAAATGTATGCGATGAAAATGTTATTCTCTTTGACCAATAATAGTCAGCAGCAGAAGGATGAGGATAACATGATGTTATCTGCTGTTTTACTAATTAGGGCTGTGGTGATGTACATTACACCAAGTGTATTATTAAATATTTAAAATGATTGAATTCTAAAACAGAGGCTTATCAGAAAACTGAGCCATACTCTACGATAATCTGATGAAATATACTTAGAGAGCAAAGAGGGTACATTTTTAAAATTCTGGCTTGACTCTAATATGAGCTGCGTTCAAATACACGGAATGTATGCTAATCCAGTCCAAATACTCAAAGGCTAAGTGATAATAATACAAAGTCTGATTGAAAATTCGTGGTATCTAACAAGCTGTGTAGCTACCTCGCAATCTGCTGCCGAGATGTCTAGGGATTTCACCAGCTACCGCCAGATAAAACCACCACTGTGGTTCTGTATTTCAAGCACTGTTCATTGCAGCTTCTTTCTCCCCACTGAAAGGACCTGTCCTCAGAACTGGCAGCATACAGTACAGATTACATATTTGAATGCAGCAGAGAGACACAGGCTTATCCTGATACAGTATCACTCGCCCAGATCTATAGGTGTGAGTGTGCGGCCGTGTGCTGCCTGAATGGAATTCAACTGCAATGCCCACGCATGATTTGTCACCAGCGTTAATTCCACAAACCAACATCCCGAGCTTTTCATTTTCATAAAAAGTGCTTGTTCCATTTTTATCTCTATCCCTTGTCTATCCATTGTGTTGTCTTTTCTTCTTTATCTCTTGGATAATTCTCTTGTTTTATCTCTGCTTTTCTTTCTATCTGGCCCTATGTCCAAGCTGCCTCCCCCCATCTCTCCCTCTCTCTCTCTCTATCCCCCTCCCTCCACTTTTTGCCCTCATGCCAAGTTGCAGGCTCAGGCTACGTTGAGCCGCATTCGTGACAGCGTCTGAGCGAATTAACGCAGTGCTGCCACTGTGTGCAGACATCTAGGACACACAGCAGAGGAAAAAAAAATAGAAAAACGCAGCCCCCGTTCTGTCTATCTATCTGGCCAAGCTGGAGCAGAGCTTATCAGGCTCTACTCGGAAAGAGAAGCGGATATTCACCCCCACTGCAATGCCATAGTGTACATATCAGTGGCAGTCCAGGCAACATAGTCGCAGTTTTCAAATGTCAAAAGCTAGTGTATGTATGTGTGTGTGTGTGTGTGTGTGTGTGAGTTTAGGGCTCGAATAACTTATACAGTTAAGTGAATTTATGTTTCAGCTGACCTTAATGTTCCCAGTTCAGATGGCTGCTCTGCTTCACCAGCAGACAGAAGGTAAAATATGTCCTCCGTAATACCTGGATAAACTTCGTTGCCTCCAAGCACAACTACTGATTGTGATGTATGGCTCAGTATAACGCTTTCTTAACAGAGACAGAATATTTTCACCTTTTTCACATTTAACTTTACTTCAACTTTAACATACCATCCATCAATTTAAGCCATACAATCTCACGGATTAGGAATTATTTTTTGAAAAGTGCATGTCAACATAGTCTGACTTCATTATCCTCCTCCCTAGAATCCATTTAGTTATTGTTACTGGTTCAGGTTCAGTGATTCTCGGTTGGAAATCCTACATCTTATCTAACCTTTAGCCCTGGAACTGGTGTAATTGATGAGCGAACACAGGTGATTATCGGAGCTGGCGTTGACCACAGAACGCGGAATCGATACTGAAGTGCCGTATTGATCCTTATGGCAGTTGTTGATGAAGTGGAGAGGCTCATTGGGAGATGAGTGCAGGGAGCATGATTCAATGAGCTGATGGGTTTTTATCGAGGGGTTAAGTCTGCTGTCCGGCGGGCTTTGCTGACATTCAGACCTTCGGTGTTGGTTTGGCTTAACATCGTGGTCCTGGAATGACTGTATTGACCTTTCTGTAAGCGTGTGCACATGCATGTCTTACTCGTTAGGACTTTTGGTTGTATGACTATTGTTCAGTTTAAATCGTATGACACACTCGGAGGTGTTCACACGTAGCTGTTGTTGCAGCAGCCTCTTACAAATTGAAAGCACCTGATTTCCTGTGGCACCTTTGCTGCAGATGATGAAACACAACCATAATGTCAGTACTGATGGCTATAATATTTCAAAATTTAAAAGAAAGTCAGGCCGGAGAAATGTGTGTACGTGTGCTGCTTTTTAACCGACCAAACTCGGCGTGTCTGGTTAGGTCTGGTTTGTAGAAGGCTGTCGACTAGATAGGAGCTGGCAGGTATGGTGCTTTGCAGCCCCCTCTCCTGTCTCATGGAATACTGTTGCTCCTCTGTCTCAAAGTGCCTCCAACTGTGTGTGTCCACATGTATACTGTATGTGTCTGTATTTGCGCTTCCTGCGTGTTTTCACTGTTCTGCGTAACCGTGGTATAGCCGGGGGCAGCCTCCTGCCATGTGGAATGCACCCCAGCGTGAATCGACTTCAAAGCCTGAACACATGCACATCCACCCAGACCCACACAGGCTCAGTATGGAAGCACCTTCAGAGAACGTTTTACACACAGAGACATGTCTATATGCACATGTCTCTGTGCACTACAAAACCTTTTCAACACTTTCCACATGTATCTGTGCATTCACTGATATCAGATCAATGCAGTCAAGTGGCATCAATGCCGAGCAGCCTGACGCTTTGATACTACGATGGCCACGACTGAAGTGCGTGGGTGGATAAATAGATGGATGTATATTTGTGTGCTTGTGTGTATACGTACTGTGTGTGTCTGGGTTTTCAGCTCAAGCTGAAAGGTACATTGAAGCCACACACACTTTACCACAGGCGTGACCCTTGGGTTTCCAATTGCGGCACAAACAAGCTTTTAGAAGTGCTTAAATAAAAGGATAGTTTATGTACAGAAGTCACAGTAAAAATACCCCCAAATTCATTTGTGCCCAATATTTACGCCCACGTCTTAATATGAAGTGGCATCCAGTGTACTGTAGTAGACGAAAACAAAGCTTCTGACAATGTGTTGCCTTAACACTCTACACACACTATAAAAACATCTCTTGCACAGTACACACAAAATGCACCAAATTTTAGACACTGGGACATCCCTATCTCCTTGGTTTTTAGTTTTCTTTCTGTTGGCAGCGCAGCAAATTCAAAAATGTTTGGATGCCAGAATGAAGAGAAGAAGGAGAATGGACAGACGATCTTACAGCCAAAACCATCAGACTCAAATCTCAAAGGAGCCGTTTAATTCTCAGTGCTTTTCCATGTACCAGTGCCCATACATCAATGTGCACACATGTTGCTGCACACCAGACAATCACCCATTATACTGGTTCTCATATTCAACAAGTATTCATACGTACTGAATATGATGCACAGCAGTGACCATTAAAGCGTCTCCAGTCGTCTAGTTAGAGGTCTATGACCGGGAAGTAAAGAGCTTTGCTCTTTTATCTAGCTGCAGCTCTCAAATGGAGTGGAGACATTCAATTTAAAGTCTAAGATCTGGTAGAAGCCAGTGACTTCCATTAACTCTGTCCCTGTGAAGTAGTTGGAGAGGTAGAGCATCAAAGAACTTTAATTATCCTGCCCTGCAATGGGGGGAGACAAAGTGATAGAACGGAGGCAGAAAAAAAGCAAGGTACAGCAAGAGAGATGGAGAAAGAAAGGCTAGGACCAAGGGATGGAAAAGGTGCAAGGTGTATGTATAATCCGCCATAAATTTGGCTGATCTGCTCGATTCGCTGCCTTTTTGCTTTTGAAGGACTCTCAAGGATTAAATTGCTTCCGTGCTTTCATTATCTGCCATTTGATTGGATTGTGGAGCCCTGCTGAGGTATGCTATCAGGAAGTAATGGGCAAATCTAGTTGCATTATTATTTTATTTTCATTTGGTCTTAGCCGTAGATAGGAATCTGCCGACAAAACCGGAATTTATTCACAGTTATTGATAGCTTTGATCACAGCGGGCAAGTGGTAGACTGGAGCACAGACAAAGCGTGTATGAACAGTTGCATAGAGAAACAGAACATAATTCTAAAACTTTGCAAGCGCTCGGGTAGGGAGAGAAAGGGGAGAGTCTTAGGAGGACGGATTGAATGCTTCCATGTGAAATGATGAAAAAAGAAAGCACATTTCTCCTCTCTTTCTTTTTAGTAGGCCAGCGAAGAGCGATAGTGGGACAGACATTCAGACAAAGTGGTGGAGTGGAGGGCGGTCTGTTGGGAGCAGGGCGTTAAAGGTCAGGGACGGGGAGATGGCTCTAGCACAAAGACATAATTGGCTAGGCAGAGAGCCAGTTCAACACACACACACACACACACACACACGCACACACACACGCACACGCACACGCACACGCACACGCACACACATACTGTAGAGGTAGGGGATAGTGGCCCGTGTGGATAGAGGGAGAATTGGAGCCTACTGAGGGAATTGGAGCCACTGGAGAGAAATGTGTAAAAGTCTTGACAAAGATTGTTTGGCTCTTTATATGTCACCCGTGTTTTTTACTCCTCTGTAAAACCTGGAGATCCCGACTGCAAGCCATTTGGTATAACTTTTTTTTTTTTTTTTGTCGCTGTTGTCACACACACATACACACACACACACACACACAGCCCTCCCTTCAGCACTCTCTGTTGCTTTTCATATCCAGATATTTTTGAGGTTCCTCTCTATGCAATATCTCACTGTCGTCATCCAAACTTTAATGCAGTTGACTCTCTTCTCCCTTTCTCTTTTTCCCCTCTCGCTCCTCCTCTTCCCTGGAGTGGCTGCAGACATCCAGAAAGTTACAGTTCCAACAGAATACCAATGCCCTTCTCAAATGGTGCAATAACCAACCAGCAAAACCCAAATATGCAGAGTGCATACACTTTGAGACAGAATCAAAAGAGTACTCCAAAAAGGGGGTAATTCATCACTTATGGAGTTATTCTTTTTATACCTTACACATTTGTTTTATCGAAGACTTGCAGGAACGTGCCGCTTCTGGGAATGCTTAGCTTTAGCGGGGCTCATTTGCATTAACAATTAGTGGTAATCAAAGCTGGACCAGGAGCTATGCAACCAAAGCCATGACTACCACTGCCACCAATTCATTCCTGTTGCAGGTGTGTTGTCAAGTAATGGCTTTCGTAGCCTCAGGGACATGGACATACCTTTACATCTCTCCTTTACAAGTACACTCATATGCCCTCAGAGGAAGACACTCGACTAAAGCCCCCCACCACCTAATTCACGATCATGTCATGCATAATGAAGATCGCCTCGATGCTGCAGCGAAGAGGAAAGGAGGAGACTGAGATTAGGGTTAAGGGCACTGCATTTGATGCCTATCATCAAACAGAATTAAAATCTTGTAATAGAGGTAAAAAGCACCCTTGGGCAGTAAAGAGTAGGAGTGGTTGGGTTGAAGGCAATGCAAAAGAAGTGAGTGTGCTCAGGGTATATAGTGGGAGACAGGCTTTGCTTTGAGGGGGTGGGCGGGGGTGGGGAGGTTGGCCCAATCAAACTATCCACAGGCATTGATTCAATGTGACTGCTGTAAGTGGTTGTAAGTGAGGAAATAGTCAAACTCTCATTGGTCAGGACATTTGGAGATCGCTCTCTTAGGCTTGCACAAGGGTGCATTAGCCGGTCCTTCCTTCTTCCTAGTGTGGTGTTGTGTGGAGAACAGCACGGGCGTCACGTACTGATCTTTTTTTTCCTCCAAGTCTGACAACTCTCCATTCATTGTGCAGCATTCGATCAACCGCTGAGAGTTTTAATTGGTCCATTCGGATGATTCACTGATCTCAGTGCAACAAACAATTTGATGTTTTTGTTGAGAAATCGTCCATTACACAGACTGAACAAAGATGAAATTGACAACGTCTCCTCTCCTTTCATGTCTCTATTCTGTCCCGTCCTCTGTCAGATGCGTCTTCTCCTGGTGAGACTGAGAGAGATGAGAAAGACATATAGACAAAGAATTCACAGTCATTCTCTGCTTGTCACCTTTCTTGTGGGAACTCTTTTTGCATCAGCGTAATGTTTTATTGATTTATTGGCACCGTGAGAATGGTCCATTTATCCCCATCTCAGAGAGAAGTATGAGTGTTGTTGATGCGTTCTGACTGAATAATCCGGGTATTAATCGAAGCCAAGGAGTGTCAAGATGAGGCGATCGGGCTGTTTGATGTCTAGTAAAAGTGGCGTCCGACTGAAGCTCTTTGTTACAGGGATTGCGATAAGGGCTTAGCCCAGAAGCTCTGATGCATCACACTGGGGCAGCCCCAGCAAAGAGTAAAATCATCATTTCGTAACCTCTGAACACGAGCTCTAAAGGATTACGGTGCTGCAAAGGAATTGTTTATGTCATTTGCAATATTAAATTATTCTTTTGGGGTTGGGTATAGCCACCTCTATGTGGCGCTGTGGTTGAGTATGAGGTAGATGTGGCATTTCAAGGAGCCTAAGTGAAATCTAATATGGCATTTGTTTAATTAAAACCAAGGCAGTGTTTTGGGGGCAGCAGATTAGTGCTTAAAAGATCCAATTAAAGTGTTTGGTGAGAGTGGAGCTCCGGAGCCTGTTGGGTTTCCTCTCAGATAAGTGAAATACCTTGCAGCCAAACCTGATGTGCAGATATAATGAGAAAGGACCCTTAGTGCTACCCAGGGCCAGTCATAACTAAGGTTCCTGCTATTGACCCACCTCTGCCTGTCCTACCCTCCTTCCAACTCCAAAGAAACCAGACACACACTCTTGTTGTGCAACCTAATAGCACAATCAGCATGTCTCGGAGAGAAAGAGAAATATTTGGAAGCACTGCGGCGTCCCTCATTTTCGATGAAGCCTGATTACCATCATGTTCTGTGCAAAGATGCTGGAAAAACAAACTGAGATAAAGAGAGAGCAGAGTTTTCTTTGCAGTTTGTATGTTAGTCTAATCTCTCCCTCTTGTCTACGTCTTTTATTAGATTCTGAGGAGGCTCCAACAACCGCTGTCTTGATGGGATAAAATGGGGATATTTAGCATTCAACTAATGTTTTTTTTTGTACCATTAATACCGGCGCAAGTTACTTCCTGTGAGTAATAGTTCATTTTGGCCCATTTGTACATACAGACGCAGCTGGCCGGAATGATCAGGACAGTTAGTCATGGGAGGCCTGTGTGAGAATATTGCTGTGGGTAATGGGATGTGAGGTTTCATATATTCCCATTTTTCTGTGTTTTCCCCCCTGTCAGCCAGCCACATTGACAGTTTGTTTCCCAACACTACGCCTCTCACTCCTGCCGTCCTTAGTTACCATGCTAGAACCGCATATCTCGCTTCACACGCCACAATAGAGCACTCCGCACCGGCCATTAGTGAAGCAATCAGCATATTATAATGTAAATATTTGCCTGGGGCTCTTTTGAAGGATCCACGTCCAAGTGAATAAGTATGAGGGTCCCCAGATGAAATTGATACTTGCAGGCTGCATATGCAAACATGCACCTGTGTACATGCATGTGTATCTGTGCATAGACAAAGAGACACAGTGCTAAGCCAATGGCAGTCACCCACACAAGCCTTTCCTCTCTCTATCTCAAGTTTCTATTTTCAACAACTGTGCCCGGATAGAAATGCCATCAGTCTGAAGAACTTCTATTGTACTCGCTGGCAGGGTGCTTGTGGTGCACTTGATGGAACAAAATAAAAGTTTAAACCGATCAAGGTAATGTGAAATTTGACAGAGCAAAACGTTCTCCCCAAGACAGCTTTGAAGTTTTCACTTTGTTTCAATGTTTGACGTCAGGGTTGCTTGTTGAGCAGATGTATACATGCTCTCTTATGGCAGAAAGATGCCTTCCAGTCTTGTCTTTCATCCCAGCTTCACTTCCTTGACATCTCTTTCATTTAAAATTCCATTATTGTCATATCCTTGTTTTTTTATCAGAGTAAGTAATTCAATGTACTGAAATATTGAGAAGAGTTTAGAGTGTTTTGCATCGTATCAGATCTGTGTTACAATAAATGCGGCATCTACTCCATTAAATCTGCTCATTGCCTCAAAGGCCTTATCTTGTCCCTTATTACTACCTCTATGGGGAAAAAAATGTTTAACAATAGCCTGTCCAAGTTGCCAGTTTACAGGGTGGGTAGTCTTACTACCATTATACTACTGTAGCTGTCCTGGAGACCTCTCTGGCCTTTATACTGTTGACCTGACCACACTACACATCTGAACTACACATTGCACACCTCAGGCTACTTTTATGCCTCTCAGTTCGTCATACCCATCACCTTTCACTGAGCCTCCCTGATAAAGCTTTTAGTCGAATGCAAAGATGGGACCAGGCAATAGCCAGGTTTTGCACATGACATGCTTTGGTGATGTTGAAATGTGAACCAGAATTGCGGAGGTGTAGCTTTAGAGAGAGATCTTAAAGAAATGTTTCTAATACTGTGCTAAACACAGTACTGTTGGTTCCAGTAGGCACAAATGATGGACATGAAAGAGCTGCAGTGTATTTTTCGTACTTTTTTTTTTTTTTATAGAAGTGAAAGGTTTGTATGCCGGTCACACTCTGTGTATTATTATTCTACACCAGCCCGCTGTGTTACTTCAAGGTGAACAGCCCTCTACTACTGTATATGTAGTATAGAACATATGTCCATAACATCAGACAGGAAGCTATTCCATTCAGTCACCCATATTGAAAAGAAATACAAAATATGTGGTGTACATCCATAAAGCTGGAGCATGACAGTTCAAAGGTATTAACTGTGCTCCTTGCATCGTTAGTGGGGCTATTAACGCCTCCCATGGCACAGTGAAACACATCCCTGTCACTATTCCCACCTAAGGCCGCAGTAAAATGAAGACCAAACCTGATAGGCTGTGCGTGACTGTGACACCTGTTGGCTCAGCCTATAGGACAACATTGATGTTTTTCCTATGATGAAACGAGCTCATGTCTAGACTATACAATGGGCCCTGTCACCTTGCCTTTTCTACTGCAACATATTTAAAGTGTATAGCTTACTGAGCATCGACAGTTTCTGTCTTTTTAGCAGGAATTGATTGTGTGCCTATAGGTAAGTCTCCGTACGACAGGAGTAGTAATATGTTTTAATGAGCTTGACTCCCCAGGGCAGTGGAATAAATTTCTCAATTTGGCATCGGAGGGAAAATGTTCGAGAGCCCATGCTTTGTGCCATTGTATTTTCCCAGGGCAAGGAGAGGCGGTGGGACCTGCTGAATGAAGACATGCCAAAATATATTTGAATGATGCAGGTTTCGGTTGCTGTTTTGTCAAAGGTAGCTCTGGGGTTCTGCTGGCTGAGGCTCTCTTTGTCTTTCCTGCGCAGTTGCTCATTTTCATGCGTTCCATATGAGCCAAGATGTGTACAAGCCTGGGCTGAGGGATTGAAGAAAGCTTTGTGCGTAGGTTTTGCCTACAGTCCCGGTCCCCGCTACCCATGCCACTGCAACAATTCCCCCATCCATTTGACTCACACAGAGTGGCAGATTTCTTTTGCCTTTCATGAGCTGTTGAAAGCCGCTGTCACTCGCTTTAAATTTCTCGTCAGCTCAACTAAGTACATCTTCAAAGAAAGCAACTGGGGGCCCACTGGTATGTGTGGGGTTGAGGTATATGAATGAAAGACAGAAGAAAGAAGGAGTGTAGAAGAAGAGAGAAACCCTTAGCTTAACTTGGCTTGGCTCTGTGTATACATCTACTTACTTCAATCAAAGTCTGCCCTTATGATAAGAGGCATACACATGGGATGGATGGATGGAAGGAAGGAAGGAAGGCTGGCCGGACATCACACACATACATAAAGGAGTTTCTCAGCTTTAGGGTCATATCCTCAAGCGTGATCACCTACTAAGCCTACAGTATATGATCACAAGTGATATTGAAGTAAAATTTCACTGAAGTTACAGAAAGTGCAGGAAGACATCCAACTTAATTTCCCTCAATACATTTTGTTGTGTTAACATGCTCTAGGCAACTATCTTCTTCCTCAGGGCATGATGTGTATTTAATCAGCTTTAAGCTGTTCTTGACAACGATTCAAATAACAACTTAATAACTATTGAGAATGGCTTCATAAGAGCCTTTTTTAACACGCAATTGGGATCACAGGCCAGCAAGGTTAAAAAAACTTGTCAGGATATTTTGGAGCACTCAAAAATGCAAGCACAGGTCTTCAAGCCCTTGAACATCCACTTACTTTCAATAGCAAGCACACCCACATGCTCACACACATCACAACAGCAGTAATAACAACATGGAGAGCTTTTTGGCCTGGCCTTTAATTAGGCCGACACTAAGACACACTGAGAGGCCAGCATGTTCCATCCCACTGCCCTTTAAACTCCCCTGGGTCCTCTCAACCTCACCCCAGGAAAATTCAGCTAAGCCTCAGTCGCTGATCAGCATACACATCTGCACGCGCTTCCACACAAACTCACTTCATATTGTCAGGCTCACATGCACGTGCAGATGTGCGCAGTCTCCTCAAACGCATCCTTACTTGTGTCTTTGTCTTGTCCTCAGTGGGACTGGCATGCACCCTCCCGCCTATCGCCAATCCATATCTCCTTAAGGATTCTGTTAATTACAGCTTTCAAGAAGCACCCTTTACCCCATGTCTTTCCCTTCCATCCCCTTCTCATCGATCGCAGCTCTTCTTGTTTACTTGTAGATAGGCTGTGTGGCAGCGGCCTTTAAAGCATATAGCTCCACCCCTCCCCTCCCCTCCTCTCCCAAACCCATTCTCTTCCTTTTGATAAAGGATTGGAAACAGATATCAGAGGAGGTGGTGCAGGGCCGACCTCTTCATGGTTTTGTGGCTAAATCACTGAAAGGAGATGGATTGTGTCTCTGCCGCCACCAGATTTTCCTCCCCATGGCTTGACTCACTGCTGTTTTGTCTTGGGCTCAATGTCCTTGGAGCAGGGATAGAACTAATGGCAAGACATGGTCAATGTAGCTGGTCAATGGGTGGAGGTAGAGGTAGAGGAATCAGGAGGAGAAGAATGTAGAGGAGAGAGTGGAGGTGAATTGAGGAAAGGGGAGGGCGTTAATTATAAAGTAGACACATTCAATAAAGGACTGGAGTCAAACCCCCTTCCGCTGGGAATTGGAAAACAGCAACTACAGAGTACCATTCCAATATTGGATCCCAGAAGCAGTGATAAAGACTGTCTGAGTCAGAGTGCGCAAAGACCAAGAGAAGAAGTAAAAGAAAGAAATTGCTGTGCATGTGTGCTAAAACAGCATTTATTCTTACGTACAGACGGTTGAGAAACTAAAGAAAAAACATAAAGTGTATAACATCACATGCATAGCCGAGATACTATACCTCAAAGCACAAAAGAGATACTTTGGTGAGCGCTGTCAAATGCCTCAATCCAAAACCTCCCATTGTTCTGCAGTTGGGTTCACATTTGGATTCATTAAATCCCCCCCCCCCCCCCCCCCCATACCGTTTTTATCTTACGCGTCACCAATCCGTCTATTATACTTAACATTACCCAACTTAAGCTACATCTTGAAAGAATATATCCGACTTTCACAAAGATAAACTTTCTCCTCAGTAACCTATTGTTACCCAACAAAGACTAAAAGTACTTATTGTTAACATATCACAGACCTTTATATATGAATCTGGGCCCTCCTGTTGCATGAAATAATACCACAGGAAACACCACCGAGGTCAGCGAGACACTCGGGTGTGCACACGTGAGGCCCCACAGAGAGATTTACATGGTGAAATACCATTATCATGAATTGATTGCGTCCATAGTGTGCACTTTACTGTGGACCCTTTTGTACCGCACAGGTTGCAATGCACGTCAGACTGAGATAAGAGCTACTTGTCAAAACCAATCACTTCATCAAGGTTGCCATTGATGGCATTTCTCGGCTTAAGATTTGCAGGGAAAACATGGCCACAGTGAGTGCCGCATTAAATGTTGCTGTGGAAATGAAGAACAATGAAGTCCTTGGCTCCGAGGGAGGTGTCTGAGGAAACTTCTGAAAAGTACAAATTTGTTTTCCCCGTCTCACTCTGTGTCTGTTTTTTTGTCCCTGTGTGTGTGTGCGATGGAGAATGCACAGAAGACAGAAGGTGTGAGAGGCGCATTGCATTGCACATTCAAGTATTTCTGTTCATCATTACTGTGGCGGTACTGGGTGTGAGATAATCAGTGAGATGTAAAGGTGTTTGATGTAGGTAGGGTCGGAGGCGATATCAGGTTTGCCACAGACAGAGGCGGCTGGGATGTGGGGTTGCTATGCCAACCGCAGGTGCAGCTGGTCTAGCTTTAGAAAAGACAATGATGCCGTGTTTCAGCGGGCAATCATCAAATTCAGACAAAAGGAGGATGCCGAGCGAACAAAAAAAGGTTATTGGGCATTTTTATTCACAGTTAGATTTTTGTCTCAAAGAGACAGATCTGAAATGTCAGCTTGCTTACATTGTTTGTTTTCCCCCTGCAAAAGAGCCATGAATTTCATTTTAGGTTCAAGTACTTTTATTTGATTTTGTCGATATCAAAGGGAAGATTAGCCCTGCTCTTCACGAGAAGTTTAATCCTTTTAGTGTCCGTCCATTCGGCTCTCAAATCCATATTCTTCAAAGGCAGGTGGACATCTGAGACGTATATTCTCAAGTTGTTTTATATGTAGGCTTTATGATTAAAATACACAGCCTGCACATCAGAAGAAAGGATTTGAATGGATTTGACAGGGCTGACGTGGGCAGCGCTTGCAGCACTTGGTTTGCAGTTGTCTGCCTCTGCAAATTGCAATTATTGTTTGTGCTGGGAGCCAGTGTACTATGCAGAGGGGCCACCTTTCTTATCACATCCCAACACTTCCAGACTTTATGCTGAAGCCAGCTGAGGAGGAGGGAGGCGAAGGAGTTATGTGCTTGAAATTAACACCGGCTGCCGTCCATCCAGCAAACACGGAGCTTGTTGCTCGCTGTGGCAAAGGTGGCAGCCAGTTTGACAGATAGTCAATCAGTCCTGACTTATTACCTTCTGTACACAGCTAGTCGGAGGCAAACAAACAGAGCTAGCGAAATCCATTTGCTGCCGAGGTTTGTTGACATCATGTGAAAAATAGCTGCAACATGTTGTGCACACAGTGTTTTTATCAGGAAAAAAACATCTGTACGCTACACGATGGCGAACAGGCAGAGTAGTTTTAGAATAAAAGTAAAGTCTTAGTAAATAATGTTACATAGGGGTGATCCAATAATCTACTTCGACTCCCGCCTGGCCAGACCATTTACTGCATTCCCCTTTACCACATTTCCTGTCTACATTCACTTTCACTATCTCTAAAAGGTTAAACAAAAACCTCTTACATAAATACTATAACCTCCCACACGGCCACAAGATACTGTCATTCAAAAGAGGATCTCATTTTAGTTCTACAAAATATTAAAAGTGTCCTGTGGAGTTTTTTTGTAGAGAAGTTTTTACCTCACCACACAAACCTCCCTCTAAAACATGTGCAAACCTTTTTGAATATGTGGCACAGGTGGCTCAACATAGTGCAACTGCCTAATGTCAATGAGCAGAATAATACTATACCAGCAGCAGGAATCCGTCTTGTGTGGCCTTGCTCTCTAAAAACAAAAATGGGAATGCAATCCAAGGGCACGTCCACACATACGCGAATGCAGGCAAATGTTGGGGGTCAAATGTCGCCGAAGTGGAGCTCCACGCGGAGCCACACTGCAGATTTGCAAATGTTTTGTTTGTCTGCTCACAAAGCCCTGTTTGGCAAAGGTTCACCACTGCTACTATTCATGTATGTGTGACCGTGCCTGAACTCCACGGGGTATTTTTCTTTTAAAACGTCTTGTACTGTGCAAGAATCTGAAGGTCACGTGACTTTGCACATAATCCACATGTTGAAATCCTGTTATCATCGCGTCGTGTTGTGACAGACAATGCACGCGCAATTTCCGAAATGCAGTGTTTGTATAAACTTTTTTCCCTTTTCTCCTTGCACCAAAACAGGCAAGTTTGTACAAAGTTCAGAATGGGTAAATGTGTCCAACTGGGGTTTGAGTCATAAAGGCCTTGGGATAAGATCAGTGGCTGAGGTTGCAGTGTTGTATTTGTGTATGAGAGCCTTTCAGATATTGCAGAGAGAAGGGGGAGGGGGCAGACAGAGACAGACTGGGAGAGAGGAGTTGTGGGCTCTCCGTGAAGACTTGGCAAAGGCAGACAGGCATCGCTATCCTCTAGGGAAGATTCAATTATAAATGATGCTTCCACTCTGAGCCATCTTGGAATCCCTTATTCTTTAGGAGATCTTCTTCACCTAATCCTCAGCAGGGTTTGGTGTGGCCTGCGTCTGAAGTGATATGCCTCACACACAGTGTGTCATGCATTATGAATGATGGGAAGGAGACACTCATGTCCTAATTTTGTTGAAAGCACAGTGAACATCAACACTAGAATGCTAATTTCCGCCATAGAAAGATCTGCACACCTTTAGTGTGGCAGTGCTGCAGGTGATTATTTGAACAACCTGTGTGTTTACACCATCCCAAACTGATGTTGTTCCAGCTTTGCTGCCCATCTTTGCTCTGTCTCTTTTACCCAACACCTCTCCGCGACTCACCCCCTTCCCTGTCATCTCTCCACAACGTCTCTCTCCTCTTTCAAAAGATTCTGCTGGTGGCAGCGTGCAGCATTAAAGTCAGCAGACAGGTCTTCTTTGTAGCCTAGAGTGTTGCGTCGATCTCAGCTGCAACCTCTCTCTCTCTCCCCCTTACTCCCCCTAGTCTCTGAAACCCTCCTCAGACGCCCTCCCCTCAGTCGTCACCCTCTTCCCTTTCCAACCAGAGAGAATAGGAGCTGACATCTCCAGAGAACCGAGAAAAAAAAAATCATTTAAAGCTCTTCCTCCCTGTCCGCTCGTCGCTACAACAGAGACGAGTGCCAGTAATGCAGCAGGAAGGGGGGAGGAAGAAAGAAGGGGGGATGAGAGAAGGCGTGAGGGTGAGACTGGCTATCCGACTTTCGCAGTAATGAGGAGGGAGTTGTTATGGATCACCTTCTGTGTGTGTGTGTGTGTGTGTGTGTGTGTGTGTGTGTGTGTGTGTGTGTGTGTGTGTGTGTGTGTCTTGGTATTTCCACATCAGTGTTCTCATTTGCACTCACACACATTTGTGCCTTTGCAGAGTTACATGACTCCTTCATCAATGGGTGTCTGTGAGTCAATCTTCGTAGCTCTCTAGCAATCGGAGGGTGATCTGACATACTGTAGCTGTGAGTAAGGAAAGAATTTCACAAAGTATTTTCCTGATGCTCTGAGAAGGGGAGGGTGGCAGTGCGGACTCTGTGCCACTTGACTCTCCGTAGCGGTTTTCAGACAAAGAACTCCAGAGAACTTCCATACGATTGGGTCTCAAACATGAACATCACAGCTGGAGACTGTTCACAACGACTATAAAATCTCAGGCGTGTTTAGGTGAGGGGTGGCACAGCATGCAGGAGGCAGGACACAACATATAAATAACGCAGCTGAGATCACATGTTTTTTTGTTTTTGCACATCAACAGCGATGTTGTCCCCCCTTATCACCAAAAGCTATTTAATGTCGTTGTCTTTCCAAGTTGATGTCGGTGTTTTCTACCTCAGTTTTGCATCTGTCACATTAGAACATCAATGTGCCCACTCGCCAGATAATCTCCCGCTGTTTTCCCTGCACATGCATACCCCAAACCAACCAAACTCAGAACCAAAGCAGTATTTTTCCTGCTAATTATATTGCTGTTTTGGACTGTAAAAAAAAGTAATTTGAAGACATGACTTGTGTTCTGAGAAATTAAGTTAATTACCCTTTTCAGCCTCTTACAGGGACTACTACAGGCGGCACAACAGCACCTGCTCTTCCTGTACACTGGCACCGACAGTACTGATTCCAACAGAACTGTCAGCACTGAATCTCACTGCTGCAGGATGGCCTTAGCTTGTGTGGGCATTGTTGCCAGTATAGTGTTTGACTGCTCAATCCCAGCAAGTGAAGCTGCTGCCCAGCAGCTCACACTTTATCCCGCTGGCTACAAGTGGTGATTTTCAGCCGATGCAGCAGCAACAACAGCAGCTTCGGCCTAACTTTGCTAGTGGGCTGTGCCTCATAAAGATAGGATATGATTCTGACAATGTAGAGTAATCCGTACAATCCTCCATAGGCACTGTGGGAAATAACTTCCTCAGCCATAATTGCAGACTGCGTCGTTTGATTGCCCGGCAGTTGCTCCTTTCAATTTCCTACACGTGAATTATCCTCGAGTAAAAATACCTGACACATACAATGTTTAATTAGGCTGAAAACATGACATTTCAAATAACAGTCTTGCGTAGGGCAAATCTCGGTGAAAAACCATAAACAAACTCGCGTCTCGATCCCAATTATGTATGTATTTTGCAGTCTGTGTCTGACCATATGCTGTCTGAAAACAGCCGCCCACTTTTCAACACATACACTCAGTCCATTTTCTTTCTTGTTTCTATTTTTCCTGTTGTGTGAATCCAGTAGTGATGCTACCACTTATTATAGCATAGAAAGAGCCGTGTAAATCATTCAAGGCTGGTTGTTTTCTTAACATAGCCATTCTTCACCACGCGCTGCCTTTCATAAATCACATTCTGCATTTTATTCAGTGTCGCTGATGAAAGATGGGACACTTGGCTACCGTTGTGGTGACAGTGTGGAGATGCCGCATTCTGAGCGTATTTGCTGTCGAGAAAAAAAACATTACAAGTCCACATGTGCCCACACAGACATCTATAGTATTTTAGCCATTCGCTGTAAACTTGCTTCTGGCAACTGATTGAGGATAGAGAAAGGGAGAGGCTGAGAGAGGGAGCGTTCAATCATCTGCCTCATCCCTCATCCCATCCCAGAGGGGAGAGGCAACAGTTGGAAATATGAATTATGAAATGATAAGAGGTTGTAAAATGGAGATAAATCCTGGTGATTACACAGCTCAGTATCTCACAATTTGATTCCTCCGCCGATGATTCTTTATTGTAGTTGTGTGAAGGACAGCAGGCCTAATAATTCCCCATGTATGAAGCACGGCGAGGGAAAGCACTGTGATGATAGAGTTCTTTTGAACGTGATTGAGGAGGCAATTACATTTTGCATCTCACTTTCAGGATTTTGTTTTAATGCTCCTCTTTCTTTTTCCTCATTCTCCGATGGCAGAAAATCGACCACATCAAACCGTGTTTGTCTTCTTTTTCCAACCCCTGGGGTGCCAGCGCTGCAGAAAGCCCAAGAGATAACAAGGGGAAAGACATAAAAGCACATAAACAACACACACACACTCACAGGCGCGCACACACACACACATGCACACACAGCAAGGAGAAAGGAATGTGAGGATGTGTGCTTGTGGATGTGCCTGCAAAAGTTCAGTGTCATTCATGTCTATGCGGATGATTGTGAGTTAAAGTTGAGTTTACCCGCTGCAGTCGTGGGTAGCTGGTAGTGTCCCCTTTTTGTTTCTTTGTTGCTGAGATACACACATGCACACAGATCTTGACCACCACCTCCACCACAGAGAGGACCAGTCTTTTGCTGGAGGTCTTCTACCAGCCGCCTCTAAACAGAGGGTGTTATCACAGCGTGGTGTGAAGCCTGAATACAACCAATTACCCAGTTATGACAGACGCACGCCATGGCAGCTGCTCTGCTCGTTTTTGCTCCTTTATAGATAGCGTTGTGGCCTGGCATGGTATGCTATGTGTACGTGGAGGATATAGAGGGAGGAGAGTGTGCACAAGTACAAGGTTTTCCTTTATGTTTCTTGAATCTCCATTTACAGACAGTCGCCTGATGGGCAAAATGCAATCCGCCGAGTTTTTCCCCCCTGCTGGTTAGGCGGATTGAAACCAGTGACCTTCCATCGCTTCTGTCCGTGTGTGGAAATGCTGTTTCCGCCTTCTTTCCCCTACCTGTCTTTTCAATAGTTGTGTAATGTCACGTGGGGGCCTGAAGGACAGGGCATGGTTCTGTTCTGCAGACAGGTGTCCTGACCTTCTGTCTGCTCTCCCACGCCTCAGGGGACCTCTGTGAAATAGAGGCCAAGGCTTTGACCTAGTCTCTCATCTACAGTTTGTCTCTAAATGGAGGCACACTGCAGATTGCAATGAATCAAAACACTGGGGGGGAAATGTGGTAGTACAATCCCTTTTGTTTCGGAGAATTCTAAGTCTTATTTGTAGTTTTTTTTTTTTTTATTTTAACTATCAAAGAATAATAAAAGGAAAACCAGTGATGGTCGTTCTTCTCCTCAGAGGGCTTCCAATCTCCCTTCACTCACAAATCAATGGAGCACCCAAATGCTACAATTAGATTTCAAATGGCCTCCCTCCAGTACCCACTGGCCATGGCAAGATTGCATTATTCAAAGATGGAGATGAAAGTCCCCTCTGATCCACCAAAATAACATCTTGTGCAGTGATCTGTTTGTAGATTTGATTCCTTTGATGATATATCCCCTGCAGTTGGCGTTTCACCAGGTCCGCATAGCTGTAAACGCTGCGTGTGCGTTGAGCCGATTATTCCCCCCCATTTAACGCCGTTATAGGCTTCAACCTTGAGAGCAACAATGCCACTAAAATGTGAGCACCCGGGTTTTAAAGAACAACAAGAATGACCATGGGGGCAGATGAAATGTTTGCAGTAATTACAAGAGAAGAGAGAAAGGGACATGTGCATGGTTACAAAACAGAGCAAACTTTGAAGAGGACGTTCACAGCCTTTTACCAAGAAGCAAAGAACCAATTGCGCTGCTTTTTACCTTTGTGCTTTAATGTGTTTTGCAGGATCAAAGTCTGTATTGCTCCGTTACCAAGCAAATCAAGGCGTAAGAAAAGGTGTACAAGCCCATCACTGTGGTTACAGAGATCCCTTTTAATAGGGTGTCCCGTTAATGCACCAAGTTACTTTGCAGGCAGTGACATCCTTTTTTGTTGCACTCCTGCACTTTTAATTAGATGCCAATTTTAAAAGCTTTTTGCCAAAGCACTAATGTGATGTATTTGTGCTAATGTAGACGACACATTGCTGCAAAACACTGACAGCACGAGGTACATGTTGATTTTTTTTACATTTTGATAAAGTAGAAAACGTTTTATTCCCCATTTCGGCATTCTGCTTTCTGTGTGGCTATTTTTTTAATAGTGGTTAAAAAACCTTGAGAAGATTATTGTTTATTAACAGTTTTGGGGCTGGGTGATCGCCCCAGGAGGTGTCAAATGAAGTAATTGGGAATGTGCCTGCTAAATAATGCTAGGAATGATATAATAGGCCATTGCTTTATCCTCACTTTCATGTAATTTGTCTCCTTGCGAAATGGCTGAAATTCAATTGTTTACAAGGACACTCGAGTGAAAAAGCTCCGTCACCTGGAGAAGAGGCATTGTTATGTAAATTAAATCTTCAGATGAGCATCAGAAATGATGCCAGACAGCTTATGAGTTGGTATGCAGTGGACTCTCTCTGAGTGCAAATATAGCCGGTGCAGTCTGGGCCCAGCAGGTTGTTAGGGAAATGTGCTACATCTCGGGTTCTCTGTCTACTCGGTGCTTGACTTGTGCAGATAATCACCCACTTGTGTGATTGTATGTGAGAAGCCATCATCTTCTTAGTGTTTGTGTGTATGCACACGTGTTTGCACACTTTCATATAGTTGATTATGACAATGTGTGCTTGTGCCTTTGTCAATCCGCTATGTGCGTGTGTGTGCGTGTGTGTGTGCGTGTGGTTGTGTGTGTGTGGCTTCCTGAGTGTTTCATTCCGAACATTGCTTTCTTGAAATACTAAGCAAATCTCCTCAATGTGATAATTGGCTCCCCAGGGTGGTTGTGTCTTTGCTGCTCATCATCGTCATCTCCTCCAGAAAGAAAGAAAAAAAGTGTGTATGTGTGTTGGATGCGATAGGCGAAGGTTGCTCGTTTGCTGGAGAAACTGATCCCAAGTCTGCCTGAACTGTTTTGGCAAGGAGAAATGTTGAGGCGATGAGACAGCCGGGGCCAGATCCGCTGCAACCTGGCTGCAGGCTATCTGCTGCTAGGGCATCAGGGTTTTCAGACAGACGTAATGCCAAGGAGGAAATGAGCTATTTGAGGCAGGTGATAACGAGATCCAAACACCATCTTTAGTCGATGCAATGTCATTGAGAGCAATGAAGATATTTTATTGTTTGTTTTTAGAGAGCATAAAAGAGCTGTCTGTGATTAAACCAGCCATGTTTGGTTATTAGTTATAAAAAGTGAAGCCTTTTTTTTTTTTTGGCTCGGGATGCAGATAATTTTTTATGCCACACAGACGACCTTCGCCGGTGGTTTGCAAAGCTGACACCTGAGGAGTGTGAAATGCAGCCCCGTTCGTGTTGCTTGAAGGCAAATAGAGACACACTGGTCGATAGTCTCTCCCAGCGTCTTCCTCCCTCTCTTCCATATGTTCCTGCAGTCCCCAGGGTGTTATGAACCACAGAGCAGATTGTTGGCCACTTCATAGGGGAAACACTGAGACAGCTGGGCACCTATCACAAGGCCAAACAGATGTTCAGGTGACTTGGAGAGGAAGTGAATGGAAAATGTGCAAGAAAGGGATGGTGGAGGGGTGGTGGAGCCAGAAAAAAAAATGTATTAAAACATTGATGCAGAGACTTCATTAGCCAATCCACTGTCAGCCAAATTCCTTCCACTCTCCTCACGCCACAGGAGTCTGTTTCGTCTCCCATATTGATTAACCCACAAGTCTAATGCTTTTGATCTCTTGATTATCTTTGCCTAAATGTGGTCAAGACGAATAAGCAGCTCAAGGATTCTACGCTTTTTTATCCTGACGCACCTTGGGGAACATTTAGAAGTCAGAATTGAAGCTGACCCTAAAACCAAATTTTTCTGCCCCACGTGGTGATGAAAAAGCAAATCCACAAACAACTTCAACATATTCCATGGCTCGGGGCCAATCCTGATCCAATCAGAGCTTCTAATCCGACACAAATCTGCATAGTGCGTTTTTTGTTAATAATAGAAACTTTCAGTCTGGTGAAATCTTTCCCAGGCAATACTGATGCCCTTTTTTTCCCCTACACTGCATTTGTCAAATTAAACCCCGACGAAAGTTCTTCGATTTTTTTTTTTTTTCCACCCTCTTCTCTCCTTTCTTGTGCCAGCCTTTGTTCTTTGGTTGCAGGTCTCATATATAATACATGAGGATTGGGAGACTTATCCGGTTCTGGCCATAGTGGCTGTTATTCCCAGGGAAGGGGCTATATTTAAGAGCTGGATAAGTCATAGATGGCATCAGGGGAGCCACTGACTTCTACCCAAAAGGTGGCAGCGGCTGAATACCATTAAAAACCTAAAATAGAACTCAACACAATTAAACTGGAGCAGTGGAGAGGTAGCTGTAAGGGACAGCAGACATTGCACCTAATAAAGGTAGCTTGTACTTAGTTTTGTCAGGAAGGTGGTTTGTGACAACACTGTGCTCCCTGGTGTCTAGTTAGACTGTTTTTGTATATCACCAATTGAATTTAACCTTATCTCTTTGTATCTGCTCGTGTTTTTCTTCGAAGAAATCTCATTTATTCCCTTTTTCTCCTACTTGTGTTCCCACAGCTGGCACCACCTACATCTTCGGTAAAGGAGGGGGTCTGATCACGTACACGTGGCCCAACAACGAGAGGCCGAGCACGCGGACGGACCGGCTGGCGGTGGGCTTCAGCTCCACCATCAAAGACGGGATCCTCGTGCGCATCGACAGCGCCCCGCGTCTGGGAGACTACATCATGCTCCACATCGTAAGTGGTGACTCTTAATTATTATTCAACAGCTTAATGTCGCCCGCCATTAAGAGGTCACTCATGCAATTAATCTGGGGCTAAACATCTGGTTCAATCTACTCATCACATTTACAGTAGTTTATACGTTCTATTAATCAGAGCTTGTTTGTCGCTGTCCATGAGTAATCATATGTTTCCAGCTTGGCCAAGATGATGACCACAAACAAAATAAACCTGACTCATCCCTTCAGGTTTACTTATTGCAGTCTTCTGGCCAAATCTTGCCCATCATGCTCAAACTGAATTATACAAATGGTGCAGATCTATTTTTTTTTTTTAAAAGATAACCCCCGACTAGCCTCCCTGGCCTTCCTCTTCCAGACAAACCCTACTTCTCCACCACGTTCAAGCTGACTCCCAGCATGAATAATTGAATATGGCTCTCCATACATATGCAGCATATTCCCACATGTTGAAGAAACATGAGAGAAAGCGAGCGGGATTGGTGCCGGGATTTGGAATTCTCGGCCGGCTGACTGTGTATCCGATCCGAGCAGCGTCTTTAATCATTTCACTCGTGCAACCTTGTCTTGGACTTGTTTACATAAGCATTAAGTATTAACGTTATCATCAGCAGCAGCTAGATGAATGCAGCGTGTCAAATTCGCTGCTGCGGAGGCACGTAGAGGTGTTGGTGAGGGTGGCGGTGGTTGCGATGATGAGGAGGAGGAGCCACAGTTGCGAAAGCAGATTGAAAGTCTTTTTCTTCTTAAAGAGCTCAACTCCTCTCCTGAGCGTTGGCCATGTGGTGCAGAAATGCAGCCATCTGCTCTGCAAAGATGAGGGCCAACAGCAAGCAGTTTCTGAGCTGCCTTTACATTAAAGAGAGATAAAGTGAAGTAAGTGTGCGTGTGTGTGTTGGTGAGAGAAGGGAGTGGAGGAACGATGAAGATGTACAGTGGTGAGGGCGGCGTGTGGAGAAGCTTCCCTGCATGTTTCCAACCAACTGAGTAATTGCAGGAGCCTCTTAAGGAGAGGGGAAAAGAGATACATTTTTAATTCTGCTTTTTACATATCACAGCAGAGCTAGCCAAGCAGGATATCTCTTATAATTTGGCTGCGAGTCGTTGGGCGGTGAACGTCTTCATTCCTCCAGCCTCATGGCACTAATGAATTTATTAATAGACAAAAGCAACTGGAGATTTTTGCCAGTTTATTCAGACAAGCAGCATGCTCTGAACACAGTGTGGGGGTGGATTTTTCTTTATTTTTTAATTTATTTTTTAAATCTTCAG
The DNA here is from genome assembly GCF_009819705.1 of Hippoglossus hippoglossus. NCBI lineage: Eukaryota > Metazoa > Chordata > Actinopteri > Pleuronectiformes > Pleuronectidae > Hippoglossus > Hippoglossus hippoglossus. The sequence goes on from NC_047174.1 coordinate 15,367,534, forward strand.
TTTTGTGCTGCATGGGTTACATTGCACTGTAAATATTACTAATAATTTATTGACAGCCAAGGGTTGACAAACAAAGTAGGTTTCATTTTATATTAACTACAATTACAGCCCTAAACTATAAAATGCTGCAAAAGTCAGGGCACTGCAAGGCTCTCGTTTTTTTTCCTCCCACAATTACACTGTTGTTGACCAGAAACCCAATGAAAAAAAGCCTGGCTTTTTTGCCACAGGTAAAGAGTAAATAATTAATAAGACCTTGAGTAAATATTCAGCTGTGCGAGCAGTGGATTTGGTTACAACTTGAGGCAAATAAACCACTGCTCAGCCTCACTTTTTAAATATTGTTGTCGTTATCTGGATAAAACATCATCATTTGCCCCACATGAGACTTTCTTACTTAGCAGTTTGGGGAATACTTCCTGTGCATGTTTTGTCCTAGAGAATAGGTTTTGTCTAATTGTCAGCTTTGTTGCCGCTTCTAGTTCTCTGTGTGCAAATTAGCAGAGACTCCAGACTTCACTGAAATGTCATCACATAATAACTCCTAATGACACATGACTCTGTATTTTGCATATAGTGATGGTATTTTGCATATAGTGATGAATCTGGAGGAAAAGGTTAAAGGAGTTACGCCTGTCGATTATTGATATACGTCTAACCAAAGGTCTTATCGGGCCCTTGGCCATTACCTTGGCCTTTGCAATTATTAGGTCGCTAAATAACTTCAGATATTTGTTGCGTAGAGAACACAGACAAAAACAGACGGAGGCGAGACCTAATTGCTGAACTCCCTCCACAGTCACTCTTTTGCATTCTTCATTATCTGCTCTCCTTCCTCTGTGTGATTAGCTTACGGCTTGTTTGGCAATCATGAATTAAAATGCTGATTGTGCTGTTTACATTTTAACTGCTAAGAACAACTGCATGCTTGGTTTGAAAACTGAGGGGCAATTTGAGGTAATGTGCGGAGGTGAGTGCGACATTTCGCTGTTGCTGGTATTTCATTTATGAATTCATTAGATCTCTGAATGCAGATTGAAAATCAGACAATGACGCTTGTCAGGTGACATCTTGTGTTTCTCGGTGCATGGGGGGGGGGGGGGGGGGGGGGGGGGGGGGGGTTCAAATGCCAAGATACGGAGCTAAAGCTGTATGGAAAACAAATATCAAAGGCATTTTAGCAAATATCAAAGACGTGTCTATTACAGGTGACGTTATAGTTATAGAGATGAGTCAAACAGGGAAGGGGTCGTGGCAGTACCGCAGGGATTAGTAAAGTGTGTGTGTGTGCGTGTGTGTGTGTGTGTGTGTGTGTGTGTGTGTGTGTGTGTGTGTGTGTGTGTGTGTGTGTGTAAGCTCAAATCCATGACAGAAAAACTCTAAGCCGTGGGCTAGATGTGCCGGTTGTGACTCACACAGTATCTTGCCAGGGACTCTATTTGACTGCAGGTGAAGATTACCCAAGATTATACACGCACACAGACACACACACACACATGCATGGGGAGAGAAAAATACTTTCGAATTTTATCTTTACTACATCGTTCAAGTAGATTTTTTTTCTCAAATACGATAACAAGAGCAGTTGCCACAAACAGACAAGGACAGGACAAATAATGATAAAAACACAAAGCAACTGTTTCAACGACTTATTACAGTGATAACTCAGCTGCTGGCGGTACATTTTTGTTAAAAGCTGAAGTTTCAAAACTGTCAAAATGTTGTCTGGATATTAAAGGAGAAGCAGCGGTTGTTTACTTCTTTGAAGGCACAACCCTGTGCCTGGGATATCATTAATTTTAATCACTGGTAGCAGAGAGAATCTGAAGGTTAACAAGACAGATAGTATGGATACAGATAGACTGTATATACACAGCATAAGCCAATGTGTAAACTCAATCAATCAATTTAATGTTATTTATATAGCCTGTATTCACAAATCACAGTTTGCCTCATAGGGCTTAACAAGGTGCAACATCCTCTGTCCTTAAACGTCGACTAGAGTGAGGAAAAACCTCCAAACAAAATAACCTTAACAGGAGACTCTCCCAGGAAGGACAGGAGTGCAATAGATGTTGCGTATAGCAGAGCACATTAACAACATAACAGCATTTTAAACATTTAAGGGGAAAAGACAATCAGGCTTAATGGAGAGGTGTATCAATGTTTAAAGTATTTATACGAAAGAAAATGTCAGAGATTAAGAAAGGCAGCAAGAGCAGCAATGGCAATCGTAATGATAGAGTAATACCTACTCCTTGTATCCAGAAGGCCGGCTGTTCGATCCCGGTGTCCCCCATTCAGCGTGCCAAAGTGTCCAAGATATTGATGCGCAACCCCCCCCCCCCTCACACATCATTACGTGTGATGGATGCACTGTATGAAGGTGTGTCTGAATGTGTCAACGTTAATCACTTTGAGTGGTCGTCAAAACTACAGAAGCGTTATATAAATAGAGACCATTTGCCATTGTATATCTAAACAATCATAATCTACGATCAGCTGGCGCCACGATCCAGGATGTAGCCGCAGCTACAATCCTGGATCTGCAACGATAAAGCACAAGGATTTGGGGGGGGGGGAGTCAAGTCAGTGCTACAGTCCACTTTCTAAGAGGTGAAAGTCAGACTGTAGACAGGAAAGGAAGAAGACGTCCGGAGCTCTGTTTGATCAGATCACATCAGCATGCCTCAGCCACCAGACCCCAGCTTTTCTCCTCTGCATTGTTTGAACACGACAATACGGAGTGAGAGTAAATGAGGGGGAGCTCAGTTCACGGCTCCTGCGGCTCCCGGGCAAACTCGCTCGGAGTCAGGTGAAGCAGAAATTCACGAACGTTCTGTTTTCTATTTAAGAAAAAAAAATCACAGTGAGAAACCTGACATGATAAAGACTCTACAAGTATTGCAACACATTCTCTGTAACAGGTAACTCGAAAAATGTGCTGCTCTCCACACAACGTCGTAACAATGAAAACTCCAGTTTCCAGACTGGCGATAAATATGACTTAAATAAAAAAATAAAATCAAAGCTTTTAAAGCCCGAGCTGCTGTTGTTTGAACTATAAAGCTGCTTTGTTGCTTTTAACATTTCAAGTGTAACAGGAATTGTTTGATTTTAATTTGGAGTTATGTAGAAAGCTGTTTAAAGGCATTCAATTTCACTCCTAAACCACATTAGCAGTCACATTTTTTATGGTTCACACTCGTGTTTTATAAGGAAATAAAAGCACACTTCTTGGTTGTAATGTTAACGGCCTCCATAAAACGTCTTCCGGCTGGACGGACAGATGCTCCAGATGTCTTATGTCTCGTGTCATCTCACCCGGCACATGTACAAAACACGTTTTCACACTCTCATCTCCGATCCCCGGAGATATCTCAAATCTTAGCTCTCTCGCCAAAACATACATTGACGGCCAATCAGACTGAATGAAAAATACAGAGCGACGGCACATGAACTTCCATCAACCACTTCAGTTCCCCCCCCCCTCGTCTTGCTAATTCGCGCAGTGAAAGATGCAGCTGTTGGATAATTGAAAACACTAGCGCAGACGCGGGCTGTGGAATGAAATAAGTGGCTGTGGATGGTAAATGTTGCATTACACGGACGATGCTGTATCCATTTTTCCATCACATACGTTACCTTCATACATACACTAATGCCGTATATTTTAATGGATTGATGCGGTACAGATGCATTATTCATTCACTTCTTCACTCTTTTCTGCCTCTCTCCATCCCTCCACCAGTGTCTGTTCCCTCGTCCACCCGCCTGCTCTCACTCCCTCTCCTCCTGACAGACCTAATACAAGATGCTTGATGTGTACCTGTGTGCATGAGCGCATATATGGCCGGCAAAGTACTGCCTCTATCAAGTTACCCTATGTCGGCAGGGAAAGATAGATATTATCGAGGTTATGGCTCATGGCCTCTGATAACATTACAGCGTCTTATTTGACTTTGTATTTCCTTACCTCCCACATTTGATTCCCCCCACGGAAATAAAAAGCCGGGAAAATATGCCCGCAGCTGTTTTCGCAACTAGTTGCATGCAGTACATGGAGTCAGCATTACTGTAACTTTGTTGATAAATAAGTATTTCACTGAAACTGTGCAGCAGAGCCATTTTTTATCTCCGCCGCTTTATCGTTCTTTATCTTCCAGGTGACACAGCAGACTGTTATTCAAACTAACAAAGAACTAAAAGTTATCATTGCAAGAAAATTATTTGCACTAGCACAAGTTGCTTCTTATGAGGTCAATATATATTAACCATATTCCCCCGGTGGTGATTTTCACAGCAGGCTGAGCCGAGCTGGCACCAGATGGTGAGTGCAGATATGTGCGGAAGGTAAATCACTACATGCTACAGTAGTTACACGCATTAGAAGCCGGGAAACACTATACGATCATTAGGATGTTAATGTGTTTGGTATGGACTGGTTTAGGAATCACGCGGGTCAGACGATGCAAAATGAGCTTGGCCGTTAGTTCATAGATGTCGGCAAATGTTGCTGATGTTGGTGTAGCCATGGCTGCGTTAATGTCATTTCCAACCCACAACAACTGTGCATTTTCTATGTACCATGTCGCCTCCACGTCCGGATTATTTACAGTCCACACAGCAGACAATACTTTGGCATACTTTGGCTCCATTAGCTTTTAGGATTCAATCTGTTGCCACTGTTCTCTTTTCTTCCTAAATGTAAGATATGCAGAGCTAATTGCTACGGGTCTTTTTCATGACAGACGTTTGACGCATCGCAGTAGGAAAAGCGCAGGTGTAAATAATACAGTGACCAACCACCTCAGTGCTCCGGCACCTGAATGTAAGCACATGGGATTTTGGGATATGTCCTAAGATGACTGATGCCGACGTTTCTTCTTGGGAGGAGAGTCTCTGGAATAGTTATCGTGCCTTCATGTTAGTTTCATTTGTATCCGGTGGCGTTATATTTGCAGGTTGTCCGTGCATCTCTCATGAATGGGAAATCTCCAGAGAGCCTAGAGGAAATGTTTTGGAGGATAAACTGATTAGATTTTGATGTTCAAAAGTCAAGGTCACAATGACCTCACCAGGATTTAGGCCTTAACCCAAGAATTCATATGCTTATCCGTACTACATATATTACTCTGGACGCACATTGATGAAAACTGCAACAAGTTGGATGCAAAATATATATGACATAAGCGTCCAGGAATCGCTATGACACTAAAACCTCTATAGCACTGGTGAATTATTGTAGCTGATGACTGAATTTATCAGTTCCATGCATCTCTTACACAAAATTAGCTGAAATATCAGAAAACTAAATTCCGACGGTGGCCCTCAAGCAGACAGGGCAGCAAGATAAGCTAATAACGCAGAGCCTGCCTTCGTTAATATTCTACTTTAGTGGAGCAAAATTGCAAAAGAAATTTGCAATTAATTACTTCCCGCAAACTGACATGCAGTGAACATTGGACTTAAAGATCCCCCTGGGAGCGTGCAATTAAGTTTTACTTGTTTTTTAAAATGAGAACTTGTCTTTCTCTTTTGCAATTTTGCAAACGTGGAGCTTCTCCAGTGAGAGCGCGGTTGAATATTAATGAATTGCAACGGGAGATGAGTTTATCTTTTTATACGTGTCAATTACAACCCTCTCCCTCCTTTTGACAGTGCTGTAGGATTTTGTTTTATATAATCTTTACACTGATTAATCGTAAACTCAGTAAAATGTTTGTTCTCAAAAATAAATGATCTCACCGTGTAGCCAAAGGGTATGAAAGGCTCCAGAGACAGAAGCAAGTTATTGGAGTGTTGATTTAAACTTATTTGCTCCCTGGTTTAGTAATGTCACTGGCATTCGTGAGATGACGCAGAATAATCAAGGCAGAGGTTCGGTGCCTGTGGTTATTAATAATTCAAAACTGCAGCTTGCACCTTCACTTTGACTGAAAACACAGGAAAAGATGCCCAGGCACCATTAAATGCACATTACACCGAAAGCCTTTTTGCACCTTGTATCTTCTGAAAACAGCACATGCATGGATACACACAAACATATGTAGCACAAGCACTTGCACTCTTTATTTCTCCCTCTGTGGCTCTCACACACCCACACACTCTTGCTCTGACTTATTCTCTCAATATTACCATATATTGTGTGTGTGTTTGTACATATACAAACACATGGGCTCCTTCAACATATTCTCCCCACTGTACATTGGCACTGATTCTCCAATATACATGATACTTCCGGGACAAACTGCCTGTCAGTCAGTCATGTCAACCAAAGGCTCGTCAGGGGGGAGGTGGGGGTGGTTTGTAGCACACACACACACACACACACACACACACACACACACACACACACACACACACCTCTCACATTCTCCCACCCATAGTGCAGGAGAGCAACAGCAAGTAATAACCGCTCAAGCTAGACAAACAGAGCAACATTATTACAATGTACCCATGTGGTCGATGGCCTTAGCCCTGGCCTCAGCCATGTATATTTCATGGATTAAGATGAAAAATTCAATGAGAGACAACAAACAGTGTACGTCCCTCTCCCTACTTTGCTCCCTGACAGCTACTCCCGCGGGGGGATGCTCATGTTTTCACAGCTTCGTGATAGGACATGGATCCCATTTTCAGAGTGATGAAGAGACAGAAGGAGAGGATGAAAGCGACAGGGTATAGAGCATCGTGTACATCCAAAAGTAGAATAAATACAACAGGCTGAATGGCAAAGAATAGGTGGAGGAGGTGGGAGGAGAGGAGTTGAGGAGGGAGATGGAGAGATGTGTGTATTTTAGAATTCAGAGCAGGATCACAGACACACTTGGCTCAGATAGGTCTCAGCACACAAGCACATTGGCTGTGAATTCCAAATTATGTGTTGCCTTTCTGTCTCACTTTGACATCAACAGCACCACCACCCCCCCCCCACCACCCACTTCCTCCCTCTTATAACCCCCTTCTTTCTACTACAGTGCCACAGTGGTGTTGTTCTCAAACTAAAGGCTGGATCGGGCGATGGCAGCTGGTCAGCCAGTTGGTCTGAATTCAGCTGCAGTGCGAAAAAACCACTCTAACCCGAAACCTAAAGCTCCAGGTCGAGGTTGAGGTTATATTCACAGAGGTGTCGGCCGAATGTGGCCAATTCTGTGGTGGCCACTTTATCTTTAAAACTCTTAAAACTCTTAGAGATAAATCACATCTCTGTCTACTTTAGGCCTCTTTGCGATAGTTATTTGTTTTGATGAGCTGTTTTTGATTCACTCTTAGGTTGTTTTCCATCATTTTGTAGTTTAGAGTCGTTTCAAATACAAAATATTTCCAAATGCAGAGTTTTATCTGTAAGCTCTTTTGGTTTGAGGAGTGATACCTGCGCAGGACCAGACAGCACAGCTAACAACTGGTTGACCATAGCGCACCATTTAGCTGCTAAAACATCAGGTGTTTCCCTCAGCAATTGGTAGAGACCAAAAATGGAGAAAAAAGAGCAAATGTTGCACTGTTTTCTAACATGTTCACAATATCCACTTTAGTATCCGGGCCAACGCTGCTCCTAACTACACATACATCTGCCTTAATGCAACTGCACTCTCTTGGATGGAGACAGATGCTCTGTGAGATCAAAGCGCCTCACTTCAGTCAGCAGCCGCATCATTTTATAATTTCCTTCTCTTTACCTGGCTGCAGACAGCCCTACGCTATGTGTGCTTGAGTGATGAGCGGGACAAGCTTGTGACGAGCATCTAATGAAAGATCAGAGGGATTTGGAATCGATTGAGGTGTATCTCACACAGAGGGCTAGGTGCCGTCTCAGCTCCAAAAAGACTCGTAAAATCCTCCCGCAAGTCTCCAAGCTACAGCCACTCTCTGCCCCTCGGGCGGCTCAGGTGGGAGAGACAGAGAGCGAGAGAGCAAGACGGAGAGAGGAGGAAGAGGAGAGAGGGAAACCAAATAATAGAAAGAGATTCACATTTTAGCAAATGAACTCCCTTTCGGATTATCGACAAGGACGGGGGGGGGGGGGGGGATGATGAATTGCTGGCCCGCTGAAGTGATAAACGTCAACATTAGAAAATAAATCTAGCGGGAAGGAGGCAAGGAAAAAAAAAAAATCTTCTGCTTTCAATATCAGCGAAAGTGTTGCAGATCGGGACGCTCAGAGGCACATATGTGCACACTGCAAATGTATTCATGGCGGATTAAGTGCCTGCTGGTTAAAAATAAATAAATAAAAAGAGCAGCAATAAGTTGTTTCTTTTCTCTCTCTCTCTCTCTCTCTCTCTCTCTCTCACTGATAAAAGGGGATCAAATTTGAGTGCGAGGCTCCTTCACAGATGGAGTGAAAATGTGAAAGTGAGTACCTGTGCATTTTACCGAGTGCAGTTTGTATTTATTTAATCCTCCCATTATTGACTTTCACCCTGACAAAGCTCTATTGACAGGGAGACAAAAAAAGACTATATCGCTTTTTTATGAAGCTGGGATCATCACAAAACCAATCTATAAGGATAACAGATATTTCCTACTGGATGGCTCTTATATAGAATTATTATAAGCACTGAATCACTGAAGGTTATAGAGATTTTTATTGATCCTCAAACGTTCTGGGCAGGCAGCGGGGCAAATGGCCAAGGACGTGACAGCCAGGTCTTCCATCTCCACATATCTTGTTCTGCTCCTCCACTGCCCTCAGCCATTCCCTCTGTCTCTCTCTATTGTGGAGAAGAATATAAAAAAAAAAGCATATTAGCTATTTTTAGTGTGAGTTCCAGTTTTGCAAAGCACTCCTTTTGTAGCTCAGCACGAACACACGCACACACAGACGCACCAGATTTCCTGTCAGGTCAACGCTGGCTCCAAAGAGGCCACAGACCCCAATAGGTTCCAGTCTGATTGGGCGCCTGCGTCAACCAATAAGGTTACGACCTTTTCGTCCCGACATACTTAATGTGTATGCACGTGTGTCATTAGGTTCGAGGTTATTCTGTCTGGTTTATAGATTCATTTTTCGGTTACGGATCAGGGGTTAAATCATGAGGAAATGAATGAAAGACCTCCCCCTCTGCTTTGAATTATCACATTTAATCAATACGTGATTCTCTCTGTATTCTGCTAATTATTTTCTGATGGTGTGTTCGCTTTACATTTTCTGCGATTAACTCCAGTGGACCTGCATTGGAACTATGTCACAGTAAAATATAAGCGAAAGAAATTAAGTTAATTCGACACTGATGAAAGAGAGGTAATGCTCTATTTTACAGGTCCCATAATTTTCATCTAATTGGAGACGACTAAATATTCATAGGAGTTTGTTGGCAAGGACTATTTAGAGAATCACATACAGAGGGAATGGACCCAGTGTTCGACTGGTGCATGTTCAGTTTCAGTGCAGCTCTCATCAGTTAGTGTAAGCCGACGTCAGGACACGTTTTAGCTCAGCTGAACATGTGTTTAGTTCCAATTTACAGGCAGCACCAAATGTAGAGGATGATCATTTGAACAAATACACAAATACTTCCCTCCTTTTATTGCATCTCTGCTAGTTTTACAGTCATCCGGGTTTTAGGAAAGGCGGTTTATTGCAATGGGATCAGTAGTACTACTGAGCAAGTACACATTATTACATTATTACTCATGGGTCAGACCTCACCTTGAACTCAGCTTCATTTTGAATTCATCTACACCTGTAAAGCTTCGTGAGCCATACAAGAAGTGAAAGCACCAATATATCAGCCTTTCCAAAAAAAATATGAACCATACCAGAGCTAATTACTGACCTCTGATAATGTCTATGTAGCATGTGCACATTCAGTATAAATTACAAAAAGGGCCAGGGCTCAACATGCACTTTGTGTGTGTGTGTGTGTGTGTGTGTGTGTGTGTGTGTGTGTGTGTGTGTGTGTGTGTGTGTGTGTGTGTGTGTGTGTCATGCATGTGAGTGTGTGTGTGTGTAGAATCGATCCCTGTCTCATAACCACCCCACCCACCCCCTGTCCTTCCCTCTTGAAGATCTAAGACTATGGCCATGACTGAGTCAGCACAAAGATGACATGCTAAGACAATGGACACGGGTGAAACCCCACCACGCTCCATGAATTTCACAAGACCCCTTTGATTAAGCCTGTTTGAAGTCTGCAGAGCACATGGTTAATTCATTCTTCCCACATTATCTTTAATTCATTCACACCTTGCTGGAACATGCCAGTCTGGCCAGAGACGAGAAAGGAGAGACATGGTTCCCCTGACTTCTTTGATTGTTTTCCTTCACTTGGCAGATTCACTTAAACAGTATCACAGTATCCTCTCTCTCTCTCAGATCAGAAGTATGTTCCTCACATATGGAGACACATGATGCAATTACGCATGTGTTTTAGAAGAAGCTCGATTTGGCTGTTTCGCAGTGTTCCTGGTGCTGATTTGCCCCAACCTGCACACGCATTGGCTGTTTTCCAGAAGGCCTCTGCCCTGGACAGCAATTAATGTCATTTGGAGCGAAGAGGGACCTTGTGACTCATTACATATGCCTTTTGCTCGGAAAAACCTCCAGGGGGCCTTCTCCTCTTGTGTGCCAATGCAGCCACTCGGGGGTTGGCACAAGTTGGATAACACTCTAATTATAAAATTCACTATGAAAAATGTCTTCTGCAATGCTGGCAGGGAGGAGATTAAACCTTGTTTTGGCTTCATTTAATTTGAGCTTCTTGTGCCCCCAGACTATAGCTACTGTATGGATTCTGTGGGCTTCTGCCATTTGTGCAATTATTCTCTCTCCCTGCAGTATAAGTTTTTGTTGACAAGTTTTGCATTTCTGAATGGTTAAAGTTTCCAAACGTCTTGTAGATATTTGTCACGCAGCTCACTGGCAAGTGAAGAGGGAGAAAGATGATGAATGTTGACAGCGAGAGCCATGCTTTTTTTGACATGATACAAAGCATTATCTGACATTATTACACTAGCTTAGCTGTCACCTCCAGCAGAAAGGAGGGATTGAAATACATCATGCGCATTTTTATGCTTTAACCTGTGGCAACAGTCTTGCTGAATGGACAAGGAGGCCCATCTGTGCCTCGCATGGCTGATTCTGGTGGACCTCCCCTCTCGACTACTGTAACCTGTTCACAGTCCTGGCTCAGTGGAGCGCACGCTGACAAATAGCAGGAGGGAGAGGGGAGGGAGGAGGTAGAGAGAAGGAGATAGAGGACAGAGACAGTGACAGCTAGAGAGGGGGAATGTTGATGGGGAGAGAGAGCAACAGACAAGGGCTGGAGATATGGAGAGAGAGGGAAAGCAGATAGTGGGAGAGAGAGTCAGCGCAGTGTGTCTAATCTCCCTTCAGGGACGACGGTGTAAGGACGCCTTCTATGACAGATAAACTCGCCCGACAGCAAGCCCAAAGTGACAGACACCCACTGAGCCCGATTCAGCCCAGAGTCTGCACAGCATCTGGCACAGGGAGGGAGGCAGCACCTAGTTTCCATAGAGCTGAAGAAGAAGGAGAAGGAGAACAAGAACAATAAGAAGGGGAAGAAGGAGAGGAAGAAGTGGCAAGTGGGCGGTTTTGCTAGTGGGGCAAGGGAGGTGAAAAAAGAGAGTGAGTAATGTTTGCTCCACTGTGGCAAACACAGATTGGGACGAAAGCAGGAGGAGCTGTTGTTGGTTTTTTTTGTCTCTTTCTCTTTGTCTCTCCTTATTTCAATTTGTTTGAGAGTGTTTAGCTTTAAAGAGAAGGTGAGACCAACCATATGATTCAGTTTGTTTTTGGAGATACAGATTATGTACACCGGAGCCCATGCACGAACAAGCTTTCTATCTCCGTTAATTCCCTTGGAGTATGGCATGCTCACTCGACATTAGCGAAGGGAAAATTGCCTTTGAAAGACTCTGCATTTATATGTGTTTTTGTCAGGCTGCACAGCGCGTTCTCTTTCTCTCTGCAGCTTAGTTTTTAAGAAGAAAAGCAAACACTGGTCAAATTGTGAAGATTGCTCGAGGGGAGGCCACAGAGGAAAAGTTGAGTTTGTATTTAAAAGAAAACGTATTCAAGATGAGGCTGTTCTGTGGCGTTTACGGCATTTCATAGACTGGGGGCTTCTTCAAGTAACCAATCAAAGGGGGTGTGCATCAGACACAGGTCCCACCTCCAAAGTCCCAATGTCGAATGTCGGGCGGTCAATTTTGAGGGCACTAGGAAGGTTGAGTTCGTGCTCGCCTCAGACACATGCTCACTGAACATTTGCAGAAAATGTTTGCTTGTGAGTGTGCGCCTGGGATACGCCATACTCGTCCTTTTACCTGACTTCAGCTTATCTCACACGTGTCAGAATTGACATGAGAGTATGCACGCCTCTTTCAGCCTTAACTATGAAGTCGTGACTACTTCTGAGCAGTCATGGTGGCCTGTGGCCTGCGTGCGTGTACTTTTCTGTCTGTGTGAGGCAGCAGCGAGTGTTGTGCAGTCCTGTTTGGGAGCTGAGACACGAGCCGACCTGGGACAGACCTTGAGAGTCGCTGTGACATTTAAAAACAACCTCCCACTGTCTCACCGAGATAGACAATATATTTGTCACTTCCTCTGGCTCAACATCCCCTGCCCTCTTTGAACCTCTATGCAGTTATCTCTGAACAGAAAAAAGATAAAGATATGTGTGTGCCAACACACCTTTCTGTGTCTATATGTCTTCCTCTGACACATTCGCTCTTTTGGTACGTGGGAAAATGCATGAAAGCACTCACAGGATTTGGCGTCACATCAATCATGTTTGCACACAGTCACACACTGCTGTTGCATTTATCAGTAACCATCACAATTTTTCACACCCACGCATTTAGAATCCCATAATCGCAGTTTAGATAAACGCATCGGCTTCTTTGATCATGCACGCCGACACGCGAACAACAGGCGACACGCATCAGCATGCATGCACGGCTCCCATCATGCAAAAAGGCATCGCTGTAATCAATCATTTGGAGCCCCTTATTAACGTTAATGGCATTTTTCAGAATTACATTGGCATCTTCGTGCATTCCAATCACCTAGATTTTATGCCTCCTCTCTGCGGGCAGCCCCGTTAATTGTGAAAGAGGAGAGCAGCAATGAGTGCTATCTACTGCGCTTTTGATACGCACTTATCTCTTAGCGGTTTCATATTATGGGAAAGAAAATTGCCTTTAAAATGACTAGTGCCTTATTACTTTTGGGCCAATTAATTTCCTGAAAAAATAATGCCTTTTTCCAAATAGCAAGGAAAAAAATAATAATTATGAAGAATAATTGACAAGGAAGGACAAGAAGGCGGGGAGGATGTAAGGAGACGTGAAAGAAAATTGACTAAATACTTGTGCATGATCTTTTTCAGAGAAGACTCGTACCTCAGCTTGACGACAGCTTGCCCTGAAAGTGTCCAAAGCATTAAAGAAGTAGGGCACTTGCCTCAATGTTCCTTGAAGTGGGAGAGACAAACCGGCCTAGATTTCCTCCTGTTTATTCAACCATTTTAGGTGCTGGCTATTCATGTCTCCATTTCAGTGCTCTCCTTTTTTTTTTTTGTCTCCACATTTTCTATTCCTGAATATTTGTTACTTTTGTTTCTTTGTTTGTTGTGTCTCTGCCTTTCTCCCCTGTGCCCTCTGTTAACATCCCCCTCTCAGTCACAAAACTTATATGAAAGTCACTTTAAATGGTTTTGACACGCTCAGACAGATGCTGATGCCGAGACACCCCACGCTGCCTCGCAGCAAGGGGGGTGATGGCTTGACTTATCAATAAAAAAAAAAAACAATTTGTGGTTTTTGCTTGAAACAATAGTCTTATCGAATGAATACATTACTGTATTTATCGCCCACTGACACCCTAAATACAATATCCCTCCATAAACTAGGATAAAGTCTAACAAGTGATCAAACAAAGGCTTCAGAAACTCATCGTCTCATTATGCATTCTGTGGACTTTGGTTTGGTTCCGGTTGGTTTAACACAGCTCTAATGCAGTTCATGAATTTGAAATGAATGAATGCAAAGTGAGACTTGGACTGTTGACCAGTATCAAGCTGACATGACAGCCATGCACACAGAGATGGCATATGCTGCCCAGTGTGGCTCCTGAGCCGTCACTGCAGGAGAGTGTTCACTCTGCTGCCGCGTTACGTTCATTCAGGTATTCATTCACACAGTAGATTAGATCCGGATGTAACAAGTACATTGACCTATTTACTGTGCTTAAGTACATACTTTACTGAAGTTGATTCATTTTCAAGTACTTCTCACTTTTACTCCACTACATATATCAGCAAATATCTGTGCTTTCTAATGTACTACATTTTTACAATGGATGTTTTTTTTTTCATCTGCATCCCCCCCACTGAAAAGCTGGAAGAAGTATTCAGATCCAGAGCCTTAAAGTTGAAGCACTAGTGCATTAGTTTAATGTTTCCCCTTAAAAACTATGTTTCAAGTAAAAGTCCTGCATTAAAAATCATATACTATGTAAGTATGATGATGAAAAAGTACTGGCTCTGTAATAAAGGTCCCTAGCAATAGAAACATAATTATGCAGGTCGATGTTAGATTGTCAAGACTAATTCATCATCTCATAAGTAGCAGTATTAAGTACGGTATCATAAAATGGAAATACTAAAGGAAAGTGCAAATACCTCAAAACTGCACTCAAGCACAGTACTTGAGTAAACGTACTTAGTTACTTTCCATTCTTTGACTCATTGTTGTGACGTCAACACGATCTGTTTGGTTTACAATGTGCAGGGACTGTTTTGTGCACATTTCACAAGCTCCACTAATATGTATCCATTGCAGCAGTGTTTATAGCAACTGGAGACACGCTATCCTCTGACCAAATCATAATCTCTCCAGCAAGTTCAAGCAATTACCCTGCAAATGGTGCAAATTCAGACCCCAGCAAGCCGAGTCTTTGCTGCTTAGTGTGAGGGAGTGACCCTCGAATTGATATTATCATAGAGACTCGGTGGATTTGAGACCAAATGAATCCCCTCTTCAGTGGACGATCAAAGACGGAGAAATGGAACGTAGAGAAGGTATAAGGAGAGCAGTCGGGAGCGGGACACCTAATGCACTCTATTTTCAGTTAATTATTTCTCTGCCGCTCTCTCCTCCTCACCTCATAGCCTCTCTCGCTCTTGCTCTCTTCTCGTGTCTTTTTTTTTTTTTCAGGCCTCCAT
Organism: Hippoglossus hippoglossus; assembly: GCF_009819705.1. Classification (NCBI taxonomy): domain Eukaryota; kingdom Metazoa; phylum Chordata; class Actinopteri; order Pleuronectiformes; family Pleuronectidae; genus Hippoglossus; species Hippoglossus hippoglossus. The sequence continues at coordinate 15,382,731 of NC_047174.1, forward strand.
TTTCCTCCTCCCCGCATCTTTTGTCTCTCTCCCCTTATACCCCTCCATCTTCATCCCTGACACCTCGGCAGGCGAGGTGGAGAGGAGAGTCTTGATCCCAGGCAGGTTACCCTTGGCAACAGACCACCCACCCCTCCTGCTGCCAGCTTGTTTCGGGGCGGTCATGCTAGTTTTGGCGCCAATATTGGCAACTCTTTGCCTCCCTCACGGAGAACAGAGGAGGCCCTTTTTTTCTGCCTCATCATCTCCCGTGACTGGGGGAACAAGCCGCCCTCCCCCTCTTTCCCTTTGCCTCGCCCTCCGCATTTCTACACCTGACATAGCCGCAGAGGCGTCAGAGCACTGTCTATTGTAGACGGCAGCCATTAGCATTGGCATTTTAACACCTGTTCCCTAGCATGTGGGTGTTAGCGCTCCTAATTTTAAAGCGGCGTGCATATCCAACATTGGACAAACTAGGACTGTGACACGGTGAAACCCCCAAAAAAAGAACAACAACAACCTGTGTGTATTTGTGCGCGTGCGTGTGCACATTTGTGTGTTAACATTCATCAGGCCGTCTGGTAGTGCCTGGAAGTGCTTGCCCAGAATAGTATGTTTATATAAACAGATGGATGAGAAGCTGTCTCTCTCTCTTCCTCCACGTCTTTGTCTGTCTCTTTTTTTCCCCTCACTCAATGAACTGTGGTTGGAGCTTTGCTCAGCATTCAGAGACGTGTTTGTGGCTGCGGCACACAAGAAAACAACGAGGTCCATCCCAGCTTTCCCCACCGAGATAAATTTGTATCACTTTCTCCAATATTTACCAACTGTTTTGTTAATTGGTTTGATGTGCAGCTACCTGTGATAGCTACCTCTCCTTTTTTTCTCCTGTTTTTTTACCCTCTCTCGTTCCCTGTCTCCCAGTGTGGTTTTGCTTTGCATATTAGCCGAGACATGGTAAGGGGAGCGTGCACAATACAGAGGGCAGCTCTTCAAACAAGCTGAAATCTTCTTTGTGTCTATTCAAATAATTTCACCCCGTGACTCTTCACCAAGCAGCTGCAGTGATGTGAGCGGTTGTGACTGAAGGTATTCTCTGTGACAAAATACGCTGAAAGGTCAAAGATAAAGTCTCTTTGTGATTTTTTCTTTTGTGACACAATGATTTCTCTATTCTTGCCTTATTCTGTTTAGTTTCTGGAAATGTTGCACATAGGGTTAGACTTTATATTTCACATGCAGACATTGGAAAGGTGTTCATTTCAGAAGAATCAGGGGACGAGAGGTTGTTGGATGAAATGTGTCCCCACTTGATTTATTGGCTGCTGTTTCATTCTTGGGCTACCAAATAGAAAGTGCTCGAATTCAGCAGCACATTAAATTAAATATCTGCCGAACAGATTCTAATTTGATCACCAAGCTGTTTCAATTTCATTAGCCAGGTCCCTAATGGACTTTCACAGCATATTATTCCATCTAGCACAAATCCCATTCATTGGCTCTTTTTTTTCCCCAAATGAGCCCCCTGGCACGTGAGGACCATGTTGCGCCACGCCGCGCAGTGTGAGGTCACACAAAACCTGCCTTTTCTTTAATGGATGATGGAGCGAAGCTACACTGAATAAATGGAATCAAATCTGAAGCCACGGCGAGTAAATGAAGTCAAACTTGAGATTTATGCCCAGCACCATCTTAACAGCTGTTGCACAACATCAGTCCAAGCAGAGCATGAATAAGGTCACGGCTCTCAAGAGCGCGTGTGCGTGCGTGTGTGCATGTGCGTGTGTGCGTGTGTGTGTGCGTGTGTGTGTGTGTGAGACTGTGCAGTCCACTGAAGCCTGATTCTTTTGCATACGGCCTGATTCCATGGCCAGTGCACCCTTTGTGAGGGTGCAGATGAAGGAGTGTAACAGCAGGTCAGGCAGATGAAAATTCATGGCTGAAGTTCTTACCACGCTACCGTGGTTTAGCAAGCATGTCGTTACGCAGTACACATAATAATTACTTCAGGGGTGTTGTACTCTGACCACAAACAGAGATTGCTCAACACTCTGCACCTTCCAATTCATGTGTTCTCTCTCTCTCTCTCTCTCTCTCTCTCTCTCTCTCTCTCTCTCTCTCTAAATGGGATTTTTATGGTGAAATGTAAATCAGAGTGATCTGTGGTTATATATTTATTTTATATAAAGAGGGGGTGTAATTATATAGAAGGTAAGAAATGGATACTGCCTGTAGTAACAGCCATACTGTTTACAATAATGTGAATGAAAGGCTTAACCGTTGGCACTCAAATGCACAATTATTCCCTCTTAGCAACAGTCAACCCTAATTTACTACTTTAATACGAGGCAAAACAATGAACAAAAAAAATTGGAGATTTAAGTGTTTTATTTGCTGCATGCTCATATAATACATGTGAGATAACAGGCAGGTGGCATACTCTTGAAGGTTAGAGTGAAATTATGAGAGTGAGATATGCAAACAAGCCTAAGGAGAAATGTAAATATTAAAAATATCTAAGATAAAAAAAAATTATGCAAAAAGGATTTTTTAAGTATTAAAATGCTTAAGACTATATCAGCCTTATATGTTTTTGCATATGTCAATATATTAAATATTACAGCAGTTAATTTCAAAGAGGATGAGTTCACCATCCTGATGACCTGATTGATAGCGTTTTCAAGCGTTTTCATGCAAAATATTACAGAGATATTTATCACTCTCTTTAATGCTCAAAATTAGATAGAGGTTTGACAGCAGCGCAGCAGCGCAGCAGCCAAAGGTAATTTCAGGGACAGTGACTTTACTGAGACAATGCAGTCGAGACGCATGCAGTAAAGTAACCGAAGTACTAAAGTAGTGATGATTAGGATCAGTGCAGTGTCAGTACTCCAAGTTCCAAAAGGTTGAAAGTGATAATACGGAGCTGGAGAGAACTCTGCGGTAACATTGATAAATGTTTTCACCGGGCCGTCCGCCATTAGTGTCAGAGCAAGTTACAGCCACAAGAGCGGACAAACAGGAAATAGAGAAAGAGTGGGTGTAAATAATTGATAAGGCTGACCCTGTGCGATTCATATTCTGCGGCAGAGGATCAAAGAGCGGGGCTCAGAGTTTGACATTGAGCCCGAGCGCAGGAGTCAAAGCCATTACCCTCCCCGGCAAACGCTGCTGCTTGTGTTTATATTAAAAATGCAATGACTCTTCCTCTTCACTCTGGGCTAACACCAGCTACCACTCCTGGGCATTAACCAACTGGCTAATGGACTCGCTGGTATTACCACGGCAATTACCTACAGTGGCACTAAGTACAGCGAGGTGGAAGCCATTTTGTTCCTGTCCACTCGATGAAGCCGTTCCTGGCTCTCTCAGGTGTGAAGTATTGTATGTGTTAGACCTCTGGGTTCTTTTAGGTGTGATCAATATTTCAGAGGCACCAGGCCTCTGCGTCGTGTATCCTCCCACGTCACCCCTCACAACATCTCCGCAGCCGATTATGAATGTCTGAATGAGCGTTTGAGCAAATTAATGATTGATGGAGTTTCACAGCTTTCAGTCGAATGTTTATTTTAATAGTGCTGTCACTGTGCAAAGCCGGGAACCCTGAACTCTGCCACCTCTGCTTCTAATATGAGAACATAAAACTGTTGCTCCAGTGCTTTATTCAGTCCCACTGGAGTATATCTTTACAGAATGAGACTCTTTTTGTGACCTGTCAGCAGCACTGCAAGCAAGCAGCTGCGTGTATATCAAATTGTGCTTTATTCATGACATTAAAATAACAGCTGCCTTTTTAAGACTTTAAGCGCCTTTTAAAGAATTACAAATTAATACAAAATATTAAAGTCCACAAGATACAGTACACTAACTTAATTTACTCAGTGTATTCAAATGACGTGATATCAACCATGCAGATAGTTTTCATTTATTGGCCCAGGTTATGAGATATATGATTTTTTTTTATTATCATTATTTCATTGCTCATTATTCAACAGACAAAATACTGAGCCTGAGTTAGCTATATCAACTGTTTTTTGTCTGCTGTCCCTCGCCAAGGGATGCAACCTGAAATAAAATTTTAAAAACTCTATTATATAATTACAAACATGGATAATTTGTGAACATTATACATACCATCCAAACTAACTGTGCAACAAACCCATGATTAAACACTACACCAGATAAAAACAAGCAAATAACCCGTGAATAAAATACATTATATAAAATCAAACAATTGTTATTATTATTTGTAGTAGTAGTAATAGTGGTAGTAGTAGTAGTAGTAGTATTAACTCTGTACAAGACCAAACTTCCTTACAGTGTCCGTAATTCAGTGGAAGACCACAACTTAAAGGATAATGCTGGTGTGATGTAAATTCTTCTTATGGTCAACAAATCCCATGAAATCAACAAACCTCCCTGTGCTAAAGTCCTCTTTAAAACTGGGTCATGACTTTAAAGATTCATATTTTGGAAAAGGCTGTTATTTCCTTAAAAAAAAAGCAGAAGAACTCCTACTACTACAACTACTATTAGTACTACTACTACTACTCGAGGGTGTAGTGAGTAAAGCAATTATAGGGATCAATTTGCTCTGGAGTGAAGATTCTGGGCAGGAATGGGTGTTGAACTCTTGTCATAAATGAGGGACGACTATGTTCATTATAATGAAGGACATGTTGACCAGATTAGCAGTGTGGCTCCTTAATGTGTTTTTAATAGTTTTGAGCAAAGAGTTATAAGCATTTAAGCCTTATCAGGATTTGTATACACAGAAAATACGTGCTTACAGGATCAGTCCACCGTTCGTTTTGGTCTTTTTTTGGGATTATTTGGACAATAATAAAAAAAGAAAGACGTATATTTACCTCAAATCAGGGTATAGTATGTTTTATTTTTTGAGTGGGGGGGGTGTAATTTTACAGATTTCCAGGTTTTCAGTCTAAAGCAGGCAATGGCAGTGTCTATGGATGAATTACCACGCTTGCTAAGTTGTACATTTATTGTAACGTATATTTTCTTTTTAAAAAGTGACATTCTCTGTGTTTTTAAGACTTTCAGTTTCACCAATCATGTTTTCAGTTTCAATTTCAAGGCCACAAAAAAAATATGTCAAGTCCCCGCCTTGCCCGGGGCCTGTCGAGTTGTCAGGACATTCTATACATGAAGAAATGACTTTCACTAAAGGCCAGCGGACACACACACACACACACACACACACACACACACACACACACACACACACAAAAGACCTCTCCTGAACAGTTTCTACCCTTTAGCAAATGTCTGACTCTGGAGTCTGATACGCACACGAACAGACAGCTACAAATCACTGCGTCGTCTATGACTTATCTCTGTCAATTACTGACAATGAATGGCTTTGGCAGTGTGAAGGCCAGGTGCATCAATCCAGCGCGTCTTACATTGTCCTAACTTCTCCACTGTATTGATTCTACTGCTAATGCCTCCATGATCCAGTTTTGATGCCCCCTGACCGCAAAAGCTAACTTGAGCACTGATGTCAGATGAAAGGGTGGATATGTAACCCAAACTCCCACCCTGGGACATGTTCACATTCTTGATATCAGATCCTCCTCCCTCCCAACTGAGACTTAAAATAGACCCACTGGAGTCATCCCACTACAACTACTCTTTGCCCGGACCAGATTTCAATATCTTTTGAGGGGAAAAACTCCCACTTTAATAACGTTCTTTGACCTGAAAGTGCTTTTGATTGCCCATCTTCTTATAGAGGATATCTGGCACATGTCAACATAGATTGGTTCATTATTCTCTGTCTCGATCCCTCTTTTGTCCACTTTCTTTCTTCTCCCCAGCAGAGCTAATTGTGCTAATTCTACCCATCTCACCTTCATAAAATGGCTCCCAGATTTAAATATCTGTCTGGGGCCTGTGGCTCGACAGAATGACGGTTCAGTGAGCTGGGGATGGGGTCCATAGTGAGCGGCTCATGCCCTTTATAGCAGCTGCCTGCCAAGGGCTGTGATGGCTGTCTGCAGGATCGCCCACCACCGCTTTGAGTGATTCTCTCTCTTTCACTCCGCCTGGGGTGCGCTGTGTGTTGGACGCATTGATCGGCCCCTGAATTGGATTGCGGCGGGCCTGATTACTGATGTCAGTGTGTGCCGAGTCACGTGGGCCCGCCAGAGGACCTCGTGCCGGGCCCAGGCCACCTCGCAGCACAGCGGGGGGGGAGGGGTGTGTGCACGCTGCTTGCTGGAATTACATTTATTAGTCTTAGTTGCACGGAGCGTGAACACAACATGCCCACACATACTGTACACTTAAGTGACACACAAACAAACTAATCTCATTCTATTCCTGTTGCCTTAAAGCAGTGGGTGCTCGTGATTGGAGTTAAATAGAGAGTGTGGGTGGATGTTACATGATGAAAGGCACATCAACACATTTTTTTTATGATCTATAGATTTACTTTTCGGTTCATTTCGAGTTATTTTAACCAACTGGTGGAATGTTTGTATGCAGTTTTTTTTTTTTCGTTTGACACTTTAAAACAGAGGTTCTTTAGTGCAAGGTTACACTCTGTGACTTTGTTGTGTGTGTGTGTTTCGATGTCTGTTTGTATTCGAGTGTGTGTAAGCTTGGAAGTGATTCTCCGCGCATCATTTGTTTACGCCCGGAATTGTGGCCATCATCTTTTCCACTAAGAGAACAATAGCCACTTTTCCCCCTTTGCTCAGGAGACAATGAAGTGCCTTCCCGCCTCGCAAGCGACAGGCCAATAAAAAACATAATTGGATCTGTCAATCAAACATTGGCGCGGCGTGGGGGTGGGTGAGCGGCGGCAGGAGGGTAGCTGGACAACAGGAGTAGTGCAGAGGAAGGAGGGGAGAGAGGGGGAGAGGTTTGCCGTCGTGGAGCGATACCGCACACAGTTTCCTCTCTGCACACTGCCCGGAGGCGGTCGGCGGCGGTTACAGAGGTGTACAATTGTTGTGTTTTGTTGTTTGTTTGTACCTGGGCCAGCGGGTGACGATCTGTCTTTGTTTGTAGGTATTAGTGGGTCGGTGATGTGGCTTTGATGCGACTACACTGGAGAGCCGGGGCTGCCAGAGCCTCTGAAGGTCACAGTGGATGTACTACGGCTGATGTGTCTCTCTGTGTTTTGTACGCGCTCGGCCCATCAGACATGTTGTTTTTTCATACCAGGGAAAGGTCCTGTCATTAGTCACAAGGGCCAGGATGCTTTAGTAGTATTTTTCACGGTACAACACACACACTGAACATCACCTTGTCACATTAAATCATCAACATATTTGTGCGTACGCTTACCTTAGCCTGACTAGGTGCGTGGATTATGGGTATTTGCTGCAAGATAAACAGCATGAGCATCTGTTGACTTGTGCGCACACACTCTTTTTTTTATGCGTTTGTATGTTGCTCTTAGTTTTAATGACAGCTACGTAAATTAAAAGACCATTTACAGCATCTCTGACAGGGATGGTAAGTGCGCGTCCAGATATTCTGCTCGTCCGACTCCCACTCCGAGCTCTACCTCAGCTTTTAAGAGATGGCTTTCTCATGTCTATTGTGACACTGTATTCCATTCTTTTTCTATTATTAGCCAAGCTGGAGATTGTTACAAAGGAGAGGCACTCTGACGTCCATCGCATTATGGTGTGCCGTGCCCACTGTAATGCGGCGCCTGTACGTGTTTTTATGAGAACAAAAGGGATGTTTGAACTAAAAGTGTGAGTAAGGTGTTGAATACGGCGCAGGTTCTCTGACCGCATTGGCAGTTAAAAGGATTTGTTGCGGAAACTGCAGCATGCACAGTCACTGAAATGTTTCACTCAGAGTTTTACAAAGGCCAACTTTCTACTTTCCCTAAAAACTTCAAGAACTGTTAAATATGGTGGGGTCTCTGTTGTTTAAATCAAGAGAGGAATACACTGCCCCAAATGCTAAGAAACAAAAAAAAGGTTCCTAATTTAGAGGACGGGAAAGAGACCTGTGCTTTTTCGTCCAAGGTTTTCTCGGTGCCCTCCTTAAAAGGTAAAAATGTAGAAACAAACCTGATTTAAAAGATAATATTTGTCCCTTGTTGATATGATTTTCGTTTCTTTACTTATAAATACAGCAAAAATGCAAAATAGACTTACTCAGCAAAATGTGGTGCTGCAGAACAAAACTAAAAGTGCAAGGACATGCAGGCACAAGTAAAATTACACGTTTCATTTATTACTGTACGCTGCAGCTTTCTATAGTAATCCGGTGGTAAGGTATAATATTATATTCTTCTTCTTGGAGTACATTTGAGATTGTAAAACCACGAGGGGGTGGGATAAGTATAGGTTGGCCTTATTAAGTGCTCCTCTACAGTATTAAGAGGCTGTAACATTCAATAGAGGTCAGCAGGTTTAAGTGTTGCACTCTTGCTTTGCTTTTTGTGCCGGCGAGCACCATTGAATCTAGCTTTACTTTATCAAGGTCTATGCTCAAACAGTCAGCTATACAGGCCCAGTGTTTCAGCTGATCAATTAACAATATGTGTCTGCCCCCTGTGCGAGCCTTCCTAATTTTGGTTTTGTTATGAGAAACGGTCCCTCTCCTCCGAGCTCCTAAAGTAGGTAATTACACAGAGAGATTCCCTGTGGGGGATTAAAACAAATGACACAGAAAACACAGCTCGCCACTCACCCAAGTTCTGCCTCCGCTCTAAAACCTCTTGCTTTTAACGCCTACACGCCCATGAATACGCAAACAGTCACAATAAAACACGCTGGCAGCTCATGAAAATTAGTGGGGTCGATGGGAGAGGAGTCAGGAAATGATGGGGAGGCATCATAATTTATGGACATGGTATAACTGGTTTAGCGTAGGGAGCTAAACAAAACGGGTGTTCATATAGATGGTAAGGACCGCAGTGGAATCAGGATGCGTCCTGCCAGTTTTGCAGTGACAGGCGGCAGGGAGCATTACTCATCGTTACAATCTCTTGTGGCAGCCTATTTTCATCACATTACAGTGGTATAATGAAGTGTAGTGTTCTAGCATCCTCAGGTTCTCTGAGTAGTTCACCATTAGCACAAGCAGAGGGCATTCATCCAAGCAGCTTTTACAGAGAGAATTGTGTAATTATTTCATTACCGCACAGTAATACATGAAGGTGGAGTCTTTGTATGGTAAAAGGTCAAATATTCAAAATTTGCTCTTCTTCTTTTTGTCTTTTTTCCAGGAACAAGGCAAAGTAAGTGTGACTTTCAACATCGGGACGGTGGACATCAGTGTTAAGGAGACAACTACGGCGGTAAATGATGGCAAATACCACTTGGTGCGATTCACCAGGAATGGGGGCAATGCCACCTTGCAGGTGGATAACTGGCCCATCAATGAGCACTTTCCCTCAGGTACTGTCCCTCTCTTTCCTTTGTCTGTTGAAATTCTACAGTTTGAATAGAATCATAGTCTTAAATCCTCTGGACACCACCTGTTCTTCTTGAATCAAGGGCCACCACCAAGAAGAAAAAACAGCTGACGCAAAAATAATTTCCCTTTCTCCTGTTGTTCTAAGTAAAACATCTCAAAAGACTAAGAGGCATGTGGTCGCTATGCTCCCGTCGCAAATCATTCCTCAAAAAAACTTCTCTCATGCCCTCAAACCTGACTCGACAGGAGCGGGAGCACACCAAGCACAAATCTTTTGTCTTGCAAGAGGCATTAACTGTGCAACATCTGGCCAGTTCATTGCAGAAAGGGGATTGAAAGGGACCAAGAGGCATTCGGTCAGTGGGCGAGCAAGAGGAGGATAGAGGCAGGAACCAAGGGTGGCCTGTTGGCCAGATAAAGCTGCTGCCTGCCTGTATCTCTCATCCCCAGGTCAGCAGAGGCAGCACAGCAGCTGAATACAAATGGGGTCATCAAACAGAACCCGCTCCATTTGGAGACTCAGGCAGTCCCCTTGTTTGGAACAGAGATGTGCCGCTCAGCGAGCTGAGTGAGAGAGTGAGCAAAAGAGTAAGAGAGACAAGGAACTTAAAAGGAAAAAGAAATCTTCCCTACCTTTATTTAACAGTCCATTAAATTGAGTTGGCTGTCCTTGCTCTTTGATATCTGTGCCTCCTTGTCAGGCAGCTTAGGAGAGACCACCTTTGTTTCCTTGTTTGTTATTACCTACTTTTCAATTTCACTTAGTCGAACACAGCAGATGCACAGGGAAGCAACATTGGCACAAAGTGGCTGTTGAGGCAAGGAGAAGTTCGGATGACAAAAGATAATATGAAACTGCATTGATCTCTGAGGTACAATTGCGCTATAGCAGCAGGACATAATTGGACAGAAACAGATGTATAACAAATAGTCAGTGTTGAAGATTAAGTAGTGTTACGTTACCAGATGTGGAGCTAACGTGAACGGAAACGTGTCCAGAAATACAACTCTGCATCTCTAGCTCAAAAAAAATAAAGAAAAACTGCTGATGCTACCCAATGCTAAGAATATAAATAAATAGGATTTGATCTCTTTCACTTCTGAGCCCTATGCCTCAGCAGCCCTACAGCCCCTAGTTGCATGCCTTCGATGAGGAGAGGACAGCCTCCTCTCCTGGCGTGACCTGGCACGCTGTCTTGGTTTGGTTCAGAACCAGCGCAGGTGATGCTAATCTCTTCTGTCTCTGGCTTTCTTTTGCCGTTGGCTGTCTTTCGCTTTTCTTTGACCAGATAAAGTCAGACAGGTTTCATAACTGTGTTTCGGCCACGGTAATGCTGGAAAATACTGAGGAACTTCAGAACATGTGGCGCACGCATTTACACGAGCGACGTCTCCGTCACGCACAGATTTGCACCCACTTCAGACAACCCTGACTGTGATCAGTCACAGAAACACTTTTTTCATCTCCCTCAAGCTCTCAGCCAAGAATTCTAGTATTCTCCATCTCTAATGGCTGGTAATTTTGCTCAGTAATTTACCTTCTGCATCAGCGTTGAATGGTTGCTCAACCTTCTATCAATAAGCCACTAAATATCTAGGATCCAATGCCAGCCTCCATTTAGAAATCATTGCTAAATGGCCATTCAGTTTGCGTCTTAGTTTAAGCAATGCACAGTGAGGGCTCCTGCTTTTTTGATTTGGATTCTTTCAAAGTGAGCCCTTTGAGGTCTGTTCCCTTTTTCTGTCTGCCTGCCATTGTCTTGGAAAGCAGTTGAGGTCAGGGGATCGAATGCGCGGTAATTTCTTTTTCTCTTCTGCACAGGTAATTTGCGGGACACTCAGTGATAGTAATTCAAACGATGATTGATTTTTTTTCCCTCTCTTTTCGCCCTCCCTCCCTTGTAAAGGCGTTGTCATCTCATGAGTAATTACATGTCAGGGTGCAGACTCATTGACTGCTTTCTCACACTCTTAACGCTTTAACTTGAAGGCAGCAGCTGCCACAAAGCTCTCAGGTCGTTCAATAAACAGTTACCGGATCTGGGCATGCCCCCTCTCCGTGGAAGGGAATAGGTGAAGACAAAGGTGTAGCTGGATTGCTTGTCAGTCAAAGCTGCTTGCAAAGTAGCCTGTGGAGTGTAAATTGGATGCTTTAACTCTAGTGTTTGCAAAGTTGGCGCACCAATGCATCGATGTGTGTGGTGAGGATCTGCTTTAAGAGGCAGCAGGAGGGTTTTGAGCAACTTTTGGGAAGATTTATGAGCAGCCAGAGTCTTTCTGTGTGTCGTTTGCACATTCTCGCCATATCAGTGTGGGTTTCTCTGGATACTCTGGCTGCTTCCCACAATCCAAAAACATGCAGCTTAGATTAATTAAAGACTCTAAATTGCCCGTAGGTGTGAATGTGAGTGTGAATGGTTTGTCTCCGTATGTCAACCCTTATAATGTGGGCCATATCTAATTTAGGGCATCACTATGAGCAAGCATGATAACAATGTGATCGCTGGTAATTTGCTGACATCTATGTTCAGGAGAAATATCAAGAAAGTGAAGACACATGAGCAGTCAGATGAAATTGTACATTCCAATTACACCACAATAATAAGGAAGAGGTCATCAGTAAAGTTATTATCAAAACTCTCCATTTAAGCATCATTGCATTTTACAGACCTACTATCTAGTTAGTGTACTTGCCAGTGTTGTTTACAGTTTCCTCCTTTCGCATTAAGAGATTATCACAAACATTTCAGGGGTTTAAAATGATTTCATTTAGATAATCTCGCCAAATCCTTTTCTTGTTTATTAACATATTTTCCATGATATCAGTTTCTAATGTAATAAAATCAAAATAAAATATATCTGAGATGAAGGAAAGGGGAATTAAACTTAACAAAAGGGCTGCCAGACAACTGAAAACTAACTTGTCACTTAAGATGTTATCACAGTACTTGCCGTCGTGTCAGGAACAAAGGAAAGTGACAAGAACAAGTCGGTCATTGTGAAGAACACAGACACTTAGCCAGACAGGTCTCAGGCACTAATGTCGGCAAGAGTTTGGCCATTACAAATGTGTATCACACTGAGCCAAAGAAAAACCCGCCATGTTCTTTAAAATCCATTCTTTGTGTCAGGGTTGAGCAGACGTTTTCTATCAGTTTGTACAATGAGTAACATCTCCTTGAACGACGTTTCTTAGCAGCAGTCATTCCTGGGTGCAGAGCAGTCTGCACATAAAGTCAAAAAACATTCTGGGTCAGAGTTTTGCAGGATGTCTCTGCGGCAGGCTTTTTAGAAACTCTTGAAAATTGCACTTCAGTATTGGTACACCTGTTGCACCTTTACAACCAGCCACTTTAGGAGGTACATCTGTAACATCTAATGCAAGAAAATACGACAATACAGGTATAAATTCAAAGATAATGTGCAATTGGCACTTTCAGACTGACATTAATGTTACTATTGGTTTATTGAGTTTGTAGTTTGCATTATACTAAGAATTTTAGTTTTATGTGCCACCTCAATTACTGTACAAGTGGATCGTCTGACCACTTTTTCAGCCCTTTGATTTCAGTGTCATCATAGCGTCATCATAGCTGATACAAAAAGTACTGACATGTGATTACGTTCCAAGAACCAAGGATGTAATTCCCTCTCAGCTCACAATGCTTTTTATAGGTTTAAATATCTTTATTGTGCGGTAATTTAACTATTCCAGATTTCCCTTGAGTAATTCTCACAAACAGGTCTACAAAAATACAAATTGTGCATTTTATTGCTGGAAATATCGAGAAATAAGACGGAAGAGGACTTTTGTGCCTCACAGCCCCATTCTTCTACACAACAATGAACCCACACTGATCCCATAAAGCAGTGTTTCCATCAGGCTCCTGCAGCTTACACGTGTTGAGTGTGTGTTTGTGTGTGTGGGCGTTGAGTGTGTGTGTATGTGTGTTCACTGCTTTGTCTTTCCCTCTCTCTAATTATTCTCTCCCTCCAACATTGCCCTGTTAGATCTCCATTCTTTTTTTGTCCCCAAATTCCTTTTTTTCAGCCGCGGTTCTCATCCTTCTCCAGTCGGTGTTCATCAGGACTGTGCATCTCGACAATCCTGTGTGCTTTTGTGACAACCCACATTACTGCAGGGGCTTGTCTTTGTTTAGTGAGAGGGTTCCAATTTCCTTATATAACACCCGAATCCCTGTACTCTTTGATTTTGGATTACATGATCTTTTTGAGTGAGTTTGAATCTTTGAATTAAAGAATTACTGGACCGAGCCGGGCAGAAATTGTGCATCACACTTTGCCGGAGCTGGCCGAGGTTCAGGCGTTGTCTCAGATGAATGACCATTAGCCTAACTACTCTGCTTGTGCCTCGGGGAAAATGTGTTTGTGTGCGTGTTCCAGCCTCTGCGGTGGATACAAGAGGGTTGGTCATAAGGAGAATGGGCTTGTGTTCATTTTCTGACTCACACATGCTCTCAGACATACAAAGACCTCCATCCATGCACACTCTGGTACGATTCCCACAACCTGAAACGGGAGCCCTGAAATATCTGCCAATCTTTGTTTTGAAATACAGACAAAACAATTCCTCGGGAGCGAGATAAATCCCCACGCGTCCCCGGGGCCAAACATGATTAGCCCTATCTAAGACACAATCTTTGTCCCTCTCAGAACTCAGACTAAGCTGAGAGTAGAAGCCGCGAGTCTAATTCATTCTTTCAACACCATAAATTTCAGAGCGACCTGATAAATGATGAATTTACTCCCTGGCTTTGTCTGACGTCTGAGGGAGAATAGAAGTAGGATAGAGGGAAAGTACGGAGGAGAAACAGAGGGACATGGGTGAATAGAAAAGAAATGCAGCCACCCAGGGAATACAGAATCATTTAATGGAGTAGATGACTGGAATAAGTTGACAAAAGGGAGAAAGAGCTGACATATAGACCGACAGATGGGTAGAAAAGCAGAGGAAGGGATAGAAGAGAATGGGGAAGTACATAAATCATACCAGAATTGTGATTGTAGCTGAAGAAGCTTGATTAAACCAAGAAGAGTTGAGAGCTGATTGCACTGGAGGGAGACAAGAGAAAAAGAGAATAGCCGGGAGCAGATGAAGTAGCGGAGCAGCTAGATGGATGGTGGGCTTCAGAGAAAGGGAGAAGAGAGAGAAACCTGAGGAGATGTGAAGAAAAGCCTGAGAGAGACCGAGAGGAGGCGAGTCAGGGATGAAAGTCAGGTGTAGATTTGAGAGGAGGTGGGTGGTGCAGGATAACCAGAGGCTGCAACAGCTAGCTATGTAGCTGGGCTGTGGAATGATGATTTTTGGACAGGCCCATGCTTTGTGAAATGTACTTATCATCCCCAAATGGAGAGAATGCCAGGAGTGTGTCACGGTGGCCATTTTCACAGTTTTGATGCACTCTCAGCACCGGCCCTGTGATGGAGCCCCAGTGAGATAAGTCTGGCAAGTAAAGTGAATGAAACGAAGCGACCAACCAGCAGATGACTGTGACCGTGCCAGTGGGTTGACTGAATGGCTGCCACCAAAGGGGACACATTTAGACGTTGTTTTGGCTGGGGGAGAAAAATGGAGGCGGAATGCATTTGGGCTTAAGGAACGCAATTTAAATAAAAAGACAAAGTATTGTCAAAAAGTAGCTGCATCAGTCAAAAACACACAGCTCAATTTTTTGTGTTAAAACACGTTTGCTGTAAACCACTTGACTTAACCAATGCAAAAAGTGCAATATATATGTAAAATTGTGTAATTAGAAAAGAGTTCAGCAAAGATTTGTACATTCGATAAAGTTTGTTGAGAAATAAAAACACTCAGCCAGTCTGTTTTATCAGGACATGCGTCATTGAGGTTTTATCAGATTTGTCTGACATTCATTCTCATTAAAATATTGCTGAATTCTGATTGTTGGACAAAGATACATGACGAGTGAAAAGACTGCAGGCAAAAATGGAAATTTCCATCAAATGCCATGAAGTGGCCACTTAAACATCCAGGAAAACTGTGCGTCTGGTGTAGTGACCTCATGCTGACCTTATAGTCTCAACTAAAAACTACAATCAAAACCCTTCTTCGTTTATTTATGGGTCTGTCTTTATGTGAATGCTTTCAAATAAACTTCCTATGTGAATGTAACTGCAGCAGCTGTGGCTAACAAGAGATTGTGGTGTAGTGTTTTATTTGTTTAGTTGTCATCGATCGACAGAACAAAGAATTTACAATGAGCCGGTCGATGAGTTAGCCTGGAGGGCGAATCTTTAGTCTGTAATATGTGTTCCCTGGTCAGATGTTAACAAGATAATCTTAGAAAATACAACTAAATTATTATTTTTTAAATCATCATAACTTAATAAATACGCACAGGTAGATGTATACTGATGCATAATTCCTCAGTATAAGATAAGCCGCAATGAGATACTGGTCACAAGCATAGATTCTATATAGATGATGGACGACATGACTGCTCCCCAAAAGTGAATCCAAAACATGTTGGTTGTCTCCTGATGGCTGGCTGCAGTATAGGTCATATATCATGCATTTCCATGTTAGTGGATGGGACATGGATCAAACTAAAAGGGCCCAAGTACATGTCAAATAAATTGGATGCTATAGAAACGGGATGAAACATCTTGATTGACAGCTGACACTGGCTCACAATTGGTTGAGTGTGTGTATCAGCGGGACCTTACAAAGGCGGCTCCATCCGCTCCTTTGCAGACTCTGGCTCCAAAAGCAAAGGATGGCTGCTTTCATATCCGGGATGTTTTGGCAGTCTATGGTCACAAGAGAGCAAGTAAGTCTGTGGCTGCCAAAGCCTTGAGTGTATTGGAATGAGCAATGGTTTGTTTTAGTGTTAGAGAAGCAATTATTGTTTCAAAATCCATTAAATTGCTATAAGGGAATTAAAATAGCATTTCATGGACGTTTGTCACAGCCTTTCGTGTGAGGTTGATTAATACTTTTGTTTGGCAAAATATTAAGAAAAGAGAAATTAGATTGTCTGAATTAGATTGTGATTAATGAGAATAGGCAGACGTTGGTAAAAAGTAAAACAGAGATCAATTTTTACATATAAAGCACTGTCTATTTTGTGCACTAGTAAAATCAAGGTTGAACAGTGTGTGAGGCATAAAAACTGAAATACCAGTTTTAGTTCCAGTAACACAGGCTCTGTGACAGTGACAAAACAGCAAACCCATAATGGCACTAAATTACCCTTTCCTCTTTCCTCCAGTAAACTGAACGGTTGATGAAAGATCTTTGAGAAAACATCTCTGTCCACTCTGCTTTAGAAAAAAACCCTTGAAGGCCGAGGGATTTTATAATAAACAATAGTGCTTTCATTGGCAAGGTCATCCATTCCTAAGTCACCTTTAGAAATGTAATATCAAATTGACAAACTAGAGAGATTTTTCTCATTAGTTGAACAATTAGCTTGTGGTGTATTCATTACAGGGGGGACTGTCACCTCATTAATCACCCAGAACAATGTAAGACCTATACCTGAGACCACACCGTTAGCAATGCCCGGCAAGACTATACCTCCTTCTCTCAGCGTCAGATGTGGCGTCACTCCAGCTAAATAACAACATGATGCTAAAGTTGGGACATTTAAGGGCGTTTTCACACCTGTAAGTCCAAAAAGGAATTTTGTTGTATGACGTTGTGTCGTCATCAGTGGACTGCGTCTACCTATACTTGACACTGATTGGTTTGTAGACAAACGTGCGTTGAAGGTCGGCGTGTTGTTAACTTGGCTATTGTATTTGCCAACTTTTTGTGAACAAAGGGTATTTCTTTTAAAATATTGAGTAAACGTCCTTGTCATTCAGTTCAAACATTACAATATATTGTCAGAGGCGAAGACTACAAGCAATCCTGAAAACCTGCGCAATATCTGGAGATACCAGTAAGGCTTCTGCTTCTTTTTCTTCTTCTATTGTTTCATGCCGTCTCAACTTCCTGCAATTGGTCTGAAAGTGAACTGTCCAAAGAAGTGTTTTCATACTGCAAACTATCTGAACCATGGTTCAGTTTAATCAGGACCAAGACCACATCTTTTGCTCGGACTAAATCTTGTTTTTTTGACCTTTACAGTGGTCTGAGGCACCTCTCACAACTGTTATATTGGTTTGGATTAAACTGAGTTCAAAGGTCCACATGAAACGAGGTCGGTGTGAGAGCCCCCTGAGTTGAGATGCTCGCGGTGACCTTTTACAGATGCTGCTTGTCCTCTCTCCCCTCTTATCCCCGCCCCAGTCCTTGACCCACTCTTGCCAAACTTCTAACCTTTCTGCCTATCCTCTGGTTTCACATAGAACCATCACACCTCCCTCTGTGGCCCTTGTCCAGAGCAGAGTGTATTTGGCTTCCATCTGAAACCTGCTTGAGATCAAAGGAATGGGGAGGGAGTCCTGCTAGTTGCTGATTAACCCGCTGGCACGCTGCAGACACGGCCCTTTAGCTCCTTGAGCCCCCTCGCAGCTTCAGCCACGCTCCTTCTCAGCTGGCTGTAAACTGAGCACTTGGCTGGTTTCTCCCTAAATACAACGAGGTATAAAGGGACGACAGGAAGATGGAATTCAGAGAAGCGGAGGAAATTGAGACAAGCTTATGATTTGTCTAATTACTTTGGAGCATAAGTGGCTGAATGAATGGTTTCATAAAAAGTGCGTGGCGCTCACTCTTAATATACAGTTTTAATGAGCAGGTGAAAACTGTGCAGTTTTAAAATTCAGCAAAAAACTGAGCAGTGGTACCAGGCGTGAATACGATGCTTCTGGGTGGAGCAATGAGCTAGGGATATCAAAGCACAGACACCTTTCCAGGAGGCCGTTTCTCACAATTACGAAGCCTTGCCCTTTCAGTTGTGTTATAAATGTTGACATACCGGTGCATTCTTCTTTCCTTCCAAATGCCTCCCCACCAGGGTACTGAGTGACATCATGGTGTCATTCATAATTCTATACAGGCTTCACACCCTTTTGTCGTACCTCAGTGTTTCAAAGCACAGCTGCACGTCTCAATTCTCAGCTTTGACAGACGTACTGTGGCTTTCAGAGGGAGTTCTCCTGTGATTGTCATCCTGGTACGTATGCCACGAAAAATTCTATCGTTCTAGAAATTATACACACACAACCTTCCCTGTAAAAAGCTGCTCCATTATCTTTAATTCCCATATACCTGGAACGCGTTAGCCGTGGCCTCGGAAGAAGGGAGAGTGTCAGCTGGGGCTTAGCTCTTTCTTTTACCCGAAAGGCCTCCCACCACGTCAGTAATGATCTCATTTGTATGCATTGTCTTCTTCAAATCTGTGTCACTATGGGACTCCTCTCCCAGTAGGTCAGTACTTCAAATTACCACTTCCTCCTTTCACATTGCCGCCCTTTCCCTCCAAACTGGCTGCACGGCCGCCTTTCAGCCAAACGAGCCACTATACCAAATCATCCCTTGGCCCTTGAAATGTAAAAGCGGGTGGTGTCCAGTGGGAAGAATTACTGCACATAAATTACCTCCAATGTGCTTCAGAGAAGAGCACTTAATACATTGTTAACCACTTGATGTCTTTACAATGAAATATGAGCAGTAATATGTGTAGACTCTGATGTATTTCCTGTGTTTTTACCTATTGTTGCAGGTTACTTATGCAATGTGTTGTTTCCTTGACTGCTATGGATATGTGCTGTGCTTTTAATCAATAGATATTCTCTTACATAATGGTGTGGAGTGTGCTTTATAAATGTGAATTTTAAACAATTTAAACTAAAGCAGAAAAAAAAAATCATCATAAAGCTTCTATAAATATTTCTAAACAAAGATAAAACTCATTATAAACCTACTGTATAAATGTGTGATGTCTGTTGCCGTTGCCGACTGTTTCAAGCTGTTTGTTAAATTCTCAAACTTTAAAGGCAACAGCGACATTGAGCGCTATCAAATGGCAAATAAGAAAATCCCGTTCAAATATACCCGGCCAGTAGAAGATTGGCTTCAGGAGAAAGGTAAATCTTTATCGCACTTCTAGAATGTTTTTCTTTTTCAACTTCTGTCATCTCATCGGCTTGTTCCCTTTTCAACCTCTGAGAATGAATAACCATCCCTTAAACCATTTTAAAAAACAAGTAAAACAGTAAACCGCTTTTTTGTTACTTTGTGTACTTTCCTTTGTTTTCTTTCTACTTCTTCCCCCCTTTTTGTCATCGTCATTTTTTCAATTTTTGTTGACTCATTGTGTCCAGTTAAAGGGACTGGGAAGAGATTTTTATAAACAGCGCAGCAGCAAGGTTTTTTACGTATCAAGAGCTGCTAATCTCTTGTGCAAAATTGTCGAGGGGAAGTCATTATCTATGCTGCAACAGTAGGCCAAATGTTTTGAGAGGAGAATTAGCTCCCTTGGCTCAAATCCTCTGCAATGTTTGAGAACAAACTAATCAGCGGGCGTATCCCCCTGAAAACTTTTACTTTTCCCTGCTGTAGTTTATCTGACTGCAGTTATACACATCACACTCTATAAAACCCTCACTTGTTTGCTGATGGAGAGCTAATTGGAGCCTTTTTGACGGCAAAGCGTCACAGTGAGCCGTGCCCGGGTGCGCGGCGCCCTGAGAGAGTTGTGCGTTTCCGTCACTGAGATTATCGAGTCAGCGCCTCGTTTGTGTTTTAAAACATTTGCGGGGTTTTAAAAGTCTGCTCTCCCTCTTCTTGTCTTATTTTGTTTTTTTCAGTTCGTAATTCAATTTTTCTGATTCAACATAATACCATTATAAACTGCATTTAAAGTCCATTGCACATAAACATCTTAACCTGATTATAAAGTCCCTTTAACAAACGTTTAAACACAGACAGGTCTGAGGAATCCCATTACTGCTGCATGCATGACTCCACACATGCTATTTCATTTTTTCGCTTCTGTGATATGAACGTCCTGTCCCTGTCATTCCATGCCCGATGTATTTTGTATTATAATTGTGCGGAAGCCGCCAATGTCGCAGGCTTTCGCTGCTACATGTCTGTAAATTATACAAAGAGATTTTTAATTATGATTCCTGTATTGTGA
This sequence comes from Hippoglossus hippoglossus, assembly GCF_009819705.1. Lineage (NCBI taxonomy): Eukaryota > Metazoa > Chordata > Actinopteri > Pleuronectiformes > Pleuronectidae > Hippoglossus > Hippoglossus hippoglossus. The sequence continues at coordinate 15,403,199 of NC_047174.1, forward strand.
ACGTTTGCCGTATTTTTATTTCTTAATTAATGCATGAGCAGTGTGTTCTGACAGCGATATTTAGGCTTCTCCTAATGAAATTCATCGCGACAGGTAGTGAGTGTGTATTGCTCATACTTTATCATAATATGCCAAAGCCAGGATATGTATTTATTAATCATTTTACCGCATGAGTCCACTGCTTTGTCCACAGAATATTACAAGTTTCTGCGCAACGTGTTCCAGCTCATTTTTCAAATCTTTTTTTCACACCTGCATGTGTTCGCTCCCCTCTGATAATGCTGCTGTTGTTTTCAGCATTAGTAGTCTCTGTCAGTGCTGCTTTTTCTCGTATATCACGAGAAAAAGCCTTCCTGCCGAAGATAACAGTGCATATACAGTAGCTGCAGTCGTTTAAAAAGAACAGAGAGGTTTTGGTTGGTGGGAATTGATAGATACTTTTATCTAAAAACATGTCGAGTCACCATTACAGTTCATTTTAACTCCATCCACACTCTTTTAATCGAGCAGTGAAGCAGTACAGTATAAGAGTTAACATACATGTTTAATGTCTCACTACTGCATTAATTTTGCAAAGTGTAGTCCCTTGTAAAAATGGTACAAGTTACATGGTGGTGCTTTATATGGCAGCTTCATCTGTCACATCACATCATCCCTTCATCCGTCCTCATACACCCGTTAATGCTCTCTCCTCCGTCCCGCATCAGGCCGGCAGCTGACAATCTTCAACACTCAGGCCACTATCTCCATCGGTGGAAACGACCGCAAGCGGCCCTACCAGGGCCAGCTCTCTGGCCTCTACTACAATGGCCTTAAAGTCCTCAACATGGCCGCAGAGGGCCACGCCAACATCAAGGTGAACGGCAGTGTGCGCCTGGTGGGAGACGTGCCGACGAGCCGGGGCGCGGCACGCACCACCACCTCGGTGCCGCCGGAGATGTCCACCACCTTCATCGAGACCACCACCACCCTGTCCACCACGACCACGAGAAAACAGCGTTCGCCACCCACCATTCAGGTACAGCAGCAATTGACGTGAAGGGATACAAAGGAAGCTGTGCGTATGCGTGCGTATGATATGAAATCGCAGAGGGCACGTTTGTGAGTGTGTTTGTTGGGTGAGTTGCTGTGTGATACAAATCTAAGTCTGAGGTTGAACAGTTGAAATGTTTTGAAGAGGTCAAAACAAGTATTGGAACACTCAGAGGGAGTGTTCCAATACTTAAAAAAACAGGGAAGAAAAGTATACATCATATCGTTATGCATCAGCTCTTTTATAACTCCTTGATTTTGATAAATAAACCTAACACCATCTTTTAGCCAAAACAGACATTTATATGATAAATCTGTATATTCAATTATTTATTTGCCTGTCACACCTGATCTTATTTCTTTGCTCTTCATTATTATGCAAATATTGGATAGATGTGTCAAATATTCTAAACACATAGAAGCATATACACAAAAGTGTTGTTTTTAACAGTCTCCATGTTTTTCCAAAGTCGTTATCATTTCACAACTCGGGTAATGGGAACACGTGAATGCACAGTCAAATCCACTGTTTACCAGAGTGTGTGGCATTCAGGTGTTTTTTTCCTTCACAGGAGATTTGGATACTCTAGCTGCAGGCTTGGAGATGTGTGAAGCATGACTATCTGTGCCGTAAATGTTCTGTTTCCTTGATTCAAATTTAAAGTGAAATGTCCAAAGGAAACAAGAGGCAGTTTTTTATGTGTTTTTGGAATTGAGTGTGGGCGGATTGTAGCCGCGCTGCTTTTTCTACTACTAACTCACTCAAGGTCAGGATACTGTATTTCTCATTCTATTGAGGATTGAAGTGCTGCTGTTCATTGAGGTATACAAAGCCGACCTTGCTGCTTCCCTCTCTCTCTCTCTTGCTCTCTCTCTTGCTTTCTCTCTGTTTGTCCGTCTCTGTGTTTCTGTCTCTGTCCGTCTCGATCTGTCACTCACCCGATCTGGCCTAACAGAGGCCTTTCTCGAATATGTCCGGGGTCCAAGCCAATGAATGTCACCACCGTGCCAAGAAAGTAATCACGCCGAGCAGTCCTTTGACACCCAGAGGACAAATTGAACCATTGGTTGTTCATATTAAAGCAGTAACTCTCCCTCAGGGGTGAGCCTGGGTTGGGGAGAGGTTGGTCGGTGGACGGCAAAGGGGGAACCACTCAAATCGGCCCCTTCACCCCAACAACAGATTGCCTGGCGTGCAGTGATGATGGCCCCTCATGTCAGTGCTGACACTTAAATGTCTCTATACTGTAGGAGGAGGTGTGGGGAGGCCAGAGTCGAAGCTGTTAGAAAGCCACTAAAGACCTGGTGTCAAGCCTTCATATGTGGGGTTTGACGGTCTGGAGCCAAAGTAAAGCGGTTGATATCCACTCCGTCTAGGTCTAAGAGATGAGTTATCTGGAATGATGATGACTGAGCTGAGATACATTACACCGCCGTCTCCGCCACCATCAACAAGGTCACAATGGATTAGAAAAAACATGGCATCTCTGGGAAAATGGCATTTAGTGTCATAGGCTATTAATATCAAAGGAAGTCAATAAAGTTCTGTGTACGACGAAAAAGGGCTTTTATATGAAGCACTCTTCTTTTTCCAAGGTGAAATGATGAAGTGATACCTCTTTTGTCAATACCCAGGATGCAGCTGTTAGATGCAAGATGCTGCACTTTCCGAACTTAGCAATACAAATGTAGGCTGTTGTTTTTCTTGCCCTCACTTTAACTTTCAACTTTTCACTTTACTGTTGTGTTCCTTCTGAGAGCGCGCCTCGTTCATTCTTCTTCCACGGGCTCCCATGGCAGCGTCTGCCTTGATTCACACCGCGGTGTCACAGAATTTCATTTGCCAAGGCCTTTAATTTTACAGTTCCCTGGTTGGCTGTCAAACGCTGTGGTGTGAGAGGTAAGGAGAGGGCCCGTACCGGTTTGGCAGATTTCTCCACCCCTCAGGGTAGGGGAGTAAAGGGAGCCGAGCTATCATTAGTGATGTATTGCAGCGCTGGAAGAGAGCTATAGGCATCTGACACGGTGCTAGGTTTAAACGCGCGTGCAGCTCTGTGAGGGGCAGGCTGTGTGGACCAAAACTGTGTCTGTTTTGGTATCTTCTCACACATCTATTTCTGTTCCACTTTAGCAACACAAGCCCTTTCTTTTTTTGAGGTGGGAAGTGGTGAATCCCTCACCCTCTCAGGATCAACAGAGAGAGAGAGAGGCAGGGCTGGGAGGTGGAGAGAACCAATCTCACGCTTAATTAATGATAGCTCCACAGGGACGAGCCAACACGATAGACATGTTTCGTTTTCTTTCACTCTCCCCTTCGCTCTCCGTCACCGTGTTACTTAGCCCGTCTGTGGGTCACGCAGTCAGCCGAGGGAATCAAGATTGGCCTTGACAAGTAAAAAGGGGTTGCAATGTTTTCAAGATTCAATTTCAGCTCAAATCGCAGACTAATTAATGATGTTTGTGTATATTTTTGGCGATTATATTGAAGATATGTTGGGATTTAAGGATTGTTTTTACATTTTAAATGTTAAAAACTTGTGAGATTTGATTTAATTTAAACACATGTAACACAAATATCCAAGTGAAATCATAAGCTTTATCTAACTTCATATATACTATTTAACCACTAGTAGAAATTAGGCTAGTGGTAATTTTTTGAGTGATAATAGACTCAGGACTCTACATAGAGTATATTTTGTATTTACTCAAAGCAATGTATTCTTTTTGCATTACAAAATAATACAAATTTAAATTTGTGCAGCATCAAAATCAGTTTAAACTGATTAAATCCTTTTAAAGATCTGGATAGTTATTTTTCTGAAAGTTCCTAAACCAGAAGATGATGAGCTTTTAGATTACTTTATGGATTTTTTTAAAACAGGTCCAGGTACATGTAAGGACATAACTGAGCTACATCCACACAGTGTTGATTAGTAGATTAGCAGAATTTTTGTTTAAAGTATTAAACTGTTAATATATGATAACTAGATGTGTTTTTAAACCTTCTTTGTTTTGTCGTGAATATTTAACGTTATACCTCGGCCAAGTTTTCAGGTGCTTTAGATTATTTATCTTAAAAATCCCACTTAAAGAGAAAAGTCATAACAATGAAAACTAATTACAATGGTCGTCTTTATCAGCTCAGCCCGAATCAGTCGCATGTGTCCGTGTTTACTCAGGAAGTATTGAGAGGTTTTCAGTCACAGACGCTTCATCAGCCACACAGAGCGTTTTGTCATCTGCTTTTTCCATTAAATGAAGTCTGCTGCTGTCTGAGAGTGCTGGAGATTTTCAAACCCACTGTGACAGCAGCTGTAATGAGTTGGCTCATCATATCCTTTATGAATATTATAAATGGTCTGCGACCTGGTGTGAGACGTGTCAACAAGCTGCCTCCTTCTGAGGATCACACCCACCGCAGAGTCACCGTGTTTCATCCACTTAGCAGCAGGGACGTTTCTTTGATCATGTGTCACAGAGGGGGGGGGGGGGGACGAATGCTAAGTAACCACTGCTTAGCTGTAGCTGCCTGCCCTCAATCCTTACCCATGCACTGGATATAGCCATGATAATCAATGCACATTGAAATGCGAATGTAATGGGAAGATAATGATACGTGTTACACTAATGTATGCAGTGGTGGCTCTTGGATTTTTTTCCATATTTATTTTTGATATTGTGAGCGTTAAGTGTTTATTTAAAAAAAAAAGACAAAACAGGGGCAACTCATGGGCCGATCAGATTTCAGCTGGAGCCAATGCCCCCTGGCCCCACCTCTGGATCTGCCCCTGATTGTTTTGGCCCTAACCCTAACCCTACTTTCTTTATCATGAAGAAGTAAAAACTGAAAAGTTCATACACAACAAAACTTTATGTTATTCAATCCCATCATCATAAATCCTATATTAATTAGTTCCTTATTGACCTAGTAAGATAAATAAATACGCAAAACTGTAGTAATGTAACACTCAATATACAGTATATAAAGAAAAGCAATGGAATAAATATTAAGCTATAAACTTTACTTTTCGAGGCATTTAGTCTTCCTGCTTTTATCAAGCAACATAAATAATAACCATTTGACATTGAGCGGAGTGGTTTGTGTTGAAATTTAAACGGATAAATAATTATTATGGAAGTTATGCAACACACCATTAAAATTCTACTAGTAGTCTTGCAGCATGAAAGGCCAGTAAGGAGGATGAGAGATGAACTCCTTTTAAGGGGGAACTCCATAGATTTTACACATCAAGGTCTACTTATAAGTCCCATGGAGTACTGCTATGAAAAAACGTTATATAAATCATTTTGTGGCTCCAGTGGGAGCTGAATATTGGATAAATTGCATAAAATGATGTCACTTGAGTCAGTGTCTGTTGGGTCTGAATATTACAAGTCTACGATTTAAAAAGAAAAAAAAGGAGGGGGTATTGAGCTAGAGAGAATAGAGGTTTCTAGACCTCAGACGGCTACGAGCACAACACACCTGAATCCTCCACAGAACCCCTCAGCTGTCAAGTTGCATTTTGGGTAATGCTGGTGTCAGCCTGTCATAACCTTGTCAAAACCTGATTTGACGGGAGGAGGAAGAATGTGAGCAGTGTTGAGCTCCGCGGCATCAATGTTGACACTTAGCGTCCGTCGTGAATTTGACTATGTTAAAGTAGTGTTGTGCTCAATCAATGGAGAATAACAGCAGATTTATGTTTTTTTGTTTCAGCTCTCACATATGATTTATCTTCTGACTCCTTCAAGCACACTGTGTTGGAACCACAGATTTAAACAAGTCAGGGTTTTTATATAGGGGCGTTTTCACACCTGAACATCGGACATCAGGGTATTGTCAATTCAGTGTGTAGTAGTCTTTCCATTTAAATTGAGAAAATGAAAGCACCGGTTCATTTCTCTAATTTCATTGCCACTGTAATAGCATCATGGTTTTACTACCAACATTACCAAGTTCAGGCATAGCACTCAACACCAGTTTGAATGAGCCAAATGAAGGTCCTCGTCGTTCAAATGTTTTATCCTCAAAGTTAAAGACTGAAAGCAATTCTGAGTGACAAGTAGGGCTGCCGCTTTTTTTTCTCCTTCTATTGTTTTCACACTGCAAACAAACTAAACCATGGATGAGTTTGATTTGCACCGAGACCACCTCTTTTGGTCAGACTAAATCGTGGCCTGTTGACCTTTACCACCTGTTATTTTAGTTCAGTCTAAGATGAAAAGTCTGAAGGATGTCGATCAAACAATGTGGATGTGAAAGAACCCTAATACTCTATTTCGGCTGTGTATTTTTTGAAATTGTCGATACAGTTGAAAAAACTGATGAAAAGTATTCAGCTTAAAGACTTTGGCAGTAGCTGAAGAGGCCTTCCCCTCTGACAATGCCTTAGAGTATGGATTCATCGCTGAAGTTCCTCAAGGTAAATCCACTCACCAACTCTATTTTGCCATTCAATCTGTGGAGTGTTAAGTGATAGACAGGTCTGGTTTTTTTGGGGTCAAATTATTAACCTGGAATGTTTTGAGGCTGCCGATGACTCACGACAACAACACAGACTTCATTTAGACACGGGGAGAGAAAAATCGCAATAAACCAAAACAGGTATATCTTGTTAAGTGGCTACCTGATCCCTTCAGCTCTGCAGTATTATGGTTGAACCAAAGAACAGATTTTACGCTCGCTGGTTTGATGTGTCGTTTTGGGAATGCTCATTTATGCAAGGCTCCCGTGGGAGATCAGCGTCTCTCGTTCTCAATTAACTTGCGCTGCTGGCCTGAGATGTTTGGGAACAATTAGGACGGGAGGCTGCAATCTCGAGTACCGTGGGGGAAAACAGCTGGGGGAGAGACACTGAAAGTGATTTGCATGGCTGCCGTGTTAAAGAAATTGCACGCGTCCATCATTTTCAACCGGCCTGGTGCTCAGGAGACGGGAAAATGAGAGGTAAATTGTTTGTAGTTTAATTGGCCTTTTTTTCTGCTGTGAGGCGAGAAATAATGCAAATCTAAACGCGCTTGGATCGACAGAGATTCTTCTTTGGCAAAGTGTGATTTCTGTGTTTTCTGATGATTTTTTCATGAAGTGGAGAGTAAAGGTCTTTGTGTGTGTGATCCACAACCAATACACACTGTAACTTTGTGCAATGCGTTTTATTATTCTCTTTCTTTGGAAAATTTGTAGTCGGAGATAAAAATGGAGTCAAGCAGTGAGGATGACTTTGTGGTCCTTTCACTTCCTGAAAAAGAAAACATTGGGTCCATCCAAACCTGAGAAGCCGTCAGAAACAAAGAGAATTTCATTTTCTGCCCAAACAGCTCTCTGGAACACCTTTGACAGATGCAAAAAATACAGCAAAATCGAACGTGTTCTGAAAACTCGGTGTGCCACTGTAAGGCCGTATTTGTTTTTAAACGTGCAACAATTTCGGACAAAAAACAAGGACATTTAAAGGAAAGTAAAGAGATGGAGCAACATGCAGCTTCTGGTCATAAAGCAGAATCCACTCTGTTGCTACACATGGACACTAAGATACCATGATGCCCACTCTTTTTTCCTCGCCTCGTCTCTTTTCCATAGTACGTCAGGGATGTTGCTTAACGCCTGGGGATATATGATAATCACTGATTTATTCTCTCTTCAAGATGTAGCGAGGAAGGTGCTGTGCAGCACGCTGGTGTCTCCCCGTGGTAGTCTGCTCAATGATGTTTGATGAGTGTGTTCATGAGCGCACAGGTGTGCGCGTGTGTGTGTGTGTGTGTGTGTGTGTGTGTGTAGGCAGATGTACTCCTCTTCTCCACCTGCTGTCAGTCGTCTCTTTCTTTTCAGTTAGTTAGTCTCTGTGATCACCCTCCTTCACAACCAGCGCCCAGACCCGGCAGTAATTATGTAAAGGTCAAACTAGTAGACAGGTATTCCATGGGATGTTTTCTTTATTCATTCTTTCCCTCTGCTTCTGTCTTCATCACTATACCTCCTCCTACCTGTTTTTCTGGCGGCCCTGCTAGGCACCCAAGCTCCCAGTGAATTGTGGGAGATGAATGCTGGAGGTGCGTGAGTTGCTCAGTAGGACCAATTAGCAGACGGCAGACTGATGGGAACTCTGCTGTTGTGCGTGGCTCATTAGGAGGATACACACTCACACACACACACACACATTTCCATGCACACAGTTGGTACCAGGATCTCTTAATCTTTGTGTCCCACATCTGTATACGTGCACAACCAATTCAAGCTACCGTAACGTGCATATATTTCCACACACACACGCTTATATACACTCTCAAAAACCAGTCAGCCCTGGTGCGGCCACATCCACTCATGCTGTCAGAACAGAACAGAGGAACAATATCAGGATTCTGTGGCTGTTGCCAAATAGTTCCCTCCTACCATTGACATGACAAACTCATTCCGGCACTGTCAGGCATTATCCGTCTTCTCTGTCGCCGGAGTGTGGGTGCAACATCGTGACTCCATTTTTGAATTTTTCATGTCAGTTCATGTGCAACAGAATATGTACATAAAGCTATTTCCATTATACATCTCTGTGTGAACATGTTTGTGATTGCGATTATGTGTGTGTGATCATGTGTGTGTGTGTGTGTGTGTGTGTGTGTGTGTGTGTGTGTGTGCGCGTGTGTGTGAGTGTGTGTGTGTGTGTGTGTGCGTGTGTGTGCGTGTGTGTATGCTCAGGGGCAGTTTGTCTCTCAGTGTGTGAGAACCAGCAGCTAGCTACAGGGCTTTTGGACCATGGGGTTTTTTGTAATGGATGTCCCCCATGCCTCACAACACAGCTTATATAGATCCTCCGGGAATGAGTGTGTGTGTGTGTGTGTGTGTGTGTGTGTGTGTGTGTGTGTGTGTGTGTGTGTGTGTGTGTGTGTGTGTGTGTGTGTGTGTGTGTGTGTGTGTGTGTGTGTGTGTGTGTGTGTGTGTGTGTGTGTGTGTGTGTGTGTGTGTGTGTGTGTGTGTGTGTGTGTGTGTGTGTGTGTGTGTGTAAACCTGCTGTCTTGTCAGCCGGCACTGTCACGGCGGGGCACTCGCACACAAAAGGGGCAAGCAAACAGTACACATTAGTTTCACACACACACACGCACGCACGCAGTCTGTGTCTGAGCCGATCGGCAGGACATCAGTGCATGCTGCGGGTGGTCCACAGGCTCACCTCATGCTGGGATGCCTCCAGAGATGGCTGACTGGTTACAAGACGATACACAACTAAAATCTAAAGCTTTACAAGTAAAGCAACAAAGTGAGCTCCGAAACTCTCACAGTGCTCATGAAAGCCGGAGCCCACCAAACTATTAAATGCAAATAACTAAGTAAAGAGAATTAAAATGCCCTCTAATTATACAGCACGTCCTTGAGTTTCACAGAACAATTTGGGATTAAAAAGACATCCTAAATGTTATTCCAGGCCTCACATATCAAATGCATATTCTCTCCCTCTCTGTACAGATGTCATCTATCCCCCAGCACATGCCAGTAGACTTACATGGATTATCAAAGTGGAACAGTCGCTATTTAATCCTTTGCCAAGCCATTTTAGGGCTGCTGTGAGATCCCACACTCTTGATGGTGTTTAATTAACTTTTTTTCCAGCACAACGGTTCTGGGAACAAAACTATTACAAAAGTTAAACTTCTATTGCCAGCATTTTTTTTTCTTTAACACTGAAAGTTACTCTATATCAGACTTAGGAATTTGCTGCTTTTCTTGTTGAAAACCGTTTTTTACTTCACCAGTTAATTCTTAGTTAATTGGTTAGTTTACTTTTTATGCTTTAACATGAATATTCCAACATTTGGGGGAATGTTCTTATTAAGGTTGCATGAGACCATTAATATTAATGTGAACATTTTGCTTCTGTGTTTGACACAGACATAGTTTGATAGACAGTGATTTAATGAAGCCGGCTTCATTTGCATAATGGTCCTAATATCATTGCAGAAGTTCAATCAATAAATCAATGATTCATGAGAAAAAACTGTGTCGAACACAAAAAGATATAAAGTAGCTCTATCATTAGATAATGTACCTCTGAAGTGTTTAGGACCAACTATTAGAACCTCAGATTTGTCTGAGTTTAATAGAACATTGTGGGTCATCCAGGTTTTATGTCCTTTTAAAAAATGCTTGGAGTTTAGTTAGCAAAGTAGTTTGCTGATATATATAACTGGGTATCGTGTGCATAACAATGTTTCCTGATAATGCTTTTCTAATAGAAGCATATGTAAGCTAAATTGAATTAGGCCAAGCACAGAACCCTGAGGAACCCTGTGATTTACTCTGGTGTACACAGATGAACCATCATTAATTTGTACAAACTGGAATTGATATGATAAATAAAACTTGAAGATATTTCATCATTGCATAGCTAAGAACATGCCAATTAGATATTTTTCGAGATGGTGAAAGATTTATTTCTGTTTTTACTTTATTCTATTCATTTACTTTTGAGAGATGCTAGCTGCTTTATGCTTTCTTGGCTCAGAGAGATATTGAACACAACCCAGACGTGTCATTCATATTTAATCATACTGTCTGTACAACAACAAATCTCCCACAATCTTGAACTATTCGGGCACCGCCACACCAACAGAACCCCCCCGAGCTTTGCGTGGTATATGATAATAAACATTTGAGGCCGCGCTCACAGAGCTGGTGACTTATTCTACAGTCGGGGCAATGAATCTTCTCGCACTGCTATAGTGTGAATATATTTGCTGCCAGCCTACGTTATGCACTCTGACTGTGTGAATTTATGTCTGTGCGTGGAGGAGAAAAAGAGATAGACTACATCTGTGTGAGGCTATTCATGGATCCATATATGCATTACTGTATCTGTGTGCACAGATTTCACCATGTGTCTTCCAGAGTCAATAGGATTTAATTAAATATGAATCACACAGGCTGCCTTTGATGTTCCACAGCAATAATGTCTTCTGTTTCATTGCTCAGCTGAGCTGTTAGCAAGGCCAAGTGATGTTTCTCCTTTGAGTCCTCAGAGAGTTGGTGCAAACTACAATGAAGACTGTTGCTGTTAATAGCAACGAGTCTGTGTGCGTCCACAGGTAGTCATCCTTACATGTGTCGGCACGCGGCGGTACTGTGGGAGGGCTCAGACGTATGGTTTATGTTAAATCATTTCTCTGTTGGTTGGTGATTACGTTTCAACTTTCATCTTCTAAAAAGAGACTAAATCGAATGCTTAATTTGGTTTGTGCTCATTAAGGAATGGAAGCCAAACGGGACCTCCGTCTAATTTGGGAGACGTAAAGCTGCCTGCGTCGGCCATTACATAACGCATTCATTGATTTGGTATTACTGCATTGAAGTCATAATAGCTTTTGACTGTGAGCAATACAGCAACGCTGAAATGGATTGAATAGGGAGCAGAGGATGTAGTCCACGAGGAGAAAGTGCAGGGTCCCGTTTCAGCTACTTGTTTCAGACTTCACACATTCTCAACAGAGAGCCAATCGCTCTCCCAATTGAACATATCCTCTTACTTATTGATTGTATTGTCCTAATTAGTGAGGTCAACTTAGGTCTATTTATAAAATCCATTGTCTCAAAAGCACGTCCACAACATCAGCAAAAACAAAAGCCTTTTTAAATGTAGTTAATCAGCCTCCATTCACACTGTGGATGATGCTTTGTTATAACAACATACAATTAGACCACCATTGTTTCATTTGCATGAAGTTATTGAATTAATTTTGGTTTTGGTTTGGAGGCAAAGAAAGGAGCAATTTATTGTGAAAAGCCTGGATTAGGTGAGTCTTACAAACAGATCCCGATTTGAACCGTTTCACAAATCCAACTTCAGCCTTGTTAGAATATGTGTATTCATAACACAAAGAGGACGTGATGTGCAGATCACATCAATTCACAATGAGGACAGAGATGTTAAAAGAGACGAGGATGACGTTCTTCACAACAGAGAATATATTAAACACTCCTGTGTGAACATGTGGCAGCACTTTTGAAAATCAGAAGGTGAGAATCAGCTCAGACTCAGGTACAGATGTGTTGCTGTTTGCTGCTCTGATAACTGAGCTCGCTGCAGAGCTCTCTGTGTGATCATATCAGCTTGGATGTGGATGTTGTGGACCTAAAATCCAGAAAATTGATTGGCCACAATTCGGGATTTGATTTTATAATTAAAAAATGCATTTGTTCTGGCATCTAAAAATACATTTGTATATATTTTCGGATGCATTTTCTTTTTTTAAATTGCCTTTGATAGTAGAGTGCACATCTAAGTTAAGATAATTTGTTGGATAAAACAAGGTATTTAAATGTGTCAACTTGGATCCTGGAAAATTATGTGAAAATATTTTGTCACTATGTTGTCACACGTTCTTAACAGTTGTTAAATAAACAAAGTGTTAATTTGCAGATTAATCGGAATGGAAATTAAAATCTATTTTAGGTGAGGAAGAGACAACATGGTATATAAAGTATTAAATAGGTTTAAAATTAGGTAGTTTATTTTCAGTGAAGAATTGTCTAAGATTTTCATTTTATAATGCAATAAGTGATTCATATGTCACATTGTGATCGCTGCTAAAGGTGTCCTGAACAGGTGCAGCAGAAATGAAGGACTACAGCGTTGTCTGGCAAGTACACTGTGACACTGATTTAATCTGAGTCCTGAAAATTAGCCTGACAGAAACCATTCTAACCTGGTTTATGAAACTAAATTTAGAAAAATAAGCCTCATTTACTCAAGTAATCACAATTTAATAATCTTTCTTCCTGCTGGTCTTTGAGCATGGATACAGTAACCTGATCTCCTGGGCCCCGGTACTATGGGTGCTTCAGGGCTCAAGCACACATGTGCACCAGCACACGGTCCGGGCTATATTTACATTGATTTGATATCAAACTTTGTGGTTAGTGCGAGATCAGATCAACTGGAGGGACGACGCATCTTTCTCTTTCAGCCACCTGCTCCAAAGTCTGTCCTCCTATCAGGGTCGTTCTGGATGATCCACAGTTGGGTTGTGGTTAAAATGCAGAAAAATAATTTAACCTCCTACATGAGAATCATACCCCTACGCCAACAGGGTCAGGGTTCTTGTAGGCAATGGTTTTTGCATGAGGTTTATTTTGGGTGTGGGGGTCGGGCATTCCCACTGGCATTAATATAAATGAATGCCTTATTTTCGCGTAGAGGAAATGTCTCAGCCAGTGTCTTGTCATCCTCAGTAAAATGGAGCCCTTTCCAATCCTGTCCTGTCCTGACTTCCCACCCTCCTCCTCTGCCTCCCTGGTGCTTTCATCTTCTCTCTGCGTCTGCTTTGGTCACGGCTCTCAGCACTGCTCGCCACCGCATCCACAAATTCCTCACTTCCTCTGGAAGGGAGAACCGCAAACGGTAACACAAACCATAACTCAGAGCTGCAATCGCTGCTCCAATTTCACCTGAGGACGTCATGGGCTTGCATAGAGAGCCGAAATTTCCCCCCATCTCTCGGCCGCTCAACTCGCATGTCCCTCGCTTCCTGCCTCTCCCCATTCGATCGCACCATAAACTCCCTCAATCTTTCGGCTATTCCGTCTTTGTGTGTGTACATACATGTACGGTATGAGTGTGTGTTTGTCACAGAGCTTCCCTGATGACCTTGTACTCCGCGGCAGGGGGGTGATTAAGGATCAGGGCCAAAGACCATTTCCTTTTCCATGGGAAGATGAATGACCCTGTTTGAAAGTGGCTGCCTATGGCCTCAGGGCAATTAGAGTTTGCTGTGAGCCAGCAACCCTCACTGCTCTCTGTGCAAAGGCAGGTCCTTGAGAAAAAGAGAAATACTGGCACACAAGCCATTCTGCTGAAACCAACACACGGTGATGGTGAACAAATTGAATGCATTTTGGGTTTTTTTCCCCTTTTCCAGCTGTTTTCCTTCTCGCTCTCCTCAGCCACTTCTCCCGCCCTCTTCTAATTTCTCCATAAACCTGGGAAGGGGAAAAGAAGTGCTGACTTCAGCAGGCCACTAAGAAAGGCCCACCGAGGGTGCTCATTTGAAATATCAATATTTGATCTTGGAAATCATTTAGCATGTGGCTCAGGCCCTACAAGTTAATTCTGGTGCTCATTTCATTGTAAATCACCCACTTTATTGAAGGGGAAGGTTAAGAGCCTCTTTGCACTGCTCGTGTTTGCTTTAAACACTGTCATTACCATTGGAAATTAAACATCATGATCAAATGTTTTATTAGACTCACCTCTGTGTGTTATTTTTAACATGAGCTCCCTGCCACCCACCCCCCACCCCTATATTTTCTTTTTCTGATGAAGCATCCTATCTTTCACAGAGCAGGGAGCATGAGTGAAAAGACTTGTGGCAGCGTATTGATAGGGATATGGCCTAGTGCCATTGATTCCCCTTGTAATACAAGCCTCTCCCTTGTCGGCCTGTCAAAGCCCAGATCAGACATGATAACGCGCACATCAGACAGCTTTCAATAGAAAGCTGAAGCTTCCGCCATTGGAGATGGCTATCTTATTTTGGTGCGAGGGCCCGTCAGAGTGGAGGAGTGGGGACTAGTTAGATAGCCTGTCTGATGTACCCTAGATAGCGAGGGAGGGGAAATGGAGATGGGAGTGGGAGTCGGCCTGACCTCTGATGTGTGTCACTTTCTGGGCCATTCCTCAACCTGAAAAATAGTCTGCCACAGGTATCCCTGTCCGAACGTGCGAGAAACATTTCCAAGGTGACCAAGGAGCGCCTTGGGGAGAAAGCAGTTGCTTTGAATTGTGTTTCTTTGATTTGCCCTTACCCGCATGTCGTCACTTTGATCTCTGAACATGCAGCCACGTTGTATATCCATGGCAACCGAGTGCCAGGATGGGGCGCTTGAGGAAAATTGATTTGTTTAAGGTTTATTCCCATCAGTTTGAGAAAAAAAAAAAGAGCAGCTTTAGCCATTGGGCACTGTGACGTTGTAAATAAAGCAAATTGGGTTTGATAGCAGGTCTTTAATGTGGATCTATAATGTCATGTCTCTTCCCTTATTCTCAGCAGGCGTCAGTGTTTCCTTCACCCTCGGGGCACAAAAACATGTGAAGGTCGTTTGTTATGATAAGACCGTGGTGTGTTCAGGACCAACCTCCCGTGCCCTCCCTGATGATATGACTCACTGTACTGTACTTAAGCATGTGATTCCCCCCTCGCCTCTGGAAGACGCAGCACTGTTGGTGCTCATATTTCATGTCATGTTTGCAACCCGGGGGTCCGTGGCTGCGTTTTAGCCTTTACATGGCTGCCAGTGACCCAGGGGAGGGGTAGACAGTGGTCGAGTACATTATGTCTTTTCTTTTCGCCTGCCAAGCACAAGCTGTTGCTTTGATGTGACCGATCAAATCACTGTCAGGCTCGGCAGAATATTCAGCCTCAGCCAGAGCCGTCAATGCAGCAGCTGCTCCTGTTATCAACCATGTATTTGAAAAGTTTGACTCCCGAGTTGAAACATTCACTGTTCATCAGCACACAATTAAATTATGGTCCTCGTTAATAATTGTTTTTTTTTAACATTGCTGATTCGTTATTAAAAATCAAATTAAAATCTAGAACTACTAGAACATTTAGTCGAACATGTACCGCTGTCCATTTATGAAACCACATTTAAATCCACTAGATCCAGATTTTTATTTGGATCTATTTGGACACAAATTGCACTCATAAATATCAGCCCTCTAATCATCCATCCATCCACCCTTCAATTATTTATACCACTAATCATTTTTATGGGTCCCATCGGGAGCTAGAGCCTATTCCAGTGACATTGGGCGAGAGGCAGGGTACACGACAGGTTGCCAGTGTATCGCAGGGCTCTCTGAAATATGCCAGATTTTTTTGCATCGAGATCCCTGAATTATTCTCTATGTTGAAGAGAGTGAAAAGAATCCTGATCCGCACCAAAGTTTGCTGGGTTCTTTCATGACCCATAACCCACCCTTCTAACAAGTTTCATGCTGATCCATCCAGTGATCTTGCTTATAAAACAAAGGCTGAGGTAGAAAGAAGTAAAGTATTTGACTTTTTTTGTCATATAAATGTCCTGGTTGAGTCAGGTGGACTCTGCTGTGGCTCGGCTGTACTGAATACTGGATTCCATTTGGCTGAGGAAGATATCTGTCTAAATGCGGGTGCATTTATCTGCTTGATGCAGCAGAGTGTGGCAGCCTGTGCTGCTGCTGCTGATAAACTAATAAACAAGACAATGTTTCCTCACTGAGTTGTGGTGGAGGGAGGATGACACAAAGAATGTCCTACTAAAAAAACTGTAATTTTGGGAGATAAACACTTGATTTGTCTCAGTCAGACTCAACTAAGGAACAGAGGGGACAAAAGTCCACACATTCTTTACTCAAGTAGAAGTACAGATACTTGTGTTAAAAAACAAGTAGAAGTACTGATGGAACTTCTTTCCAGTTTATTGTTAATCAGTCCTGCAGCCTCTTCTCAATGAGGTCAGGACCGAGCAGTGATGTGAAACATTCATTCACGTGTTGAGATAATTGCAGCTTCGCCTGCGAACACTCTCTGTGTCGCTGCTGTCTGATCTGTCGTCAGCACAGACTCTCCTGATTAAATAATAGGCGGAACTTTGTCGAGACAGAGGCGGCCCGGCATCTTTGGACCTTTTTCTCCGTGCCGACGCCATCAGTGGCGAAAAAAGCAAAAAGAGCTGTGTGTTTTTGAAACTTGTCTCTCAAGGAGGCTGTCTATCTGTATCGATCGCCAGTGTGATCCTTTCAGTTGATGTGCTGAAGTGGTCAGAAGTAAACGCCGTTTTAATGAAGCCTGGCTATTGATCTGGTCGTGCTGTTTGTTTGTGGAGATAGGAATTTGAGCATCTCTTGGATGGGATAATCAGGCATGATGCACATAGCCTGTGAGTTTTCATGTCATGAAATCATTGTGTATGATGCATATTCCTCACACACATGACCACATATCAAAACTTCTGACACACACACCCGCACACAACAAACCGGCCTGTAAATCCCGCCACCCAGACTCTCTTAAAATGACGATGGGAATGTTTGTTGAGAATAATTACACTAAAGAAGAAATCACTTTGCTGCCAAAATATATCCCACTCTATGTTATGGAGATTTAGACAGAGAATTGGATTTCCCCAGCTGTGAAATCAGTTTTTGTAGTCCCGCTGGCCAACCGCATCATTATGCTATACCCCGCTGCAGGCTCCCATCACTGCACAAATGCAGCCTATGCCTTTTCCGCCTCCATGAGCTCCCTTTGCATTTACAACATCTAGCCTCATGCCATATGTTATTATCGACATCTCTGGTCGACTGAGAGGAGACTGTGAGCTCTGCTTGTCACTTCACTGCGTCTGCGTTAGCCCAAATGCGGAAAAAATGGCACCCTAAGCCCCCTCGTGAGAAGCACTTCAGTCGAAAGCATTGTGAGGGCGCAGAGATGCGTCATGTGTTTATGAAAATGAATCAGGCGCGCGTCTTGTGAATCTCCAAATGTCAAACATCACACTTCAGAAAGCCCTCTTCAATTTCTCTGAGTGGAATCAAAGTTGCTTGAGATGAGAGTGGGCCTCTCACCGCGAGGTTGTAGATGATTGTCAATGAAATGATAAAGTGAATATATTGAAAGGAGTATGTCCTTCTACCATTAAAATGCAACCTTTACAATACCCGAGCTGAGGCTGTCAGTTCTTCCCTTTAATGTGGATAGGCTCCAAAATGAAATGTTTGATGACGCTCGTTGCAGGAGCTCTGCGGCTGTGGCCTCGGTGCAACAACAATTCAAGAGAGCTCAGAGATTATAAACATTTCAGGCTTATCTCATGTCGAAAATGCTGGGCTGTGTGATTAGCCAGACGCACCTTCGACCTAGTTACAGTAATGTCAGTCCTCATACAATTATTAAAGCTGTTTTTCAGATGGGTGGATTGGAGTGTGGATACACCAGACGAGAAAAAAAAACAGGGTTAAGGCTTTAGGCTCATGGATTGGCTAAAATGGAATATAATACACTTAACTATGTTTTTATTAGTGTGTAATCAAATGTATCTATGAGTCACTGTTTTTCCATTACCTTTGAATGATCCTTTACAGGAGTCCCACGCATGCGTTGGAGGCTTCCACGGAGTCCGCCATGTTGCACTGCCGTGTTTCTACTCCCTTGTATATAATCAGTATAACAGTGGGTGCATTCATTTACAGCTGGAGAATCACACGTGGAGAACAATGGGTGTTGATTGAGAAGTATCTGAACTCATTTGATGAGGCTGTGTAGCTCAGCGACAACTACCCCAATAAAAGTTCTCATAATCGCAAATTGCTGCAGTGATGCTGCAAGCATCTGGAAATTTAGTAAGACTGACAGTCTGGTGATGAAAAGTGTTTTCTCCTCTTACACAGCACCGCAAAGGGAATACGTGTAAAAAAAAGAAGCTCATTTTTAGTGTCTGATTCGACATGAGCAAAGATTTCCTCTACAAAATATACACGACTCATTACAGCATTTCATGTTTTATTCAAGTGATTTTATTTTCTTTATGCATAAGAAATAAATTAAATTGTAAATTCATCACAGTGCCCCTTAGATGGTAGAAGAAGATGCCTTTTGATATCACTCTCTTCGTACTTAGTGTAACCTTGTGTTGCTGCAGCCTTAATGTCGAGCAAAGAAACCAGGCCACGCAGATAATCAGAGACATACACATGTAGATCAGTGTGTGAGGCTTTGTGAATCCGCCGCAGTGAAAGCCTTTCCTTTGTGTCGAGATGAAGTCGGCATCAGCTGCAGAGAAAGGCAGTGTTTTCAGTCGGTCCTGGGTTATGGCACGATGGTGTCACGATGGAATTGCTGGAACAGACGGGTGGCTTTGGGCTTCTCATCTCTCTCTTTCTCTCTGTGTTTCTGCCTCCCACATTCGCCGCTATCATAGTAACAAGCAATAACCCTCTTTCAGCAATAACCAAGACTTTTACGCCCGTAATGTGGCTTCAATAAATAATGTCATTTTCACCAAGGGGCTGTATTTTACAGCAGTTTAGTTCACAGCCTCCCCTCCTGCTCTGTTTTTGCCTCCTCATGCTGGAGTACAGTACATAATGTGCTGCATTACAGACGCCAGCACCATCGCACATTTACACATTAGATGTTCTGATGCAGAATGGAGCACAGCTCATCATGCTTAGTCATAGGACGCATTAGGAGGATGCTTTGGAAAATCAACTTTCACTGTGACGATTCGTAGAAATGAACATCAGCAAGTGGGGGTGTGCGGGTGTGCGTGTGTGCGTGTGTGCAAGCAGTATTGGTGGACAGCTTTCTCTGGGCCCTGTTGAAAGCAGCAGCACAAGCACGGGGGCGCGTTTCATTAGTCTGTCAAACTCAATGATATTTAGAGCCCCACACCCTCGGCCAGGACTGGAAAACTCAATCAGCACTCTGATTTCATAACCCTGCTTGGTGACAGGGCTTATTTTATCGCCCCGCTGATTCATTCTAATAAACGCCGGCTGCCCGGCGCACCCCTGCTGAAATACAACCTCCCCCCACCTTCTGTC
Source organism: Hippoglossus hippoglossus (assembly GCF_009819705.1). Lineage (NCBI taxonomy): Eukaryota > Metazoa > Chordata > Actinopteri > Pleuronectiformes > Pleuronectidae > Hippoglossus > Hippoglossus hippoglossus. The sequence continues at coordinate 15,422,806 of NC_047174.1, forward strand.
CTCCATGGGTCGACCCGAAGAAAGGGGGAAAGGGGGGGGGGGGGGGGGGATAAATCAGAATAGTGGGAACTGGAGGGTGCAGATAATCCATCGCTGGTTCGGCTGTAGCTAGCAAGTCTGCCACCCCATCCCACCCTCCCTCCGCACCCTTTAGCACAAATCAGAAGCCGGGACGGTGTTGATCTGCGAGGGCTTGGTGGGGCCATTGATTGTGGACGACGGAGGAGGAAAGGGGCGATAAATTATCGGAGGCAGAGTGCGGAGGGTGAAGGAAAACAATTATCTGTGGAGGTGGAAAGCACATAAAGTGAAGAATGATAAACACTGTGAAATATGATTGACTCCAAGTGATATATGGAAGCCGAAGGACAGGCGGAGAGGTCTGTGTGCAGAGATATCCTTGACTGGAATGGCTGTGTACTGACTATACTGCCCAGGACCTAACCCCATTTTCCTGTGTGTGGATGTGTGTGTTTGTGTGTGTGTGGATGTGTCTCTTTCTCCGCAGACGACAGATGACATTGTTTCGTCAGCGGAGTGCTCCAGCGACGACGAGGACCTGGAGGAGTGTGACTCCGGACATGCAGGTGGGATGGGTGTGTCGAGTTGTGCTTGCTCTGAACCTGGTCTTTTTCTCCTTCTCTTTCTTTGATTTGCTACCGAGGAGAGTCTCCTCTTAGCATCATGTCCCATGGGAGCTTCAAGTGTAACTTTAAAAAAAAGCCCAAAAGTAATGAGTAATAAACACTAGTGCGAAGGGTTCTCACTGTAATTCTAAAGCTTAACGAACTATTTGGAGTGAGAATTGAGTGTCTATATGCTTAGCATGCCCGAAGTCACAACTTTAGCTGTAAATAAGTAAATGCATACATCTAATCGTCAGCCACTGTAAAAGCTTAAAACACCTTTCGTCTGTAAATCAAGTTACACTTAGCTATGGGGCCACTGGTTGCTGACATGACGCAGCATTGATACTAATTTTGTTCTCTCAGCATTCGGTGGAGAGCAAAACTTTACTCAACAAAGTACGAAATTAGTATCAATCCGCATGTCGCCCGCACTGATGCTTCAAAATGTATCTGCTCTGTACATGGTTGATTTCCTCTTGCTGTGCGTGTGTGTGCGTCTCTCTTGACAGAGGATACATTTTGAGATTCTTTCGAGAACAAAGATGCTTTCAGCATAGATACTGTGATATGTAGCAGACTAACTGCAACAGAGCCTCTTCCTTCCTTCTTCTTCTTCTCTTGTTTGTACCTCTGTTTCCTTCGTCGGAGGCTTGCCTTACCTGAAACATTCTAATAGAGAACAGATATCCTCGAATTTCTGTGCGCATCGTCTCTCTTCCCTCCTCCCTCTACACACAAACACACAGAAACACTCACACATACACACACATCACTTTGGGATTAAATCAAAGTGATAGGACATCCACTCGGTGGAGTTTGGAAATATAAACAGAGCTGTAAATTAAACCGCAGATTTAAAAAGGAGTGGATGTTTTGAGGCGACTTGGGTTTGGACGACTTGTGAACAAGCAGCTGTCAATCACCCCTCCAGCCAGGAGGAGTTGGCATGGATTCTAATGGAGTTAACCAGAAGCGAGTGCTCCGCTGAAACTGGTTCCGTATGTGAGAAGCGTCTCCCCTAAGGCGCTCTGGAAATCATTAACAGCTATTTGATTGCTCCGCTGTCCTTCAAAATGCCATCACAGCAGACTAATTGACGCTGCGTTAATCTGGCTAAATATGGCTCAGCGCTGGACCAAGCATATGTCCTCTTTTCACAGCTAAAAAGAAGTAAGAACAATGCGTTGCCCTTTCACTTTCACTTAGGTACGCGTGCTCGGGGAACATAACAGATAATCGAGCGCTTATTTATTTATCTCGGAAATGAGGTCTTTTCCGTGTAATTCAGTAGATACTCTGCTCGTAATTAAACAATTTTCCTCCAATCTGTGAAAGGAACTCATTTACTTTGAGTCCTTATCACACACTGTCATAGCGTTTGTTTCCTTGAAAATATGACCACTCAGTCGGGCCCTCGTGCTCACGGCTTTTTGATGTGAGGAGAAACCCATTTTCTCGGCGGCCTCGTCCCTGTATTTAGGTGCTTTATCTGTGAGCATGAGTTGCTTCTTTAAGTCAGAGATTACTGAAATTGAATGGACAAATTTATCACAGCTCGTGTGTTTTGTCTTTACGTGTCCCGACTGTTGAAAGCTCAAACCCAAGTGTTCTCAAAAGTGGAGCTGTAGTGCAAGAAGTTTGTTTTACCCAGAGAACATGGTACCCTCCCCTCATATAGTGGCAACATATGTAGTCATACACACTCATACATACTGTACATTTCACCATGTTGACACAGAAATTCATACCCTCATTCCTTGCCCCGCTTCCAGTTGTATGAACAGTTGCATGACATGGTGTTGATTTCATTTCTGTTGCATTTTGTTTTGTTTTGTTTTTTCTCCTGTGATGCACATGTGAACATCTCTCCTCTGTATCGATTTGATCCCAGCTGCTGGGTCGCTTACGATTTGGGCTTTTTATTTTGTTTTGCTTTACGTTTGGGGGCCGGGGCGGGTTGAGGGGTTTTGAGTGGGGGTGATTTTATTTTCCAGTTTTGTTGTGGTTGTTTTGTTTTTTTTGTCCTCCTCATCATCCGTCGTCCATCCTACAAGCAAGGATAGAGCCGCTCCTCCCGTTTTTTGCCTCATCTTGTGCCGCATGAACTTTTGGTGGTTGGAAAATTCAAAGTTCTCCTCCTCATCCAAGTTTGTGTTTATTTATATTCTTTTGTGCCACATGGCTTCTAAAGAAACATCCTCCCCCCCCATTTTCGATACAAGATAGGGAAATGAACGGCAACAAAATCTTTTCTTGCCATCACCCTTTTTTTGGCCTTGTGCAGGCAACCCCATTCTGTCTCAAGAAAGTTGTGTGTGAAAGAATGACCCCCTGTCTCCCCCTCCCGAGCGTTAAGCCCCTCCCCTCCTCCCTCCATCCCGACTCACCCACCTCCTTTCTTTTAGCCTTTCTGCATATACATGTCTGTTTGAATGCAGATGGCATAAAAAGACTTTTATTGCCACAAAGTATATCTGTTTTTCTATTCTATCTGTTGCTCCAAGTAGAAGGCATTTGTGGCATGCACACTGTACTGGACTGTACCGTAGCTATAGACTAACTAAGTGTCCTCTCCCCCCAACCCCCTGCTTCTGCATGGATATGATTGGCATCCATTTTGTGTGCTTCTTCTTCTCCACCCATAAGTGTCAGGCTAACCCCCAGCTGGCTTCTTCTACATGTCGGTGTGTGTCCGCGGCTACGGCGGCGGTGCAGGACCGCCACCGTAGCCGCGCGGCAGCTCCTCCTCTCTCAGAGGCGTCTTTGTGTTTGTGCCTGCTGTCTCTGTCTGTGCTCCGTCTGCGTCTGCCTGTCTTGTCCGCTGTACGTGGTCGTCTCGTGGTTGTGTTGTCTGTATGTTTAATAAAACTGTTAAACCTTACCTTCTCCCTTTATCCCATGTGAGTTCCACAAGAGAGCAAATAAACAGCGCGCAGTGACTCATGGTCCGATCCCCTGAATAAGAACGAACTGTACACAGAAACGCACCAGCGACTAAAACTACAACCTGGAAATGAGTGAGGAAACATTTAGAGATTTAGAGAGAACAGCAAATAGTCGATTTCTGATTTAATTTAACGGTGATTAACAGTGATGCAGCTTGTCATTACCATGTAATCAGAGACATTTTGCGATTGATTTGTAATTATGTTGCTGTAATTGATGCAAATGATTTTCATAAATCCACAAGTACAAATCTGAATGTTTGATTCGTACATACAGTTTCTACGAATTACTAAAATCCCCGTAAGACATCCACATTAGTTAGACCCAATGAAAATAATTAGTTTGAAGTTCATTTCAAGCACACGTACAAACGTAAAATAGGACGAACCAATGCTCAAAATGCACAGAGGCAGCGTGATAGAGCTTGGTCACAGCAGACATGTCGACCTGTAGACGCACAGACGTTATTAATAACATTATTGATGACTTTGTCCCACTTACTATTGTGGGGCCAGTAAATTGTGTCAGAGAGACGCTCTGCACAATCCCTAAGATTTAAAACACATAAATGGAATGGAGCCATTACTGTTATTACTCACACTTGGAAAGGGGCTCCATTACAAACTGCCGACGGTTGTTGTCATCGATAAAGGGAATAAACACTGACTGTAGGGACAACGTACATTTTGCTATTAGATAGAACATGTCAGACCACTTCCTGCATTGCTACTGAGCATAAACACACAGGTGGGATGTTTCAGTGGGTTTGCACAAACAACCAACTCTGTCATTGTTGTCGAGAAAACAAACCAAACAGGGTAAACTGTTGCACTTGTCATGGTCATAGATTGTTACATGATTGCATATGACCTGAACATCCTTTGATGATCTGAAACATATGTACAGGTGTCTCCTCATCTTATTGGCCTTGTTGGATAAAGATGAGAGTCAGAAGCTCAAATACATTTTAGACGAGGAGCAGGGATGTGATATTGTGGGACTTCTTCATTGAAGAGCCACGTGTAGGTTGGAGAATAAAGTTTTGGAATGGATCACTGAGTTTCCTTGTGGCTTTAGCGATGGCTTCCGTCAAGCCCCATTGGGCCAGCTGTCAGTTCAGCACAGGCCTCAGATCAGTTTAAAGGTTATTCAGCTGACACATGTCGACTGAATGCAGAGGTGCAGCCTAATGGCTGTACAGCAAATCGACCAGCTGACAGGGGCAAGTCGCCACGCCGGCCGGAGATGCCAATTTCATACGCCAGACTGGCCCCAGCCACATGATGACGGATTAAGAGCTATCTGCCATGCGCTGTGGCTTCAGGACACCCCGGAAGAGGGCTCTTCTTCCAGCCAGAGGTGGTTTATGTGTCCTCACAGGAAAGACCTCTTTGCTCCCTGGAGTTGAAAATGGCACAGGATGCTGCCCATCAGTGAGAAATTCTCCTCTGTTGGCAGTTGTGTGCTCAGGCAAGATAAGATAATTTAATGGCAGGGTGAAGTGCTCGGCTTTTTAAGGTGCATGTTTCCAGAATGCTCAGCCTTTGCAGAGCGCACCAATATAATCCCTGGCATGTCCCTTCAACTGTGTCCACAGTGAGAATCTGCGTGTTGTTGGCTCTCTGGTAATCAGCTCCCTACCTGTACTGGGTAGAGGTGAATGAATCTGCTACAGCAGGTCTCCTGGCACAATACAAGCAGCTACAATAGGATTTCAGGGCCTCAAACCACTGACTCACCCGCAATTTGCAGCGTTGAAATCTCATTGACTCACTTCATCCGCGGCTGGTGCTGGTGCACAGGCTTTCCGCTTTTGTGGTGTAGCGCCGTCAAATCCCTGACACACCGTCGGGATTCATCTCCATTCGGAAGCCTCAGCAAACGCTGGATGGACACGGGGATCAGGCCAGGAGAGGGAAGAGAGAAAAGACAGAGGGAGAGGAGGAAAAAGTGAAGAGAAAGTGCTGTTCTGAGACTTCTGCATTCGTAGCCTCTAAGTTGCTGAGGTATTTGACCAATCAGCCATTTAGTAGAAACTGTATTTTCTTCAATTCCACTTCGAAAGCCAACATGGACATGAAGCAGATAATGTCTTTCTTACATCATGGGATGTAAAAGAGTATTGGCTGTAAAATTCAGTTTCTTTCATACTCTCGGTTTTCTAGATGAGTTTTGCTTATTGAAGCAAAGACTAGAAGGCACAAAAAAAACACTCTTGCCTAAAAACGAAAGCAAAGGGTGTAACTGGCTGTAGGTCTAGCAGAGTGGAGGATTATTTGACAGGGAGGCAGCGGCTTAGAATAAAATCCCTTTCCATCTCGACAATGTTGGAAAAACAAATGCAATCTGGTTAAGCAAACCCATTAGAAACCGCAGTGTTTGTCTGCTTCAGAAATGCAGGAAGATGTGCAATGCTTGTGCAAGAGCTTACGTAGGATTAAAGTGTTTACCAAAACATCAAGGTCCTCTGCACTGACTTTAATGGAGACCCTTAACTGCAGTGGCTTGCCTCACAACCAAGTGTTTTGTTGATACAGCGCAAAGCTAACAGTCGCCGAAAGCTGTTAGCCCGAGAATGGAGTGAAAGGTTGCAAACCAGGCCGAGACAACAAGGGCAGAGTTGGATAAATAACGCCTCGGTGAAATCGCTTATGCTGTGCTGCCTTTGTGTGTTTAACAAGGCAAGGAGTTCTGTAGTTGGAATGCTATCAGAGCCGTGCAACACGAGCATTAGATGTTAGTCATAGCGAAGATGAAACACCAGGTTCGTACGGTGGAAAGGAGCTCTGTTATCACGTCAGACATTACACTGATCTCCGGAGCGTGGTTGGACGGTCGGGGAAACTCACATTAAAGACGTCAGTTGATAATACACAGCCTGACACATGCCATATTTCCAATAAGGCTTGACTCATGGGCCCAGTTTTTGCCAAATGAACGAGGTTTTCCGTAAACCAGCCTGTAGAGGAGGAACCGAACACCTGACGCCCGAAGACAAATGTGCCTCTCACATCTCCTTAAACTCACCAGAGGCACAAATAAAAGCCCGCCCCCCTGTGCCCTCTTGTGGAACTCGCTCCCAGCAGTGTTAATCTGTCAAACAAAGGCTGTTGGTTATGCGCAGAACACAGAGCATCTAAACATTCCGTAAAAAGAGGCTCATTAATTATCACTTTACTCCCCCTCTTGATTAAGTAGCGAATGTGGTGGGGCTAAATACCATTTAATATTGGTTGTATATCACCCATGGTGCACCTTGTCCCCCCTGTTAACTGCTGATGAATGGTTTCTTTGCCTGAGATAATATCCCACAGCCCTTTGATGGCAGTGACCTTACACTGACCTTTGACCCCTTCTAAAGCCCCCTCCCCTCTGACCCCTGGCTTGCTGTATTGTTACTGTATATTACTCTCCCTAAATGCAACTTACTTAAGCATGCATTACCCAACTTCTTAAAGTGAAACTAAAATCCAAAATAAAACCTTGTCTGATTTACCTCTCTCTCTCTGACGTACATCCAGATTGCACGCCCTGTCCCGTGTTTTGAAAATACTAACAAGAGAAATGTATTGAAGTAACTAATAATAAGCAGTTTATTATTAGTTACGTGAAGGTGGTGACACTTTGCCTTTAAACTGTCCCCCCTCTCTTTGTCTGCCTCAGTGTGTGCTTTCTGGTTGTTCATCTTTGATAGTGTGAGAAATTTAATGCCTTTCTTTCTTTCTTGCTTGCTAGTCTGTTTTTAGTTTCTTTTGTCTCGTTTGTACATATATGTTAATACACATATATGTTTAATTCTATGTTTCTTTTCTGAAAATGTTCAAATTTTAATCTGCTAATTTGCTAAGAATCACTATTTTTCCAATGTTTTGATGATTTTCATTTTTCCCCTAATTAGAATGAAGCTTCCTCTTTTCTCTATGAACTAATTGCTCTTAATAACAACGACAGACGGTTTTGGAGATTGGCTTTCAGAACGACGCGGCTGCATTGGAAGCTTCAAATTCAAGTCCTCATAGAGAAAAGAGAGAAGCTGCCTTCAAAGTGGAAAAACTGTTTCTATGCTGATCTCTAATATCCTCCTGTTATTGAATAGCTATACCTCTGATTGAATTTGGATTTAGTCAATGAATGAGTCGATTAATTTTTGTGCATGGCAAAGAAGTTGCAGCTTAGGGTCTGTAAAACTGTCATTGTTGAGAGTGCTGTTCTCTTTTGTAGATGGGCATGTATATGCTCATTGTTTGTATATCCCCATCCCTTCCTTACAGCCAAAAGCTCTAATGCCGCCCGACCGCTTCGTGCCGCCTTTACATGGACATGGCAACTGATGTACACGTTCACCCCCATCTATGTCATTTCCTTCCTAGTATGTTCATAGGTCCCACCCCGTTTCACACTCCCTGCTCCCGATCCCTTTACGTAGAGATTCTAAGATATGTACAGTCATCCGTTTGTCCATTACCGATGAACGTGTTAAAGTCGACAGAGATAAAAGAAAAAGAAAAAAAAGTAATCTGATCAGGCTGTAGATATTTATGGAGAGAATTATCTATCGAAGCAAGAATTATAGATATACAGTTTTCTTTTTTATACAAAGCTAAATGATTATCTAAAGAACAAAAAAGAGATATCCTGAACGGAATGGTGAGGATTATTTTTCATGTCATGATGTGTGGATGTATGTGTTGTTGCCTCCCTGTACCATCCTGTCTCAAAAGAGAAATATATACTACTTAATCAGAAACTGTTAAAGACGAAACTAACCTAACTTGTCCAAAGGCATTCTTACACAACTTTCTTTTGTAAAATTTTTTTCTTCCTGCCAAAATCATGCGGGCAATTTGTTGATGTAAGTTGACAAAACTGATGGTATGCTTTCTTCCTTTTGAAAACTGTCCTTTTTTTTCGTAGGCTTTTATGATTTTCCGAGCTGACTTTGATTTTACCTGTTTTTTCTACTTACTTATTACTAATCCCTTTCTGGATAGCTCTATCTGTGGCTTTACTTTGTGAATGTTTTTACGATGTTTGCTCTAACTCTGAACTTTTGCAATGCCTTAATTATGATTTTCGGTTCCCTTCGTTTTTTCTGTTGTGTTCTTTTTGTCTTTACTGTTCGAAAAAGGTTTGCATCTCTTTATAGTGCCCTGTTTGTGAGCCTCTGCGATGTACAAACAAGCCACTTTGGCAAGAGGAGACGCAGCTTCAGTCGACATCTGAATGTTTCAAAATGTTTGTGGTGCTCCAGCAACAGTTTTAGCCAGAAAATCATGAGCTGCTATCAAGTGTTCCAATATGGATTCCTCATTAATGGTTCATTGTAGAAATACGTCGTTCGTTAGACTCTCTGATGAACAATATTGTAATTTCAACATCTTACAAATGAGATTCTACCATCAAACAAATCCGCAAACATTCAGGTGTCACTGAACTGCCCAGTGACTTTGTGCCATTGTGGTAACTGTAGGGGTCAAAAGGCACGAGGCTAGGGCAAGTAGGGGAGCCTACTGGTTAGTGGTGACTTTTTAATGGTGGAGTTTTAGATCAGGGGCCCTCAGTTAGATAAAGATTTATTCACACTAAACGCAAGATTGTTTCATGCAATATGTTTACATGCAAAGTCAATGGACATATGCGAATAGACACAAATGGACGCAGTGTTCATGTCACTTGCGCTGGACGACGCACTCGCTTCACTCGCTTGAGTTGCAATATTTGAACTTCGTGATGTGATGTCAGAAAAGCTTTGAGAATCAAGCTCGCGGGAAACGAGCCCTGGCAACGATCTAAGCTAAAATGGCCACTGGTCAGCCTCAGGTAGCGCTGGAAATGACAAGACCGCTCCCGCTGTGTGCAGTTCTAAATGGTCATGTGGACCCACACATGATGGTGCAGGCTTCTCCTGCGTTTCCACAACAGGTTCAACGCAGCAACTGTAGTCACTTCAGCCAGCGCTCGTCCTCTCCTCTTTTTCTGGAAGAGAGAGGGGGAATATCCACAGGTTGTGCACACTCCTGATCCTGATCCTGCAGCCAAACGCCGGCTAATAACGCAATGTGAAAACCCACTTAACGTTTGGTGTGAGCGCAGCATTAAAGTACCAGTCAGGTTTTTGTAGAGGCTCAAAGTCATGTTTTTTTGGACTCTGGAGCAGCTCCAGTAGTTTACTATCGTTCCTCAGCTTTATGATGCAGGAGCTGTCGGTGTTTGTTCCCTGATGTAGGTCAGTGGGGTTAAAAAGCGCCTCTCTGAACAGCTTTATGAAAACACCTTACAAACACTTTCTCATTTCAGACTTAGTTAACTTCCTTTCAGGCCCACTGGCTTGCACTTGAATTGCAAACAAATGCTAATAGCCTCTGCTTCTGTTTGTCCACAGAGCACATCTTTTGGTGTTTGGCTGGAGTGAAAAAGGGATTTACACCTAAAGACACGAGAAACAAGCCTCTTAAAAGCCTTAACATAAGTTAACGTGGAGGAATATGTAGCCGTTGGCAGATGGAACTAAATATAAAACTTTGGGACATACACACTTTTTGATGAGCAACGACATGCAGCTCATAGAACAAGTTGATAGTGCAGATGTAGCCCTGTTATGTGAGCAGATGTAGGATACGTGTGAGGAGTCAGTTTATTGTGGCTCACCCTTGTGCATCCCTCAAAGCCTTTTGATGCAATGTATTCTTTTTTTTATGGCTGTTGTTTTCTTTCAGTTTGGGTCTTGTTTGGTTCTGAGTTTCATTGTTTTTGCACTGGTACAATATTTTCTGTTCTTTACTTTCTTTGTTTATCTTCAGTTTCGTTTTTTCTTCCCTTTGTTGAGCTTTGCTTTTTTACGTTCTTTGGTTACCGGTTCTTTTGGTGTTTGCTTCTTGCTTAGTCGAGAAAAGTTGTTTCCACCTTCTGACTTGTGTCTGTTTCTCTGTTCTCGCTTTCCAGGAGGGGAGCTAGTCATCCCCGTGCTAGTCGAGGACCCCATAGACATCCCTTCTGTATCCACCCGTTCTCCTTTCATCCCCCTTCCCCCAACCCTCCACCCCGTCCTCACCATTATTGAGACCACCAAAGAATCCTTGGCCATGGCCACTGAGGCGGGGGTACCTTGCTTGTCGGACCGAGGCAGCGATGATTGTGATGATGGTGATGATGGTGATGATGATGATGATGATGATGATGATGATGGAATGGTGATTTCGGGGTTTGGCTCTGGCGAAGCTTTCGACTCTAGCCTGCCCCCGACTGACGATGAAGATTTTTACACCACCTTCTCCCTGGTAACAGATAAGATCTTGACCACATCGGCCTATGAAGGTGGCTACAAAGCCCTCGCACCCAAGTGGGAGGCCAAGGACTTGAGGCCTAGCAAAGCCTCTGAGGCAGGTAGGACTATACCCACCTCGCCTCTACCCGACCTCCGGGGCACACCACCGGCGGCGGTCCCCTCGGACACGCCACCCAAGCTGCCTGCTGGGAAAATGAACAACCGTGAGGTAAAACCCCCGCAGCCGGACATAGTCCTGCTGCCCCTGCCCACATCCTTTGATGGGGACGGCACCAAGCCACGGGGGCCCTTCATCACCTCGCCCATGCTGCGCACAGTGCCCGCAGCCTTGCCCACAGTGCCCGGCGTGGTGCGGCGGGTGCCCCCGGGGGCATCCGAGGTGATCCGAGAATCCAGCAGTACCACAGGCATGGTGGTGGGCATTGTCTCAGCCGCTGCCCTCTGCATCCTCATCCTCCTCTACGCCATGTACAAGTACAGGAACAGGGACGAGGGTTCCTACCAGGTGGACGAGACGCGCAACTACATCAGCAACTCGGCGCAAACCAATGGCGCTGTGGTGAAGGATAAAACACCCAGCGCCAGCGCCAAAGGCAGCGCCGGTAGCAAGAGACCGAAAGACAAGGACAAGGAATATTATGTATAGAAATCAAGTCATTTCCCAACACATGAAAATAACTGTTTGGAACAAAGTTATAAACATTTTGACAGTACCATATTGGCAACTGTGATTTAAAAAGGATAAAAATCTCCTGAGAACTCAAGACTTGCTGAGTCACTGAAACATTTACTAAAGAACTTTGGCTTCTGGAAGCACACTTACTATTGTAAGCATTACGGAGAGACAATGCAGTACAACTTCACCGGGATTCAACACAGACCTTTCAAAGGAGTCCCTGCTGCAGACATTTGGCAGTGTGAATAATTATCACTCTTTAACATCCACACGACCCCAAGTGACTGTCAAAGAGGTGTGTGACCCTTGGAGATCTGACAACCTTGTCCATTGTAACCCTGTAAAATACGATCACTGTCATTTCAGCCATTCTGAGCATGCATGTGAGGTGTATGTGACGTGGTGCTGGCATCTGTGTAAGTGAGGGACCTCAAGAAACAATGATTGTCGGGAAAGTTGGAAGTCAAAACGTGATTTCACATTACAAATGGTTTCATTAAATGTAGCTGTCATGGATGCGATATGAGGTAAAGTATATGTACTTAAAGCTGTCTTTTTATTTCTTTGTGTTTCTTTGGTTTGTTTTTTATTTATTTGTTTGTAATTTATTTAGCGATTGGGTTTGGGTCTGTATTTGTGTGGGAGGATGACGTGCAGTCAGGGCTGACTAGGCAGTGCTCAGTGACCGCTCAGCAGGATGTGATACAGTCATGTATCTCAATATTTCCCTCTCCCTCCCTCACGTCTCGGCTAAGGATTGGACTGCTGTGCGTGGCATCCAAATACAAGATGGTGTTCAAGCGTGCGAAAGTGGAACCGCCAGGCAAATTGCACATTGTTACTTCTCTGAATTTTAAATCTCTGATAGGTTTTTCCCTTTTTTTCTTTCTTTTCATTTGTTTGGGTCCAGTTTTCTGACAAATTTGCGTTATCACAATTTGTCTGGCCGAGATTTACTTTTTACAATCTTACAAAAGAGAAACGTCCAGGCTAAAGACTCCAGTGTGAACAAGCGTGATTCTATGTGTTGTCACAGACGACTGTGTCAAAAACAGCAAATATGTTTACATATTTTATTACATCATAGCCGTTGTGCTTTGCAGGTCAATATTGTACAGAAAATCCAAGATTCTGTTCAGTTTTTTTAAACCCACTTCTTGTACAGACAGACCATTTGATTTTTCTGCTGTAGCAACATGACAAAAAATGATTTTTATTCTTTCACCAGGAACACCTGGGGATAAAAAAAAAAGATGTGCACAGGAACATTTGTTTAGGCCAGAGCAAATGTTGTTAGATTAGACGTCTCGTCTCTGGATGGTGTTTCTCTTCAGTCGCATGAATATTTGACCATCAAGTCGAACAGAAAACACCTCCCTCAGATCTTGTATTAGGGACTCCTCTTTATTCTCTAATTAATTTCATCATGTGATTTATTTTTTTATTGGAAATTTAAAAACATCAGAACAAGAAAATAAAGACAGATAATGATGGATTTGGATCTGTTGCTAGCACCTTACTGACTTAACAGGTGTTTATTTTTGTTTCTATTCTTCCTTTTTTTAAACTGTGTCAATGTTCTCGTCTGCTCAACTTGTCTTTTTGCATTTTTTTTTTTTTGCTGTTATTACGTAGCTTAATTTTATGTCTCATTTTTATGACATTACCCTCTGGCAATATGTTGTTGTTTTTTTTCAAAATTCATTATTTACTGCTGAAGTTATTTGTTCTCATTTATCTTCAAGCAAAATCAGTCAGTGTTCACTTTGAGTTTTTGTGTTGGTACTTGACATTTTGACCAGTTATTTATTATTGTCTTATGCTCCTTTGACTCCAAACGATTCCCCGAAATAAAAAAAATGTTGTTCCCAAAAAACTTTTTGGATGTTGGAGTGCGGCTGGCTGTCACTCATCTATTGTTGTGGTGTGATCAGGTGGCGAAGCTGCGAGGAGACGGAGGTAGATACCATCTACGATGAAGATTATTCACTGAAACCACAATTTTTCATCCATTCGCGATCACTTCAGTGATTTCCTTTTATACCAAAACGGGGTATCATTTCTATTCAAATGAAGTCCGGAGCCGAGTAGCTCCACGCTATCATTTAACCATAGATGATTATGCAAATTCATTCACTGATCATTGATGCAACAAGAGAGAAGAAAACGAGGGGAGAAAACGGTTATCGGGGGGGTCCAGAGTCTTCACCACAGCGGCGGAATAGCTTTAGGTTTCTTTAGAGCCAGGTCTTTGTGAGCGTGCACAGTTAAATGAGATTCTCCTCAACCATATGGGTGGGTTATGAGCAGCTCAATGGCAGCAGCACCTGCTCTCCAAGCTCATTTTTACACTGTCCATATTTCGTGCAAATGGGCCTTCACAGAGCTGGTCATTAACTTGCAATAGCCCATTGATGTAAGATATCAGAGTAGCATGTGTGAGTATATCCAGCGCGCACAATGACTACATATTAACTCATTCATTCATCCTGCCACAGGCAATGGGTACACGGAGGCCAGCAGGGATTCGTTCCACTCAGGGACTGTTTTCTACATTCTCAGACAGACCCACATATCAAGATTTGTTTTTTTCTTCACTCCGAAAAAATGTGCGGAAATTTGTTCTGCATGCCAACAAAATACAAAGTTAATGTGCGAGAAAACAACATTCATTTTCGCAATGACACTTCATCTTACCGCCGCAGTGCCCTGCAAAGGGAGAGAGATGAACTTCAAGAGCACTGGAATTCAGCAAAAAGGGTTTGAAGTGGCTTTAGTTGATATTTGTAGAATAACAATGGTTCACATCATGACCTATGTGGAAAGGGTCTCTCGTCTGATGACCCACAGAGTACATCACCCAGCCTGGTACTTCTCAGTGTGGTGGTGGACTTTCAGCTCACTGCTTTGCACTGATCTTGCTCCCATCGCAGTAAAAAATAAAAGTAAAGTGTTATTTGCTAAACCTGCACCAATCTGAAGCCACAATATCCAGGATACCAACACTGTGATGCACTTTAACAATTGACCAATCAGGAGTCGGTCTCAGTTGTCAATCATGACATTTCATCTCGTTTTGATAGCATCAGATAACTAATTAAAATCCAACACTTGGACATAAATCAGTGAGATAAGAACCACCTTAAAATGACAGAAACCATCTTTGAGAAATATGTATTTAACGTGTACTTTTTCATGTGATTCATGCCCCATAATATGTAAGAGGCGGGATTTATGACCTTTACTGGAGCCAGCCACCAGGTGGCGATCAAAATGTTTTAGCTTCACTTTTGGGGCGCCGACATGTCGTCCATCTTTACAAACAGATGGAGCTACGAAGAATATCACCCGAATATTCTCCTCAGCGATGCAGCGTGACAGTGCATCTGTCAGCTCACTGTGGTGCATGGACATCGCTCTCGTCACAGTTAAAACTCTAGTGTTTGCTTTACCTGCAGCTTGGTACATTTAGTCATTTGGCATTTTAACTCAACGCAGTAGTCCATGTTTTGATAACAGCTTGTTTATGCTGCCCTCCAGTGGCCAAAATGTTAATTAACAGAGGTTTATATCGTTTCCAGGCTTGAAGGCAAACTACGAAGTCACAAAGCCTCCATTTCATTCCTTTTATACCCCCAAATAATCATAACTATAGGACCTACATAATATATAGAATAAAGACTGATGTAAAATAACATGGCAGTCTGCCATTATGAAATCTACAAATTGTGTTCCGTTAGCTTGTGTTTTATTGTATTTGAGAAATTCTGCTTTATTTTTCCACATAGGAATTAATTTCTATTTCAGTTTTTTATTATTAAAACAAATTGTCCTCAATATTTAAGTCTATAAATACTTGATTTACTGAGGATAACACATGCTCTAAAATTATCTTAGCTACAGCAAATTCATGATTTGCTTTGCTTGATATTTTCTTTTCCAAAATGATTTGGTTTAGATAAAGGTACAACATTTACAGGAAACAGTTTGGGGGGGATTTAAGAAAGTAAAGTTAGTTGTAGCTTTGCATAACAGTGGCTAGCTTTCACTGGTTGTAACACTCTCCCCATGCTGGCAGATTGGTTTGATGTTCAACTCTTATTTGCTCTCACAGCAAATTTAAACAGTTGTTTTCAGAGGTCAGCGCACCGGAACTTAACACAACACAAGCAAACTCCATACATTTGACAATACATGCACTGCAAATACACACAACACAATCGAATGGACAATGCATATGCATAGTCAAAGTGATGTTAATGTTCTTGTGTTTTGTGTATTTGTTGCAGTGTGTTGAGCTCTCGTTCACGTGAGAGCTTCTCATTTTAAATGTTTCTATAGAGAACGTGAAGTTGTTTGCTGTCTCTGATTAGTTCCTTCCTAAACAAACTGCCCTGTTTGAAATCACTCAACATTTATTTGTTCTTTTGTAAACTGAGCCAGACGCTGAGCACCAGGTCACAACTTCTCTACCTTCATGTGTCGACTGTCAGAGCCGATTCAGGATCAGGAGCATCTGTCAGAGACACTGGAGCATGGATATGAATCACAGTCTGACTGGGAACTGGTACACAGAGAAAGCTGGTTGGACGGCAGATAAAAAAAAAATCCAGACAAATGACTGTCTTCTGTGCATTTTTATGAGAATCTGGTAAAAGGTAAATGGCTCTATCCACGGTGCAGAGGGCAGAGATTTAAATAAAAGGCAAATGTTATGAGGCACTTAGCGAGACAATCACATCAAGAGAAGAGAAAAACAAACACAAACACAGAGGAAAGTAATTGCAGCATAAAGCACCACAGAAAAAGAGAGAATATAAGAAGCATTATTGTCGAGCCAAATATTTCTCCAAACAGCAAAGAAATATTTGTTTTCAACTAATAATATAATCATAATGAATCCAGGTCAGTGAATAGGAGCCCGTTAATGCAGAAAAAGCTTCCTGGCACAAACCCTGGAACAGTGAGGTATTGCTGCATTCAAAGCTATTAGTCACTTTCAAATTTACACCAGCAGGGTGCCAGCGGAGGAAACATATCCATTTGATATTCACAACCCATTTGCTTACACAGTTGTTGGCTGACAAAGTTTATTGATTGGATTTTATGTGTAGCAACCACTTTTCCTTTTAGTCAAATTAGCAGAACTCGATTACATCAATCCCGCCGATGTCGGCCGGATAATTCATATCTTAATTGACAGAAAAACAATTTACATTTGCTAATGGCTTCTCCAAATGGATTTCTGTGTGCGTTTGACTGCATTAGCTCTGCCTTCGCCCCGTGTACGGCCCCTGAAACGCCAACGAGGGAGCAGCCCGGCTCCCCTACATGCATTTAACGGCTGACAGTTGACCTGTCATGAAATTTTACTTCAACTAATGAACTGGTTAATTCCACTTAAACGCATTTACGGCTTTTTTTTTTCTTTTTTTTTCCTTTCAGATAAACAGTGGCAATGCAGTGCATCAGCTCTGTCACTGAGGTTTTTCTGCTGTCCTCGTGCAGGATGCTGTAAACCACTGTGTGCAGCTGCAGCATGTTGTGGCTCCTGTAGACAACCTGCCTCTCCCTCTGTAAAGATTCAGGAGAGATGCTATATCCTCCACGGACACAGGCGAAGCAGCTGTGGAGGCGATGGTGATCAGCCCTGACAGGGAAAATATGAGCCCGCTGACCTTACCTCCACTATTATGAAGGACACACACACGCAAACCTAAAAAACAAGCGCGTGTGTGTGTGTATCTGTGTGTGTAGGCGTGTGTATGCACTGGGCATGCTGAAGCCACATCAACGTTCACAGGGGGAACAAAAGGCTCGGTGCTTGTGTGGGTTAAGCTTTCATAGTCGTCTCAGTGGGCGCACACAGTGACACACTAATAGCAGGTGCAGTGCATATATGTGCACTTAATTCACTTTGTGTCGCCGTGCATGAGGAGCACACCTCCCCTCTCTCCTCTGCTCCATCACTCAGCAGCCAGAGCTTTCAGTTAGCTCCTCAGCTCTAATTAACTGCCAAAATATGAATGTGCTAATCTGGGCTCTAAATCTTCAGTTCCACTGACAAAAGCTTTTACAGGCTGTCACGGCTGCATGATGAACAGCAGGACTGCTCGCCTAGAGGACATAGTGCCATCTAGGGACCAGGTCTGGCAGCTCAACAGGCTTTCACACAGCCAAAGTACTGGGCAGTGAGTGTCGTGTTTTTGTAGAGAACCTCCACCTGCACTAAAATCGACTGGTATTTTGAGCAATTTAAGATGCTACTTGATGTTTTTAATGGTGTTTTCTGCAGAGTGGCAGTGTGACCCAATCTTTGACATAGTTTTATCAATGGAGTGCAACAGCAAGAAAAGGAAAGCAGGTTTGTTTGTTCGGATGAGACTGAGCTGCACACAAACACTGCTCCACTGTTGCTCTGCAGTCGAGAGCGTCAACAAGGCTGCGAGGATCAAGACGGTGCGAGTGTGAGGGGGCACGAGTAGGTGGGTGCACATTCATACTGTATGTGTTCTGTCTCCGTCTGTGTGTGTCAGAAAGTGATGTTCAGAACTGTGTGTGTGTGTGTGTATGTGTATGTGGGTGTGTGCGTGCTGTTTCTACTTACCGAGGAGACGGGCCTCCAATCTGAGCTTGACAGTGTGATTGGATACAGAGAGAATCCCAATGAAGCAATGAGCATCTCAGCGCCAGCTCAACTCCCTGGGGCCCCCGGACGCAGGCCGGCCCCCCGGCCCCCCCGGCCCCAGCCCATTTAGACCAGATGGAAAGTGAGGTGGGCGAGATGGGAGCAGACAAGTGAACTTCAAAACGTTTCAACTCCTGTGAAGGTGACTGCGGCAGAAGTAGCAGCAAATATGATTTGATGGTAAGCGACGGTGGCAGATAATTGTAGAGGCCGTGTAGAGGGAGCTCCGTGCAGCTTCAATCACATGTGCTGTGTTTGAATTCATGAAGCCACAACTCGGGTTTTAAGTTTGATGATAATTGACAGCAACAAAGGAAAAAAATCCACCGATCAGTGAGATATTTTCATCAGAATTGTCAAAAAAAAAGACTTGAGTGAGGCAGGTACTTGTAAAGGTGACTTTCCTCCTGATAACACACACACGCCGAGTTCGATGCTGAATTCCACATGAGGCCTCCTGCCTCTCAACAGCCAGTCATAGCAAACAACACTCTGAGTTGCCAGGTTTTATAAAACTTTGAAAACATCCATCTGCTTGTCTTGGATGTCTGTTGGCCTGCATGGTTCTGGCAGGATTCATGTGAGGTGAACAGAAACACACAGATTCAATTGGACCAGCTCTGCGATTTATTCAATTATGTGGCACCATGGAAACTTAGATGACTAATAAAGACTTTGGTAAAGTGTGAACCAGCTGATAACATGTGTAGCACCATGTTCATGGAGGATATGCTGCAGCATCACCTCTGAAAATGAAATGATACTCATTAAACCTAACTGCTCAACTTTTATAATTGTATACTCTTTTATTAGCACATGCGGATGCAGCTGTAGTGTTACTTCCAGAGAGACGTCTGTTGGGCTCTATCTGCAGGAGGAGACTGTTTTATATATTATTTCACACTCTCCTTCACTGACTTTCAGAATCACAATCTGCTTTCTTAGCCAAGTATGTTTACACATAAAAGGGATTGACTCCACTTCTACACAGTTCTCAGTGTACTCACAGAGAATGAGATAAACATCTTTAGGGACGAGGACAGAAAAACAAAGTAAACTAGGGCTACGTTATAGCACTAACGGGCCCGAGCACAGGCATTTTGAAGCCTGTTGTGGTCGGTGGAGAGAGCGATCAATGACCAAGCGCACGTCTCCACGTTGCATGCGTTTTGCGCACTGCGGCAAGGATAAACACTTCACTTCCTGCGTCCGTCACGCGATGTCGATCCTTGCCTGCTAATTGCTCATTACGGTCCACGCTATCAATTGCACATCACACTGTGAAAATGTTATGTAAATTGAATGATAGTTGTAAAACAAAGCTTATTTCCTGTTGCCAGTAGGTGGCGCCATCAGTATTATTACATACAGACTAATAGATCTGTTCAAGTAGGGGCTCTGATGTAGCGTGAGCAATTTTGTGTCAATTGGACAATGTTACAACAACTTCATTTTCACACTGATCAGTAGGTGGCGCTATGACCCTGCACTAATATTAATATATGGAGCTGTTCAGGTCAGGATTGTGATCATAGGTCAGTAGTTTGGGGCCAGTTGGATAATGCAGAGTGGATTCACAAAGTACTTCCTGTTTCATGGCGAATCAGTAGGTGGCGCTATGACACTGAGGAAATATTGACACATAGAGCTGTTCAGGCTTGGTTTCTGATCATGAGACAGCAGTTTGGCGGTGATAGGACAATGCACACTGGAGTTATGACAACATCGTCTCCTTTGGCGAAGGATGAACCTTCGCCGCACCTCAATGTTCACACGGTTTGAGGAAATGTCACGATTCTGACCATGGTCCAATGACTTGACTGAGCTCTTTTGAGCTGTATATTGTAAAGGAGCCAGGAGCAGTTCATCAAAGTATAAAACATGTCACTTCCTGTAGCCAGCAGGTGGCGCTGTGATTTTAAGTCATGATTTCTGTGTAGATGTCATCAGGTCGCGACTCTTGTCTTACATGTCTAGTTTGGACTCGATTGGACCAAATATGTCTGAGATACAGAACCTCGTGTTTTGATGGCGTGTAATCAAACTTTGACGCCACGCCACGGTCACACCGTGTGACGAAAAATCGATCTTTGAGTCAGTTTTTATCTCCATCTTGTTTAGATGTTCGTCAAAGTAAAAATGTGGAATATGGCCAAAATGGCCACTAAATGCAAAATGGCGGGCTTCCTGTTGCGTTTTTCATAATGCACTGAGAGACTTTTATGTTTTTCTGGTCATGATACACCTGTTTACCGATTTTGGTGAAGATGGGTCGAGGGCAAACCTAGGGGCTGCGTTCTAGGTGGCGCTGTTGAGACATTTTGCCACGCCCATTTCTAAATACTCCAGAATACGTGTATTTTCACCACTTTCTAACTTTCTGCAAACTTTGGTAACTATTTGAGCATGTTGAAGCCCTCAAAAAGCCCCTTCTTTTGTCGGAAAAATAATAATATGAAAAATCCTTTCAATTTCAATAGGGCCTCCCACCGTCGGTGCTCAGGCCCTAACGGGATGCTCCCTCTACAAAAACTACACTTAAGTACAGATTTACACTCTGCCTAATTATTTCCACATAACTTCACATCAACTACAATTGAGGCAAATGCTGCTGTTTTTACCCAACTAGGGCTACATTTATTTGATAATTGTGCATAGTCCACTTTGTAGATTAAAAATATACAATTTAAAAATAAAAAACAATAAATAATAGTGTCTCTGCATAATATATTTAATGTAACATAATGTTTACATAATATACACTGAAAAAAATATTGAAAGGTATAGACAGTACAAATAAAATAGCTTAAATGTAATATGGGACAATAAAACTGGAAGAGATAAAGAGAAAAATCTAAAATCTAAATGTATAACAGCCAATAATGTCTCAGGTGTTTATTTGTTTGTTTATGGGACTATCACATGTGTATATGTGTTGTTTACAAATATAACAGTGATCGAGAATCATTCTATATCATTTCAAAATAGAAAACTAGTTGTGTGACTCTATCATGTCTCTAATTATTTTTCAAAAATGTGTCCTATATAGTAACACTGGAGTAAATATTATCTTTAAAACCCCCAGCAGATGGTGTGTGTGTGTATTGGTTTTTGTTTCCTATTCAAGACCTTTTCCAGCATAAACACTAATCTTGTCAGGACCAGTGGACCTCATGGGGACCAAAAGAGGCAAGACATGATTTCTGACCTCCTGGATAAGGTTAGTGGTGAGATGTGAATTGTGGTTAGGTTAAGGTTATATGTTATAGCCATGAAATGGTCATAGTTAATGTTAGGGATAATGTTTTCGTTTGGGCTGCACGATAAAAAATCTATCATCATCGCGATATCAACATGGGCGATAGACATATCGCAAATGGCGGAAAAAACTGTGATAAATGGTGTTCGATGCGCCACGCATTCACACTCTGCGTGTCAATATATTTGGCCAATCAGGTGAAGCCCTGCTACCCTAGATGATAAATTAAAGAAATTCATATCATTGACGGGTTTTTCTGTCAATGAATTATTGTCAAAAGAATAGAGAGAAAACAGATTATTTGAAAAACAGAGATATGACGGAGCCGTGTCGCTCCGTCAAATCTCGCTCTGCCTCCTCCACTGTGGAAACTTCAAGTGATCTCGTTTGTCCCGGGTCAGATTCATCATTATGATAAACGTGTGCATGTCTATCTATAGTTTTGAGGCCAAATTTTGGTCCGATACCATCATTGTGAGGACATTTTGTCTGTTCCTCACAAATTCAAAGGACTGTTTGAAGGTTAAGAATTGGTTTTAAGGTTAGGGTTGGATTTAGGTTTGGGCCCGAACCGACTCATTTACCTGCTCCATCCTATCCGCAAAAACTAAAACCTGAGAGCCCATCCTATGTGGACTTGTGGTGCAGATGCCAATGTTGATAGTGGGGAGTAAAAAATCCAATACCAATATATTGGCAAATATATCTATGAACATTAAAATAACTCAGACATAGCTAAACATAATGAATACTTTGTATGTAATATTTTAACGTATTTAAGACTTTAAATTCAGATTATGGACTTTTCCAACCAGCAGTAATTGTGGATTCACAGTTTTATTTCACTGTCTTAAATAATGTGAGACAAAAGATTTCTTTTACATTTTCACTGATTTCACAGAGAATAATTCATGGATCTTGATTAGAATAATAATACATTTAGGGGACTGGTGGAATCCACGATTATTAATCTAGATTTTTGCATTTTGTGATGAAATATGACAATGAAATATATTGAAAGTAAACATGCAAAAATAAAGAAATCAAGGAATAAATGGAATGTTCCGGAAGAAGAGGATTGTTTGGGGCGGCGTATAGCCTAACTGGTAGAGCTGCTGCCCCAAAGAGGAAAGCCTTCAACCCGCAGACGCCCGGGTTAGATTCCGACCCGCGGCCATTTATGCATGTCCTCCCCCACTCTCTCTCTGTCCCCCTTTCACAACTAAGCCTCTGTCCTATACAAATGAATAAATAAAGGTTATAAAAAGCCCCAAAAATACATATAAAAGAAAAGGACTGTTTAAAATCAAAGACACATTTAATGTTAAAGATTATAAGACATTTTCAATGTTCTATATCAAAGGCTTAAATGTTCCTTGAATACCTTTATCATTAGTGTCACCCCACTGTGAGAGAGGGAAAACTTCTACTGATGCAGAAACCTGTTCAGAATAATTGTAACTTTCTATTTCA
Source organism: Hippoglossus hippoglossus (assembly GCF_009819705.1). Taxonomy (NCBI): domain Eukaryota; kingdom Metazoa; phylum Chordata; class Actinopteri; order Pleuronectiformes; family Pleuronectidae; genus Hippoglossus; species Hippoglossus hippoglossus. The sequence continues at coordinate 15,445,762 of NC_047174.1, forward strand.
AACTAAATAGATTAAACCAGTGATGGAAGGTTTTTTTACCCTAAACGTGGGGACTAGTCAAACCCCAGGTTCGATGCAGCAGAACTCTATTTGTATGTCTCAACAAATAAGATACCTCATAGACCTGCTGGCCAAGGAGAGGGCCTACCTTAGTACAGAGTACCACTGGAGGATCCAACTGGGCCAAGAGTTGGAGGAGCACAAACAAGAGCTGGTTCGACAGAAAAAGCTAAAGGAAATGTTCATTAACAGAGGAAAGGAAACAAAGCAAGAGCTGGAGATGTTACAAAAGTACAGCAATGCAGAAGCCCTCAGTGCCACAAAGATCGCCTCTCAGGTAAACAACACCATCAAGAGGAAGAAGAAAAAAGACCTTCAGAAAGATTATGAGGAGCTGAAGGTGGCACACATCATCAACCAGCAGAAGTTTAACAATGAGGTTCAGCTGGAGAAGGATAAAAACAAGCTTCTCCAAGAAGAGATGGAGAACCTCATAGCTTCCTTTGATGAATTCTACCAAAGTCATGCAACCAATCAGGAGAAGTTCAACACCGAGCTTCAGGAGGAGAAGACGAAGAACAACTCTCTCCAAGAAATGCTAGGGAAGCTCAGAGCTTCTTACCAGTATATGAGCAAAAGCTATGAAGCTGATGTTCTCACTGCCGGGCTGCAGGTTGACCACTACCAGCATGAGCTTGCGATGCAAATAAGGTTCCATGACGAGAGAGTGTTACAGGATGAGCTCCTGATGAAATCCCTGAGGGATGAGCAGGACTCTCTCCGTCGGCAGATGGAAGAAATGAGACTCATGCAGCAAAATGCTTCTGAGCAGGAAACCATTTTGCAGCAAGGGATGGAGGAGCTGAAAACTCAGTTCTATACTGAGTTATGTGGTGAGAGTCAGGGGGTTAACACTGAAGTGAAGTGGTCTCTCTCCAATCTTCTCTGTGTTCCAGCCCAAGAAGAGATGGAGAAGATCAAAGCTTCTCATCAGGAGGTCTGCCAAAGTCATACAACAAACCAGGAGAAGTTCAACACCAAGTTCCAGGAGGAGAAGAAGAAGAAGATCATTCTCCAAGAAGAGCTGAAGCATCTCAAAGCTTCTTATCATGAGGTCTGCCAAAGTCATACAACCAACCAGGAGAAGTTGAACACCGAGCTCCAGGAGGAGATGAAGCAGAAAAACGTTCTCCAAGAAGAGCTGAAGAGGCTCAAAGCTTCTCATCAGGAGGTCTGCCATAGTCATGCAAACAACCAGGAGAAGTTCAACAGCGAGCTCCAGGAGGAGAAGAAGAATAAGAACGATCTCCAAGAAGAGCTGGAGAAGCTCAAAGCTTTTAATCACGAGGTTTGCCAAAGTCATACAAGCAACCAGGAGAAGTTCAACACCGAGCTCCAGGAGGAGAAGAACAAGAAGAACGTTCTCCAAGAAGAGCTGAAGAAGCTCAAAGCTTCTTATCATGAGGTCTGCCAAAGTCATACAACCAACCAGGAGAAGGTAAACATCGAGCTCCAGGAGGAGAAGAAGAAGAAGAACGTTCTCCACGAAGAGCTGAAGAAGATCAAAGGTTCTCATCAGGAGGTCTGCCAAATTCTTACAACCAACCAGGAGAAGTTCAACACCGAGCTCCAGGAGGAGAAGAACAAGAAGAACGTTCTCCAAGAAGAGCTGAAGAAGCTCAAAGCTTCTTATCATGAGGTCTGCCAAAGTCATACAACCAACCAGGAGAAGGTAAACATCGAGCTCCAGGAGGAGAAGAAGAAGAAGAACGTTCTCCACGAAGAGCTGAAGAAGATCAAAGCTTCTCATCAGGAGGTCTGCCAAAGTCATACAAGCAACCAGGAGAAGTTCAACACCGAGCTCCAGGAGGAGAAGAACAAGAAGAACGTTCTCCAAGAAGAGCTGAAGAAGCTCAATGCTTCTTATCACGAGGTCTGCCAAAGTCATATGACCAACCAGGAGAAGTTGAACACCGAGCTCCAGGAGGAGAAGAAGAAGAAGAACGTTCTCCATGAAGAGCTGGAGAAGCTCAAAGCTTTTAATCATGAGGTCTGCCAAAGTCATGCAAACAACCAGGAGAAGGTAAACACCGAGCTCCAGGAGGAGAAGAAGAAGAAGAACGTTCTCCATGAAGAGCTGAAGAAGATCAAAGCTTCTCATCAGGAGGTCTGCCAAAGTCATACAAGCAACCAGGAGAAGTTCAACACCAAGCTCCAGGAGGAGAAGAACAAGAAGAACATTCTCCAAGAAGAGCTGAAGAACCTCAAAGCTTTTTATCACGAGGTCTGCCAAAGTCATTTGACCAACCAGGAGAAGTTGAACACCAAGCTCCAGGAGGAGAAGAAGAATAAGAACGTTCTCCAAGAAGAGCTGAAGAAGCTCAAAGCTTCTTATCATGAGGTCTGCCAAAGTCTTACAACCAACCAGGAGAAGGTAAACACCGAGCTCCAGGAGGAGAAGAAGAATATGAACATTCTCTACGAAGAGCTGAAGAAGATCAAAGCTTCTCATCAGGAGGTCTGCCAAAGTCATACAACCAACCAGGAGAAGTTCAACAGCGAGCTCCATGAGGAGAAGAAGAAGAAGAACGTTCTCCACGAAGAGCTGAAGAAGATCAAAGCTTCTCATCAGGAGGTCTGCCAAAGTCATACAACAAACCAGGAGAAGTTCAACACCAAGCTCCAGGAGGAGAAGAACAAGAAGAACGTTCTCCAAGAAGAGCTGAAGAACCTCAAAGCTTTTTATCACGAGGTCTGCCAAAGTTATTTGACCAACCAGGAGAAGTTGAACACCAAGCTCCGGGAGGAGAATAAGAATAAGAACGTTCTCCAAGAAGAGCTGAAGAAGCTCAAAGCTTCTTATCATGAGGTCTGCCAAAGTCTTACAACCAACCAGGAGAAGGTAAACATCGAGCTCCAGGAGGAGAAGAACAAGAAGAACGTTCTCCATGAAGAGCTGAAGAAGATCAAAGCTTCTTATCAGGAGGTCTGCCAAAGTCATACAAGCAACCAGGAGAAGGTAAACACCGAGCTCCAGGAGGAGAAGAACAAGAAGAACGTTCTCCAAGAAGAGCTGAAGAACCTCAAAGCTTTTTATCACAAGGTCTGCCAAAGTCATTTGACCAACCAGGAGAAGTTGAACACCAAGCTCCAGGAGGAGAATAAGAATAAGAACGTTCTCCAAGAAGAGCTGAAGAACCTCAAAGCTTTTTATCACGAGGTCTGCCAAAGTCATTTGACCAACCAGGAGAAGTTGAACACCAAGCTCCGGGAGGAGAATAAGAATAAGAACGTTCTCCAAGAAGAGCTGAAGAAGCTCAAAGCTTCTTATCATGAGGTCTGCCAAAGTCTTACAACCAACCAGGAGAAGGTAAACATCGAGCTCCAGGAGGAGAAGAACAAGAAGAACGTTCTCCAAGAAGAGCTGAAGAACCTCAAAGCTTTTTATCACAAGGTCTGCCAAAGTCATTTGACCAACCAGGAGAAGTTGAACACCAAGCTCCAGGAGGAGAATAAGAATAAGAACGTTCTCCAAGAAGAGCTGAAGAAGCTCAAAGCTTCTTATCATGAGGTCTGCCAAAGTCTTACAACCAACCAGGAGAAGGTAAACACCGAGCTCCAGGAGGAGAAGAAGAATATGAACATTCTCTACGAAGAGCTGAAGAAGATCAAAGCTTCTCATCAGGAGGTCTGCCAAAGTCATACAACCAACCAGGAGAAGTTCAACAGCGAGCTCCAGGAGGAGAAGAAGAAGAAGAACGTTCTCCACGAAGAGCTGAAGAAGATCAAAGCTTCTCATCAGGAGGTCTGCCAAAGTCATACAACAAACCAGGAGAAGTTCAACACCAAGTTCCAGGAGGAGAAGAAAGAGAAGATCATTCTCCAAGAAGAGCTGAAGCATCTCAAAGCTTCTTATCATGAGGTCTGCCAAAGTCATACAAACAACCAGGAGAAGTTCAACAGCGAGCTCCAGGAGGAGAAGAAGAATAAGAACGATCTCCAAGAAGAGCTGGAGAAGCTCAAAGCTTTTAATCATGAGGTTTGCCAAAGTCATACAAGCAACCAGGAGAAGTTCAACAGCGAGCTCCAGGAGGAGAAGAAGAAGAAGAACGTTCTCCACGAAGAGCTGAAGAAGATCAAAGCTTCTTATCATGAGGTCTGCCAAAGTCATACAACAAACCAGGAGAAGGTAAACACCGAGCTCCAGGAGGAGAAGAAGAAGAAGAACGTTCTCCATGAAGAGCTGGAGAAGCTCAAAGCTTTTAATCATGAGGTCTGCCAAAGTCATGCAAACAACCAGGAGAAGGTAAACACCGAGCTCCAGGAGGAGAAGAAGAAGAAGAACGATCTCCAAGAAGAGCGGGAGAATTTCATAGCTTCTTATCACGAGGTCTGCCAAAGTCATGCAAACAACCAGGAGAAGTTAAACACCGAGCTCCAGGAGGAGAAGAAGAAGAAGAACGATCTCCACGAAGAGCTGAAGAGGCTCAAAGCTTCTCATCAGGAGGTCTGCCAAAGTCATACAACCAACCAGGAGAAGGTGAACACCGGGCTCCAGGAGGAGAATGAGAAGAAGAATGGAGAAGCTCAAAGCTACTTATGATGAGGCCTCCCAAAGATATGAAGATTTGAAACATCAGGGGTCTCATTTATCAAACATTGCGTAGGATTCATACTAAAAGTGTACGTACGCCCAAAAGCCGGAAATGGCGTACGCCAAAGGAAATTCCAATTTATAAAACCGTGCGCACGCACACCTGAACGCAATGTTCGCTTTATAAATCACAGTCCACCTGGAAACGTTCGTACGTGGATCTGCCTCCAAATCCGACCTCCACACGCCCACTTTCAACCATAAATGGTCAATGCAAAGCACGGCATGAATATTAAATTATGCTGCTGACCAATGGGTTTCCACCGTGAGTCCTGACGGAGTCACGGCATCAAGCGATGAGAAGAGGAAGCGAAACTTTCTGACACTGACATCGAGGTGTTTGTTAGTGAGGTGGGGGTGAAGAGCGATTCATGGGACAGCAGTGATGTCACTAATACAGAAAATACACTGATACTCTGACGCTGCTGTGGATAATACGGGGAGTGAGAGTGAAGACGATAGAAAGAACCGAGCCGGAAATAAAAAAAAGATCACAGATCAATAGAATCTATATCAGCTGATCAGACACCGCTGAACCCTCGTTTCCTCCTCATCCTTCCATTCGCATGCACACATCACGCAGAACTCCGCACCAGTGTCACGGCAGTATTTATCTATTTAGAGCATCGGACCGATTCCCTCACATCAGTGGATCCTCACCTCCACTCTGGGATATTATTTGGAAAGTTTCTTCATTTCTTGTAAGTGATCTCCTGTGCGCTCTGTGCCTCTGTGCGCCTGATGGCTCAGTCCCGTTCACTGCAGTGAACTGATGATACACTCACAGTGTTAGAAGATATTATTAAAACCTATTAATGACTCGGCTCTGTAACTCCGCTGTTAAATGGAATCTGAACGTAATTTGCTGTAAGTTGTTTTATATATTTTTGAATTAAAAGGTTCGTGTGGAACAGATATGTCGCGTGAGCACAACTAAGCTGTTGGTTTTAATGTAAATGATGAATTGGATCAATAATCTGCTTCAGTTCACCACCTCACGTCTGCGTCGCCACTTTCCCGTCTCCAAAACGTTCGTACGCATGGGTCAGAGTTTGCGTGGAAATACGCAAATTTTCCCGTCAAGTTTGTTTTTATAAATCCCAACGTTTGCGTGAGAAGTGGCGTACGCACGTTTCAGGCCCCGTTTTGTGCGTACGCAACGGTGATAAATGAGACCCCAGGTATTTACCTGATGTTTCCAGCACTGAGCTCACTGAGGACGAGTCTCTCTCCAATGTTCTCCCTGATCCCAAACCCAAGGAGACGGGGCTGCCTGAGAAGAAAGAGAAACCAAAGAATGCTTCATTCTGGAAGAGAGTCCGCCGCTTTGTGGGGTTGAGAAGGAGGTGGAAGAAGGAGGTGGAAGAAGGAGGTGGAAGAAGGAGGTGGACGAAGTCAGCGTCCCCCAGCAACTGTGCTGACTTTACCTTCTTCACCTGCTGTGAGGACTGTCAAGGTTAATGGAGGGATTTACAATTTGATTACAAAACATCATGAAAAATAACAATGTCCTCACAATGATAGTATCGCACCAAATAAACCGATACAAAAATTAATTTCTTGCATATGTTGATGTATTTAGGATAAGATAAGATAAGATGTACCTTTATTTATCCTCCGTTTCACAAATGACACAGCAGCAGAAGAAAGTGAGAAACATCCTCCTGCAGAACCGTTCCAGATGTACACATGCAAGAGTCATGGAACCACAGTTTAGGCCTGTGCATGCACCACCAGTTTGGTTCTCATGGTTTTCCAGGTATGCATATGTCAAACTCTATCAAAGCTGCCAACATTATTAAAACAACATATATATATATATCAAATTTTCTTCTCTTCTATAAAAAGTTTGTGGATATAGATTTTTTTTATCAATATAAACATTTATTAAGTTAACACAGCCATAACCCTACATAATAAACATTCATCAAAAACAGCTGTATGCCTGCACACATGCAAATAAAAATATACAGACACTGATATCTATATCTATATCTATACAGACTTTATACAGATTTTGTGAGTTTTTTCAAGGAAACATAAACTTGAAGAGCTTTTGTTGACCTTTGTTTGGGCACAGCCATGGAAATCTGACTGGAGATATAGAGTGCTACTTAAAGCTGTTCACTATGCCACCAGTATATTTATTTGTCTATCATAGAGTGCTGGAATTAATATTCTGCCTTGATGATGGTAGAATGAATACTAGATGTTCAGTTTACTTCTCTTGGTGGGTTTGGAACTCGTGCATGCGTAGGTCTAAAATGGTGGAGAACAGGGGCTCTCCGGCTCTGAAGGGCGATGATAATAAAGAAAGTAACAGCTCAAGTGGAAAATATAGTAAGACTAAAAATATGAGTAAATATAGAAATATATACAAAAGTAGGGATAATTCTATATATACACAAGGCTATTTTTAAAAAATGGCAATATAGAGATGGGATCAGAGTTGTGTTCATGTGCAATTTGACCATTCTCAGTCAATAGCCAAGAAAGCATTTATGTTTAAAGCTCCTTCTGATCGGAATAATTTACCAGCAAATATTTGATCCATATCATCTTTTCATTTGTTCAAAAATGCCATGTCATCTTATTTTAGAAGTAGCTTTACATGTCCCCAATTATACTTCCTATAATGATAAATATGACTGTGTTCTACGATCTCTAATTTTATCACTGACAATACTGACGTTACTGACTTTTATATTTTATGAACTGTGTGTGTGTGTGTGTGCGTGTAAGTGTGTGTGAGTGCCGATGTGTTAAATATGTTTTCTAGATGTACTGATATTAGGCTGATATGATATTGTGTTGTGTTGACCCCCTTGAGAACGAGACGACACATCTCAAGGGGTTAATTTTAGTAAAGAATTTCTCATAAAACATTTGGGTCCAAACAACATAACAGACGATCATATACAAAACAAACACATTAGTAAAAAAACTAAACAATAATTAAATAAAAAGCTGATACAGTCATTAATACAGAATCCTAAAGTTCTGTAACCACAACAGTACAGTAGTATGTGAAAGGAAAGTAGGAGAACATGCAGTATATTAGAAACACCAGTAAACACCATGAGAGTGTGTACATGTCAACTGGCTCTGACTGTTGTGCAAGAACAAGTTGTGCAAAGAAGCAGTAAAGTAGTGCAGTGAAATGAGTAGTAAATACTGTATAAATATGTGGACAGGGGATGGATATGTATATGTATGCTATACATTTCTATATACAGTATTGTAGCAACCCTGTGGCCTGTCAGTCTCCTTTACTCTCAGCCAATCAGGAGAGTGCATATAACGTGGTCACTGTGCACGCTGCCGATTGGTGGAGAGAGTTTAGATGTGTGTCTTCTGTTGTTGTTGTTGATGATTCCGATAAAAAACTTCAAGTTTTGAATAATGTGACATTTTAGGAAGTTTTTAGGGAAATATAAAATTGCAACATTGGGCCAAGTTGGAAATATTTCATTTTACTCGCTTGAGTGTTGATATAGTGACTCCAATAAAACAAGGTGATGCACTTTAAGGAGAGGTTGTGTGAGTTCATGGTATAATAGCCACAGCTGTTTGCACATTTACTATCCAGTAGCATTGTGAGGCTCAAAAACAGGAGGTATTGACTATGTAAATGTATTCATACATGTGTTCTTACATGCTGTAACTTTACAACAGGGGGCTTTACAGAGTGATGGTCTGTGGGGAGATGCTGTTCCATCTACATCCAGTGTGAACCTAGTCTAGTTGAAGTTTGGCATTTTTGCTGTAAAAATCATTTATTTCCCCGCAGCTTTTCTAATCTACCTCTGCTCACCACGCTTTATTCCTGCTGCTGCAGTCGGTCACACACGGCTGCACAGAGCAGGTTGCGTTTCATTTATTTTGTATATTTCATCCAAAACCCTGTTTCAAAATCAGTGCAGTATGAAATAAAAGTATAATAAGCTCATTAGAAAAGTACACAGGAGAATTAAGAGGAGATATTGAGAGCAGACTCAGCCTGGAGGCCTGAGTCAGAACCCACATCCCGCTCTGCAGGCTGATCACATATTCATACGGCGCACCGAGTGATAAGTGATGAACTAATGACACGGAATCTGTGACCATTCCAGCCGCGTCGCCCAGGTCAGTTCACAACCGGCTTGTAACTGTCACCGTCTGCTCGAGCTGCTGCCTGTGATTTAGCTCAGGCCCCTCGCAAGCGGCCATGACACTCGAGTGTGGGATAAAGGACGTGAAGAGGCTCCCGCTCGCCGCGCCAGGAGGGGGTCATCCTGGCTGCTCCTCCACACCTGTCTGCCATCAAACATGGAAATCACCCTGCTTACCCGTGACTGTTGCATATTCCATGAGAAAACATTGTGCTGCACTTCATCGCATTGCAAAGTGGGTTATAAATACAAATTGTTGCACAACAACCGCACCAAAAAAACTCTTTTTTTTATCTCAACTCTAAGCCCAGGAGAAAATGAGGTTGATACGCAGCCTCCGCTGCAATAACCCATTCACTTATTGAACCACAGCAGCTGGATACACTCTCAGCCTGCGGGCTTAAACGAAAAAGCAGAGCACGGTTGCTTGATTGAATGGGTTTGTAATGCAAGCCAAATAGGTTTGTTCTAATGGGAATCAGCCTCGTGACGGTGCAGAGGCTTACAGCAGCACTATAACAGCGGCGAGCAGCGGTGGCAAACACCCCATCCCGCTTTGATTGGCTGCGAGAGGCACCAGCAACACTAAGGGGTTGCTGTGTTTACTAATAGTCGTTTTACTGGGGTAATATTCAATGAGCCTTAACTTTAGAAATCACAGTGTCTCTGAGACAAGCGCTGTGTTTGCATGGGTGTGTGTGTGCAGTGTGTGGCCGACTGTGCCCGTTCACTTGCTTTTACTACGTCATAAAAGTCTCAAGTGTCTCCACTGTGACAGCGCTTTTAAAATTACACGTTCTGCCATTGTGCCCTCGAGCTAAACACTGACCTGAATATACCTGAATACAACCAGAGACCCAGAGAGGAGGAACAACCGCCCTCATCCACTGTGGTTTCAGAAAGTATCCAGACTGCACCGTTCTCACATGTTATGTTGCAGCCTTGAATTAAAGAGCTTCAACACAAAACTAAACCTTCGACTTAAATTCGTTCAATTTATTTGCCCACAATTCAATCTACAACTAGAAACCTTCCTCCAAGGTCCAACGTCCTTTTGTGAAATTACATTTAAATTCACTAGATCCCGATTTTTTGCACCAAATATCCCATGTTCATAAATATCAGTCCCCAAAATATATATAAATCAATGAACATGCTTAAAAACACCCGATCGCGCTATGTTATAGAAAGTGGGGAATAAAAAAAACCTAGGTATTCCCCCTAATCTGCACCAAAATGTTATGAGTTCTTCCTTGGGTCATGTCCCCTCCTTCTTCCAGGTTTGGTGGTAATCCGTTCAGTTGTTATTGTGTAATCCTGCTTACAAACCAACAAACATACAAACCACCAGCCAAAAAAACGACAGCAGTAACATAACCGTGTTGGTGGAGGTAGTTTATACCCCATGAAAGTTTATTTAAAAATTGTACTCAAATGTAAAAACTGAAATATTCCATAAATGTATTGAAACTCTTTGCTCAGCACTAGTTGAAGCGCCTTTGATGTCGATTACACCCTCAAGTCTTCTTCTGTAAAACACGACAAGCTTCACACACCTGGATTTGGGGATTTTCCGCCGTCCCTCTCTGCAGATCCTCTCGGGCTCTGTCAGGTTGGACGGTCAGTGAGCAGCCATTTTCTCCTCAGAGATGTTTCGATTAGGTGTGAGTCGGGGCTCTGGGTGCGTCACTCAGCCTTGTCCTGTGCTCCGAGTCATTGTCCTGCTGGAAGTTGAACCTTTAGCCCAGTTTAGGTCCTGAGTGCCCTGGTTTTCAAAAAGGATATCACTGTGCTTTGTTATTAGGCAGGTGATGAGTCCTGGTTTTATCCAAACACGACCCTTAGGACTGAATCAATTCTGGGATCATCAGACCAGAGGAGGAAGTTTCTAACAGTCTCAGAATCCTTCAGGTGCTTTCATGAGTCTTTCACTGAGTAGAGATTTCCATCTGGGTATAATCACCAGGATCTCTAGAGCTCAGCCACAGTGACCTTCTGAATCTACCAAGGCCCTTCTCCCCTTTGGCCATTTCAGCAGGGTGTCTACATCTAGGATCAGTCCTGGTCGTTCCAAACATCTTCCATTAAAGAATTATGAAGGCCCTGGCCGGTGCCAGGATTTTTTCTCCTTCATAACACACACGTCCAAAAGCACAATAAAAGTGCTTTTATTCCAAATGCTTAACAAAACAACTGCGTTATTGTAATAATGGTTCAGCAAAAAAAGTCTAATCGCAAAATCTGAAATTAAATCAAGAATATCCAAAGTTGCCTGAATACTTTCTGAAAGCAGCGACTTATTACCTGTTCTCATTTGTCCAATATTCCATACTGAGGTCACTTGACAACAACTGGAGGGGATCCATGACAACTAAGCAACATCATCTACTGAAGAAGACCATTATGTGGTCGAAAGCTTCAGAAAGACGAAGGACATCAGCCTTTTTGTTGAGCATCTTTTATGCCAAACTCATCCTTCAAGCATGTTCTTATTGTGATGAATAATCCATACGACACACCACAGACTAAACAGCCCTACTTTCCATTGCACTGACATAGAGTTAGAAATACTGCGTGAACACCCAGCTCTCTGTTATGTGCCTCAGGGGGTGGAGCAGCTCCTACACTCTACGTGCCGAAGTGTCCTTGGGCAACACACTGAACCTCAACTTGCCCCTGACGACTGTTTCTTCAGAGTGTGAATGGTCTGTGATAGAAGAAGTGTTGCGTATAGCAGCTCTGTTTGAACGGCTGGATCTGACTGGTGGATAGGATTAGAGAAGCTGTGTATAAATGCAGATCATTTCGCCTGATTAGCCAAACACCAGCACTGACACGGTGCAGAGCTGATCTGAGGGCTGGGCTGAGGGCCGGTGATACATTCACATCTGCAGGGACCTTATGTCAGTCATGTACCGACACGTCTATTTGTGTCGTGTGAAAGGACGTCTGTGTGCGTCTGAATGTGTTCTGCCTCATGTTTTGTGTTGATTGTCGGCTCCGAACATGCATCAGCCTCCTAACGACCTGATTCCTCAGCCTCTCTGCACCCACACGGACAGGGAATCACTCCGAGTCCTCGAGTATCGATCTGAGCACCACTGACACGTTTCAAACAACTTTGACTGTCATGCAGCAATTCATCCTGACAGGCTCAGACAGATGTGTGTCAGGTTTCTCGTGCTCGTGTAAATGCAGATTACAACCCCCCCCCCCCCCCCCCCCCCCCCTTTTCCCTCTCCACACAGAGGCTGTATTTTCCTCGGCTGGAAAACAAACACAAAGCAGTGGAAAGCTCTGAATTTATTCATTACCATCTCTCACCCTGACAAAGTGGAGTAAAGCTGGACTAATGATGGGGCAGAATGTAAATGGGGAAACTAGTCTGCTGGGAGCAGCACGGCTGATCTATGAGTTTGCATGTGTTTTGCAACCTAATATAGCTTAGATAAGCAGACATTTTCCTAGGGACGCAGTTACAGCATAAAGAAGAGCATTAGGAAGCCAGGGCTGTCTGTCTCTCTCTCTCTGTGTGTGTGTGTGTGTGTGTGTGTGTGTGTGTGTGTGTGTGTGTGACACCGAGCCTGCCAAATGTGATTTATTTACACAAAGGAGAATATATGAAAACTATGATGAATGAGAGCGGGGAATAGCAAAAATTTTGTGCCAGCTCCTGATCCTCAAATTTACCTCCGAGCACATGTTTGATCCCTTATGGGAACAAATATTATTGCTAATTTTAATTTTCGCTCAGCTCTCGTCTGACGCGTGAAATAAGAGACACCAAGTTAAAACACCTCTAAATGTCCCAGTTTACAGTCTCCTGTAACGTTGGTGCTGGTATCTGACGCAGCTATAGGTAAATGAATACATATAAAACCTTAAGTATGTCTAAGAAGCACAGTCAAGCTGTGTTCTTCAGCATTTTCATTGGACGACAGCTTTCCAAACTTAGAACCACTGTAGTTTTTAAAGGGGAATCAGTGTTTGAGCAAAGACTTAAATCATCATCACAGCTCATTTTTGGCTCTGAGCTTGGTGGAGCTGTTTCCTCTGGAGGCAGCTTCATTAAAACACCGACACATTTAGTCAGACTGGACAGCAAATCACCTGGACAACAATTTTCTACATCTGACAGAAACTCTGCTTTTAAAATGAGACTCTCCTCTTTGAAAAGGATGTTGGAGAGATAACAGTACTGTTTCTTCAGAGGATGAGTGCCGAGCAAAAAATGCCAAAACTCTCGTAAGATTTTATTTATTTTTTATTTTATTTTATGAGGGAAGAAGAGTACCTAGCGGTTGATTCAGTTTTTTTCTCCCTCTTCTCTTTGAATTTTCCAGGCTGCCGTACAAAGACACACCAAAAATGTGTTTTTAAAGAGGAGGACTTGTGTTGTTCATCTGACACACAAAGTTCCAGCTTAAGGTGCAAGAAGCACATTTCCTCTTTAGCTTGGGAAGTGACATGTTTATTTTCAGATTTCAAAGTACAACGAGGTCCAGGAACGCTGAACTGTAGATCAAACCCATTGTTTATCTCCAATATTCAGAGGGAAAAGTTTTTAAAATATCAACAATTATAAAGAGTTTGATGTGTCTGTGATGGTGTCTACTCTTCTGGTCCAGGAAGCCGGGGATCATGGGTAATATCCACTGTTCAGACAAGACTCTTTAAGAGCATGATGAATGAATATTAAGACCCACGTCACATTATCTCTCAAACTACAGTCAGAGACAATCCATGGTCCCACAACCAAGCCGAGTGACATAGTGAAATGCCATGAACTCTGTCATCAGTTCCATGTTTGTCTTTTTTGTAGTTTTATGACAGTTTACTAAAATCTGAATCAATGAGTAAGAACGACAACACACAGAGATATTGCAAACTGTGCAGGCCGCCAGCAGCATTAAACGAACAGTAACGCAATCAAGAGCATATTTAAGACTCAAGTCAATAATACTTTAAAATATTTAGGTTTAGTTTTCTCTCCACATGAAAAACACCATGTATCAGCACCTGTTGCTCAGTAATAGCTGCATACTGTTACTTTAAGTAAATCTGTAAATATATTATTTCATTCTAAGTACTGTAAACAACAGAGTACCGAAACAGTCATTATCAAAAAAAGAAAAAACAGGGCAGTGTATGCAAATTCAACATTATATCAAATAATTTGTTTTTCATTGATTACATGTTTATGTACAATATATGTCTGTTTCTGATTTATTTAATAAGTAATAGAGAACAGAAAAGGATGATTACAGTGTGTGCGCTGGCTGGTAGTTTGGTGAGTGAAGTTAGCTCAGTTAGGATGATACAAGTGTACGAGCTTCATCACCAGTGTTTTGTTAACGTAGCAACTGCAGAACTGATGTTTACAACACACAGACCCTGGACCAGTCTCTGGTCTGAGCAAACAGGGACACACTTATCTCCAAGTGTTTCATTTAATCATTAATAAACTGGAAATGTTGGAGGAAAATCAATCAAATTTTATTTGTATAAACCATATTCACAAATCACAATTTGCCTCCAGGTCTAACGTGAAATAAAAAAATGAAATAGGAATGTTTACTTTGGAAAAACAGCCAATAAATAAGTGTGAAGAGATAAATAAAAGGGAAAATATAATAATACAAATATAATCCTTTCTATTTTTCGATTTACATTAATTAATTTTATCAACTGATTGGCGGTGAATAAATAAAATAAAAAGCTTTTTGACCTTTGGATATAGTTGAAAGTTTAATTTCTCAGTAGGCTTCATTTTAATGTTATTTACCTCAGTTGTATGTAACATTTGACTCTGTTCTGTCGGTGTCTGTGCTCCACATCCACCAGCATGTTCAGTGATGTTAGGATCTTTGTTTTGTCACGTTAACACTGTGCAACTTACCTTTCTGAAGAGCTGCACAGAGTCTCCAAGCATTCTGCTCGAGACTATGTACAAGTTCAAGAAATGTTTACACAGCAGGTGCTGTGTTTACCTCACTGAAGTCAGGCAGCAAATTAAAGGAGGACGTTTCTCTCTGGTGTGGCTTAAGGTTGTTCTCTCTGATGAGGGATTTTAGAAGAAATGCTAAAGATACACCAGTGGGAATAGCTGGAGTTTCTCTGCTGTTTCAAAGCAAACACTTCACTCTGAAATGGAGGGGACATCAATTGTGCCTACAAAAACAGGCCGTTAGTTGCATGGGGATTTATTCATAGTGCATATACTTATTTTGCATTTCATAAAAAATAGACATCCATGTGTATATATACTGCATGTAACAAAACAAAACAAAAAATTCATCAATACATTAAAAAAACGTGGTAAAAAACAAGATGTCACATTTTCATTATAGAGACAAGCCAGAATGTTAGTGTTAAAAAACATTGCATATTCTTTAAAAGGCACCAGAGTTCTGTTTGTGCAGAGTTAAGGCCTTTGCACATCGACTGCAACGCAAACAGCAAATAATATTGAGACGAACTTCAACGCCCCTGATTAAGATTAAGCAAGATATGATATATCAAATAAAATATGATTAAAAAAAAAAACTCGCCACCGTAAAAGCAAGATGGGATCAACATCAAGCGATGAAGCACAGGTGCTGATTTCACCTGATGAAGTGTTTCAGGGGCGTAAGCTGAACCACAGCTGGACATGTTTCCTGACGCCCATTGCACAGTTTGAAGAGAAGCTGATGCAGAGATGTTTATTAAAACTTTTTAATTAGACGTATATTTGTAAAAAGTCCCTGCTGTGCACATCTGGTCCATTCACTTTCTTCCACAGGAGCTGGGTCACTTGCTTCTTGATCTTGGCTTCAAGTCAGCTACATCCTCATATCTGTCTAACTCCAGAAATCTCTGTCCGCCTGTGGCTCGCATATCTCATAAACATTTATCTCATCGCCTTTACACCTGGCATGTGTGTTCTCAAGGTCCAAAGGAAGGGCGGTGTCGAATTTGGTGCTATTCGGACACGGGATAGGTTCAATTCTCTTTGAACAAACAGACGACCAGCGCTTTGTAGCAGCTTCAGGTGGAACTGTGACAGCAAGACATTCACGACAACCGATTATCCAGTTCAGGGTTCTGAGTCGAACTTCACTGAACTTTGAATAAAGAGGTGAACAGCTCTTTGTCCAGCAGCGGTGGTTTCTGGGTTCTGTGGACTGAGTCCTGTAGTCGGTCTTTATTCACCGGGGCACAATGACTGCAGGTCACTTTAACAGTTCCAGAAAGAAAACCAGCATCACCACAGACCAAGCAAACAGCCCAATCTAAACAGGCAGGTTTAGAACGGCCACTCTACTACTCCTTTAAAAGACAAAAATAACTGTGAGCAGTGGCTCAGGTCAAATATATTAAATACATTTAATAGAGGAGGAAGTTGCTGTTCTTCTACTACTGCTTCAAAATATGACACGATCACCAAAATGCATTCTGATTGGTTAGATTTGTTAATAAGAAAAGCAAAACCTCTGAGAAATTTAAATGTGGAAACTTGCATCGAGTCTTCGAAGTTCGGGAAAAAGTACAAAAATATTAGTAATATGCAAATGCATCCTTAGAAAAATAGGCATTTTGTGTGCAAAGGCCTTAACTGTGTCCAAATCATTTGAGCATAAACACATAATAAGAGGAGTACAGTTTGGTTTACAAGATATAAAATAGCTGTTGAGTTAAAATGTTGTAAAAAATGGGGGGGGGGGAATGTAACAGTGAAATGATTTTGGTTGAAACCCATTAAATAACTTCACTTCAGGGTCTTATAAATAAAAACACTTGATAGTAGTTCCTCTTTTACAGTGTGCAAAAACATCTCCTCCTTCAAAGTGTGTGTGAAATCTCTCAGTCGCTCCTCTGCTCTCGAGCACCTTCAGTGTTCACCTGCTTGAGGTAGTCGAGGAGGATTAGTGTCGCGTGCGAGGCCCAGAGTCCAGTCGGGTCGGTTCTGGATGAGCACTGGGCAGGTACAGTCAGCTGTGCGCGTCGCTGTGTGTCCACGTTCCAACAGATCGAGATAAAGGTTCACTTGAGGTTGAGCTAATCTGTGAGTGGTCTGGCCCCGTTGACTACAGAGCCGTCCAGGTCCGAACTGGTCAGGCGTTTTTGAGGAGCTGCGGCAGAGAGGGGACGGTGGAAGGAAGCCGAAAGAAAAGAGAGAAAGAACATTACATCCCCCAGCGTGTCAATCACCCAGTCTGAAACTTAACTGCAGAAGTAAAACAGTCCTTGCTATGAATCTTCTACCTCCATGTTTAGCACAACCTCTAACTGTTGCTGCTAAAGTCGAATAAGTATGATAACTGTATAGTCTGTTAACACTGGTGTCAAACAGCCGTCAATATGTTGGGACACCGTCATTCTTAGAGGTCAAACAGACACAAAGGCACAGGAAGTACACTGTGCAAATATCTGTAAGCTGCTTAGTGAAGAAGAACTAAAAGTCTGAGGCAGTGACACACACACACACACACACACACACACGCACGCACGCACACACACAGAATTAATGGAAGGTTTAATAAGTTGCGTTGTGTGTACCATGGTGAAATATATCTCATATTATTATGTACAGAATTTCCCAACTTGAGCTTTGAGGATATGATGTGAGCTGCAGGAACATACGTACCCGACTAAAACTGCCGCTAAACTGTCGTCATTACCGTTTCCAGTACAAACCATTTAACAATACATTTTCAACTTATCAAGCAATGCACAAAACCATGACTGCCATCAAACCACCCGGTAGACGAGCTGTCAGAACACAGGTTTCGCAGCTTCAATACATAAGTACTCACACAGAGTGTCAGACCTCAGCGAGCTGCTGAGGAAGGTGCCAGGGCCTTTGATGCTGGAAGAAAGAGCAGCAAGTTTCAGGCTCCTGGTCGTGGCATCCAGCTTCTCGTCCTGGAAGACAAGTGGACACAGTGACAAGACTAAACAACAACAACAGACGGCCACACTATAGCAGAGCTGCGAGGCTGTGATGCACGTTAACAAAAAAGCTGAATATGTAATGAAGTAGAGCAAACTTATCAAGGTGAATGGAGAAATGTCTCCTCAGCACTTTTATTGGAAGAGATGTGTTGGTAAATGTGTGTTGGATCCTTTTTTTAGTTGAACTCTACTGACTGATCAGCTCCAAATGTTAATTATCTGGAAATGCTCTCTATAAACAACCCCTTGCTCACAGCTATACCAGTGCTTGTTAGTTTCAGATCTTTACTAGTGGTGGATCTGGCCTGAGGATGGTGCCAGCATACCTGCTGGCCGTTGCCATTTTGATTTGTTTGATTACTTTCACGTCATGTGAGGAAGAAAAAAATGTTTTTGTGGAAATCTATGAAGAGACAATTTAGATGAAACACAGTGAAAACATCACTAGGATTATTTTATATTCAATTTCTGTCAATAGATCCCTTTCACCTAAATCGTACACACTGAACCTTTAATTTTACAATGTCAAATATCCATAGTAAATGTGTCACTGGTGTTTATATGTGCGTTTCTCTATATTGAACGTTGTAGTTCTAATGGTGAGGACGGGGGCAACAATCTCTACTGGCTTCCACTGTTAGATATCCACAAGAAACAAAAACCATGAGCTCCTTTGTGGCCTCAGGTTCAAAGACAGCTCCCTCCTGCATAACCAGATAAGGCTTTGACCCACCCACCCACCCACCCACACACCCACACACACACACACACACACACGGAGATGCATGTAAACTGAGATAAACAACCAATTTGGTGGAATTCAGTTACTGTTCCACACTATATCCCCAGGTGTGGACAGCTCTATGTGTATCAGAGATGTCTTTATGGTACTGCACTTCAAAGAGCACACACACTACACACATTCAATGTACTGTAAAATCAGAGTTGTGGGGCAAATCTTGTCATCCCCAAAAAGGGTGTTTGGACATCCAAAGTGTTCCACGGATTAATGTTCAGTTGAGGAGAGTGATTTGTGAAGTGGGTGCACCCGTGTATGATAAAAGCTTCTCGTACAGACATTTATTTGCTTGTAAACATGCAGGCTAAAGTGTCCCAGTCTGAGCGGATATCTCTAAAGATTTTGTGATTCTGTTTCAAGCCTTGCCAAGTCACTGCTGAAATTTTGACACGTGACAGATTTTTTTATCTTGTGTATTTAGATCAGCAACATCACAGATGTCCTGGGATTTCCAGCAAAAGCATCAACCAAAAAAAAACACAAACCCCTGTTTGAATAGAGCTTTTGAAATTCAAACAGAGAACCACTATTGTGCTGGGCTGTTTGTTGTTGTTTGCATTGCTGAGTCTCATCAAGATGGAAGTCTCTTAAAGAGATTCCAGCCATCGTTTTTCCTTAAACAAACCCCGGGTGGGCAACAGCTATTAAGCTAATGCAATCGTCACTTACCATTCGACGCGGGAGTCATTTGGCAAACCAAGAGGGTAATCTGGCAGATTAAAACCATTTAAAAAGTGAGTGTATGGCTGTTTTGGGGAGGCTGCATACTGCTAATGGCAGCTGTCAGCAATGATGCCTCGATGTCTCCCTTGACTGCTCTATAGCACAGAAGATGACTGCGGGGATTAAGAGTGACATTCATCTGTTGTTCGACTCTATGTTTGTGCCACTTCTCTGGCTTGTCTCACTCTGTCCATCCACGACGCCATTACCAGCGAGTGAAGTCAGTCATTTATTCATATAGTCGTATATTAGGTGCGGTACACACATTGGCACCAGTGTGGGCGAGCTAGACTCACAAATGGCTCTCGACGCCAGGATGTCCTCGTCCAAACGGCTGCTGTTTGAACAAAGCTGTGCAATTAGGGACTGAAATGGAAAAAGGTGTAGGTTGTTGTTTGCGAGTACGAGCTCTTGTAAGGCATTATAAAGCTGGTTGTCTGCGTGGGTGTGTGTGTGTTTGTGTCATACTCTGTACTCTTGGATTTCGCGTTTGGACTCGTCCAGCTGCTGCTGCAGGTCCCAGACGATCTCTTTGTATTTGGTGTATCGCTGCTCGACCATCTCCCTCTGCCGCTGTGACTCCTGAAGGCACAAAATGGAGACCGTGTCATCATAACCGACCAGACGCAAAACCCAACAGACCAATACTCGGATTATAGGAAAATGTGTCAGGGTACGCATTCAAAGTCTGTTCCTCTGGTTTGCTTCATTATGTTGATTAGATCTCTTACTGATTTCATGATTTACTCTACCTGAGGTTGGTGATTTAAAGGAAAAGAAAATAGAGTTGATGTGAAAGCATATAAAATCAATAAGAAATGTTACCAGTGAACCCACCTCTAAATCTTTGAAATTGTCCATCAGACATTGTTTTTCAGGAATCGACTCCAGGTGATCGAGAGCTATTCTTGTGTTCTGGAAATGATACATAAAAATTCTGTTATTTCACACAATATTAGGTGTTGATTTGTTTGATCTTGATATCTAGTCATTTAAATGTGTAAAAAGAAATACAAACATGATTAACTGTATTGATTTCTCTGATTAAATATATTTACAATGTGTGTACTTGTGCCAAAATCTGGAAATTATTCTTTCATTTGAAAGAAAAAAATATTTAAAGCATAAGATTGTGGATCATAGGCCCTAGATACTGTTTTAATGCAATGTTTTTCAATATAAATGCCCTAAATTATCTTAAATAAAAGAAATCAATCATAATCATAAATTATTATGTAGGTGAGAAGCAGATGGCACCAGACACTAAAACAGTAAATGGAGGATGATACATGGATAAATACTGGAGCATCCCTTTTCTTTAACACCTCAAAGTTAATGGAGATAAAGATGATGCTACTCAGTGGTGTGCTGGAGGCATCTCAGTGACAGACATGATGTCATAGTGCCTCGTTAATTCTGTTAAAACGCAATCAGCATGCTGTTGGATGAACAAATGACTCAATTCTATTCATCTCTCCACTGTAGGTTTCAATAGGCTTCACATTCCCATTCACGTAGAGCATTTAAGCGTCAAAGAACGTAGTTGTTAGGAGGCGTTATGCTGATTGCTGCACTGAATGGCACACATACATACAGTACATACTGGAGGATGCCCAGCTCTCACCCTGAGAGGAGGATGGGTCGATGCGTGCTGTCGCTTTGCAGTTGTGGTAAGCAGAAATGATTTGACTTGATGGCGGTCTGAGCTATTTCCTCCTCTTTCTCACAATGGCTAATTAAGGATTGAAGTGGTCAAGCGCAACGTATAATTGTGATTGATAGACAGCATGCGTTAGACAGCTTCATTTATTTATTTATTTTCAAGGGAATAAAAAGCGCCTGGATCAATATAACCTTTCAGTTGTGCTGAGTAATTTGGGGCTGACATGTAATAGCTGATTAAGGATGTTAGTGGTGGACATTAACCGTTTGGGCGGTGTGGTCAATACTGTATTATCAGTACAGCTCCTTTCTTAACTCTGTCAGTAAGAGTTATAATGATTAACAGAGGTCTAAGTCTTGACTAAAGCGATCATTTCCAAGCCTGTGCTGTGCATCGTCCTGTGTTTGCTGCTTAACAAACAGCTTTAGGTCAACCTGCTGACATAGCTTCATTAAATCAGACTGAAAGCCAACATGACTTAGAGTATCAAGTCCTGCTCTAGTAGTTTAGGACACTCCCTAAAATTCCTTGCTCCTAAAAATTACACAGTATTTCCAATTGATTATCGAGACTGTGGCAGCCCGCCCCACTTCATTGTGAACTCTTACACTTCTCATAATAACATAAGAGATCTTTAACTCGGTGTGTGCTTGCGCTATGGTTCATAAAGTTTTTACCGTCCACACAGATGGTCAAACATCATAGATCTTTCACTCTTTACTCTGTGTACCTGTCACTCTGAATCTGATGATTCACAAAACAACAACTATTATTATTTTGATATGAATATTTGCTGCTATCATTAATAACATATTTACATCCATAATTAACACTCTTATTGTTTTCATTATAACAGACAAGTGTTCCTGGTCTCTCTCCTCTTCCCCCTATCTCTCTCCTCTCTTCCCCATTTTTCTCTGCTCACCCCAACCGGTCGAGGCAGATGGTCGCCCACACTGAGTCTGGTTCTGCCAGAGGATTCTTCCAGTTAATGAGGGAGTTTTTTAAAGTGCATTGTGGGAGCTGTTGGGTTTCTCTATAATAGTTAAGGTCTTGACCTTCTATGTAAAGTGCCTTGAGATAATGTATATTATGATTTGGCACTATACAAATAAAATTGAATTGATGAAACACCTGTTACCTCCATAGATTGAATTAATGCTGTCGGAAATGCTGATTACAAGTTCCAAAAAATTCAAAAAAATTGCCCTAATGGGCTTAAAATGGCTTAAATGTAACTCTACACTTTCCTTACTCATTTCATGACTGGGATCTATGAATATGCTAATGTGGCCCCACCCTCACAGCTCACCTGCAGCCGAGGAGCCTTTTCCTGCTACTGAGCTCCACCCACAAGTTGACAGGATTGGTTCATTAAGTTTAAGGGGGAAATACTCTGCCATGGCGCTAACTGATTATTTCCCTCAAATTATGTCTTTTATCATAAAAAAAAGGCACAAAGGGAGACATTTCTAAACATTTCAGGTCACCGCATAACTCTAAATTAACTGAAATAACTTGTTTTTCTTTCCAAACAATGAAATCTTACCATCTCTACATCCAAAATACGGTCCTGTAAAAAGACACAAACACATGGATATCACTTTGTATGCAAATACAAACAAAGAAAGACCAGATGCTAACAAAATGAGCTCGTAGTTGTTGCAAGACAGTGAGTCCAGGTAACTGCTCAAAATGGTGGATTAGCAGAGAGAAACCCAGCCTAGTGTGTGTGGGAGAAAAGTGACAGCCGAGAGGAATAGTGTTCCAACAAATGGGTAACAAGGGAGAGAAATGCACGGGCTAGTGAGAGTCTGGAGCACACAACAGGCTTCTTAACACAATCACTGACACACGCACACACAAAGACAAACTGCTCTCGCCGCTCATCCAGCTCCTGACTGATGTTCCCTCTCTAACGATACATAAGTGATGCTATGCCTCTTATCTGCCACTCAAACGCACACCTGCACTCCCTCCCCCAACCGGCTGCCTCAACCTCTTCTGCCTGTAATGTGTTGATGGTTTGTAACAAGGGTACTTTCTTTTCCTCTGCCCGCCCCCCACAACTGTTATTTTTTTTCAAACTCGTCTGCATCCCTCACTATCTGTCTTCCCTCGCTACATCTCTCTCTCCTCATCCTTCATAATTAAAAGCTCGGCTTGGTCTAAGAGGGCTGATTAATTACACACAAGCTCTGGCAGGTGCCATTGTGCAGCCACAGATGGGACCCTGCGAACCAATCCACACAAATATGTGCACGCTCAAGCAGGCAGAGAAGCCCGATTGGAAACTCTGATTGCTTAGCAGACATTTCAGTGTGTGTGTGTCTGTGTGTGTGTGTGTGTGTGTGTGTGTGTGTGTGTGTGTGTGTGTGTGTGTGTGTGTGTGTGTGCGTGCTTGTGTTTTGCTGTTTAATGTCGAGTAAAGGGCCACTGAGACGCTGGGGGCCAGTCCGCTGCAGACTAGGTGAATTGGTGGCCGGCCAAGTGTAGATGCTGCAGTTCTGAAAGACAGAGACGAGGCCTCTGGTGGCTTTTAAACTCCAAGGCCTCGTGTCTGCAGTAATTAGCTACTTGTTCAAGCAAGGCTGCAGGGAGTCTGTCAGGCCCACGGCTGTGTGCTGCTGTTTGTAGCAGCGTATCACAGAAATCAGACGACCGAAGGCCAGCAGTTACTCAAAAACAACCAAATGGATATGCAAAGAAGAAAAAGAATTTGGAGCCAAAATGGTGTATAAACAAAAACAGAACCAGCTGTCGTGCCATTGAAATTAGGCCACATAATAAAAAAAATCTACGACCTAAAGTGCAGGTTAACAAATGCAGACAAATGGATTAGTTAAGACAAATGAGTCTGACCTGTAGGCTCCTCATTTCTTCCTCCTTCCTGCGACTCCTCTCCAACAGCTCTGAAATGAGAGAACTGTGTAAGAAAAGAGGTTGCTGACGATGAAGTAATTTGGGATAACAGAAGAGAATTCCGAGTCCAATTAAAAAGTAGGGTTAGTGATATGTTAATAAAACAATGCATATGTTAAATGATCGGAATGCATTGCTGGCTATATTTAACCTTTTGAAAATGTGTTCCATCTATGGCAGGTGTCATGTATACTTTTAATACACAATTATAGAACAGTCAGTCACTCATTCAACACCTTACAGACGTTACAGATTTTCCAATGTGAGATCTTGCTGCTCTTCTTTGACCTGAGTGACAGTGGTGGAGATAGTAAAGTGATAGTGTGGGGTTTTCAAGTGTTCTTTTAACGGTCATTTCACCTCATCAACCTCATCTTGGGCTTTAGGGAACAGTGATTTGATCACTAATGGGCAGACTGTGGTTCAGATCCAGACAAAGACTCTGTCCTATCTGGACCTATAAACTATAAATAATCAAGAATTGTCAAATTTTGACAGATCTGATCCAGCTTGTTTTACAGCAGTGGTTTAGCGGCCCCTGAAACGCATAGACCAATTGCATGCACTGTGAATCATCTCACATGATGCCTCTCAGCCAATCAAATCAGTGAACTCTGACAAGCAATGCGATCAGAGTTCAGTTCAATAACAGTATGAGGTTTTTTTATGATGGCTCAGGAGGTAGGGAGGGTCATCCACTAAACCAGAAGGTGGTTTGATCAAAGGCTGCATTCCAAGCAACACACTGAACTGTAAATTTCCCCTGACGGCTCTGCTGGCAGTGTGTGAATGGTATGTGATAGAAAAACGTGATCTGTATTGAACCACTGTATGAATGTGTGCGTGAATTGATGACTATGACTTGTACTGTAAAGCCCTTTGAGTCGTCGACAAGACCAGAGAAGCTTTATCTAGCTACAGTCCATTTATGTCTCATTTGTGAGATGCCGTATGTGATTGTTAAAAGCAGCAATTTTATACAACGCTACACCATTCCAGTGAGAATTCTTGACAAGACAACCTAGAGCTAACTGAACAAGAGCAGTGGGGGTGGGGTATAAGAGGAATTGAAAAGCAGGTGATAAAGCTGTTCAACTCTTAAAATGAGCTTAAATTGTTATAAAATTGCTTGGGACTGTGAGGGGAAAATTAAAAACAACAAACAAAAAGAACGAAAGGTTTATTCAATTATTTTCTTAAATGTGAAATTAAATTTGTTTTTATTTTTTACTAGATGTGAAAAGAGATTATTTTTTTATCAAATTTCTAACCTAAGGTCAATGTGAAAACTGACAATCCAAATTGTTAAAATATTGTTGCATTGTACTCTCTTTGATTTCTCAGTAAGTTGTTGACACATCTAATACTTCAATATATATTGCCCTGAATCATAATACTGGTTAGACATTATGATGCTCCGGACCTTTGGTTGAGGAATTTCTTTTTCAACTGGACCCTTTCTGAATTTTAATTGAATACCCCAGTGCTAGTGGATGATTTTTATTTATTGCGGGCAACAAAATGTTTTATTCACAATTACTGGTTTGCGAATTCTATTCATGAAGTCGAGTAACCAATATCTACTGTAAATAATTGTGCCAACTGCAACAAACATTTATAACGATTACAAACACTTCTCAGCCAGTGAGAACTGAACATCAAACGTATCTCTATCATAATGTAAGAAGCTCTCCACTGACACATACCTGTACACAGTAATACAATCATCTCATTTGAAAGCATTAAGGCCTAACGGTCTATAAACCTCCTCCAAAGGTATTGCTAAAATTGCACTTCTGACTGCCTCGCCCGATGTCTGGTAATGAATTCTCTAGTTCAATATCCAATTACCTGGGGACGACTGAATCTCCTCCTCATCAAGCATGTGTGCATGTAAACACATATACATCTCACTACACTGGCAAACCTACTTGATAGAAACACTTGGAAAAACCTCCGGTGTCTCAAGCCGTTGCTTCTAGCCTGTGAAAACACACCTTGAAGTCAGGAGAAGAGAGGTGATGTGGTGGTGGTCTGCTGCTGCTGCCAAAGTGCTAATCTCAGACTTAAACCCAGTAACATCTAACCAACGGTTGGTCCTATGATGCTAGAGGGAAGACACTACACATCCCAATGATGAATGATCATACCACGATTCTGCTTGATGTTAAAAGAGTTTGGCAATTTTAGTTTGTATCTTGTATGTATTAATAGCTTTTCATCTTAAGAGTAATTTGGTGTAGTAACGTTCAACAATTATATCGAAGCCGAACATGATTTCCGCTGTTGTGGTAAACATTGCTTTTTTTAAAAATCAAGACATCGTTGGTTTCATTCAGACTTGTGGCTTCTACATACAGCATACAACAATTGCATAGCTTGTGGTAAGTATACCTTGGATTGTTACAATATTATGGAAACATATTTTATAAGGAAACACAAATAGTATTAAAAAAATTGTAGAACTGAGAACAAAACAATCCGTTGTGATGGGTAAATTTGCCACACTGCGTAGTTGTAAATGCGTAGTGTCATTACTGCTCCTCATACTGCGACTATTCACGCACGGCAGGGATTGGGAAGTCGTGTGTTGCTCTGCAGTAATACAACCAGTGAATCAGTGAGCAGCAACACTGCGGGGAAGCCATATTAAAAAACGGCGATAAAATCTTAATTCCCACGCCTTTAATTCAGATAACCAGATCTCGCAGCTGCTGTGACACACAGATTACTCATAGGTCTAATTACTGAGAGAGCCATATCAGTGCTTCCGCCTGCACAGAAGACAGACAAGGAAACTTCTGTCAAATGGTAAACTGGCTCAACTGCTGTATCCAGAAAGGGTCTGGAGATGAGGCTGTATACTTAGATTGCTTACAGTGCAATGTCTCACCACTGTAGTCAAAGACATACAGTGAAATAATGAGCAGCTGACTGTTTTTCGCTGCAGAGGTCTTCCTTCTCTCGTCTCCCCTCTAACTATGACTCCCTCTATTGTCTTTGTGTTACTTTTAACTTTCTTTCTCTCTGTCAATGCAGCGAAAATTAGGCCCATTTCCATGAGTTGTTCAGAGGACGTGCTAAAAACAGCTTCCAGCCCTTGAGAAGAGATTCAGTCAGAAATTGGACAGGAAAAACAAGCCCATTTCCCAAAGACGTTTCAAATTTCATGCACATTAAGATGCTTTCTCAAACATTTGTAATCGTAAACAGACGATGCAGAGGCACAGACAGCCATTTCCACATGTGTCCGTTACAACACAGCACACAGGCACTACAAGGTAACAAAACCCTTCAGTGATATGAAGGTACGCAATTAGTTGCTGCTCTTGATGAAATAGTAAAGGAAATAGAAGGGCTGTAACGATTCTCGAACCTAAACCGAAACCGTAGTCCAGACGTCCACGGTTACGGTTCGTGATACGGGAAGACAGAACTGCGACACGTCTCCCTGCCCAACCCCACACGCTGCCACAGCAGCAGGTGCAGCCTGTTGTGTGTGTGTGTGCATATGTGTCCAATCACAATCCAATCAAAACCCATCCTAATCTGAACCAACACAGAAGTGACTAGTAGCTTCAGAGTAATGGGTGTGGATGTCGGAGAGGATCATCTGTTATACCTTTACAAAACTGCATTGTAAAGTCTGCGTGTTGAATAACAGTCGGATCGGTTATTCCCTGTGGAGTTTCCCTGGAGCTGCTGGTCGGCTTATGCCTGACTTACTGACCGACTTGACCATAGACGGTACCATGGGTGCTCTGTACATATTGTATATATGAACGCTGTTGTTGTAGCAACACGGACGCATCTCTTTCTGTTTACTGAGATTTACTGAGTTGTTGGTTTATGAAGATCTGCAGTAAAACTCGGAAAAGATTATCTGTTTTTTGTTGTTTGAACTGGATTGAACTGACTCAACTTTGGACGTTAAGACTGTGGGAGACGGACACACCCCCTCACTGAAAAACCGAGGTCCGAACCTAACCGTGAATTCGGCGTGTCGTTATAGCCCAAGGAGATAGTGAGGAAACATTAGGAGCTTGCTATGGAAAATATTCAGACCATTTAACAATCATAAATTCAACAGACAGTGAAGCCAAAGGATTTCTTATCCAAAGTTGTTTTTGGTCAGGTATTAGCTGCCTATTTAAGACTAGAGCCTGCTTAGTCTCATCTGATGCTGCTGTGTGACAGATTGTAAAGAGCGTGGGTATGTGACTCACTGACATGCTCTGATGACGTCAGTAGCACGAAAAAAAAAAACACCTGGCACATACACAGACCCAAATCATACCCAGTGTTCTCACTTGCTTCCTATGACCCAGTTCAGAGTCAGACCAGGTATTACCATCCGTCCTGAGTGATCCGAACACAACTGGTCAGCGCTAAGTACATTTGTGAATGCACCCAAATGCGTCACTGAATGTGTCCTGAGATCCGATTACTGGGACGCATTGGGGCACATTCTTTTTCGACGTATGATCGCATAAAGGGCCCTGGGCGACATATAAAGTACTCAGCTGACATTTACAATCTGCTAATGTCTAACCATACACTTCTCAGTGTCCATATGTGGATTTGTTTGTAGCCACAATATCAACACTTGATACTTTTCTCAAATTGGCTAAATTTGTCTTCATAGCTTCACACATTCATTCGTTCAGCACCTCCTCACTCTGCTGCCTCTCTTTCTCTCTGCCATCATCAACACTGTCAACACGGTGACAAAACTCACACTGGATGAAAACCGCATTGTATTATCTACACAAACACAACTGACGTACGGGTTTATTTGAATATACAGAGGGGAAGTGAGATCCAATAACAAGAGGTCACAGGAGACACATTCAGGATGCATTTTAATAACAGGTGTGAACAGATGAATTCAGCGCTGTCCACTTGGGATCGGATCTCTCAGGATTGAAGATATTACCAGGTCTTAACAGGGCCTATGAGTGCATGAAATCAGTGTAATGGTATTTATCTTATTAAATACTATTTGTGTACCTTTCTTTTCAGTGCTCAGGGAGTGAAGCAGCTTCTCTTGTTGGTCCAGTCGCTGCAAGAGAGCATCATGTTCTGAGTCCCGGCTCTGCGTGAGGGCCTTCAACTGATCCCGGGTCTGCTGATGCTGCTTCCTCAGGCGCTGTTCTCTTCCGACACGTTCCCGCACCTCTTCACACAGCCAGCGAAGCTTTGTCTGGTTGGATAAAGTAAATACACGGTCAGCAAAGATTGTATTTGAGTTTGGATGGGTTGTTACATTCACTGGAAAGGAGAAGTCTCTGATTTAAGTATTTAAGTTCACAGGTTCCACCTTGAGAGTCTGCATTTCAGGCCCATCTGATAATAAAAATTTTCTTTATATATATATATATAGAGCTCCCATTAATTTTCTCAGGTTGAAGTCTGCATGCTAATCAATGCAAAAGACCTCACATAGGAACTTAATTAAGCCCCCAAAACTGTCAGATAGAAAGAAATTCACAAGGGAATTCTGTTTTCCCTTTAAAGTTAAACTGCTTCATAAAAAAGAATCACATTTTAATTCCCCTTCTATTTAAGAACAGAAACACACACACACAGTCATATAGGTCCATTTAAGGGACATTCCATAGATTACATAAACCGGCATTCATGTCCTGTAGACTTAATAACTCACTCTGACCTTAACTACTGACCCATAAATGAGCTTTCCCCCCCAATGATAAACACAGCTTTCAGCCATCTGTTTTAATGCTGTGCCAATATTTCATTCAACAAGTTGTTACAGCCGAGAAAAATAGGTGTTTAAATGTGTATTCTAACTGTGCTCTGTAAGCCTGTAAATCATGCCTAGATTTTACCAACATAAAAACTCTTAACCCAGGGAGCTAATTATCTCTCATGTTCTCTGCTGTTTTAGTTTTGTAAATGTGCAGTCTTATGAAAGCACGTCTGACAGGAGATATACATTATGGTGATAAACACGGTGAATTGTGCAAACACATTTTAACACAGCATCGTGCATCACAGCCACAGCCGTAATTACATGTTTCTTTTGTACACAGCACTTTTGCAACACCAACAGGGGGCCAGATTTCTGCTGGAAAGAGGCCAGGTAGCAATTATTATTGCAAAAGAGAGAAAGACAGTGACAGGAAGGCATTGAATTAAAACTGCATGTCATAATTTCATCAATTCAAAAGAGCCGTAGTTAACTAGGATGCTGGCTGAGAGGGAAACTGCTCAAACACCGTGCGACTGAACCTCAGGTGAAAATTACAGTCGACCTAACTCTTGCAACCCTGGACACCAGAGTTTCATTGTAATCAGCTAGTGAAAGTGGTCACCTCAACAATCAATCATCTTTTTCTGAGAGAATATACTACAGTGTTGATTTATGTTAATAATATGTACTTTCAAGTTTGCAAAGACCAAAACATTGATTGAAAACATTTCATGCTTTTGTTTTTCATTTATATTCTATACGGTGTCCATGATAATAGTGTAACTAATTATTCTCTCCATTATACCATTCATAATTAACAGAAATCCCGTGTAAAGAATTCAGCAGTGCTGCATGTCATGATCATACCTTTGACTCGGCAAGCCAGTGATGGGGGTCTTTTACTAATCCAGGTTTCTGTGAGATTGCCTGTTAAAACAGGAAAGAGATATCAATGCAAATGTGAGCTCATCTGCCTTTGTTAGTAAGCTACACAAAATCCTGTTCAAAAAATGTCTACAAGGCAACAGAATGCAAATCTAAGAGAATTTTAAGTCTGGATTTTATGGAAGTAGGAAAAACAAACGGAAAGAACGGATGGACAAACAACAAGATAACAATCAGAAATACAGCCTCCTGTCAAACCCCGAACGTTTGTGAAGAACGATTTCTGCCAATTTAAATTGGTGTGTGTGTGTGTGTTAAACACCCTATGACACTAAGCACTGGAGCTTGCGTGTGTGTGTGCGTGTATGTATGTCATAAAAATGAGCTTGGGGAGTAGGTTCCATCCCTCCCAATCAAGCTTGTCAGTATCAGCAAGAGAAGCTGACTCCTAATGACTGTTGACACTCACACACACCCACACACATAAAAAAAAAAAACACACTCTTCAGACAAAAAGACAGATACACAGATAAACAGTCACATAACTAGATGAAACTCAGTTGGGAGCACATCTCTGCCAAAGATGAAAATGTTAAGATGTGCCAACTACAAACATGATTTATTTTTAACCTAAGGTTAATAATCTCTTCCAGAGATAAATAAAGAGCATCGTCTTTCAGCTCGAGAGCAGGACTTGGCACTCAAATAGCCCCTGCTTGTGCTTGGATTTGCTCTGCTTTTGCTCAAAATGTGCACTTGCACTCAGATATTTTGTTGCTCGGACAGATTTTCTGTCAGCTCTTCTCCTGAAGCTCACTGCTTCTGTGCGAAATGTCTGCGGTTGGATTGTTTGTTGTTGAACAACTCGTGGAGCAGGAGTCTAGCAGATCCAGGGCTGGACAATTGTATTCGTCAACACTACAGCTGTCTTTCTATTGGTTGGGGAATTTGGACTGAAAATAAATCCAAGAGCAAAGGAGAAATCAGAGAGCAGACGTTTCACCTATGCACAGAGGCAGCGTGAGTGCAAGGAGAAGCAAAAAGTCCAAGCAACAAAATATCTGAGTACACACACACACAGTTTGAGCACAGATTCAAGTAGAATTTGAATGTGGGGCTTACGGACACTTAGATGACACAACACGAACAGTATGGAGGCATGTTATGTTATTTTTCTGTTTTGTTTTTTTTTACGTTTGAAGAATCTGTCATTTACTTCAATTGTATTGGAGTTGGCTGCAACACTGTTTACTCCTGAAACTCAAAAAGTGTTTTGTGGAATCAAACACTTCACCCGGCACAACATCGGCATAGTGGTGAGTGGATAATGAGTGAATTTAAATTTTTCTGCAGGGAAATATCCCTTTAAGCCCAGTCCGCTGTGATTGGCCAGCTGGCACGCCAGACCAGCCGCTAGGTGTGCTTTATGCATATATGGATGATGTCACATGGCATGTGACAGACAAACAGCAATGAAAACATAACCTCTGTGGTGGAGGTAATAATCTATACCACACACACGCACACACACACACGCGTAATATATATCATTTAGGGCACAGTGTCAAAGCACAAAGATAATGTTAACATACTGAAGATAAGCAGATGTAAAGTTCACCAATGTATGTTTTAGTTTAACCTACTATCATAAAACTTGCTAATTAGCACATGTTAAAATTAACAGGCGAAGTATTGGGAAAAATGTAAAATGTTTACCTAATAGTGATTTAAGATTAAAATAATTAATCCTGAATTGTAATAATTGGTTATAACATAATTGTTATAAAAATCCAATCCTTCAAGACATTTCAGTCAAAACTACAAATGTGAGCCTCATACCAGCACGGGAGGAAAAGTTAGGGGATCACCAGAACTATTTACGATTCATCATCTGGAAATGTCTGAAAAAATGTTGTACCAATCCATCTCGTAGATGTTGAGGTACTTCACAGACTAAGTGATAATTCTGCCTTGCAGGTGGCACCACAGGAAAAATCAGGGGACCATCAGACACGCACACAGTACACGTGCACAAGCTCGCACACAGCCATGTACAAAGTTTACAAAAAAGTACAACTGTTTTTCAAGTACACCTTTGTGGCAAGGTGTTTACGCATGATCAGCCGACACTGAAAGCAGACAGCAGGATTTCCACCCCCCCCTCGACCCTTTCTGTCCTATGCCATGGTAAACACATCATCGCTGCTCTGGTGTCAGGCAAAATTTTAAACCCGTCACTCAAATCCAGATCCAAGCAAAAACAAATTTCCCAAGATGTTGCAGAGGCAGCTCAAAGTACAGCAGCAATGGAGTGCTGCTGTGCCGAAGTTCCCATCTCTGGGAGAGTACAACCACATGGCAGAGTGTGCAGCGGTGTGGGAGGATAAAACATGCCTCTATGCCTCTCGCTCACACTCCCTTTATTCTTTCCCCGAGCCTTCAAAAGGTGGCTCGGTGCCGTGGCAGACAAAAAGGAGGTGAAACTGCAGAAAAACCGAGCAAGTAGGCTGCGAGTTAAAAGTGTTGTCTGTGAGGTTGAAGTGAAAGAAATGCCACTATTTCTTCAGCAGCACTGCCGGGGAAATCCGAGTTTCTGCCACTGCTAATTTAAACGTGTGCTTGCGTGGTTCATGTGTCTCTTTCCGAATGAGAGTAAATCTGTGACTGGGTGTCTTTGGTTACAGTTTGTTTGCTTCACCTCACGCTGTGAAAAAGGTAAAGATAGCAGAGTTTAGAGAGAAGCAAAAAGCAGAGATGTTACAACTAACTGCAGGTGGAGAGGACACAGGAGACAGATACTGTATTCTCACTGAGGCATTTCACTTCATCAAACAGCTTAAAGAGAACGGAGACAGGAAGATCTAAAGAGAAACAATATAAAATGACAAATGTCCCAGGCTGGATTTAAAGACACAACTCTGCCATTACATTGTGTGCACTTGTTAGAGCCAGCTGTGCCCAGGAGAAGCAGATGTGCAACGGAAGTAGGTCACAACTGAGGGACGGGTACAGCAAGGTATCCTTAGAGGAGGTACAAAAAGGCTAAGCACTTACATTAAAAATACATGTCAAAGAGAAGATTTGTTTCTTGAATAAAGTCATGTATATTATCTAACTAGGTTAACTATTTACAGTCCTCTGCTGACTTGCAGAGGGCACTGTTGGAAACCCAGTTCGGCCTGGGTCTCTCTGTGTGGGGTGTGCGTGGGTTTTCTTCAGGTTACTCCGGCTTCCTCCCACAGTCCAAAGACATGCGGATTGGGGTTCTGTTAATTGGAGTCTGTGATAAACTGGTGACCTGTCCAGAATGTACGCCACCTCTCGCCCAATGTCAGCTGGGATTGGCTCCCACTCCCCCTTCGACCCTCAGAGGATAAGCGTGCGCATGTGTGTATGTGTGTATGTGTGTATGTATGTGTGTGTGTGTGTGTATGTATGTATGTATGTATGTATGTATGTATGTATGTATGTATGTATGTATGTATGTATGTATGTATTTATTGAGGGATGGATAGATGGATGGATTTTATATATATAAAGATTCCAGAAATCTCTGTCTGTCTTATTATATGTATGTATTGTATGTGGTTGTTGCTGTAACCGTGTTCACAACAATGGCAATGACAACTGATTCCCCAGTTTCGACTTCTGCGTATTGAGTCGAGCTTCACTGAACCTGAACTAAAGCTGCAGTGGTCCAAGTTCAGGGTTCTGCAAACTAAGTCTAGCCGCTGGTATTTACCTTCGCAATTCCTGCATGTCACTTTTACAGTTTCCAAAAGAAAGCTACAGCCAGCATTATCCCAGTCCAAGCAAACAGCCCATTCCTCTTAACTGATTTACCAACATGCACTAAATTCCCAGTCTTAATCTCTTGTATGACAGTGCACTGATCGTAATAAGTTTAACTTTTAACTTTTAACTGGTGCTGTACTGCTCTACAACTTCTTGCATTAATGCCTCTGAAGAGAAATAAGGAAGAAGAGCATCACAGGGTAATTGAAACCTAATACACCCTTTAACTGTTAATGATTCCACCCATTAGGCCAATCGCTAGCAAGTTTGACTTCTTTTCAACATGACAGATTACAGATCAGGCGAGGCGTTGGCTCGCATGTCTGGCTGTTGCACTGCTGGACCAGATTGGGAAATCTATAAGAGCAGATAAGAGCTGCCTGGGTTCATT
Organism: Hippoglossus hippoglossus; assembly: GCF_009819705.1. Taxonomy (NCBI): domain Eukaryota; kingdom Metazoa; phylum Chordata; class Actinopteri; order Pleuronectiformes; family Pleuronectidae; genus Hippoglossus; species Hippoglossus hippoglossus. Next base: position 15,480,395 of record NC_047174.1, read on the forward strand.
AGCCTGGAGCAGCAGAGGAAAACAAGCTTCAAGCAAAGTTGGGGCATAAACGTGTTTGTATGCATGCGTGTGTGTGTGTGTGTGTGTGTGTGTGTGTGTGTGTATGTACAGTGCGTTTATTAGAGTGAAAAGATGTGGGTTATTTCCAGAAGGCACTATAGAAACTTTACTGTGCATAATAGGCATTTTATTATAGACCTTATTTAAATTTGTATTTAATCGCCTTCTTGAGATCTATTATTCGAGAGAAAATAAATATTAGTAACGACATAACTACACACCCAGTATACAAAAACAACCCAAAAAGGAATAGTAATAGTTGGAATAGTAAACATTCACCCATTAAATAGCCACAGGCGAGGACAGGAAGAGAACAGGGCACACGAGAAAGGCATTTCCAGGGGATGTTTTGCCATGATTCAGTCCAAACAAGGACACAGTATGTATTAGAATGTACAGTAGCACAGTTACCTAAAGTCAACTGAAGCATGATTTACATTATAAACATACTATACTCAAAGATTTGCATCTTCAGGAACAACACAAAATAGCAAAACATTTCTGACACCAGTGGCCAGAGTGATTTTAATTCCGCCTGTCTGTACAGAAACAGACAAACATAAATAAACATCTATTTAAACTAATCTTCCTTCAGAAACATGTTACTGCAGTTAGAGACAATCATATCCTGATTTTTATTCTGCAATTTCATCTTCACCACATAAAAATAACAAACAATATTAACCCACTAAGATGAAAATACTTTAAATCGTCAGTAGAGGCGTCCAGTTGATGCAGCCTTCATCGCACCACATACACACAGTACAGTGTGTAAGATAAGCATTCGTTCTGAGGGTGCATGCATGTGTGTGGGTTGCATAGAAGGAAAGTTTGCATATTATTTGGCGAGGACTGGCTTGGTGAGCAGAGGGGCTTACAGACACTTAACATGTTGGACACTCAACACCAGACAAAGTAGTTTCCGGTTAGTTTATCTGCTGCTGCTTCTTCTCTACTGTGGCTTCACTTCACTGTCTCAAAAGATTGCCCACTTAAGAGTTTAATTATGGAAATGACAAATTAAAATTAAATACCCACTCAGATTTAACACCAAACTGAAGCTTAATGCAGCTATTAGCTGTGGCTCTCTGGCCCAAACATATTCTCATTAACCCTTATTATACTGGAAAACTGTAGGAATCCAATTTTGTCTTCCAGCAGAAAAGTATTAATGCACACTATTCACATAGAATGAACCAACAAGTAAACAAGGGACTGCTTTGCAAAGTGACCATCGACTGCCCTGTTCAGACCAGGTAGTGTGTGTGTGTGTGTGTGTACTCATGTGTGTGTGTGTGCGTGTCACCAGGAGCGGGAGAGTGAGATAGAGAGAGAAAAGAGAACTAGGGGAGTCAGGAGGTGCTGAGTGAATGAATAATTGTGCAGCCATGAAGAAAGATTTCACCCAATTAAGAAACAATATCAGTCATTATGTGGTGCGTGTTGATTTTCTCGTGGTGGCAACAGGCAAAACGAAGGATGGACACTGAGATCCGTAAAATACTTTATGATGTAGTGGATCAGAGAATGTGGGAGCCCTAGGCGAGATTTCAGATTGGCGCCTGCCCAGGCCCCCCAACATACACACGCAAAACTGCAAGTGTTTTTTTTTTATCATTTATATAATATATCACTTATATCGTTTAATATCGATTTTCAGTGTGTTCTCTGGCCTGATTAGCTCGCGGCGAGCGTAAAAAATAGAACAGACCACGAAACCATCGCTGCCGATCGCGAGCCGGTGCTTCCCGTGCTTCGCTGCCGGTGTGAACAGCCTAATTGATTAACATGGGCGCGGAAAGGAGGCGGACAGCTTTTCTTGGGGCTTCGCGGCGCTTCTGCCTCTGGTGTGTCCCCGGGGTGAGAGGATGATGGTGTGACGTTACAGCATTGGTTAACATTGCATGTATCACGTCATGATAAATCAGCCTCTTGTAGCGCCCTCTCGGCATTTTGCGCCCTAGGCAACCGCCTATGTCGCCTATGCCAGGAGCCGCCCCTGTATGTGGCCCAGGACAGATTTGCGTCCACACAGCTTAAAGAATGTGACCACGTGTACCAGACAACCTCTGAATGTGGTCTGAGGGATCTGATCTTAAGACGCATTGAGGGTACATTTGGGTACATTCAGACATGTACTTAAACCTCACCACTTGTGATCTGATCGCTCAGTGTGGATGTTAAAACCAGGTCTGATTTTGGTTAGTTAGTTAATGATGCAGCTAGATTTCTGATGAGTTGATGGACCACTGCAGTTTAATAGCAATTCAACAATTGACCAGTATCTCACAACTCCAATGGATGCTCATGTTGCTCTGTATTTGCTGGTTTGTTTAAAAAGCTTGAACACGTTCATTAACAAGTCAGTAGTATCAGTGTTGTGTTTTCTGTGAACTTGTTTTCCAGCCTTTTTCTACACAGTGGCCAAAAGCCATGAAACACAAAATAAAATAAAATAAAATATAATTAATGAAATTAAATACCTGTAGTTTGTCTTCACCATTCCTCGCTAGGCTGCGGCAGGCTGTGTCTAGTTCCTCTCCCATTGAGGTAAGGATAGTTTCTTGTTCCGCTTCCATCCGCAACAACTTCTCCTCCAGTTCTGAAGCACGTCTCTGGTCACCTGACCTGACCTGTGGATGATGGCAGATGAGTGGATGCAAATTCAACAAGTATTTTTAGATATATTACTTGGCTTATAACAACAAGTATTTACAGTTGATTTTCTGTGGGTGTCTAGCACCCAGGTTTGCTCATTACAAAATCAACTGCAAGTTATTACTGTTTATTTAATAATACACACGCAGAAAAAAAGACAGACAACTTCAGGCAATTGAGAGCCAATTCAGTTTCCTCTCACACAAACACATCTTGTTCGGTTTCCTCTGGCCGGCACTTTCGATAGTTTCAGGATCCCGACCAGGACACAGTCAATCTATAAGTCGGAGGCACAGGCAACTGATCAGTGCTGCCCAGTGACCGTGGATCGTTATCCTGTCCCTGGGATAATAAACCACCCACGTTACATTAATAAGAACCCCTTATTCTCCATTCAACCGATTTCAAATCAATACATGGATCACCCCCAAAGAGCCCGATACGACTTATCAGGGACCTGTCAGAGAGGTACTTCATCTGCTGTTGTATAACACCTGGGGAAGTATTGATGAAGTCCCGTTAAAAATAGTGCTGATTTGGCACCCCTTAACCTTTCGAGTCATTCTTAGGTTTATACGATCACGTGACCTAAACCGATATCCAAGATCTCGATGTCAGAATGGACGGGAAGCAATGTCCTTGCGATGTCTGTATGGTTTTTTTTTGCTTCCTGTTACAGATGAAAGAGTCATTTTGTTCTGTTGATTTGTTTAAAAATTTAAAAAGAAAGAAAATAAATTACATATTTAATTTATGTTAATGTGGTAAATTGTAAATGTATGGGTTAAACATAGCTCCTAACGCCACCTAATATTTCAAACTGTCTTGGACCTTGCAGGGCCAATATTTACATAGAGTAAACTATATGGGAAGTCTCTACGTCATGACATTTATATACATTTGAAAAGGCAGGCTCGCAGCGACTACTCCTGAGTGGGAATCTGGAAAGCCGTGCTCACTTTCAAATGCTGACACTAAACCCCTGAACCACGGCATCGTCTACGTTTTAGAGACTTCCTCCATCCTCTCCCGCCCCTCAGCTGCCTCTCTCACATACACACACACACACACTTTTTGAATCACTGGCTGAGACAAGCGCCTGTCCCAGCGGTTCAAACGGCTTGGGACGTCTGTGGTCTAGGCCGTCAGGAGGCTCTGGAGGCGAGCAGCCTTCTACTTCGTACCTCATTTCTGTCACAAATGTGTGTGTGCTGCAACTGGAGTCACCGCTCGTGGCTAGATAACAAAGATAACTTACTTTTTTTCCTCGAACAGCATTCTAAAGATATTTTTTTAATTTCCAGGGAGAGACACTTCAGCCAAAACTCAGGGATGAAGTTACAATTTAACATCAAAATGTGAAACCTACACATGTAGCTGCTGATGGCAGTCTGTATAGCTTGGCAGTCTATATAATTTTCCCTCATTTCAATTTCCTCAGACTTTGTGTGCCACAAATACAAATGGCACACATATTTCACAACCTAACGGGATACATGTTCCACTGACATAACAATGGATATGATACAAGTTTTACTTTCATGTTTGAAAACAAAGTGAAGGGGTCAGGCCTTACTCTATCATCCAGTTCCTCTTCGAGTAGTTGGTACTTTCTGAGGAGAAGTGCGTGTGCCCCGTCTTTTGTGCAAAGCTGCGCTGCCAGCTTATCACACTCATTCTTCATCCTGTCCAACTTGATGCGGAGCGCCCCACACAGCTCCTTGTCTGACGCTGCATCTGCCTGGAAGAGAGCAGATGTGTCAAAGGCCACGATACACAGGCAATAACTTTATATAATAAGGACTTGTGGCCTATCTGCTCCAAAATTGTTGAAATATACAAAGAAAAGAAAAGTAAAATCAGAACTGTTTGGAGTGAGGAAAGAGAAACTGATGGAAAATGCAAAATTAGAACTGGAAGGAGGAAGTAAGAGAGGGATTAAGACAGAGAGAGGGAAGATAAAGTGGAGGAGAAATCAAGAGTGAGAGGAAAAGGACGAGAAAATAAGACTATTTTAAGCTTTTTCTGACAGTCAACTGTATCAAAATTGTAATATAAGCTTCTGGCTGTGCGCAATGAATACCAGGCGGGCTGCTTAGAGACATCTGCTGCACCTGTGGGCTACTACTTAAAAACACTCTAGCAAACGCCCTTGTCCTCATTGCACTCGCATATGACACAATTACACTGAGCTATGTCAGATATTAATGCCATTCAGCGCAGCTAATGGGCTAAACTCAACCATATCAGAGAAGACCATGCCCCTTACGAAACAATGTACCCATGAGGACTCATCATGGGGGTAGGGTGGTGTGGGAGTAAATCAAGAGGACTCCCTGATCTCCAGCGCTGCCTCGATGAGACGTCTGAGGTCTGATATCAGGAATTTTAAAATATTCACGCTTGGAGCTTTGGAACGGCCGCGAGGATCCATGGGGCACCACACACTATTAAGAGCTCAGCTATCCTCGATTCACCCGCACTCAGAGGACAGAGCCCTGGCCAATGAGGAAAATTGCTCTAAATGAGAATTTTGTCTGTCTCACTGAGTCGGAAATAGGCCAGATGTTTAGTGGCTGAGGCATGTAACCCTGTGCTGAATTTGAGGCACGTGTTGGTAATATCCTCTAAATGTCAATTTGAGTGTGACACTCTGTGATCCATGCCTAGGTGTGAAGAAAAGTAATCTCTGGTTGGTTTATGACCTTTACATCTCGAAAGATTTTTTAAAAAACTTAAGAATTTATAATGCATCTGATACAATATCCAAAGATCAGCACTACTTTTTAGAAGTGTAAAAGAATTGATCAATGTGTTTGAATATACAATTTTAGAATTTTTTGGCAGGAGTTTGATGAAAAGATTGATAGCAGTCTTGCATCTGTATGCTAAATATGTACAGTCTGCAGCCAGTAAGCTTAACATAAAACTGGTATCTGGGGAAAATGCTTAAATGGCATCATCCAATGGTAACAATACCTACTTACCAGCATCTGTTAAGTTCACAAGATATTATATTTTAAGTTTAAGTTATTATGAGCCACTATTTTATCTTGATGTTTCCAGTCTGTATGCTATGCTAAGCTAACTAGCTGCTGGCTAAAGCTACAAATTTACTGTACAGAACAAGAGACTTGTATTATAAGTCAAAAAACAAATGAGCATAACTGTTTGTTCAGCTGTACATTTCATTGAAGAAAAAAAAAAAGGGACTGACCTTAAACTCCTTCAGGTGTGCCTGCATTTCCCGATGCTTCTTTATCCTGACGTCTTCCATCATTGCCTTCAAGTTGTCCACTTCCTTCTGATGCACCTCCCTCTCGAGCTGCAGCTGTTGAGCCAGTGCCTCCCGCTCCTCCTGCATCGTTGTCAGCTGAGCCTGTTGTTCTGACGCTCCCTTCTGGAGCTCCTTCCTGGTTCTCTCCTCCTCAGCTAACCGCTGAGCTTGATGGGAATGAGCCGAGGTCATGTGCTTGAGGGCGGCCTGGAGCTCTTCCTGCTTGTCCTGGTCTCTTTGAAAACGGCGGGCTTGGCTGTTGGCTCGTTCCACCAGCCTCTGGTTCTCTTCCATTAGTCTTGTTTGGATGGCAGACTGACGCCGAGTCTCTTCTTCCAGGGCAGCTGAGGCCTCCCTTACCTAGGATTACAAACTCTTTTAGGATTGTATCAAATATTTTTGAATTACTCTTTTCCTGAGGTTTATGTTACACAATTAATTTCAGCCCCTCAATCTGAATAAGACAAATTAATCTACAAATTATATTCCCATGTTTAGACTGGGATTTGTACAAGAATGCTAATGTGCTTGTAGCTAAAAAAACAAGCATTTCTGAGTTAATAAATCTTGTCAAAATTCAACTTCAGTGCTTGCTGACTATACTCAAATAAGTGTCACCATTACATAGCATTCAGATAACTTCATGGCAGTAGTGTGATCCTGTTTGAACTGGCCTTGCATATACGCTGATGGATTCAAATGTAAGAATAAGTAGAAACATATTATGCAGTTAAAACCCGACCAACTGTCTATGAACCTATGAGTGTGTCCCTGGTGATCTGCAAGAGAAATTCTATTTCTGGATATTCAACCCCACACCTCCCGCATTTCCTGCTCCAGTGACAACTGCCGCTGGCGGGTCTCGGACAGCTCCACGTCCTTGCGGTGGAGTTCTTCCTCGCGCTGGGCCAAGCGGCCTAGGATTTCAGCGAGCTCCCTGCGGGCTGCCTCAGTGTGCTGGCTCAGCGCCTTTAGCTGGGCCTGAGAGCTCTCCTTTTCCCTGGCTGCCTGGAGGGAGTGAGCACAAGAGCGGGGGAGAGGGGGTGTGTGAGAGGGATAGAAGGGAAATGAAAAATGACAAATGAAGAGGAGGAGGAAGATGGTGTACAAAGAGGAGCTCTAACAATAATGATGAGAGCAAGAGAAAGAGTGACAGAGGGAGAGAGAAGGAGCGAAACATATGCAGTACCAGCTCTTGCACTGATAGGAAAACGCTCGCACTCAGCTCCCTGATAAGGGACAATGGTCAGGTCTGTTCAAAGCAGATTGCTTCTAATACTCTGGCTTTGACTGGAATTTGCAAAGACTTTGCTGTAGCTCAGAACCTAATCATTTAATTGAGCACTTGATTCTCTCCCCTAATTCATTAAGGGGGCAGAAATGATTTTGTAATGAATTCATGTCACGTCGAGTGTGCCAGGTGGGATTCTGTCTGTCTGTCTGTCTGTCTGTCTGTCTGTCTGTCTGCGAGGCGCGAGGCTGCTGACTACGAGTTTGGAGGTGACTCACTCAGTTCAAATGGGATGGAAATCACTGGGAGGTGACTTTCACGCTAACAATAATAGTCAGCTATTAATTATTTAACCGTGCACAACTGCTGTAACATAGCAGGCGAAGGTACTCCGACTACTCGGCTTCATGTTTGTACAAATACATTATTCAAGAGTTTTAATCTGACTTTGATACAAAGCCCTCTGCGCTATAAAGACTAAACAAAACAAAGTCTGAATTAAAATGAACAGAGAAAGGCATGCACAAATATTCAGCCTGTTGGCTTTGTTTAGGGTGAATAGAAACTTTAATACAAACCTCTATAACCCTATCTCACATAATTAATACATAAAATGTTACTAAAAGGGTATTAAAGAGTGTTCAGTAGCTATAATTGCCATTATTTCCTTAAAAGCTTTTACTTTCTCTTCATCATTAGAAGGCTGTATGTGACGTTCAATATAGACTGCAAAGGATGTGTTTTTATAACACCCCTGACTAGAGCGCCATAATAGTCTTGTATGGTATTGTATGGTATCTCCATACTGTAAGGAAATGTGACAGCTGAGCAACAGAGGTGGTGTCTATAATTTCTCAAAACTCTGTCCATCACTTATCCAGTTGTAGTGACCTTCACCATCCACCAATGTATTCTGACATCAGTGTGGTACAGAACTACAGGCTGAGTTTGGCTAAGATAAATTTTACTTTTCCTCTTCACCGCCCGAGGTGGCACTAGACATCAGTCTACTACTGGAGTTGAGAAATGCATTTCAGTACAGACAATATTGATCACCTCACTTCTCAGAACGTGCTGTCAAAGCCAAAGCAGTCAAGCATGAATGAGCCAGTCAGCTGCTAAGAAAATGCAACACAGGGAGTCAGAGCTACAGTTGTTGCTCACAGTGCAGCCAGAAGGTTCGCTGCAGGTCCAGCCAGTGGCAGCAGCAGCCCGAGTGTTTGAGACAGAGCTGCCTGATGATGATGAGCAGGGAGGACCCAGTATTTGTGCTGCGGTGACTCAACAGTGTCAACTCAATATCTTTGACGGTATTCTGACAAACGGAGAGCTGACTGCTAAGAGAATGGTTATACTACAGTAGAAACAGACACAATAATACAGCATTTCCCACAGAATTTATTTAATCGACTAAAGAGTGAAAGATGAGTTTGTGTGAGAGAAAGAAATGCATCGACCATAGCGAGAGTGCGGCAGCTCGTGGTAGAGCAAGCAGGTGGCAAACAGCATTGATAATAGCATTGCAAATACCGCTGCTTTTTACCAAGTTGAATTCTCTTATGGCATTTTTAAAGTGTGTCATGTTATGTTTTGGTTCATTATGAAACTGTGGGCTGCCACATTCTAGATAGTTAATGGGAAGGACTGGTAATGTAGTTCAACTGTAGCTAAAGAAAAATCACAATCAAACAGTTCTGAATGTCTGTTATCATATGCATTGTTTTTCTTTTGTGCGATGCAAAGTGTGTTGGTACATTTTTTCATGCAGGCTGTTCAGAGGTTTCACCATCCACTACCTCATACATGATGAATATTGATACTTTATGACCAGAATAATGTCAGTTTATTTGTCCATGACACAGTGGATTTAGATTTAATAGACTACATTTGAAATAAATACAGGAGGGACATTCACATAGTTAGAGGCTAAATATTGCTTTAAAGAGGCACAAAAATCTAGGAGACTAGATAGAGAAAGAGTCAAAAAGAAGAAGCAGCAGCAGAAACTGAGACATCCTGACTTTTAGTGTCTTGTATAGGTCAAGCTCTCAAGCTCACTGGCTCCTACATTTTCCAATAATGCAACTCAGTAGCATAACATATTATTACATCCTGACTGCGATCAAACGTCATACCTCTGGTCTATAACGCAGGCTTCCTGTTTCCTACTGAACAGATGAGAATCAGAGAGACTCACGAGACGATACTAGTATATTTATCCCAGAATGGATTTTTTCCACTGTGGACAGACAGCTAACATCATAAAGATCAGCAGCGACTTCGTCACAGCTGCTACAGCAGGCTGTGGTGTCAGAATGTGGGTAATGAATGCATCCCAACCAACCTGCGAGGCCTTGTCAGTATGGAATTGCGCCTGGGCCTTTGTCTCCTCCTGCTCCTTCTGCAATCTCTTGCACTTTGCCCTCCACTGGCGCACAGCCTCCTGGGCCCTGGTCTTCAATTCATCCCTGCTCCTCGTGCTCTCCTGGAGTAATGCCTCCATCTCCCTCCTCTCAGCCTGCTCTCGGCTCTGAAAGGGATGAATTTATGAATAAAGTGTATATTCATTCTTTATAATATGAATCAGAGTTTCGAACCATGCTGCGGATCCTAAAATGTCTCATAGGCCTAACTCTGTGGGATCTCATTAATTGCGACTTTAGTTTTTCGATTCTTTAAAGTGTAATTTTGTGAAGATGTGACCTAAGAAAGCCACTTAACGCAGCATGTTTCTAATTTAAATTACCACTAGAAAAAGCGCGACTTGTTTGGAGTCCTACATAAAAATTACCAGCGGCTGATGAATTGCAAGGTGAAACAGTAACCAAACTAAATACCTGTAACTGCTTCAACTGTTCCAATATTCGTAGCTGCTGCTGCTCCCGCCGCGCCAGGTCTGATGACAATTCCTGGAATAGAGAAAAGAGAAAGGTCAAGGATGTGTGCGTGTCCTTGTAATAGTGCTGCAGCTAATGGAAGTTAAAAGACAAAAAAGCAAAAGAAAGGGAGACAATGTGGATGAGTGGGTTTAGGGGAAAGGAAGTTAGAAAAATGACAAAAAAGGCAGCTGATGTGTAAGAAAGGAAGCAAGAAAACATTTTTTTGATTTTAGGAAAAATCTGTTAAAAAGGTGGATGTGGCAGGGCGAAGAGGAGGACAGCAGAAAAAGAGAGCGAGGGCAAAAGAAGGTTGAGACTGTGTTTACATTCTTACAATTGGATTATCTGCCACGCTGGTCTGAAAAGTAGTCTGAGACGAGAGCTGCACTGGATTACCTTCATATCCACAAGAAAGTCACAATCACTTTGAAGTTTCCAGTTTGATTGCAGTCGAGAGCGAGGGCGGATAAGGTTACCCCAGTATCGTTTAGGTGTCTATACTGAACAGGTCTGTCTGTTAGGAATAATTAGTCATAGCCTGATTAGTCATAGACCTATTAAACTGTATATAAATTCAGTCACTGAGAAATTGAATCTTCCAGCCCATTCTCCTCATTATACTTCAATTTTGATCATTTACCATTTAAAATGAGAGGTTTCCGACACCTATTTTGATCTCAACATAAAAACCATAAGAGACGCCCCAGGTGATACACGCAAACACCCACCTCATCTTTCAACACCTACTCTGCAATAGGGGAAGCGTGGGAGTTAAAACACATTTTCAGAGAAGAAAACGTCAGAGATTAGAGGAATGTGCCAGAGCTTAAAGTGCAGCGATTCCCATTAACATTTAATTGATACCCGCCATGGCCTCGAATAGCCCTGCTAAGCAAGGGGGATGTGATTTTCTAGATTTTTTTCTTTGTCTTGTTACAGTGATGGAAGTGACACATTGTACCAGTTTGAGGAGGATAAATGACTGCTGGTTGACTTCTGATCTCCTATTCCAACTGTCACTTCATCTGACGATTTTAAGAGGATCAAGTGGCGTGGAGTTGGCGGAGGATACAGCCACGGATGAGAGGCACCCTACAAACTGAAACAACCCTGCTCAGGGTGGGGCCACCACCATGGCAAAAGTCGAACGCCTGCTCGTTTTGCGTTCATTCGCACCCCAGCTGATCCTAAATGTTTCCCTTTATTCTTTGGAGTACAGTGGAACCACAGCCAAATGAATGAGTGAGGAAAGACGTGCAGAGCCTTCCCTGAACCACTGGTGTGGCGAGCTCTTGTCGTTTCATGATTACCACACAATTTCTCTGACACACACACCTCCACCTGTAAGCTGAGTTGGACCCTCTCCTTCTCCTTATGGTCCAAAGCCCTCTTGAGTTCCTCGACCTCACGGAGAACAGAGGCCTTGCACAGCTGAACCCGCAAGTCTGCCACTTCTTTTTCTAAGTCTAAATGATGTAACACATGCATACGTGCATACAACACAGACACACACACACACACAAACACAGACACATAATCAAACTGATTACTGCAGGTTGAGAGAAAAAAAGTAGAATAGATAAGTATAACAACCTGGAGGAAAGTGATAGATAAGGGAGCAAGAGGACGAAATATACGGTATCCTTTTGAAAGAAATTAAGCCAAAGCACAATTTTTGGAGTAAGATCAAGATTTTAGATTGTAATTTTGAACCATTTACTAACGGATTTATATGCATGGTCACTTCACCAAGGGCAGACCAAGAGTTGATAGATGTAAACAGAATAAATTAATGAAGCGATAACAAGCTCAAATGCTGATTAGAGCCCGACCAATTTATCTGTTTGTCGATGAAATCCGGCTGATGACAGACATATCAGCATTGTTTGCACATATGAAAACATTTTGTTACAGAATAGACAATGCAGAAATTATGTGCATTTATATTACTTTTTTTTTTTTTAAATTAAGTATTTTCTGAATTCAAGTTCTATTAATTTGGTTGTGTTTGTGTTATATTTTCATTTGTAGTTAATTATAATTAAGTTTATAGTTAAACTGTAAAAGAAAATATCAAGCCTCAGTTACATTTCTTTCTTTTCAATGTCTTTTCAGGTCATCTAATGCCCTAAAATCATATCATTGCAAAAACACATAAGATACAAAAAGATTTCAATATTTTTCTCAAATACTATCTCAAGATTGACAGTATTTTTCTCTTATCTTTTTCTGCCATATTTCAATCCATTTTCTGTCCTCTTACCAACACTCCACATTTCCTTCCACTGTCTTTACCCTTGCTGGCCCTGTATCTGATCTCAGGTCTCTCCCTTCCGACTGTCAATCATCCACTCTTAAAGGTGTATTGATCCAGCTTTTGGCAACGTGTGTGTGCACTGTCTGTACATTTTCAAGGGGAAATTGATAAAAGAAATTCTATTGGTTACAGAGGTGCCATAACAATATTTTCAATTGTCGATTTCACCTACATATCCCCATCCTCTCTGTCCTGTTTATGCTTCTTTGCTAAACTCCAGATTGCAGACATATTTTCAGTACCTGGCCCTCGCTGTCCACCTCTTCCCTCCGCCCTTTCAGTGTGGTTGCCATGTGTTTGAGCAGTGTGCTGAGAAGTATCCAGCCGCGTCCTCTGAAGCTCAGTCTTCTCCTTACTTATCCTCAGAAGCTCGTCTCGCATGTCCTCCACCTGGAAACCACATAGAAAAACCCATTGGACTGGAACCACAACACAGACAGTGTCTTAGAAGCCTCTTTGCAGCTAATTGAATTGTCTTACAGGGGTTCACTGTACATCTACATATAGTATCAACAAACAAACCTGTTGAACGAGGGACTCTCTGCTGTCCTCGGACTGTTCTAACCGTCTTCTAGCTCTCTCCAGATCCTGCTCCATCTAAGGAGAACAAGCGTGTCAGAGCAATACACAAATAACAAGAGTTAAACTCATGTGGAATCAGCAGGAGGTGTGGTGTCTCTATATACATTCAGTTGTTTATAAATCACAGAGGATTTCTTCTTTAATATACAAACATTCCTTAAAGACCAAATTCATTCATTCACCTTCTCCTTCTCTGCTTTCAATAACCTGGCTGTCATGGCCTCGTCTCTCTCGTGGGCTTGAACTTGTCGTCTCCCTACCGTCTACAAAACACAAGCAGCATCACAACCAGGACACAGTGAGTTATTATAAAGGCACACATCTATGAGTACTGTAGAAAAAAAACAAAAAACATGAGCGGTACTGTTGCGTCATAGTATCCCCCCATTTCGTCTTCTTGGAACAAGACACTGGCATCATGGTGGATGTGTACAAGAGCTTAGCTCCCACTCAATCCAGCTCTTTCTGAGCAGGCTGTGGTGATGAATTGCCGGCTGCTAGCAATAACAGCTACCCAAGTGACTCATCATCTATTTGATTCACATCACAGCGGGGCCCATCGGTGGGGAATAAATGTGCCCTCTGCTCTCCCTCCTCTCCTGCTCCTTAGTAGTAAAAGAGATTATTTTCCTCTTCATTTCCTCATGCTTGTTTATTTACCCTTAATTTTTGGACAAATGCATTATTTCCCATCGCCCCGGGCCCTGCTGGTGTCCCATTAGGGCACTACAGAGGAGAGGGATGCAAATGAATTGGTAGCTACTATCATTACACAGTGTGTGTGTGGGAGAAAAAAGTCTTGCTCAACAAGGCTATCAGTCTGGCTGAAGCTACACAGTGCCCCTCTGTGGTCGAATAATGAACTGCAGCAGACATGAGAAATTAAAAGAGTGATGCCAAGACACGGGTCAGTTTATATAAAAACATGGTCCACACCAGTAAGCAAGAATGGATGGTTTCATTATGTTAGTGAAATAACATCACGTTGATGATGTATGATATGAATTACTTGTGGGGCTGAATCAAAAGTAGAAATATAAAAAAGAAATAACACCAGATATTGTGTTCTTTACACACCCAGTGAATGCACCTAGCTGTGAGTCTACTCCACTAAAGTGCACCTAATGACAGAGCTCTCTCAGCTATTAGTGCTTTTAGACTAATACGTCACCCCAAAAAAACACAGACTCGCATGAAATACGGGAAAGTTGCAATTGCTTACTTAGCGACCATTTGCAACTGCATCAAAATAATTCCCTCGGTGAGCATTATAGGAGCAGGAGGGCTCGGTGACACAGCGGGAACAAAGAGAAGATGGAGGAACATTAAGCGAGGAAACCCGTCAGTAAGACAGTGCACTATACTTCTATTATACAAGGGAAATAAAGATTTGTTTTCATGTTCTGTGACTGTGATTGAGCATATTCTATGGGCAACAACACAATAATAATAATAATAATCCACAGTACTTAATTGTGTGGAAGATTAATAATCTCACCGAGTTACATGTGATGGTATGAAACAAAAAATCTGAAGATCATCTCAAATCAGCATGTTGTGTCCTCTGGGGAACTGCATGTTAGCGTATAGCCCATAGACAAAAGTGAAAGTGAAAATACATGTTACATTCTTCTAAAAGATGATTTCTGTAATTTTAGGTTTTCTTATCTCAAGTGCTCATTTTCCAGTAATTCAATTCATTATTTGATGTATTAAAATCGGGGTAAAGCGTCATAATTGACAGCTGGGATGATTCGCGATTGGTCCAGCACATGCAACGGTGGGACCTCAATGCCGGCGCTCCATCCGTGCTCGCTATTTCGCAGACTCTGACTCCAAATTATTCGGTGCCAGATGGCAGCGTTCGTATCTGGGATATTTGGGATTTATATATTAGGAATTGGAGTGTTCTTATCAAACTATAGCTTTGCACTACTTAGTGATGTTCAGCCTAATTTGTTGTAAACTTCTTGCTGTCCTATGCGCTTCTTTGTTACTTTTAATGTCTGTTAAGATCTTTATTTTATTATTTTTG
The DNA here is from genome assembly GCF_009819705.1 of Hippoglossus hippoglossus. Lineage (NCBI taxonomy): Eukaryota > Metazoa > Chordata > Actinopteri > Pleuronectiformes > Pleuronectidae > Hippoglossus > Hippoglossus hippoglossus. The sequence continues at coordinate 15,495,434 of NC_047174.1, forward strand.
TCTTCATTTTTTGGAGTGAAAGAACACGAGAGTGTCAACAGGGAGGTGTGGGATGGAGGAATCGCAGCAGATGAGTGGAGGCGAAGAGTGTCACCTCCTGCAGCTCATCGGATATGCCCACCCGCTGCTCGGGCCGCCTTTCTCTTTCCGCGCTTGTCTCCTCGCTGTGCATCTCTCTCTCCAGCTCCTGCAGCCGGCGCTCCACGTGAGACGACACCTACAGACAGTCAGAGGGAGGACGCCTCGGGTCACAGAAACATCAGGGAATGGCAGCAGGATGTGATAAATGAGACAACAGGAAATTAAAAGTGTGGGTGGCAAAAACATCTTTTAGAACTGATAAAAAGTATTATACTTGGCATGCAAATATGTGCTGTCTAATCAGGAAGCATCACATCCACCTGTATAACAGTTAATAACTTTATCTTGTCACATCCACATACACAAGATAAAAAAATATGAAGCATGCTGGCTGTCATTGGAGGCAGCAGATTTGTGATGGTGCGGTGAGGAGCCATGTGACTGGATATTAAACTGATACATTTGCTAAAGATTTATGAAGTTGCAGTTAAATAAAGAGAGCCATATGTCCGTAGCTGTCTTGTATTCAGAAAAGGAAAGAACATGTGCAGACTTCACGCTTGTATGGCAGCTTTCATCCATCAATACCTGTGATGAACTCTCTTTAAATTCATGATGCATCCACTTATCTCGTCAGAGCTGGTAGACAAACTTGAAGTACTGGTAATGAAAGAAACAGCCACAACTCACTGAGTCTTGTCTCTGGGATGTAGTCAAGTGCCCTGTGAGGCTCTCCATCGCCCGCCTGGTGTCAATATCAGACCTCGGAAAAAACAAAAAACTAACAATAGAGCAGACTGAAGGTATTTACACAACAGAGTTCTCAGCCGTTTTGAAAAATCCTATTCCAGAACATCATTAATCAACATGTGAATGCAACATGTGATGTGACTAAAAGTAGATATGTAGCTTCAGATGTTGAAATATAGTGGTGGATCGATTAGGTCTCGTCAACAGCCCGGCGAAGGGTTTTTTGATAATTAAAAAATGTTAAATATTAATACATGTTCAAAGAAAGATCTGCCGCCCATTGACTTTGCAGTTGTATCTGAAGTTTCTCATGAGCCTTTCATCATTTTTCCCATGAAGGAGATTTCAAAGACCTGAGGTCAATCTATTTCTTTTAAAATCTCAAGTGAAAACTATTCATGTACAGTGGATAAGAAAAGTATAAGATCAATAACCTGCACTGGTAAGCAAAACCACGAGTCAGCGAACAAAATATTGTAGAAAAACGGTGAGCAGGTGTAAAGAAGAGACTGCGTAACAGTCCACTTACACTTTGTGTGTTAGAATAAAATCAGCGTGTATTAAATGAGTAGTTTTATCCAAAAAACAAAACTGGTATTGTCAATGAAAGTCTGAAGGAACAATGATGTTGCATTATTTTATTTTATTTTATAAACTCAAATGGTGTTGAATGAATGTATGATGATGGCTATTGATTTATAAGGTGATTTGTGAAATCAAAAAAGGATGGTCATCTGTATTCATGGTATGTAATGTATATGAAAGGGGCAGGTTGATGGAATGTGTCAATGTATAAGTGTATTGTTTTGTTTTTGGAATACACTGAGAGGAAATAAACTAAACAAACAAAAAAAAAACTAAACTATAAGAGACACATAGACTTTAGACTGATTTATCCATTTCCTCTTTTGAGATTTCATTGTGAAGTGTTTAAACAAAAAAAGTCAAGAAAAAACATTTTACAGTGCATTATCACCATTTCAGATGTCTATGTTGAAGCTTTTGAAATATTATTGTGACAAATCGGTACATTGATTTTTCCTGTGGCTAACATCTACACTGTTTATTCTCCTTGAAACCACTTTTTTGATGTTTTATTCAGCCCTAACCACCTAGTCTGATCAAACAAAAACTGGTGAATTCACTTGTTTATTACCCGCTCTGCTGTGTGGAGACAAAACTAAATTTTTTGAGGTTTTTAATGTTCAGACTTTGTCCTTCATCACAGATACCTGTTCCTCCTGAGGATTTCTCTATCCAGTTCATCAGACAGTCTCAGCTGGTCACTTTGTAGATCCTTCAAGGATTGGTTCATAGAATGAATCTGTGTGAGAGACAGACGCATACACGCAGAAGTAGATTAGACTGCATTTACAGAGATACACATTTATAACTAAATTAAGAACGTCTGATTTGAAGTCTTATTAAGCTCCCTTTTCCTTGTGAAGATTAGTATAGCTAATGTTTTTCAGCTTTTCCACTCGTGTCAACTTTCTTAAATGACATGAGGTAACAAGCAGCACTGATTGGTGGTTGGTCTGTGGGCTCTGCTTACACCGTCTCCTGTCCGAGTGGCATCCTTCTTGAAGCGAACACCGGCAGACTGAGACCTCTTCCTCCTTGCCGTGGAGCCTGTGTAGTCCCTCAGTGGAGAGGTAGGGTAGAAACGCGGGCCTTCTGATATCACAGACAAACAGGTGTTATAAAGCGTTTGTTTTTGGGAACAATGTGATAAAACCAAACAAAACCCCACAAACTCCGGGGCAGTCAGCAAAAGTCTTTCCATTGCTCCGTACCTGACCCTGAACAAGCCTCCAGGTCACTGGTATGCAGCGTAGAGGCCGAAGCTGAAGCACTCCGAGCACCATTGGTTCTACTCAGCCTCTGTGTCTGCAGCTGACTGATCGAGTCCTCCAGGTTTTCCCTGAGCTTGTGCATGAAAAACAGGGAGACATAATTAACAAACCAAGAAGACAGAGAGAACAGCTCCTAAATAAGATCACAGCCCTGCAGATGGCAGAGGAGGAGGAGAGGTAGAGGAGAGCATGGCAAAGAAATGTAAAAGTGAATAGTGAGAACTGAATGCACCATTTGATAACTGACAGATATAATCTCAATAATATAACAAGCAGGGTTTTTCCTGCAAAGAATCCCGAGGCAGCCTCCTCCAACAAATTTCATGCCACCTCCAGCTCTTGGCAAAACCCTTTGACGGGTGCCTTCATGGAAAACATCATTTTCTTACAAACACTGTGGATTTTCCATTTGTAACATGCAGCATTATGTTGATGTGGTGGCGATGTAGCAATACAGTACACTAGTAAAGGCTCTGCCAAAACTACCAAAGAAGGAAGTTTTATGCCCAACAGTAGGAATGTGTCAGTTGCCCTGATATTTTGTGACATTTGAATATTGTTGTTTCACACTTAATTTCTTAATTGTTTTCTTTCTAAAGTGGCGTTGCGTCCCACGACTGAAATGCTTTCAACAACAGCAGAAATGGCTCATACGATCAGCATTTACGACAAGCAAGTTGATGAGTTGCTGTAAATTTATCAGGTATTCAGGTACTGGTGATGGAGAGGATCACAAAGTTCAAGATAGGGCGAGGTTTCAGTTACCAAGTCATTAGGAGTGTATTAACAAGAAGCAAACGTTAGAGTGATGATAATGCCACTTTCTAACAGCATATTTTATATTTTGTTCACAGGGACCCCATTGCTGGGTGGGTGAAGATAAATATAACATAAAAGCCTTTGCTTCGTTTACACATTTAAATACCCGTAAAATATGAGTGTGATTTTATCGACACCTTTAGAGACACAATATTTCAGCCTCCTAGTTCTGATTGTATCTTGGCAAATAAATTGCTTGTAAAAAAAACAGCATTTGATTCAGTGTTGAGTCGGTTGAAGGCGCGTACACGTGTACACACACAGATTTTGAGCCAGGAAAAACACTTACTACTTGGAATAGAATGATCCCAGAAGGGTTATTGCTGTGCACTGAAGATGTGGATTTATGAAACTGCCAAACACATCACACTGACACATCTATCTGTTTTCCAGCATTGCCGCCAGAGTACTCCAACAACTGCTGGAGAAAGTGACATTTTCCCTTAAGTTTCCTGAAGCTTAGTTAATTCTGTTCAAAATATGTTAAACTAGTATTAATATAAGTCTTCTAGTGGTTCGGCAAGATGCATCTGATATTGAGACATGGCCGTGTGTGCCATGGAAAGACCAGGATCAAACCTGTGATACTAGAACATGTGTAAATACATAGATGATAGAACATGCGTAAATACATAGATGATAGAACATGCGTAAATACATAGATGATAGAACATGCGTAAATACATAGATGATAGAACATGTGTAAATACATAGATGATAGAACATGTGTAAATACATAGATGATAGAACAGGTGTCTCACCAGTGCCATGGCTTCAGCATGGTCGTCTGTATGGTCCCTGTACTGGCCCAGCATCCGGTCTACTTTGGTCAAGTTTCTACTGGTGCCCTGCCAGAGACGAGCAGCTATTCATTAGTATTCATTGAAAAACATTAATGAACTCATACTCAAGCTTGTATTTACATGTGTTATAAGTGCACAGGGAAGCTGGTGTACAAGTTACTGTAAGTTTTAGCACAACCTCTTGACTTGAATTCTCAGACCCATGCTCTGTGTGAGTTTGTGTGGATGAATGAAACGTGGACATGCAGGTGCAGCACCTGTAACGTGTTGGCCAGGGTGTCGATCTTCTCGCATATGTCTGTGGCTCGGTCCCCACCGGCGCTGCCCCTGTCCCGGCCGGCTCTGCGGTGGGCTTCACGCCCCCGAGGCCTGTGGCCCCGCGTCCGGTCGTACGAATCCGACCCGCTGGATGTGTCCATAGTTTGGGTTTTCGCGACTAAACTAAAACGCCTGACTGGGATAATGTGTCGACTAGTGATCGACCACTCGCTTCGTCAGCGCAGAACGCGGACTGTTCACAGTGACGTTAATCAGATTAACGACCACGGTGGGACGGTTTGGAACTTTCTGTGAGATGTGTGTCTTTATCACAGCAAACAGACACGGGAGCTCAGTCATCGTCGACTTAACAACCAGGGGAAGACGAGAATAAAACTATCAGACCACAACAGCCCTGCAGCTCCCACTGGTCCCCTCCCAATCAATCACAGCCATTGTTGTGACTGACGCGCCTCCCGGTTAGCAACAAGTGGCATCTCTACTACTGAGCCCTAGCTAGCTTACCCACCGTTAGCTCACTTATTTAGCTCTGGAATAAAACAGAGAAGCTACAGAACACTGCTCGTGACCACTGCTTAAAGAAACAGAGGAAGTACTTGCTGTTGTTGTGAATAATTCCCAGAGAAGACGCTTGTTTGTGTCGCGTGTTAGACTGTGAGCTAACAGAAGAACAGCTCCACTGTGCTATGGCAACTTGAACTAGCCGCGTCTGAGCAGGAACACAACACAGCCCGGAGGCCGCGAAGGACGCCGGGAACTGTAGGACGCTCACAGCGGAGCAGTGGAGGAATTTATTGCCCCAGAACTACATTGTCCAAAGTTGTGCGTTTGCGCCACTGCTGCCGCTTCTTCTGCTGGGGGAGAGAAGAGAAGAGAAGAGAAGAGAAGAGAAGAGAAGAGGAGAGGAGAGAAGAGGAGAGGAGAGGAGAGGAGAGAAGAGAAGAGAAGAGAAGAGGAGAGAAGAGGAGAGAAGAGAGAAGAGAAGAGAAGAGGAGAGGAGAGGAGAGAAGAGAAGAGAAGAGAAGAGAAGAGAAGAGAAGAGAAGAGAGAAGAGAAGAGAAGAGGAGAGGAGAGGAGAGGAGAGGAGAGAAGAGAAGAGAAGAGAAGAGAAGAGAAGAGAAGAGAAGAGAGAAGAGAAGAGGAGAGGAGAGGAGAGGAGAGAAGAGGAGAGGAGAGGAGAGGAGAGAAGAGAAGAGAAGAGAAGAGAAGAGAAGAGAAGAGAAGAGTAAAGAAAAGAAAAGTCATACTAAAAAGAAATAAAAGAAAAGGTCAGGTCTTGTGACTGTTCACTTTATATTATACTAACAGTCTGTATTTTAATGCTCAGAATAATAAAGAAGAACTAAATATATAAAAGAAAATAAAGTCACAGTGAGCAAAGACAAAGAAAATAAAGATATAGTGAACTGGACAATCAATGTATTTGTAATATGTATGTGTATTTTTATATGAAGAATAATGGGACAAAGATAAAACACGAGGCTCAAGAACTGAAAATAATTATATCTTTATTTATTTGATTGGGACTAAGCATATTAATGAACATTAGTATAAAAAAATAAAATAAAGAATGTGAGACTGATACACAGCAAACAACAAATACAGACAAATATACAAGAATAGAAAAAGAGACAAAACACCCTTAAACCCAATTAAAAGTGTTCACAGTTCTGGTTTAGTCCCCTTTAGAAGTGGCCCTAGTATTGTTGCCAGTGTAATCTTTTCAGGCAGTCCACACAATACCTTATACTTATATAGAGGTAGTGAGTCCCTCTGTGCAAACACAACCGCTACAAACACTCATTCATCCCTCTGTCAGTTAAACTCATCAACGTAAATATGGAGGAAAGACAGAAACATGGCTCTGGCAGCTGGATTGAGCAGACTCTCAGGGATAACCCAGGAAATTGTATTTACACAAGCTAATGTTTTGCACATGTGTCCTGTTTAATGTTGTTATTGTGTGTGTTTTGTGTTGAGGCAGCATTTACCTGTATCCAAAAACAATTAAAGTAACTTTAACCTAAACATAAAACAAGCATACTTAAAATGCATGAAGTTTTTAAAAATTCAATATATGAAGAATAATTTGAGAAAAAATACTGAGCTTATATACCACTTGAAGATTAACTAGAAGCATACAACCAAAGTTGTGTGGTAAACCTAAATGGAACCATACTGTCCCCTTGTGACCCTAGTGGCTCTCGTTTTTAAATAAAACTGTATAAAGGAGGGGGGGGGGGGCAAAGACATCTACGCAAAACCTTATACATCAAACAAGCATATACCTAAATGCACAAGGTTTTCAAAATTCAAAAGGTAAGAATAATTAAAGAAAATTAAGAAAAATATATAACTTGAAGATTAACTTGATTTTACTTAATATTTGTTGTATCATGCATTTTGTTTCACAAAATAGCTTTGACACAACTCCCAAAAGCATTACTTCTCAAGTCCAACACAAGAGTGCCTCAGAAGTCCTCCCACCCCTCATGTTGGGAGACCACCTCCAAACCCAGCACTGAGCTGCAGCATCTCCACCTTCTCCACCTCACACGAGCTGCTGGGGCCCCTGTAAAGCAAACTGCACTTTCTCCCCACAGCTTTATCTGAGGATTTACTTCAGCCCGCAGCAGCAGCAGCAGCAGCAACACACGCCACACAGTCTTGGTGCACACATTGGCTCTGTGGCGGACATCGGGGGCACTTCCAGGTGGAGGACAACGCAGCGGGCACCCTGCAGGACCCAGCCATGCCGTGTGACGGGCTGCAGGTGGTGACATGCGCCGTGCTGACGCTGCTGTGTGGGGCTGCTGTGTGTGTGAGCGCCGTGATGGAGGCTGCTGACTCCTGCCCTGCAGAGTGCGACTGCTCCGAGTGGCGGACGCGCACCATCTCCTGCGTTGACATTGATATTCTCCCCAGGTTCCCGGCGAGCACCGAGGCGCTGTAAGTAGGCGTTCAAGACGCATCTGTAAAAGTGATTTCTGCTGTTTCCCCCTGTCCCCCCGTGCCTTCTGAATTTAAAGTGCTCTTAACCCCGAGGAAAAATCATTATAATATCATGAATATTCCTCCAAAGTGTTCCCACGGGCACTTTGAGGCTGTCTGTGATGTTAAGCAGCTCTTCCATTTTGAGGTATTATATATATTTTTATGCCTATTATAGGGTCGCTAACAAGCTATGTTCAAGTTGTCAGTTGGACTTTTATTCTTGATTCGGTTTTATGTGTCCAATCTTAAAAGGTCCTGGAAGAATACGAGAGGTTTTACAATAATTGCCATGGAGATGAACTTACAAGCAGTTGAATGTTGAATGTGACTGCAATGACTGTAAGAAATTAATTTATTTTATGGTCATAAAAAGATTAATTTAAACCCCAATATTAACCTGAAAGTATCATATTGCAAAGCACTGATATGACTGAACAGCTTAAAAATATAGAAACACCATCATTTATGGTTGATTTGTTTGATATTTTTTGTCATTTGCCTCAGATTATTATCATGACTATTGTTAAATCATCTATAATTTAGCTTTACAAATTCACAACACTATCTCACAGCACTTCAAACTGCTCCTGTCAACATGGTTTGTCCTTCGAGTCAGTTTGAGTGATGCATTTTGTGAGTGGGGAAACTTTTAACTACTAAATGTTATTACTTCTGGAGTTCAGTTTCAACTTTGACCTTTGAATACAGACATTCTCTGCTTGCAATTAATTAACAGCAAAAGTCCGACTGAATTATTAAGGTGATGGTCTCAAATAATACACCAACTTCTCCTTTTCAAAAAACAAAGTATTTTCCTTCCAGCAATATAACTATATAATTATACAGTATTACTGTCAGCTAATTACAGCTACTGCTACTAATTATATTAGTAATTTTCTGTTGACTAACCTATTCTTTTCAAATAACTGTTTGGTTTAATCTAAGGTAAGAAAATGGTGACATGTGTTCATTATAATTTCAGAGAGCCCAGGGTGATATCTTCAGATTGTTCACTTTGTCAGACAAAATGCCCCAAATCCCCTAAAATATTCCATTTAAAGTTAGACATAAAGGAGATAAAAGCAGAAAAGCAAAGTTATACCTAAGGCATTAATTCTTCCTCCCCTCAAAATCCAAGAAAGGGAATTAAAAGCATTGTCAATACCATTAGAGTGGAGAAAAGAAAGGGCTATTTCCTGTATGGCTGTGTATTTAGTGGGCAATTAAAACAACTTTTGATTTCTTTAAAAAAAAAAAAACTAGCCAACAAATGATCTACGTTCCATCTGTTGTCTTGTTATCGGAGACCCCAAGGACTCTGTGAAGAATCCTGTGAGTCGACCTGGCGTAATATGTCAGGGTCGCCGCTGAAAAAATGTGGCAGGGCTTTTACACTTCCTAAATTGCTTAAGTGCAGGGCGAAAAATTACGCAATAGAGAGCGACCATAGTTTGCCACAGCCCTGCGGAGTGATGGAAACACATGCCCTTCTGAGGGACTCCATGGCAGATGTGGAAACATGGAAGAGTGAAAAGTGGTATTTCCATTTAAATCAGCATTCTTCAGCAATGCCCTCAGACAGTATTGCATTATCCAACCTGCAACGATGTTGTGGAAGTAACCAAGTCGATACATTCCCAAATATTTCAAATGTTATTTTAAAAATTCTGTATGAATAGAGAAGGGAGAAGAAGGGTGAAATACTGCATTTTTCTGGGTTGTTGTCTGATTCGTTGGTTTAGGGCAAAAGTAATGATGTTGAACAGGATAAACATTATTCCTGCAACAGATCAGCACATTACCATTGTCCTTTTAAGTAACACTTGTTACCCTGTTACAAAATTCCTCAGGAGCACTGATGTAGGCCTCGCTAACTCAAGGAGAAGGTTCTGCGCCGTGTTGTGATAATCCTCATTCCTCTCCTACAGTTTATTGGAACATCACTCCAACAGCAGCCATCACAAGAAATTATCTCCCGATCACTGCTCCAATTCACGTGTGCAAGTGCCCCGATGTCCCCCACGATTTCCTCACATTCCTGCCCAGAGTTTACCCAGGGCCCTCCAGGAGGATAGAAAGACATGAAAGCATGGCACCAAGCGCTGCCCTGTCGCCACCCTGATGAAAAAAAGATCTGCCAAATAAGCCCAAAATAGACGGTGTGTGGAAGGGGATGTTCTAGCAGATGAGGCGTAAGGAAGTTTGATTTTGTCGCACACACGCACAGAGGAATGAATGACCCTGCTGCCCTGGTCAGGCCAATGGGGTCCAGATCTACTGATTCTGGACAAGCCCGACTGTCAGTTCCTTTTTTCTATTGGCCTTTTGTCTTGCAACTTATTTGCTCTGTCAGGGACTTGGTCTATTAGTTTGTCTTTCACCAAACACCAAACTCAAAATCCTCATTCATTAAGTTCCATGAATTGGACCAAAGAGAGATCACATTACATGCTTATAGTGGACGAATCTAATCGGGACACTTTGCTTACAAAGGTAGATACTTTGTGTCGGCACTGTTTGAATTCAACTTCAAATTTACACTGCAAGAGTGACTCGTAAGTAACGTTTTTGGTAAATTGCATCTAGAATCTCAGTTAAACTTTAAGCTAGTGTCAGGGTCACGTAGCCTCGCACAAAGTGTGGAAGCAAGGACAAGATTGTTTTTTTTACACTTTTTGTTTTAGTAGAGATTAAATGATTATAGATATTAATAAGTGAGCTTTAGATTCACTAGCAGACTACATTTCCACAAAGCCAGGTTAGCTATTTTTATTTAGAGCCCGTTGCAGCCCGTCTTTGTGATAAGCTAGTTTAATGGAGCTGGCTTCCGTTTGCATAAACTATGTTTAACGCACAGATTTGAGAGTGGCCTCAGTCTTTTTCTCTGAACCTCTTCTAGAAAGCAAATATGTGTGTTTCTAAAAACTATTTCTTTTAAACCTTTCTTTTTCAACACTGATGGAGAGTTGTGCTCTCAAGTTGCCCTTCTTCATCGGTACAATAATTTTGAATATGTCCAATTTTGGGCAAGAAGTTTGTAACTGTCTGCGCTAATTCTGGTTTTAAGGTAGGCGTTCGGTTCAAATTTATGTTGTGGAGGAAAATGTGTAATAATTCTATTCCCAAGACAAAAGGTGAACGCAAAGCAGGCGTCTGTGTAAGAGTGTGCGTATGTGGATACTTTGTTTGGAGCCTTTGTGTGTGTGTGTGTGTGTGTGTGTGTGTGTGTGTGTACTTGTGGTGGAAGTTACTCTATGTGCCGCTGGGAGTCAGAGAGGTGGAAAGGAAAGCAAAGACATGCTTAAAAAGTCTGCGTAGCGTGACTCCCGGCCGCGTCTGGACGATGCATTCAAATACAATATTTACTTTTTACAGCACATTTCTCAAACACCCAGAGAGTTCCATTTGAGAATAATTAAGAGTGAAAAAGACTTCAAGGGAAAGAAAAGGGAACGCAGCAGTTCCACTCAGAAATCTTTGGATTGGAGTTTAAACGTGATAACTCATTGTCCCTCAAACCCCTCATCTAAACTGACTGGAGAATAAAAATCTAATGCTGTTTCCTGAATGGTTACAGATGAGCTCCGGGCTCTTAATTGTAAAATAAGAAGTGCAGGGACATTGAACATGATGAGCCGTAGCTGCGATTACTGGAAACACTGACGGTCTCGCAGCTATTAATTTGTGCCGATGGGTCATGTCATGGAAATGGTTACTAGTATTTCACATTCGGCCATAATATCCCTGTGTGTTTATGAGAAAACAAACAGGAGTGACATTTTGTGAATCACTTTAAATACAAGCCATTACTAGGCGACTTATTCTTTTAACTCATAAAATGTACATCAGAGGAAATTAAGGATCTTTGTAGCGACACCATATTTTTTTACGTGAATCACACTGGAGAAAGTGCAGGTTGAATAAGTAACCTACCCGCTCTATACACAATAGTCACCACAGACTACTACACATCAATATGAGACAGAGCCTGTAAACACAGCCATGTTGTCAATCCAATGTTGACACTATTATAAATTATGTGGCTTCTCCCCACTTCAAACTCAATTCCCAGCCTGTTTGTTTTCTCGGGTTTCTGTCCAGAATTACAAATTGAGGGAGTCATTTTCTCCTTAAGCCTCCGTGATGGGCTCGTTGGTCTTCTCCTCGAACTCCTGAGGGAAAGCGCACGCTGGTATTTGGGTTTGAGCGCGGCGGCGAAACAGCGTGGTTCTGACGGGGGTGTTTGGTGTCAGGGTCTGCTCTGTGTCCCGCTGTTTGTTTGAGTTTGTCAGAGTGTGCGCAGGGTGCTGTGTCTACTTAGTGACTCAACCCCCCCCCCCATGCATGTGAGCGTGATTCAGGCTCCGGGGGCCAGATCTGCAACTTGTGAATTAGTCTATTGTTCTGCTGATGGAGCAAAGGTGAATGAAGATGGTGGCTTTGTTGTTGTTGGTTGAGACAGGATGCGTTGGAACAAACTCTGAATGTGCATCCTTCACTACTGAGAGGGCCGGGAATACAACATGACAAGTACACATGTGGAGACCATCTTAATCTCTTTCTTCTATTGTCATGTTGTGATTCACAAATCTACCACAACAAAATATGCCACAAGATCACAGGGAGGAAACAACACGTTTTCACATGTGAAGTGCTCACAATGTACTTTTTGACATTCTGGAAAAATACGTTAATTTCCTGTTTTGTGGGGTAAAAACATGAGAAGAAACAATCTCATGTCTATACTGTCCAATAGGAGCAGGTTAACTTAACTGGCATAAAGAATTGCAACAGGTACTGATCGAAGGAGACAAGTTCCACCTATAGCACATAAATTAACCCATTTATATAATGTTTGGTAAATGCATACAAAAGCTGCAGTGAAAATATGATTCTTGCCAGGCAGCCAGCAGAGACTCCTGCCAATAAATATTTGGCACATAATAACTCCAACATATCATTTTTACACTCCAGTTTTTATTTGGATTAAACATGAGATATATCAGGTACTTTTCTGAGCTTTCGATGTGCTGTTTGATGTATTTTATCTTACCCTTGAAAAGAGCCAGACATCACTGTCTATCTACATCCAAGCCTTTTTGCTATGCTAAGCTAATCATGGCCATAGATTCATATTTAAAGACATGATATTGATGCTCTCTTTGAACTCTCAGCAAGAAAGCAAATCCCCCCAAAAATGTGCGGTGATTAATTTTCTTTTCGAGCAACATTTTTCAGCAAGCTTAACAGTTTGATTTAGCTACAGAAATATAGATCATATTCTAAATATTTTTATGTTTCATAATATTCCTCGGTTTCACAGTGAAACAGTAACACTGGGTTCTAATTTATTAGATCAACGTGGAGGTGTGTACCACATACTTAGGTCTTAACCTTACTTTCTGAAACAGTGTCCTAAACCGACCCAGACATTGTTTGACTTGGCTGCCGTATCAAGTCCATTCAGTTCCAAGTCTGTTTTACCAGTGACTTCAAAGAAACCTGTAATCTGATGCTAATTCAACAGCATTGTGCCTTTATCTGTGATTCCCTTTCTCTTTCCTCTATCCTGCACGCCAGACACACTCTATCTCTTTCTCTTTAGTGCCCTCGTTGTCTGGAATTATTGGACAAAATGTAAAGACATAAATGATTGATAATTTAATCAGTTTAATTACATCTTGAGCATTTTTTCTGCATTTCTGTAATTGAAGGTAATTATAGTCAATATCTCCAAGAGATTTTGAGTTTCTCCAAAATGTTTTAGCATTTTAGGAAATATGTTTCTTCTTTGTTGCTGAGAGTTATATTAGGTGTTTCTGAATAAACTATTTCTCCAAAAGAAGTCAAGAACACTGTGATAAAAAAATATTTTTGTCCAACAAACAGAGGATGTTAACAGAAAAGTTGAATATATGTCAACTAAAATGTCCATTTTTTTTATTTTAACCAGATGGTTTTTCGAGACCCAACTGTCATCCATGCCAGCGGATGTCTTTTCCAACTTGGTCAACATCTCATGGATGTAAGTGGCGATCTAATATAATTATTCTACTCAAGGTTTGTCAACAAACACTTTTCAAAGTTATTCTCATCCACCTGTTTTATTTCCCCTAAAAGTGGGAATATTTCCCGGTTCCAAACTATCCGGCCTTTTCCTTCTGCCTGCCACACAAGCAGATGATGTGCTCTCTGTTTAGTATCACCGCTGCATGGCTCCTAATCGCAGCTGGAAACGCTAATGCGTTCCTTCATCAGGAATGTTGGTCCTTCGACCGCAGTTATAGGCTTGAACACTGGCTATAGGTTTTCCAGCAGAGCGATGCGAGTGTTTAGACTCCCTGTAGAGGGGCACTCTCTGTGTGGAGGTAAAATACACTTGAGCCTTGATCCTCAGCAGCCGAGTTCAACATCTGCGTCCAAGTCATGCATGAAGGGAGACAGAGGTGTAAGAGATGATTGGCTAGTGTTTCTATTAACTCTTTGTTCACTATCTACATAAAAATGACAGAAAACCAATAAAATGTGTAGTATTTAGTTTGTTAATACGTTTTGTTTTATTAAATGCCTCTTACTAAACTAATTAAATAGAATATGTGTGTGTGTGAAGTGATTTTTTTTAATCCAGTGCTAAGATTCAGGGTTTATTCCAAGAGCAAACATGTTGATAAGTAACAACAAATGAGAGCAGAGTGACTGACGACTGGGTAATGTATATATGAGGTGCATTCCTTTAAAATTGCTCCTGACTTGGGGGGCTCGGGAGACAAGGTGGGCTCATAAATCCAGGAAAGAGTTGCAGGCTTCAGGATCATTTTTAGAACCGCACGTTTAAAGTCTTTTATGAAAGCAGGTCTCACATTTCGCCCTTGCACAGAACCTTCATTCTCAAAAAATCAGACAGACGGTTAAGAAAACGAATTATTTTGACATTACAAAGATGATTTGCTCATTAGATTTGGTGTAACCTTTGCTTATTCCCGTCAGATATATATCAGTGGACGTGAAGCTGCAGAGGCTGGAGAGGCACTCATTCTACGGCCTGAGGAAAATCACCCACATGTGAGTAACTAAAGGAAAAGGGCACGCTCTTTATTGATCGTCATCGATTAAGCTGTTCCATTTGCTCTGCGGAGAGAAAAATGCTTAATTCTGAATCTTGCCGGCAGCAAATGGAAGTGTGGAGGAAACTGATTATGAGCTTATTTCTCTCCCGCTCATCATTTACTTCTCCTCATCAGGGTGGTACGTACGGAGCAGTTTTGCAGGGGTTGAAAAAAGAACCCTGTTGTATGGGGTTTACCAAATGCAGTTTAGATAAGAATCTATTCAATTCAATGACGGAACCCATTATCTGGATGCATTTGGTGCCTAATAGGCACGTTAGAGCCGAGACGCTAAACAGCACCCACTATGTGGCTTCCCGCACTTCATCTTCTTCATGCTCCAGCTCCTGTTGATGCAGCTCCGGGGAAAAAAGTCGAGCAAGGTGCACTCCATTCTCGATTATAGGATAGAGATTTATGGCCGAGTCTCTGGGTGGACCACATACTTTCCAGCAGAACACCTCCTAGCACTTCATATATTACTGCGAGACTTCCTGCCCGCGTGAAAGATTTGTTCCAAGTTATAGCATCTTGTAACACAGCAGTTTGCTGTGTGCAATTTGTTCCCGATCCTCAATTGCTGTATAAAATGTGGGCTGTTTGAAAGAGTAACTATGATTAACAGCTACAGACAGGCTCCAATGGCCCGGCTTGATGCATATTTGGCTGTCATTTCCGTCTTAATTATCCCTCCTTTTTGTCTTCCCTCATTGGCTCCCTGATCCCAGGTATCAAAATACAGACAAGAACGATAATTCAAACCACTAGCTCAGGGTTGAATCTGTGTTCTGGGGTTGTATTTTGGATCTCTGGGGCCTATTTGCCGCTGATTGGTGTGGTGTCGTGCCATACATCAGATAATGGCATCTCTCTCAGGTTTCCTTCAGGGTCAGACACAAATTAATGCTCCGCTTCCTGTTGGCTGCTTGAGGCCGACAGCAGCTGTGGATGGAGGAGTGCAGTCGGGGCTGAAAACTCAGAGGGGGCTGGGTAAAGTTTGTGTTGAGCCACCATCAATGAAACCACCTATTTCAACCAATTGTTAGGTTTATACAGAAGCTAAAAATTCACATATTAAATATTGTAATATTGTGTAGTGCAAATAAATCTCTATTGGCAAATGATACATTGCAACACTGATTTAAATGCACAACACACACACACACACACACACACACACACACACACACACACACACACACACACACACACACACACACACACACACACACACACACACACACACACACAGACACACACGCACACAGACACACACGCACACAGATCATGAAAACCTCTACATTCTTGGAAAAAACTCTGGGGGAAAAAACTCTGGCACAAAGGAAAGTGTTTTATCTTCATAACAGCGGCAACGGCAGTTTGTTTGAATCACGTAGAGGAAATAACTTGCATAAAAGCTGCATTAATAAATATATTTAAATCAAACTAATTGCAGAGACAGAGTGACAAACCCACCTAGAAGTAGCCTTTCATCCAAGTCTGCAATTCCCCACAGCTCCCCATTAAGTGTTTTAGCATCTTTAAGCTCGCTGTTTTGGTTTTTAACTTCTCATCAATCAACTTTCCAGCCACTGAAACAATAAACATATTGTGCTCTACCTACCCGGCACCAAGTGGCAGAAGGACTTAGCCAATGGTTTCTCCTATGTGCCAGTGATACATTTTACCTCTGCCACACTAACCGGATTCTACCTTTTATTGAGATTGGATTCATCTTTGCGAACCTTTTCATATTGTTTAGTTTATATGACAAGCCAAAGTCACCATGGCAAAGAAACGAGGACCACACACACTAAAAACATTTTGTCAACAGAAAATCCAAGTAAAAAGAATATCAAATTATCATTAATACTACATAATTGACCTTTGGTTGAAGCCCTAGTTCTTAAACAGCAGCAGCGGGAAGATGAACCCCTCACACTCAGGGACCTCCACTGCCCTGACCACGTCTTTCTGCTGAGATCAGTGTGGTTTGCCTGGTGTGTGAAGAAGGAGCCAGGACACATGTTCAGGATCACCACATGGCTTCAGGCTGCAGAGAGAGGTGTTCAGTCCAGCACGGGGCGCACCAGAATAAACACGCTAATGAAACACTAATTGGACTCCACTTCCGGCCGTGGCTGTCTGCACTGAGCCTCCTGTCTCCTGCACACTGGCGTGCACCTTGCTATGTTCTGTCAGCAAGTTTGAAGACTACACAGTGTGTGTTTCCTACAATGTCGTATTCGAGCCAGGTTGAAAAAAAAAATAATCTGAGATTTCGGGGAATAAATGTGTAATAATAGGAGAATAAAGTTGTAATTTTAGGCTGTGTGTCATTTTAGTGGGGGGAATATCAGAAGATCAGCCGGTTGCCTAAATTAAAATGAGGAATGTGGAGCGCCTTGTGAAGTTATACTGCACAGCACCACATTATCATAAGTGTCAGGACTTTCAAAAGATTGCATAAGAAAGCTTTATTCGGAAGAAAGAACCACACAGAAGGAAAGTGACTCTTCAGGGAAGGAGGAAATGTTTGGAATTGTTCAACTGGATGTGAGTTTATCTTTGGTTACATCCGTGTGACATTCAAAGAGGTTTCATAGTTTCACAATGAGATTGGTTCAAGATTTTGGATGCAGAGGGATTGAAATTCGGTTGAACGGCTCATTTAGTTACTTTAGGTAGTTACTTTAGTTATTTAGTTACTTAAAAACTAAAACTACAACGTCATTTCGTCAACATAGCCCTAATTACACTGTCCTAGTTTCTGAATGTGTTTGTGAATAACATTTTTTCTCCTTAACTTATGCTGTGAATTGGTTTGTATTTATGTGTAAAACATTTTCAGTAAGTCTCTTTCTTGTCTGTTTATTCTTCCAGAGAGATACGTAATGCAAAGAGTCTGACCTATGTTGACCCAGAAGCCTTTAAGAACCTCCCAAACCTCAAATATCTGTGAGTGTTTTTTTGTTTTTAAATCATACCGGTTTTGGAATTGCATAACCAAACACTAACAACATTGTGGCAACCCGAAAAAGATGAGCGGTGTAGATTTAAAATACTTGAGTCTGGCAATAATTTAGACATTGTGATCTATTCATAGAATTGTGTGTGTCAGTGTGGGCAAGACTGAGTCATGCTTCGTTTGAATCTAATGTAGTGGTACAGGCTGTGTTTAGAAAAATTACTGCACAAACTAAAAATAGATGAAATCAAACCACTTGGAATGAGAAAGAAAGATGTCAATCTCGGAGACGACTTGGTTAAAATGTGAATTTTTTAGTCTGGCAGACAATTAGCGGTTTCTGTTTCCGTCCAGACAACTAAAGTTCATTGGTGTAGCGTGAGAGTTCAGTTTAGTGTGATGTAAGCATTTCAAAAAACAAAGCTGAACTCTGTCAACTGACGGTGATTCTTCAATTTACACATACAATGAGTTGGGCTGGCTAATATTAATTGATGCAGTTTACTATACAGTAAAGTTTTGAGGTGGGATGTCCACATCAGATCTTCGGAATGTATTGATAGCAGCAAAGCTCATTGTAATTTTGCATTTCACTTGTTGTGTGATTAAGGATTAATACCTGTGGGTCTCAGGTGCCTCTCCTGACTGTTTGTATTCCTGTTCTTCTCAGGGGGATTTTCAACACTGGCCTCACTTTCTTCCCTGACTTGACCAACATCCACTCTAATGACATGAACTTCATATTGTAAGTTACAGCATCCTCATAGTTGTTGAATCAGGCACACGGTTCAACATGTATGTTAGCTAACACTGGTATTTCCTGCTTTTTAATGTTAGCTGTCAATGATATAATAAAACAAACAGAAATGACAGTTTTAGGAAAATAATCAGCCATTAACACCCCTCTCCTGTGCTTCACTGTAGGGAACAGGAAGATGGTTGTGTTGTTTCACTTAGTGGTTAAGTTTTCATGATTTTGACAGCGTGATAAAGGAAAGGGAATGAACAGTAAATGAAAGAAAAATCACGTCATTCTCCTTTGTATTCCCTGGAAGAAAGACGGGCAAGTAGCAACATTTTGTTTGGAACACAACGCATCAGATTATGGGATGTGTGGTCTCAATTTTGGGAAATGGTACCATTAACCAGGGTGTTATTACTGTAAAAAATGCTACAGCAGCAAAAAGTGTGTGTGTGTGTGTGTGTGTGTGTGTGTGTGTGTGTGTGTGTGTGCGCACCATGTCTGCTTCTGCGTGTTTCTATGAAATGAGGTACATCTGTAGTCACCTCTTTGTCATCACCTTCTCCGACAGATGCTATGTCTAATTATATACATATTTGAGAATACATTCATCAACACTACATTTCTCTCCCTGCCATTTTCCAATGAAAGGTATATAATCACAACACCTCTTCATTTCCTGTCTCATCTGTCCCTTTGATTGCAGGGAAATTGTTGATCATCCCTACATCACTGAGATCCCAGCCAACTCATTCCGTGGCATCACCAGCGAGGTGCTGACAGTGTAAGATAAGACAAAAAACATAAATATGTAGAATGAATATAAAGTGTGGACTAACAATAGTATAGTTTATCCCTAAATCCAACAAAATCCCTAAAGTAGCTTCTAGGAGACGCAGGAATCGGCAAAATGACCTCACTTTGGAAACATGTTCTCACTCTGAACTAACTTGAATCTCACCAGGATAGTAAAAGCAAGTACACACAGAGACGCACAGAGAACAGGCAGTAACACATGAGCCAACCATATACAGACCATATATATAGACTAACACAAACATGGACGTAGCGGGTGCTGCCCCCTGTCATGGGCACTCACAGAATCACTTTCTGCACACAATGTCTAGCACACAAACAATACACAAGTGACAGTATATTGTAGGCCTGGTTGAGGAGGACTCACTAAGGAATAATTCTGAGAGAACAGCCCATGCCAAACAGGCAGATCTAGAACGCACACTGCACTTGTTTGACTTCAAGAAGGAAATTCTAATCAGTGCTATTTTCTTGTCTTTTTGCTCCAGGATGCTGTATGGAAATGGCTTCAGAGAAATCCAGCATCATGCCTTCAATGGGACCAAGCTGGATCAAGTGTAGGTTAAATGGTATTTCTGTTATGTGAAACCTTATTTTCACAGTTTCACGTTTTGGGAAATGCTGCTTTCTTTCAGCGAGTCAGACGAGAACACTGATACCACTCATAAATATACAGCCTGCAGCTGGTTAGCTAGCCCCGCTTAAAGAGTGAAAACTGGGACACAACCAGTGTGGTTCTTTCCAAACATAACTAAAGCTCACTAACACGTCATAGCTTGTTTGTTTAATCCAAAGAAAATCTGCAGTGTTTTTAAAAAACGACTGGTGGTTGCTTTGTAAAGGTTTTGTTCGGGACTATGTCTTCGCTCTTTCCACCTGTTTCCAGTTTTGCTGGGCTAAGCTAAATGGCTGCTGTTTGGCTAATCTCGTAAAAATGGATTCTGAAAGTGAATATAATGAATCTGTAGGCAACTGACAAGATTTGGGGGCTGGAAGTTTTATGGTTTCTGTTTCTAGTTTGACCAATCACATTTGAGCAGCTTTTGGTTGCCGGCAGGTAAACAGTCCATGTGGAGAGCAAAAGAGGACTGAAATTTTGACTGAAATTTATTGGTTATTGGCTTTTTAATTTATATGTATTCACATGATAACGATTCACCAGAATATCGTCTGGACCTAAAACACCAAAAAATCATATCGGTGTTTGTGTTCTGTGTTGAGAGACACTCGACTTGTATGATAAAATAAACTACTTAGACTGGATAATGTCCGGGTATCGGCTGTCTACACTGGAAGCCCCAAAATATTGATTGTTGCCCCTAGAGTCTAATCCGTTTTAGTTCAGAGGCTAAATCGACGAAGTTGGCCGATCAGCTCTGAGATTACAGTTTCGCTGTATTTGCAACATGAGAGTGGTATCAATCTGGAAAATCTTGGCAGAATAGCAAATTCCCAAAATGTTTGATTAGTCCTTAAACATGTGTATTGTATTAACTGTACGAGTTTTCTATTATTTCCATCATGAGTGTTCACAGTTTCATTTTTATACGATATGATTTTTCTATGTGGTGCTGTATCTGTCGAGTAAGAAGCCTTGCAGTTCTCAAAAAAATTAGGTGGCTCAGTGTTTTGCCTGGATTAAACCATTGCTGACATCTGGCAGGTGTATTTCCTTACCCAGAATTAAACTACAAAAGCAGCAGGACCACAGCTGTGTCTCTATGGGCCTTCTCATATGTACCGAAGAAGGGCTTAAGCCCAGCTCTTGATTAGTGAGCTGGAGTTCTCATGGGAAAATATGTTTCCAAAAGTGGGGTTCAGGAAGTCTGCATTAAGAGTCCCCCCCCCCTCCCGTACGCTCGGTGACACTGGAGTCTAAGATTTTGTGACAGACTAGTAAGAGAATCATTTCACACTTGGAAAAATAATGAGTCAGTGAGAAGAGACTAAGTAAGAATTGCCTCCTTTTTACTCATTGGTCTCAACAAGTTTTTATTTCTAGTCACCCCCTGGTCCAGAACCCTGCATATTGAGGATATGAGGTATATGTGATATTAATTTAAAGCGTCTTTCGCCTTTTACAACACCTACATAAAGTCGAGGTCCTTCTAAGAGCCTAATTAAGCCATTGGTCTGTGACTATGGTGAGACTTACCACATTGATGTTTGTGTTGGCGCATGATCTGCTCTGAGGGGGGAACTGATCCCAGCGCAGCCTGACCAAGACAAACACATCCCTCACAACTCTATTATGCTTATTAGATTTAGGAGTCAGGGAGGTGTAGTGAGGGTGCAGTATGTTTAAGGAGTATGCCATCACAACATTTTGATTGAGACCTTCTTTATGTCATATTTCACCCCTGAAATGTGAGAAAATAAACACAGAAATGTACAGTGATGAGGCTTGGGGAAATATTATGCCATACCTCGCATCTGTCGGTCTGATTGAAATGTGAAGGATTACTTTTCTCTTTATGAACTTAAATTTGTGCTTTCCTATCTCAGCGACCTGCACAGGAACAAGTATTTGACCAAGATGGATGAAAGGGCTTTTGCTGGCACCATTAGCGGCCCCATGCTTCTGTGAGTATCTGAACTACTTGAGAACTCTGAGCCTCTCTTATCTTATAATTACACACAATCCAAAAAGATGAGCCGTCAATGTTTTGTGATGGACCTGAAAGTGGCATTAATCTCCGAATTCAATTCCCTGTAAAGTACCACTTCACTGGTATATATTTTAAATTCACATACAGTATTAAAACCCATTTTTAAGTGTATGTATCAATAACTAATACTTTCAATAATCACAATGTGCAGACAAAGGGTAAAAAATCATTGCTCCATAACTGTGTTTTTGACCTGGAAATTTGATACGCATGCAAGAGTGTGAGTGAGAAACGTCCATTGTCTGTCTGATACTGTTGTCTTTCTGCCATTTTTAAGGTATTTTAAATCCGAGACCCTGTTTTTAAAGGTGTTCGATACCAAACCCCTTAACCACGGCTATCGAGTTGCTGTTGTGGTTCTGATCTTGCCATTAAGTGTCTGAGAAGGTAAATGGGGTTCGTGCGCAGGTCTTTCTCTGTTCCACTGAGGAAAATGGCCTGAGTGAGGTCACCTCCTTGAGGTCATGAGCTAAACATCTGGGAATGGCAAAATCAGACATGACACTCGTTGGGTCTGTGCAGATTTTTTTTCTTCTTTTGTATAGTGTTACACAATGTGTCCCATGAGAGGAAAAGAGAGAAGAGGACAGAGAAGTGGGGAGTGCAAATGGGACTAAAAAAGAACAATTGAGCTCTTAGCCGATATAAAATTGCTCGGATTGTGTTTATTTTATTTAATGAAATTATTCATTGACTTAGTGGTATAATGGGTGAGGAAACTAAAGAAAGCAAAGGAGAACTTGGCCTCTACTTGGCCCCTAGAAGGGGGGAGCGGACAGCGCTGTACAGTGGAATGTCTTGATAATGGGATCACACAGGATGTTGGTGAGATTGTCAATCCCTTGAATGTCTTTGTCGCGATGAAGTTGAGCTGGCTTTGGCATGACAACCGAGCGCAAGCAATACCAAATGTAATTGCTTAAAGATGAAGTAGTGAGGAGCTCACTCAAGGAAACAGATGGAGGATGTTGTTTAATCCATCTGTGAACGCTTCGGCCTCATCAGATCTCTGATGATCTGCTGATACTATGGCTGAAAGGTACTGAGTGGTGACTGCGTGCTGTTATTTCACTTTGTCACATGAAAGTATAGCGCTCAGTGTTATTTATATAATGGGATTGCCGTATGCAGAAAATTGGGGTATGCAGAAAATTCTATATTATCAACCGTATCGGGGCGTAGCTTAGCATCAGTGACCTCAACACGTGCGTTAATCCATGATTCCGTGACATAGCTTTCCATACTTAATCCTTTGTGGAAAATTCTAAATATTTTTTTTTCAGCAGCATGTTTTATCCCCAAAGGTGTTCTCATGACCCCTCTTGTCTTCTTTCTCCCAATAAAGTAATTTATATGGCAAAACAAATGTTTGGATCCAATTACCATGGACGTAATGTATGTTTGAGTGAAGAAGAGTATTGTGAAAATGTTGGAAAATGTTTCCGTGGTGTTTTGGGTATGGGACCAACTCCCAGATGAGCGTACGTTCTAATGTGCATTGGGTTGAATCAGGGCTAAGAGTTATTGGGTCTTTACATTGGAGATAGCTCCAGTTTCCCCACCACTCTCATCATCACTGTTGAGGGTTAAACATGTATTTATAATGTATATTCTTTCATTCTCTTTCTGTCTTAAAGAGATGTGTCCCTGACAGGGATCAGCGCGCTGCCGACCACAGGTATGGATTCGCTCAGAGAGCTGAAGGCGCGCAACGCCTGGGCCCTCAAGAAACTTCCGCCTATCAAAACCTTCAAGCACCTCACCATCGCCAACCTCACGTACCCCAGCCACTGCTGTGGGTTTAAAAACCTCAAAAAGAAACGAGGGTGAGCTATCATCTTAATTCTTCATTTTGTATTCGTCGCACATACTAAATATGACAGTCAGAAGTGGAGGAAGTGTGTCCACAGCTAAAAAAGACAAACTGTATCCAATGGAATACTCTTGTAGTGCATTTCGTGTATTCGAATGGTCTACCACAGTGAGTCAGGCAGCTGCACTTGCATAGTGTGGATCTTGGCAGGGATTGAAGCAACTCTATGATGTGTTTACCTATAACTTTTACAGTGCTGCCATAATTAGTGTCACTCATTACTGTTATTGTAGGAAGAAGGTTGACCCAGACCAATAATGACTCTCAAAACAGAATTCCCTTTTCTTCAACTTGATATATAAATGATTTGATGGTACATTAAGTGCTAGCAAGGACTCCGTCCAGGGCTGTGTTAAGTGTTCGTCTTATGCCTATTTGTGTGCATGTGTTTTTCAGCTTTTTGGAGTACATCATCTGTAACCTGACTGTTCTCCAAGACCAGCATCACAAGCGCTCCGTGGGGCCCCTCCGCATGCCTTCCCTCCAAGGGGACAGCGTGGTCGAAACAGTCCCCGACCTAGAGCCAAGTGACGGAGGTCAGACAGACTCCCAGCAAGACTGGTGGAGAGGTGACTTCCATGGCAGCCTCCACTACCACGCCTATTTTGGGGGCCAGCCAGATGAGGATGTGGGTTTTGGAGAGACCCTAAAGAACCCCCAAGAGGATACCAGCCAAGATTTTGACAGTCGTTATGATTATGTGGTGTGTGAGGAGGGAGAGGAGGTGGCGTGTTCGCCAGTACCCGATGAGTTCAATCCTTGTGAGGACATAATGGGTTTTGGCTTCCTGCGAGTGTCTGTGTGGTTTGTAAGTCTGCTGGCCATTCTGGGAAACGTGATAGTGCTCCTGGTGCTGCTCACCAGCCATTACAAGCTCTCTGTCTCCCGCTTCCTCATGTGTCACCTGGCCTTTGCAGATCTGTGCATGGGGATTTATCTTCTGCTCATTGCCTCAGTAGACCTCCACACACGGGCTGAGTACTTCAACCATGCCATAGACTGGCAGACGGGTCCTGGTTGTGGACTTGCAGGGTTTTTTACGGTCTTTGCCAGTGAACTGTCTGTCTACACCTTGACAGTGATCACTCTGGAGAGGTGGTACGCCATCACCTTTGCCATGAGGCTGGATCGCAAGCTGCGTCTGCACCATGCAGCAGCTGTGATGCTAGGTGGCTGGTTTTTCTGCCTTGTCCTGGCGCTGCTTCCTCTCGTTGGGGTGAGCAGTTATCAGAAGGTCAGCATCTGTCTCCCGATGGACACCCAGTCCACAGTGGCTCTGGTCTACATCTTGTCAGTGCTGGTCCTCAATATTCTGGCCTTTCTTGCCATCTGCGCTTGCTACTTCAAGATCTACTGCGCAGTGCACAACCCTCACTATCATTCTGGATCCAAGGACACAAACATCGCCAAGCGAATGGCTGTCCTCATTTTTACTGACTTCTTGTGCATGGCGCCCATTTCCTTCTATGCCATGTCAGCCGTGCTGGACCGGCCGCTCATCACTGTTTCCAACTCCAAGATTTTATTGGTGCTATTCTACCCGCTCAATTCTTGTGCCAACCCGTTCCTCTACGCCATCTTCACCAAAGCGTTCAGGGGGGATGTGTTCATCCTCCTCAGTAAGGTGGGGCTATGTCAGCAGCAGGCACAGCTGTTCAGAGGCCAGACGGTGTCATCGAAAGGCAGCAGCGGGACATCTCAGGTCCGTAGAGACAAGTGTAAGGTCAGGAAAGGAGAAAGTGGAGGGCAGGATGAGGTGCCCATACACCTGAGGAAATGCTCTGGACATACCTACCATCAAGCAGTCAGCCAGCAGGCAGGCCCTGAGGAGAGCCAGAGCCTGAACACGTGAGCCAAACACCAGCTTGAAGATGTAAAAAGAGAAGTTAGACAGGTTCAGGTGGGACAGGAGAGGCCTTGAAGTGTTTGTCGACAGATCCGTTTGGATATTTCACAGAAAGCTCCAGTATTCTGTATCTGCTTCAACTTTCAGGCCAAGTTCAGCTGTTTTCACAATTACAGCTGTGATGATTTTATGGTTCCAGTTGATGGAAAATATCAAGTGTCAGTGAAATATGAGCTCGACTTCATCTCATTTATAGTCCTTTCTATTCTGATGGACTGGATAGAACAGAGTTCATCGTAAGGAGAATAGATATAAAACTCAAACATACATTGATGAATATGTTTTATTTTTCCAGCATTTTATTATTGTCTTGAGTTTAATTCAAGTTCCTTATCTGCTCGCAGTGTGGCATTGAGGCACAAGAATATACCGTACGTCAAGTTGTCTCAAGCATTTCAGTTTCCAGTGATAAGAGGAACTATTTGTGTCGTATTTATACTTGGTTCAAGGACACACGGCCATTCACAGTGGAATGTGCATACGGTTGATGAAAATACAAAAACACAGCATTTGTTATCATTTCATCAATACCTGTACCTCTGTATATAATCTAAATACAATGTGGTGTTTGGTGATTTATAGATGAAAATATGACAGTGTCTGTAATTTCTATGCATTTCTTAAGGGTGTTTACCTTAAACTGAAAGGAATTGTGCTCGACTGTAATGTTGGACACCGGACATGAGTGTTTAAACAGTGAAAGTGGACTCTTAACTTGTACTTTAATGTGGCTTATACCTGTATCAAATTGATATATCCCTATTTTGAGATTCATGAATATTTGCCTACTGTTGTTTCTCTATGTTATTATGATTTCTTCATGTTATAAAATATTGTCAGTTTCACTCATTGCTCTAACCACTATTTGCACAGGTACCTCTTCATCTCCCAAGAGCAGGTGATCCAATTACGAAAGAAAACACGAGACCCATTTTAATTATTAGCCATTTTCTGCAAATTACACACAGGTATGATAATCACAAATATATACTGTTAAAGCCGTGTCTCACCTTCGGAATGTCCTGGTTGTTTTTCTAGCATGAACGTGATATTTTTCCATCCTCCTGCGGAAACAACTGACTTATACAATCAGTGGAGATAGCTTTGCCTTTGCCGGGAGAGCCTAAAGCAAATACAGCTGAGACATATGTGAGCTGCCGCGCTGTGACTTGTGAGATATTGAGCTATTATGAGTTAAAGGACACCCTTTGACAATGGCAGCTTAACATCTGGTTAGCATTTCATCTGCTGGGTGACATTTTTTAAAGGAAATATACAGATGAACAGGGGGGGGGGGGGGGATTTCCAGGAAAAAGGGATAATTTCAGACTTTTTTTTAAAGGTTTGCCTTCAAAGTCTTGACGATATTTGACCAGACTGCTGGACAGTTTGTTTCAGTATGGAAAATATAGCACAGCGCTACCAAATCTATACAACCCCACTGTATTCTCGAAGCATCCGTGAGTTTGAATCGGCCATAACCTCAAAACTGGAAGGATTTCTACTTTTTAAGTTGAAAAAATTAAGAGTGGCATCTGCTCACTGTGTTCCAGACTCGACTCACGCTGCAAATTCCTACAGGACTAACAGGACATCAATTTCAGATGAATGTTTTCCACAGCTCTGTGTCCATCTCTTCCAGTCACCCATTAACAACAATCCAGTGTGGACTCTTCAAACGCTAAGCTGAAGCTTGATGTGCCTGGCTGAGTTTGTGAGGGCCTCCTCCCTTCCACTGCCAGTTAGCGTTAACTCACAGTTCATACTTGTTTTTTGTGTGCACGTCGAGGTTGATAAAAATCAAAGTCGCTGCAGGAATCGTGTGGGTGTCTGGGTAATGTGTACCCGTAGAACTCTTCAAATCTGCACCTCCGCTTTCTGCACCGTTATTAAGTGTTTTCTCACCGAGATTTGTGAGTCAGTTTACAGCCCAGCCGGCAGACAGGGAAGGTCGAACGAAGCGATCGAGACGTGGACTGAATTTATTTTGACATTCTTCTGCTAGCTGGTTCTCAGGCCTGCCTGATCATTCCTCTCCCGGTATTTCAAATAAACTCATCTCTCTCCTGAGCCGGGCAGGACCCGACGATGCGGCTCACTAACACCAGATTAGGTTGCTAAAGTCAAATACAGTGGGAACAGAGTCCTGAGAAGAGGTGCACAAAGAACTCCAGGTTGCAGTCAGGAGAGTTAGAATAGCCTCAGTCACACGGAGCGGGTAAAAGTCCTCAAGTATCCGTCCAGCTCTTGCTCCTGGGAACATCAAATCCATGCTTTCATGATGTCATTCCTCACGTCATTCCATGGCCCAGTAGACGTGGACGTCCACTTGAATAATCACAGAAAACCCTTGAATGACAACTGAAGTGAATCATGAAGTTGGAGTGAGTGAAAACATTTGTCTCCGCGTTGTTTTGCAAGCAGTTTCACTCACCACAAAATATTAAGACTCTCAAATACCAAAAGACTAGGGCCCACACTTTGAAACATAATATTTGAATTTTTCGCTGATGTCAAAGACGATTGGTCAAGTTCATATCCAGCTTTCTGTTTTCCTGACGAGCCTGTTACGTATCATCAGAGCTATTCTGAGTCCTGAGACTTTAAGGCGTATGTATTACTTACCTCTTCTACAAAATTAGTGGGTATATGCAGGATTTTTATAAGCAGGTAAATAAAGACTATTGACTCCTTTCCCATTGCCAGCAGAGGAGTGTCTGTTTTACTTTCTCGGAGAGTAATGTTCAATGTCACAAACGTGCCGGAAACTGAGGAGCTCTCTCACCTCGCTATCTTGCCAGTGTTGCATCTTGCATGACACAAAGAAAATAGCGTTGTTGCATATTGTTAAAAGTGCAGCCTCAGCGTCTAGACTGCCAAAATAAAGACGAAGCAGCAGAAATTAGCGCGTTCATTCGGGTGTCACCTTTCCATCACTGCCTTTCAGAGCCCCTGACCTGTGAGTGAAAGCAGATTGTATCCAATCCCTTTGCAGACAAAGCCAGATATTTGCGTGTGTTAGTGGGTTTGTTGATAGGTGCGTCTTTAGACTGATGTCTTTTCAGATCACACTTAAGTTGGTATTTAAGTTCTCTCTGCCGTTGAATTTGGTTTCTTGCCGGTAGCAAGTGGTGCTGATGTTTGCTTGCCAAAAAGTCTGTCAATGTTGCTTTTACGAGATCACAGGTTAGAACGCCCCCACTGTGCAGCACTGTTTCTTTCGGGCGGACTGGACACTATAGTTACTAATGAGACGGGGCCGCTTTGTCCTGGGTTAGCTGGTTAGCAAGCAAATTATAGTGATCGAAATAGAAGCAAAGCAAGACTTACCATGCATGTTGATTTCCACTGCTGGAGACAGATCTCGGCGAATAAAGGGATGAATTTTGATGCTGAAGTTGCAGCGTTAAACTACGAGATTGAAAAGAAAACAGCTGTTACTGCTCGGAGCTAAAAGTTCAAACCCTACTTACTTTCTCACCTGCTCAGTCGCTCACTGGGCAGAGACATTGATGCAAGAAAAAGCAGTGGAAGGAGGTTTCAAATGCAGTTTGACCTTGGGTGCTTTGGTTTAAGTATACTGAGTCCCAACTTGACTTTAATACAACATGCAGCATCACTTGGACTTTTTGACCTGTGACTTGAAATCACCTAAAGACGACATTCTCATAAGACAGTGAACAAATCCATCAATCTATACAATATCTAAACCTATTATCCTCTGAGGGGTGCATTGGGGGGTGTAGCCAATCCTAACTTACATTAGGCGAGAGGCGGGGTTCCCCCTGGACAGGTCGCCAGTGTATCACAAGGCCAACATACAGAACAAAGAACCATTCACACCTTTACGGATAATTTAGAATCTGAACATCGAATCACATTTTTCTTGACAATGGATAATCAGAAGCTTATTGTTTTTTTTATAGCAGACATTTTGACTTTCTCCGTAAATAATATTATAACGCGATAGTTATAATAAGAGTCATTATTTACACCTATGCTTTACTTGCTGTATTATGATAAAATATTTCTTCTAACAAAGTCTTGTCATGTTTCAGGAGCTGGAACAAAAGGTGTCTAATAAAAACCTCTCTATATAAGAGACTCCAGGACCAAGACTTGAATTAAAGGACCGTGTCCCACCCCAGCTCCGCCTTTTGGAAACACTAGATTCACTATGGGACACTATAAAAGACATGAGGCAGTGGAGAAAAAGCAGCAAAGGAGGAATCTCCATTAGAAATGGATAGAGGCTTTTTGTCCCAGAGAGCTTCAGATTTTCTGAGACAGCAGTAAACTCAACATGCCACGGCCCACAGGGCCGGCTACTACATCGCACTAAAGCCAACAAACTCTATTTCACCATGCGGCTGATTGGCAGTCATCGTCAGTTAGCTGGTAAATCAGAGAAAGCTAGAGGGTTTAAGCTAGACATCTCCTGGGCCTCATTAGAAGTCTCATTCCCCAGCAGCTCAGACTCTCATGTCTGAGTGCCCAAGAGAAGCATGAGGGCCCACTTCATCAGAGGCAGCCAGGGATGCATTCTTTCTCCACTAGGTCTGTTCAGGGCTGAATAAGTCTTTGTGAAGTGTGATACACTGTAGAAGTGACAGCCTGCCTCAAATCCATTTACAATCAAGGGCAGAAATCTCCATGTATTTTACGGATTCGGCTCTAATCCCAGACAGAACTTTTATCTCATAATTACTCTCAAGGAAATACAGAGGGATTTTATCAGTTTGGGTAGGAATTAGAGGAACGGCAGGGAAAACGCCCCTACTGTGTAAACACTGACCGCCATTCAGGTGCTGGATGACGCAGCTAGACAAGTGGAGCTGATGACTGGGGCTGGGGTGAATTTCTGGGTTTCACTCACATATCAAGTCAGAAGATGTAAGCACGTGATGAGCTCAAGTAAGCCTGGAGACAATCCCAGGTAATATTGGGCGAGATGTGTCACAAGTATATCACAGGGCCAACATACAGGGACAAACAACCAATCACACTCACACCTCCAGACAATTTAGAGTCTCCAATTAACCACATTTCTTTGGACTTTGGGTGGAAGCTGACATACCCGGAGAAAACCCACACAGACTCAGGGAGGCGATGCAAACTCCACACAGAAAGGCCCCGGCCAGGCCAAGATTCAAACCGGGATCAGTGCAAACCCCTGAATCACCGTGCCACGCTGCAAGTAAGCAGAGAAGTGAATAGTAAACGCAGGAGATACAGAAATGGTTCAAATAGATAAAAGTAATGGATAGGGGTTAAAACAGTTAGCAAAGAGTAGTTGAAATTGTTTGGTAAATGTAAATTACAAAAAGGATTAGTTGTAAAAGCTTAAGATGATTTATAATGGTAGAAATTGTTAGCAGAAATGTTTAACATTAGGTAAAATTAATATAAATAAATGTAATTAATGACCTTATAGTGGTAGAAATGTAAACTTGAGCAAACCGACCCAAATAGTTAACTGTGTGAAAAAAATGTCGTTACAATATCCACTGACTGCCAACACCAACAGTGTTAAATAACTCCCTGATTAAAATCAGTTCAAGAGAACAGATTTGGAACATGAGTAATGGTGATGAATGGGGACTAGCTCCTCTGATAGAGCTATAGGTACAGTGGCACGTACCACTTGGTAGTGGAAGAAGTATTGTATCAAGACCTTAAGCTTAAGTACTAATTTCAGACTAAAAATACCCGTCTATAAGTAAAAGTCCTGCATTCAAAACCTTACTTAAGTAAAAGTATGTTTTATCAACAAAATGTACTTAAAATATGAAAAGTAAAAGTTCTTATAGTAAAATGTTTTACTATGATGTTTTGACTGCATTAAAGGTCCAATGTAAGATTTAGGTTAAAGTGGTCCATTAACAGACATGGAATCTAAAATAATCCTATAATAATGTTTTTTTTCATTCATGAATAATCACCTGCATTACAAAGTGTTATGTTTACGTTACCCAAGAATGAGCCCTTTATATTTACATCAGGAGCTGGTCCTCTTCTATACGAAGGCTGCCATGTTTCTACAGTGGCCCAAAAGGGCCAAACCAAACACAGGCTCGGGAGACGGCCTTTTGAGTGTCTGCGGTACCTTAAAGGCATGGTTCACCCAAAAATGAAAGTTCACTCATTATCTACTCACCACTATGCCGATGGAGGGGAGGGTGAAGTGTTTGAGTCCACAAAACATTGTTGGAGTTTCAGGGGTAAACAGTGTTGCAGCCAAATCCAATACAATTGAAGTAAATGGTGACAAGAACAGAAAAAAAACATAAAATACCACCATACTGCTCCTGTGGTGTCATCCAAGTGTCCGTAAGGGCAGGGCGAAGTGAAAGGTTCTCAGCCGAATCTTTAATGCGTATGATGCATTTTACTGCTGTAGATGTTTGAGGTTGAGCTCATTTAAACTACTTAACACATTGTTGGGCACTTTAATCTACGGCAGTGCATTATAAGATCATAGCCTGTGAGAACTATGCACTTGACCTCTGAAAACTTTTCTTAAGCTCAGGAAAACGGCTGTTTTTCAGCTTTGTGATGATACATTTTACAGCTAATGCAAGAGGCTTTTAAATAGTTGATATAGAATGTTATCAACGCATTGAGTTAATTACATTCAACATCAGCACATCTGGAGATACTGTCGTCTGAATAGTAACTAAAGCTGACAGACAAATGCTAAAAAACAAGCACTGTAGTTCACCAACATCGTGGCCTTAGCTTTGAATAAAAGAGGCCAACTTTGATTCACTGACCTGATTAAACTTAGGGTTGAAATATGCAGGAGAGACACTTACTTTCCTTTGCCAAACACAACTTTATGAATTCAAAGCAAAACCAAAATTTAACGGATAATATTAACAATACATTTCCTTAATAATCACAAAACGGCAGCTGATTTACTTTTAATAAGACATTCGTTTCATAAACTCATCTATCATTTATGAATACCTGAAGTGAAATAAAGTTCAGTCAGCAGACACAACATCCAACAATATGGCGATTAACATCAAATGAATAATTATGAGCTATTCTGACTTTTTTTTTTAATTAATAAGAAGCGAGGAGAGCTGCTGGATGCTGTGCTCTGGAAACTCAGGATCTCTTGGG
Source organism: Hippoglossus hippoglossus (assembly GCF_009819705.1). Classification (NCBI taxonomy): domain Eukaryota; kingdom Metazoa; phylum Chordata; class Actinopteri; order Pleuronectiformes; family Pleuronectidae; genus Hippoglossus; species Hippoglossus hippoglossus. Next base: position 15,528,224 of record NC_047174.1, read on the forward strand.
ATGATGTTTCTTCAAACAGCGCTCTACTTGAAATGTGTGGGAAACCTCTACCACATTCTTATTTGTTATTTGCAGATGGTAATGGGCCATTGAAGTCGGTTTGAGTCTTTTTTTGACCACTTATTTATGGTCCACAAAACAAAATAGATGCAATTAGGTTTGTCAGTGGGAAAAAATAAAAGAGTCTACTCCAATTAAGCCCAATTTGTCAAAAATGTACAAAAATCTCATTATATAAAATTTTCAGTTCTACATCATTTACCTCTTCAGTGTTTCCTTCGTAACAATGTGGTTTCTTTAGAATCCAACGACCAAATCCACACAATAATCAAAAAACACATACTTTATTTCAAATTGCTGCAACAGGGGCACTAAAAACAAACTGCAGAGAAACACACAGGCCCCGCGTTAAACTGACTTTGATAGAAAATATTCTCATTTTAAAAATCATGAATAAAATGAAAGCACAGGAGAACATATGGTGGACGAAGAAATTTGGAACACAGCGTCGCGTAACAGAAAAAAAAAAGGAACACTTATTAGATTATAAGAGCACAGTTTGGTGCGGCTTTCCAACCTTTTTCAAAAAATAGAACATTTCATGAACCTTCAGGAATAAATAGAGAAAAACACAACAGGACCACCCCCTGCCCCACCAGAAACAACAGGTAGGCAAAAGAATTGGGATTATGGGGTGTGCAAGAAAAAACACATTTCCAGAGAAAAGCGGTGACAACGCACACAAATCTTCATACACACATGAACACTCAACACATGCCTGTGCTGATGCTCACCATCTCTCACGCTCTCACACGGACAACTGGACAGAACAGAGCACGCTGTGGTTATTGATTAACTCGACTGATTTCACTACACATTGATAAACTGACAGTGCAAATCTTCAGACGGCTGCAGATAACTAAAATAAGAGCAGAGAAGATACACCAAGGGGACAAACTCTTTTTGTACAATTCTTAAATGAACTTGGTGCCTGATCTTTTCTTTGTTTTACGTTTTGAGATAAAGATGGAATGAAGCTCCAGAGAGGCAGACAAAGAAAAACAAACTTTTGGGGGATTCTGCGCTCCCTAAGATTTTTAAAAATGCCTTCACGCAACTATTAAGTTACTTGGAGATTAATGATATTTCATTGTCTGAACACTTCATTGAACATAGTTTTTAAAAAAATGTTTAAAACAATAACATGTGGTTAAAGTACATAAAAACACTCTGGAGCACCATTTTCATAACATGAATTGTGACAGAATTGAAAGAACAAAAGATTTTCGAAGCCAAAAGGTTGATTCTGGCCGTTCTAAAGGCAGCGATCTTGACTGGTGGCACTAAGTTTGGACTTAAAAGTAGACACGAGTCAATCCAGTCAACCGACTACAGTGCATTATGAAGGTGATTCTCATCTACGGGGTGATAATGAATGACCTCTGACCTTCTGCGACAGGGCAGGCCACGTCACCCTGGTCCACTACACCTGTACGTTGTGAAATGCTTGCTTTCCAAAGTTATGTGAATTCTCTCAGCAAAAAGGTAGAGAAGCCTGGAAGAGGAAGAAAAAAATGGAGAAACCACGCTCTGCTCACAGGCTTTTCCTTCCCCTGTAGGTTTCTCATACGGCGAAGCTTGTCGAGTGTTTTTTGACAACACCCATTCTTTTTTACAGTACCCTCACAGTCCTTTGGGTTTGTCAGAGTTCTCAAAGACTCAGACGAAGTTTCCTGAAATGAATCCAGTCACAGGATATGGAAGGATACTGAAGTGTCTGTTAACTGGATAGCAGGAGTTACAGAGTTCCTGCTCCTGTAGCTTTGTTTTTCTACTTCACCATTCAGCATCCCCAATGGCTTTGGAGAAGACATAGTCTTTCCCGTTCAGATTCATGATCCCGTCCTTCAGGTGGAATTTCCATTTGTTCTTACTTCTGTGAATCTGGGGAGCAGAGGTTAAAGGCATTAATGTCGTGGGCGTCGAGGACAGATGGACACTGTTTCAGTTTAAAGTGGACACAGGCTGTAATGTCTTTAGCCCATGGGCACAGCGGGTGACAAGTGCAACGCGCAAAGAAAAGATCGCATTTCAAACAGCAGACTGACTTAATTAAAGGTTCAGTGTGTAGAATGTAGGGACATCTAGTGGTGAAGTTGCATGTTGCAGTTGAATACCCCTCACCTCACCCTCCAAACATGAAAGAGAACCTGTGGTAGCCTTCAGTTGTCATAAAAATTCAAAAAGGTGTTTAGTTTGTCCAGTTTAGACTACTGAAAAAAACATGGCGGCGTCCATAGAGAGGACGTGCTCCTGATGTAAATATAAAGTATTTAGATATAAAGGGCTCATTCTGGGGTAAAGAAAACAACAATTCGTACAATTTAGATAATTACACACTGGTGAAAACATGACCAGGATTTTTCATATACAATTTTTTGCCAATAGATCCCTTTCACCTAAATCGTACGGACTGTGTTTTAGGGACTCAGGACAGTAAATAAGGCAGAAAAAAGGTTGACACAGCCTTTTTGAAGACATATTATAATATAGGCAACACATCATAACTTCTCTTACAACCCTATCTGACAATGTTTTATTAAGCTTAAATTGATGATTTAAGTGTTTTTTGTGCCATAAACCTACACTGATCATAACTTTTATTTTATATTTTCAGCTGTTTCCCAAGCGGTCATCAAGTAGAAAAATATTAAAACAAAGAATTTCTATCTTCATGTCGTTAGGACACAATACACAGATATACCATGAGAAGGCATTTAGAAACAATGCATCTCTGTAAATCTATACACACACAGGCTGGCGGGGTTATATAGTGTCGTTATACAATAGAATAGATCATTTCTTACCTTGTCATATTGGCACACAACTACATTCTCTGTATCAAACAATTCCTGGTCCTCCTCATCACTGACATCATCCTCACTGTTCAGTGGCTCCTGACAAATAAACAAAACCAACAAGTTGAACAATGTTTTTTGTCCTACAGAAGGTGGACACGACTTTAAAAGGGCATCTGGTCCTTTGCACATCAAAACAATGAGTCTTTTGAAAGTAAAAGTGAAAGATCCATATTTATTCTAATCTGATAAAATGATAATATCATGAAATAACCTTATTTAACAAATGAGCACAAAATGTAATATTGACCAGTTTACCTTTTGTCAAACTGCATGCATGTTGCGGGATAATGAAAAGCTAAAACTGAAACTACCGATGTAATGGAGAGTGCTGCCTTCCTGCTAAGTATGGTAAAACTTTATGGATTTTTTTTGACAGTCCCATTGACACCGCAGGGTTTCTCCCAGTTCTGCTGATGCCCAGTCCAACTATGACAGACGCGTCAATGTGTTTGTGTGAGAAAGAGAAAACAGACAGACGTTGTGCACACATCTCCACTATAAAGCAATGCAAAACACCAAGTCAGGGATGTGTTACATTATTTAGGTTTTTAAAATGTGTTAATCATTGTAAAACTGGAGGGATAAATTAAACAATAGCGAGCTGCCACAGTCTAGATGATTAATGGGAAACATTGAAAGTCACGTATGAAACAAAAATACTTTTAACTATTTCAGCAAAACCTCACCACTAAATATTTAAGCAGCCATTAAAAAAAAATAGTATAAAATATGACTTGTTTTTTTTTTTTAAAGATTTCCTCTTGTGCCCACCTCCTCAACCTGTCCGTCCTCTCCTCCATCCTTTTCCTTCTCCTCCTCTTCATCTTCATCATACTCCTCCTCCTCGTCTTCATCCTCCTCTGATGAGGTGTCTCCGGCTCCGTCCACCTGCAGCATCATGGGAGGCTGTGCCTGGGGCTGAGCCTGGGCCTGCTGCTGGGCCTGCTGCTGGGGTTGGGCCTGTGGTGCAGCTGCACCCTGGACCTGCTGAACCTGAACTGCTGCCTGACCGGGCTGCTGTACCATAGGTGTTGCCTGCATCACCTGACGGGAAAGAGGGGATGGAGAAAGAAAACTGTCAATATGATTGTCGTATATTCTGTTAAAAAACACAAATTTACAGCAGGTTTCCTGTGCGTTTTTTAACAAGCTTAATCATACTTTAGAATTAGAATACACTTCTATATTTCCATCAATAAAATGACAAGATTAAAAGTTTACAATGCTGAAAAACATGGTGAAAAAGCAGCACAGTGTATTACAGGGCTGTGCAAACATATAGATACAAATGATTTTCACAATAATATTTTCCATGAAAGTGGTGGATAGCAGTGAAGGGGCACAATATGCACTGTGAGGTTTATAGGCAAGTACATTATATTTCAGTTTGTTCAGTTACACTACGCAACGCAAATATTTTCCCTAAAAAGGTTTTGCACAATTTGTTCTGAGTTTTGCTAAAACATGAAGTACATATTAGACTATTAAGTTGTATTTTAACAATATGCATTATTTTGTATCGTATCACAATATATATATATATATATATATCTCGTCACCCATGTATTGTGATACATATTGTATTGTGAGCTCGCTTGCCAATACACAGACCTAGTGTATTAGAGAGAAACAAATGATACTCAATACTCCAGATAAGAGCAATAAAAGGAAAAGGAGAGGTGCTTACCTGTGTGTTGCCTTGGACTTTGTTTGAAGCCAACACAATCTGCTGAGGCTGGATGATGACTCCTGTTTGCTGGGGCATTCCTCCCTGCAGAGGAGCCAGGACCTGGATTCAAAGTTCATGAGGAGTCCACATTTTATAGAAGCTTTTACATCGACATTCATAAATAAAATGCAAGCAATGCCCAATTCCAATTGGTGTATTTGGCACAATTTTCAATTAGTAGCACTAGTTGAAGAAAAGCACAGTAGTAATTGATGTATTCAACTTAATTGAGCCATTTCTGGTGTAATGGAGTAACGTACAATAGGGTACTTCAGAGAAAAGACGTGAGCCGACTGATTTCCCAGAATTATTTCATATTTTCTTGGCATTTCTTTGACCATATTTCCACATTTCTCCTACTGCTTGATTGCCAGAGGAGCCACAGCTATGCAACTGCTGGCTTCATCTAACCTCATGTGTCATGGACAGAGTTATGGACTGATTAGACGCAGAATGACAATTATTATACACTGATCAGCATTAAAAGATGTAACTTCTTTTAATGTTGTGGCGGATGGTGTATTTTTTTGGACTAAGATGAGCCATGAAGCCATGGAAAATGACAGAGACTACAAAATCACATCAGAATAAACTCTTTCAAAACAGGCCACAGACATACATGGATCAGCCACAACTTTCAAAACCAGTCGCTCGTAATGCTGTGGCTGATCTAAGTATACTTTAAGTTGACAGTAGCTATCTGAAAACCACAGACAATCGTGGTACATGCAGTTGTGTGGCACTTCCAGCAAGCAAAGTAAACTTAAAGTTCAGTTTTAAGGCTTTCACTCCTTTTACCACAGCTAGATGTCCATCCTTGTGTGATAGGACTACCTGTTGTATGACCGGTGCCTGCACACCACCAGGCTGCATCTGCTGCTGCAGTAGGATCTGCTGCTGGGGTTGCTGGATGAGGTACTGAGCCCCATTGGGAGCACGGACAACCTGCAGGATCTGACCTAAGAGACATCGAAACACGGATGGATTAAACATGGCTCATAACTAGTCTTTCAAACCATCTTGGACCTTGCGTGGCCAATGTTCACATAGCTTCAACTATTTGGGACGTCTCTACATCATGACATTCACGTATATTTGAAAAATACCCTTTAATACCCCCCCGACAGGAATGAGTGGGAATCTGAAAAGTGGCGCTCAGTGAAGATCAACGTTGAAACTAACCCACCACATTATCTACAAATCAGAGACATCCCACATCCTCTCCTGCCCCTCAGCTGTCTCTCTCACAAACACACACCATTTGAAACGCTGGCTGAGAAAGCGGCCTCTGCCCACAGCAGCACCACTTCGCCCCACGCACACGGTTTAGCCCCAGCTGTCTCTGCGTCGACTGCATATGCTGGCAGTTCAAATGGCTCGGGGCGACCGTGGTCTTGGTCGTCAGAAACTCCAGAGGCGCGAAGCCTCTACTTCATATCTTATTTCTGTCGCAAAACTGTGTGTGCTGCTACTGGAGCCCTAGAGATACTAGACTTGATAACTTAGCTAGCTTAGCAAGGTAATTGGTATGTTTTGTGTGTGTGTTTACCATGTGTGTGGGACAGAAAGAGATGGGAGCGTTTTGTTATGGGGAAAACCCTGACACACAACATGATGAGCAGAAATGCCAGTGTGAGCGTTTTACCTTGGCTGGTGATGAGCTGTTGGTATGGAGTGACCCCTGTAGGCAAAGCAAGCGTTGCTGCGGTAGCTGCTGCACTCTAGTGGAGAATAAGAGAATACGCATGCAGGCAGTGAGGAACACGTAGACACACGTACATACACGAACACACACGCAGAGATACAGATTCACGCAGCATTTGGTCCTGAGGCTAAATAATATACATAACTATGGCCTACAGGTTTGGATTCATCAATGTGGCAATTAAGACTGTTTAAGTTGTATGGTTGTCGAGGTGTAAATGCTCTATAGATGTATGAAAAACACACAGGAGGTATTTACCTTAACGCTTCTCTAAAGAACTGTAAACATCAATTAAATACAGCGCAACCACTTCACAATTCCACTATTCATGTTGCCTTGGCTGATGTGATAAAAGCAACATTTACATTTTTATGTTCATTCATTTTATCTTCATGGTTTGATAGTGAGCGTTTAAAATTATGAAAAAAGAGCTGAAAGTGTTTGTTTCAGAATTGAGAGAGAACAAAATGAGTAAGAGCACAGATGCTAGACTTGACATTAACAGATGGTTTGCTGAACCATCTGTTAACCATCATGGAAGGAAAGGGTTGACATACCATTGTGTTTAAAGGTTTGTTTGTCACAGACACAACAGGAGTGTGTAAGAGGATGTATTACTGTTGGCTTTATCTCAACTGTAATCCCAGGTACTTAGCAACTCTAAAGGTCCTTCCACTGCTTTTGACTTCTCTGTTACTACACCAGTCATTCTGCTCTGAAGAAAAGACGCATTGAGATCCTTTAACTTCTTCTTCTTCTTGGTAGGCTATTCAGTAACTGAGTGAGAATGTTTTTCATAATTTTGAATTACGGTGTTAGTAGTTTTTTTTTTAGAAGACAACATAAGACTGTAATTTGGTGCCTTTTTACAGCAACAAAGCAAGTTTGTGTGCAGGTGGATCAGCTAGACTTGTTCCAAATGCTGCACGTTTGCTCACTGCTGATCAAAAACAGCTACCTCCAACTTGTGTATAGTATGGTCTTTGGTTTACTTCTCCTGTTACATTAGTTTTTACACTACTCTGTCACACTTTGTTGGGATGTACAGTAATTATTCTCACAGTTTTTCTTGTGTGTGTTAAGCCCAAAGCTGTCATTTATTATTTATCTACTTTATCTAGCATTATCTACTTACCATCCCTGTTGCACTCATATGCTGCAGAATCTTGGGATCCTGAACAATGACTTGCTGCTGGGGAGCTGTGAAGACAAACATTTAACTTAAACCATAACACACATCCAAAAATGTATAATAATATCTACAGAACAAATACATTTTAAAAAGCAAGAGATATTAACAAAATCTGTAAATATTTGGTTGAACCCCTACTGTCTCTTAAAATCTAAGGTATTCATGATAAGTTCAGTTATGAAGTATCAAATTCTGTCAAAGGGGTTTACTTGTGAAAGGTGGATAAATAATGTAAAGCTGTATATGACCTTCACATTGCTGTGTTTACAATGTGCAGAAATGACACGGGCAGAGGTTGTTTGTATTTAAACATGAGTGACCCACCTTGCTGCTGCTGGGGCGGCAGGATGACTTGCTGGGTCTGTGCAGTCTGCGTCACATGCTGGACGTGCTGCACCTGTTGGACGTGCTGAACCTGATGATGCTGCTGTTGCTGCTGCTGTTGCTGCTGCTGCTGCTGCAGCTGCAGCTGCGCGGCCTGTAAGGCGGCCTGCTCCTCGGTATGGAAGCCCTCCACTGCCTTGGACTGCAACAGTTTGTTCTCCCATAGCTGAAGCATTGAGCAGAAGGTCATCACTTGTCAAGAAGCTGTCTTTTAACCCAGTGTTGTGAAAACAAGGTAATGAATTTTCAGAAATGAGCAATAAGTTGATGCTGTAGATTTGTCTGAACTGGTTGAATATCATTCATCAAACCCAATCTTCCCAACTGTAAATAACTTTGCGATGCCAAGTAAAAATAAAAACAAAACATCAAGGTTACTCCTAAATAGACATAATAATAACTTAATCTATAGAGCACTTTCACGTCATTTGTGTTTGCTAAAACCAAATGTGGATTTTATCCAGTATGAGTTCACAGATGTGTCCGATGTAATAGTGTTTGAGTGTCTGTGGACGAGAGTGAGCCAGAGAGAGCGGAATCAGGATGGGATGAATGAATAAAGGAACAATTTTAGCCATTTAAGAAAATTATAAATCACTGTGTGGTGATATAGCGGCAGTGACCACAAACAAATCAATGTATGGTCACTGACAAGCAAACAACTAGATATGATTTAATATAAAGCTTTAGAGTGAGCAGTGCTTCACATGAGGCCCAAGACCAATTGACTTCCGCACAGTGAGGAGAATGTGGCCACATGCGTCTAGACCACATGTGAATGTGGTTTGAGTGATAGGATCTCAGGACGCATTTGGGTATGTTCAGGCCTGTGCTTGGCTCTGAACACTTGTTTATACCAGATCTGAACGGCCCTGTAGCTATTTACGTCGTGGCGAAGCTCGACACCACACTCTGATTTTGACACACCTCTGCACGAGCCACATTTCTTCTGTAGTGGTTGTACGCAGGAACAATGACGCGTGATGAGTGATGAGTGACAGTTACCGTTTTCAGCTCCAGAAGAACTTGCTCGTCCACTCCCTCGTCCAGGAACAGCTCTCGCACCTCGTTGATCACATCCTCAATCACAGACTTGTATAATTTAGGCTTAGAGGAACAGGAGAGAAAACAGTCGTTACCACATTGTCAATGCATGTGTGAGCCATGTTTAACAATAGGGAGCATCTTTAACGTGGATATTATGGTGTCTGATGTAAAACAAAATTGAAACATTTCACCCCCCCAAAAAACCATGCCAGCACATGACAGCTGTCACAATACATCCACAATAATATTTTGAATAAATGGTGTAACTCTAAAACTTGTCCACTGTAATACAATCCCTGGGATTTATCTTCAGCCCGAGGTGTGTTCCTGTAGTAATCCATAGGAACCAGATGTATGTGGGGATACAGCGAGATACGAGGGGGCCTACAACCACAAATATACAACATTTAAAAGGCCCACGTTAGTCTTGGTTCAGCACCAGCACAAAGCGGCACAGTGTAAAAAGCTAAGCGGGCCACCACGCTGCGTTCCCCGCACCGCAGTGTGTGTGTGTCCCGGTGTCCGCAGCACGGCCCTCGGTCTCTGCCTCCCTCCCTCTCCCTCGGCCCCGGCTGTTCTCCACTATTTAAGGCCCGGTCTGGTGTTTATATGTGGAAGCCGGTGACGTAGCGTCGCGGAGCGCCTTCCCATCCCGGGCAGTCTATATTAGAGAGCCAAGATGGCCGTATAAAACCAGGCGGCGGAAAGGAGGAGGGCCAGAGCCGGAGAGAACGGGAGACGAGGAAGCCATTTTACGGAGCGGCGAGGCAGCGCGCTCGTTCTGTGACCGAGTCATGTGGAGGAGATCCTCGGGGTTTTATCTCATGGTGCTCGGCTCTGGTTAAAGCAGGGTGGCCTTGTCGCCAGGAGCGGGATAATATCGGACATGAGACGGGTAAAAGTGGAGGTTTTGGGCGGCTAGCCTCTGCCTTCTGTGCGTGGAATGGTGGACAATGAACTGACGACTTTCGACTAAAGGACATTTTTTTTTAATTTTTTTGGTCTCCCAAACACAAGCTTCATTCATTCATTCGCGGTGGATGATGACAAGGTGCTTTGCGTACATTTTGTATTTTAAAAGAATTATGCACAGTTTAACCAGCCTAGCTCACATCTACAAGCCGTCCTGTCGCCACCCGTGCTCCTCGTCGACACGAGTCCCGACCAAGTGAAGTAACAGCACAAACAGTAAATAACCTGAAGCCCCATGTTTACTCTGAACGCTAATTCAAACAACTCCTGAGTAATCGAGCCTGACAAACAGCACTAACGGAACTTAAAAAATAAAATATGACTTATAATCCACCATTTCCCCCCACGTTGTTTTACAGAAAAGAAACGCTATATCTCTAATTTTTTTTTTTGTTTGCGTTACTAGCCTCTACTAGCTTGTTTTAATCTGAAAAGCTGTCTCTAAAAACTGATTAAAATGGCCGAATGACTGCACGTTAAGTCTTTGGTTTTATTTGGCGCCACGGTGAAGTGTTTGGTTAAAGCAGATTTCAGTTTTATACATAAACAGCAGTTGGTGGACGGCTGCTCCGTTAACTTTACCCCGTTTTTCCCCCCGCTGACAATCCTGAGAGATTGATCCTTACCACTGGGTTCGAGTTAGCCGAGCTCGCCATTATACGCGTAGTGTAAAGACCACACGGAGCTTGGCGAGATTTAGAGCCAAAAATGATCAAAAACGAGTTAAAACAACTGGGAGCGGAGTTTTCAAACAGCCGGCATCACTTTTGTAAATAACACACAGTTTTCTCGGTCTTATTTACAGTCCCGGGCTGCGACTCCCCAGCCGTCCTCCTTCCGTCGAGGTCCCGCTTTATATACTGAGCGATGGAGCTGCGAGTGCGCGAGACATAGGGCAGGGTCACACCGCAAGTACCGCGAGGCTTCCTGCGCGAGCGGGGACTGAGCAGCGCGAGGCAGGCTGGGTAATGGCGTTTAAATCCGGAAAGCCGCAAATAGCGATGCACATATGAGTTAGTTATTAGCAATGAATTATTAAAATTAATTTGTAATATTTATTTATATAAATAACAATAATAAGAGCACATTATTATTATTGTTGTGTTATTATTATTTTTTACTTATTATACCGAAATAGTTTTCTTTACATTTTTTGTACATGATATACAATATAGAGCACAGGTAAACAACATATGTAAAGATATATAGGAAGCTGGTTCAGTATAATATCATTATTAATTAATGTCTTATGGAAAAGGGGTGAGATTAAATAACTGTGTACTTCCTCTCACTCCTTTTCGAATATGTAGATTAAATCATTAAGTTCGATTTTTTTGTTCGTAAATAATTTCTTAATTCACATGTTTGATATTAAATAAAATGAATGCATGAAAAACAATAGTAATGTATTAAAATGATCATTAAAGGGTATTGTTACTCCAGAGGCCTGACCAGTGCAAGGAAAATTGGTTACATTTTTATAGATTGAACTTCAGTTTAATAAGTAGTTCAAATAAACAATACCACATTTAAATAGTAATAACATGCTCCAGCCCTTCCCTGTGTATCATATTCACACAGATATCCAGTCACCCAGTCCCGTGTCTGCAGTGCAATGCACAGCAGCATGTATATACAGGTCAGGAGCATCAGGTAACACCAAACATCAAAATGGGAAAATATGATCCCAGGGACTTTGACAGGGGCATGAGAGCCCAGGAGACAATTCATAGATCCAAAAAGCAACACCAAAATACACAGACAGTCCTTCAAGGTGGTCCCTTCTGACTGTCTTCCTGAGAGGTCACAGTCATGGTGAAGAAAACACACGTGTAGCTCATACGGGTCGTCACTGACAAGCAGATGCTGGATGTTGTACTTTCCAAGAGAAACAGATAAACATTTAAAAATGTTAACGACGACCCAGCGTACCTATGGTTCTTAGGTAGGTCCTCACTGTGATGACAAAGAGCATTGTCAGACATTATCCCAGCTGGAAACCTCCATATCAGCTGGATGAATCGCAAGGACAAGAGGTCAAGATTAAAGTAAACGTTCTCCAACAGAGTGTGTGTGCCCAACAAGCAGTTTTCATAAAACCACATTCGGACAGACAAAATGTTACACAGGCGAGTTTTGTGGTGAGCGAGCTAATGGCTAAGAAATTAAAACCTAATTCAGAAGGAGAATTAGTGAAGGAGCCTTGTTGGCAGAGCGGAGCTACTGGAACCAGACAACGTCAAATTGTTCCAAAGTGTCAGTTTTGTTTTAAAGAACCATCGTGGAGCAGATTAGTAATATGACACAAGATACTGAAAACACACTAGAAGAAAAACCACTAGAAATTTCCAGGTTTTCAATCTGGCCTGCATTGAAACAACAGACATAGCAAAATACCACCCAACCCGACTTTTTCCGTGTGTGGGATTATTAAAATTATGTGAGGCACTACCAAAGGTGAGGATTTGTTTGAGTTTCTTTCTCAAAAACCAGCTGTGGGCCTCATCAACAACTCCTGACATCAGACACCTCGACAAAGTGAAGCAGTTCAATTAAATTAGAGAGGTTATTGTGTTATATCTGTTCAATACAGGGGAGGATCCATGGATGGGGCCAGGGGGGGCCAAGCTGAAATCGAATTGATTAATCTAATAACTCACTTAGTAACAATTCTTACAACATCAGTAATAAATACGTACATTAAAAAAAATTTAAAGCTTTTTTGAAGAATACAATGTGCTTGAATAAGGAACAAATTTCAAAAATATATTCAATGATGAGTGACTATAACTCAAAGCTATAGAGCTAACAGTAAACAGGGAATAAGTCTGTGCTGCTTACTGAATCAGGAACTGTGCAAGGATGTTGGACATATGATTGTCTGTTTAAATTGTGGCCCTTTTATGGCCCCTGCCACTGGTTCAATGATTGAATGATTGAATGATGAAACGATGTTCTAAAAAATGAAATGCCCTTGATAAGGTGTTTACTCAGGATGGTTCTGTGGATGGAAACACCTCGTTGACGATAGATGTCAGAGGACAGTGGCCAGTCTGGTTGACGCGTGGTAGAAAGGTTAGTGTTACTCAGATAACCCCTCTTTACAACTGTGCTGAGCAGGAAAGCCTCTCACAATGAACAAGTCAAACCTCGAGGAGGAGGATTCTACAACAGCAGAAGACAACGTCCTGTTTCCTTCCTGTCAGCCATGAACAGACTCACAGGAACTGGACAGTTAAAGAGTGGAGATATGCAGCATGGCCTGATGAGTCTTGATTCCTGCTGAGGCTGCAGATGGTTGGGTCAGAATCTGCTGTCCAAACCATCAATCACAGGGAAATAACTACCCAGTATGAGGATGGTGTTCCTAATGAAGGGCTCAGTGAGTGTACATTTAGGCAGCAATACTAATAATTCAAGTATATAATAAATAATATTGACAGTAGTCATTCGCAGATTTTTTCCTACTTTACTCAAGTTTTTTGATGCAGAATATTTACGAGCAATATAATTAATCAAGTAAAGCGTCTGAACAATTGTTTCCCAAATGGAGCTGCTTGATACAACAAGGATCTGTACAATGCTTTGAGCAACTTGTTTTACATTTGTGGTGGTGCAGTGGTTCACACTGTCTGCCCTTGGTTTCAAATCCCAGTTCAGCCAGGGTCTTTCTGTGTAGAGTTTGCATGTTACCCCCCATGTCTGAGTGGGATCGCTCCAGCGACTCCAGCTTCCTCCTACAGTTCAAAGACACGCAGATTGGAGTTAGGTTGATCAGACATTGAATGAAAAAGTCCAGTCAATTCCTTTGTCAAGCATTTTTAAAAGCAAGGCATTGTAAATGTAAATGGGAGGATAAATAAAAAGATAAAAACAAACAACCAAGACACCGACAATAAGACATTGAATAAATAAAGAACAACAGAGTCAAATAAAAGGCACAAATAGAAGTCTCAATGTGATTTAAAATCCAGAGAATACAAGTAGGGTAACAGGAAAGTTTTGAATCAAATTGTAACTTGACTGTTCCACAGTTTAGCAAACTACAGCAAAGGCCTGGTCTCCTTTATGCTTCAATCTGGACCTCTGGACCTCTGTGGGAGGAAGGATCAGAGAGCGTTGTTTGTCTCTGTATGTGATACTCTGACGACCTGTGTAGGGTGAACTCTGCCTTTCACCTCATGTCAGGCTGGGCTCCCGCGACCCTCAAAGGATAAGTATGGATAACGGATGGATCAATGGCCTGATGGGACCAATGGAGCAACAAAGAGGATCCAAAGTGGAGGAGTTGATTTTTATGACAATTATTTTAGTCCTATTTATATGAACTTTCTCCAATAAATCAGGTACCTTTGATTTTTATTGACTTTATTGATGTAGCACCATCATGCTGCCACTAGAGTGTGATCACACTACATTCCAGAGCTGCAGGCAGGAGTGAGCGCACACACACACACACACACACACACACACACCATTCACTTTGTGCAGCATGCAACTATTCTACATGCTATTCAATAGGGGAGGATTGGAGTGAATCTCTGGACAAGCTGTATCTAGAGGTCTTGCCTGCCTCATCAGAAACACACCTGCCCCGACTGCCAGGGGAAATGTTTCCTAAAAAACAATAAAGCTTTGCAATAAATGAGAACTGACAAGAGGATGTTACCTCCACTTCTGTCTCCATGGAAACTTGCCTCGCTGGTCATTCTGTGGATATGGATGATATAGACCGGGGGACACACAGCCCGGTGTGCATCAATCCACTTAGCACCTTGGTGTGGCTCCTTTACACTGGAATGTCACAACCATTGATTTCAATACATTTATTCGACTGAGGTGAAGTTAATGGCCTGCACCTGAGACTGAAGGGAATGTGCTTTTGTTTTTTCCTCTTAATCGATATGTGTGAAAAAGTGAAGAAGATGATTGTGTCTGTCAAACCATGAGATGTGAGGAAACGTGCAGCAGTGTTATCCCCGGCATGTTGCCTTTTACCTTTGAGTCTGTCTCTGTGTTACTGAGTAGTGTGATGCCCTCTAAAGATCTAGAGAAGGCACACTTTTTTCTCACCCCCCTTCTTTCTTTGCTGTAGTTGCATAGCAACAGAGGAGCTGCCACGGCTCCAGTTGTGTTGGTGGTGGGAGCGCGCTGCACAGGGAGGCACTGGCTCGAGATTAAGCCTGTCTCAGCTTCAATTATGAATGGGCTTCCACTGCCACACGGCTCCAAAATGGCACAGCTCGGATTGATAAGACATTGAGGAACTCTTTGGTGCACTTAACTCTTTTACCACTTCCCCTGAAGGGGGAGGGGTGTAGAGTTTGACTTTAATCAGAAGTATTGAACTTAAATGATTAGAGGAAGTAAATGAATAATTAACTGGCGGAAGAGGCATGGGTATGATAAGACCCATGTTGATGGGAATGTGTGAGGTTAATTATTGGGGTCAGTCTCGAGAGCAAATCACAGTCTCCAGTCTCACAACGCTGGCAGTTAGTGTGTTAGTGCTGCATGTTGAAGTGCTGAAAGGCAGAGGGGGCTTCGCTGTATTTAATGTATAATACAATAATATATTAAATACATACCACTAATCCTAATTTCAATTTTTTTCCTCTGATCTTTCTTTGATCTTCAGAACAGAACAGCCAAACTAATCTTCTGCAACTTGTATTTTTTTATTATTGCAACCAACTGGAAGACAATACATCACATAAACATCATTGTAGTTTTTCAGAAAATGGAAAACAAAATAAAACAACATTTATATATTTTTTGCCACGGTATTGGACAACGTTGATATTTACATGTAGTGATGAAATAGGTCTTGAAATCATTCTTTGGCAATATGATTGCACAATAAGGAGAGAATTGAACATTTACTGAAAAAATAAAATAAAACAAAATAAAAAATAATAAAAACAACACCTGGGCGTACTCCGCATCACATCTCACAGATCAATAACGGTTTTGCATTTTGACATCCCTAACCTATGGCTTTCCAATATTCAGCTCAGACAGTCACAGAAAATAATGGCAGTATTGTAGATCATTTTGTCGGAGAGGAAACTAAACAGAACATGAGAATGTGCATAAAACATTAACAAATAATAAATGGCAGCTCCGTGTTTGAGGGTGTCTCACTATAGGTTTGGCAGGTTTGAAAGAAACACTTATTTTCTGGGCTTTCCAGGCAGTGAAGTATATTTCCTTTTGCTTTAAAATGTTTCAGGTTTATTTTATGCCGTGTTTTTCCCGGGACGCGCAGGTCAGGGGTTCATCTTTCCCGCATGTCACCGAGTGAGTCAGAGGGACAAAAAAATGTTGTTGCTAAAGCAACACATTCTCCCCCCGACATGCCTCTTGCCAACTGAACACGTTATTAGTCACCACAACAGTGGATTGTTACTGCAAATACAGCAGAGTGCTTGACCTGGGCCGCGGGAGCACTCAGACAGATATGAGACGAGAGACGGATGGCACACAACAAGAACATTGACAGTGTCTCCTTTTAGCCTATTTTTTTATACGCCGGCATGGACACCATACAAAATACAAAGCCAGTGATGCATGCTACAGGTGGCGGAGGATTGTACCAGTGGATGGGACATGCATTTCTTTGCCTGCTCGGCTCGCTGACGATCTCTCTCAGCGTCTGTTCAGCTTAAACAAAACCTTGTGTGACTCTGCTGCTACACTCCAAACTCAGACAAAGCTGCAGTTTTTATATGCATCTCTGCAAGTGAGGGAAGATTAATACTTTAATGCATTGCAGATTTAGGGAGAGAGCGTCCCACAATGGCAGCAACACATCCCCTTCTGATGCAACAGATGTCAAAGCTCACTACTGCTCCTGCAAATTTCACGCGAGTCAGTATCAATGTTAGGTGAGATTCACACACAGGTTGTAGAGTGGCAAAATGTTCAAAACAAAAACTCAAATCTCCAGACTGGGCTCTGGAGGTAAATATGTGATGGACTGTTTGTGAGCTTCACGTCCACAAGTAATACCTTAATCAAAGGGTAAAAAATACTGTAGGTAAATTATAAAACAACCTTAACTGTGTCTGCCTTCTCCTACATTCCTCTTCCTTCTCTACTCTACTCTCAGGTGGCCTTTATGGAGACATGGTTCTTTCTGAAAACATACAAAGTTTCCTTTGCCCGTCTGATCCAAACATTTACACTGAACAAAGCTGATGGGAAATAAGAACACGTGAACATTTACACACAGGAGAAAAAAACCCAACAATAATGTTATAAATAAAGACAAGTAACGTTCTGTCAAAACATGTCAGAGATATGACAACAGCGGTACTGAGGGCAGGCAGGCAGGCAGGCACAATGTTAAAGGGTGTGTGTTCCTGGGCACACAAACTCACACACTCTACAGACGTGTTCTGAAATAACACTGGGGTTAACAATGAACACCTACAACAAACAAAAAAAAGTCACTGTACAGGCAGAAGAAGACGGAAGCCCACCCATGGGAGGTGATACAGCTGGCCTACAGAGCCTGAACCCAAGGCCCAGAGGTGGCACCCATGGGCCTCTAATTGCAGAGTGATCTCCCACATCCCTCCCTGAAGACGTGTCTTTGAAAGCCCGCTCAGAAAAACAAAAAAGAACCCAAACGATTAAAAAGAAAAAAACAACAAAACAAAACAAAAAACAAAAAACAACAAACAAAAAAACTCCAATATAACCACGGGTATAAGAATTGGCGGCAAAACTTTTTTTCTTTCCTCTAGGATCAAGGTTTATATGAAAATAAGTCATGCTTCATGCTAAATACATCGTTTATCTTACATGTTCTTTGAATAAAAAAGATTTGCTTTTTATCTTATTTACAAGCACCCATGCAATATAACTGAGAAAGTCCTGCAGGTCAAATTGCTTCAATTAAGAAAGGAAAAAAATAAAATATTTTCTAACCTTTTTACAGAGTTGCCCGCGCGGGACAAATTGCTTATATCTTTATGAGGGTAGAGTGAGGGTAAACAGACACAAACAGAAATCTATAACCCACAGTTCATGTATATAGTTCTTTGACATTGTCAAATGAAGAGGAAGGTGTGGCAGCTACTGGTAGCTATGATATCTATACCAGGTGTCTACGTCTATGGACAGAAGTACTGGGGAGGTTTCAGGGACGTTTACATTATGCAACAACAACAACAAAATGAAGGAGATATTGCCTCAGACCCGGCACACTATCCATCTCTATGGTGATAAACATGACCTTTTTTTTTTATTTTAATATATCTATTCTTAAATACTATGAGTGCTCTTGAAATAAACCATGTCTTAACCCATGATGCTTTTATTATAAGTGGCGTAAAATAATCTTAAGTGCATGAATATATATCACATTGGGTTTTACAATTATTTTGACACTTAAGGTCATTCTCTTTAGCTCTTCTTTACTACTATGCCTTCTTCTTCTTCTTCTTCTTCTTTTTTTTTTGTCAGCTGTCGTAGCGGCTACATGAAGCAACCTGGTCGCTTATCTTTGGCACAGTCTCACATTTGTGCTCTTGGATGTAGGAGAGTGATGCCGGCGGGCGGCCCAGAGAGAGCGAGGGCTCGGCGTCTCCTTAAACAGGCTCCTCTCGTAGGCCCTGCCGTCTTCGCCGGCATCACTGCAAGATTGCTACAGATTCACATAGAAACAAACAGGTAAGACAAACAGCCATCTTCCGCTCGCGTGCTGTACGCTCCCTCAATGTGATTCAGTCGAGTCGGGTTCGACTTTTCCAAATTAGTGACAAAACATGCTTTTTTTTTATGGCTTTCATCCCCTTTTTAAACAACAAAACAACAAAGACACATGAGAAATACCCATCGATGTTAGTGTTGCTGAACATGTAGGAAAACATAGATTTTTGATATTGCCACAAATAAGTAGGATTCACCTAATGCCCTGCAGATAGATAGAGGGAGATGAGAAGTGTCCGTTGAGACTAATGCTGTAGTAACTTTACCTGTTGACCTATTGTTGTATATGTGTGTGTGTGTGTTAATGTCTGTGTGCGTGCTTTGAGCTGTATAGCGTCTGTGTGTTTGCATGACTATGTATTTGTTCTATGTGTGTGTCTTAGTTTCTCAGGGCCTCTTTCTGCTCCTTCTGGCCCTTAGCGGTGCGGTTTGTGATGTTGTTGAGGCAGGCTCTGACCCCCGCCAGGTGAAGCAGCGACCCTGCCGCCTCCTTCATCTCCTCGTCGTCGCTCTCCGGCGGCTTCTCCACCGCCGCCGCGCGCCTTTTTTTCAGCGGCAGTGTGTCGCTAATGCCCCTTGCTCGGTTTTTGGTCCAGGGCAAACTGCTCCCTGCCAGAGTCCCAGCTCCCGACCCCGAGCTACGTCTCTGTCCGCGTAGGGGCTGCTGGGAAATGTAGGCAGCGGCGGCAGTGGTGACGTGAGAATCCAATGGGATCTCCCGGGGTTCGGTTTTGACGTCCGATTGGATCTCCACGGCAATGATGTCGTCGTCGTCCAGAGGGCAGCAAGGGTCCCCGACCTGGGAGGAGCAGAGCCTGCTGGGGGATTTTGCGGTGCTGTAAGTGTGGTCATCCTGGAGGTCCTCGCTGCAGGGCGGAGGAGAGTAGCAGGATGGGCTGTCCTGTCCTCGGCTTAGATAATCTCCAAGGGATGATCTGTATGAAGCAGGGAGACAGAGCGGGAGAGAATATTGTTACTCCTGCTGTCACACTGTAGGCAGGTGGCCGGCCTGCCTGCATACTCCTCACTCCAATGACGCTGCCCCACTTTGCTCTGCAAAGCAAGAAAAAAAATCTGCTGATAATCCATCACCCTCAAATAGCACCCTTGGGCCTAATGTGCTGTGCATATTTCTCAGGTCAGATAAAAAACTTGTATCTCCACAAAGAGTCAGCCTTCCCTTTAGAAACGAGCAGACTCATTTTCAGGTTGCCACCCATGCATTTTTCAAACCATACTGAGCATTTTGAACAGCTCTCATGCTCCCTGAGGTTGTGGAATTTGCTCAGCAAATAAAGGACCTTGCAAGCTCTAAAGTCAGATCACCGCAGAGTGACGATCCTGCAGCAAAGCCATTGGACCACTGTCCACCTCATACATAATGTTGCAACACATATTTTGCTCTTTGATTCAGGAGACACCCTCTCTGTACGACATTAAAGGACAGGGGTGTATTCAGACAACCAATAAATCAAAAGCAGCTTCAGCAGCGTGCCCTGTCCCCTGGACATTTTCTCCCTTCAGAATGAGAGGGTTAGCATATTAATATCTTATAAGAAAAACATGCACCCCTTACAGTGATCAAATATTCACTGCATACCTTTAGTGAGCCTTTGGGTATGTTTAATTCATTAATTCTGTGGTGCAGACCATCATACTCTTATGCTCCTATGATGGATGTGCATGTCCATGCATGTTCCGAATGTCTTTGAATAACAAGGCCTCTCCCACTGATAAACCTACGTGTGTGTGTGTGTGAGACCGTTATATAAACACACCTGGATGAAATGTTCTGCCCAGCGGGGAGTGTGTGAACGTCTCTGACTTTTGAGCACAATAAAGTTGTAATTATGTGGAAAATTTCAGCGCAAGGTCTGGTTCTTGTAGGTGTGGTGGTGTTGTTTTTGTTTGGAGGCTACTGTATGTGTGCATGTGTGTGAGGGCGTGTCTGTGTGTGTCTGCGAGGGAATGTGTTTGAGCAGGGAAAGACCTGACTGACATTAATTACATGGTTGAAGGTAACAGCAGCAACGTTTACCCACCTTATGGCCGAGGTTCTGCTCCCCACAGGGCTTAAAGGTAGGGGTCTGATCACAGGGAAGAGGGCCTGGCTCCTGACGCGGGCGCCATTTTGGATCACACCACGAGGAACTAAAAGTGGGAGCAGAAGATAGAGTTACTTATAAGAAATATTTAAACAGATTGATCCAAAGTAAATCCTGAGGATTGAGGGAAAAGTACAGAGGGCGCTTCCCCTAAATCTTTTTGGACCTGAATGGGACTTGGGAGCAGCTCGGTGAGCATTCGCTGACTGTCTGAGGAGGCCAACAGGGCAATATTGATGAGCAAGGCAAGGTTAAATTGAGCAACAAAGCGTCATAAATGAGTTAAGGCCGCTGCGAGTCATTCAATTACCAACGACCGCTGGGCTCGGCTAAATCCAACGTCTCTGATGCTGTGGGCTGAGCAGCAGGCAGCTGGAGCTCAGAGGTGGACACCACAGAGACTATTAGATTCAACAGCAGTGACACGTTTGCCGTGTTTGAAACTTAGTTAAATACAAATTAAAGGTAGTTTTAAGGCAATCCAGATACATTAATTTAAATTCACGGAGCAAACGAGGCTTTGGAAAGGTTTTTGTGTTCATTAAACTTAAAGGCAGTGCAGTGCTCTTATAAATTAGTCGTCTTGTTTTAGAGTCAAAGTATGTAGTTTAATAGAGAACTAAGGAAACTTTAATATTCACATCATAGGAATAGAAATATTTACATCGCTGGAACTGTAGAGCTTTTGTGCAACGATTTAATCAATTATGAAAAAAGCTTTTGACTATTCATTTTATTTTTCCAAATCTGCCTAGATGCATCATTTCCTTTTACCTCCACTAGTGCCCCTTTGAGTTCAAGGTGAACTAAAGATTGTTTAAAAATTCACACATCTGCCTTCATCCCAAGTTTGGTAGTTTCATAGGTCTGTGCTGAGATGTAGATGCCAGGACAAGAGTTTGGGAAAACTAAAAGATTCAATGTTTCCAAGAGCACAGCGAGTCAATCATTCAGTGGAAGAAGTTTTTGGAAGAATCCGAGGTTTTGGTCAACAGAAACCAGACAAGAAAGACTTAGTTCAGGGAGCAGGACATGGCCGATTAACAAAAAAAAAAAGCTGCCAGAAGGACAGCCGTCTCTACAGCACTCCATCTAAGTGCCATTTTACTCCTCTGAATAAGCAAGCATATGGCCAGCCCACCTGGAGTTTACCAAATAGTGCTTTCTCCGACCTAACGAGACAAAAATTGAATTCGCAGGCCTGAAAGCCATGCGGGCGAATCGACTGGCAAACACCAGGTGCTGCTTATTACCCAGCTATCACCTGGAGTCATCGTACTGCAGCACAACGTCTGCACCGTCATACAAACAGAGCCAAATACAGGCAAGTCCTCGAAGAAAACACTACAGAATGAAGGCAAAGATCTACCTCCTGACAACACAACAGCCTATACCACACTTCCAGGATAACAGACCGGCTTTGCAACAAATCCTTGAACGTCCTCGAGTGGCCCACCCAAAGCCGGCACTTGAGGCCATTTCAGATTCTGCGGGGCGAGCCAAAGATCACAGGTTACAAACGCCCCTGATCCCTGCTGGACGCTAGGCTTCAAGCTGCTGTCACTGTCAGTGCAGGTTCTATATACTGTACTGATATTCAGGTTTTGATTATTAATACATTTGCAATACATCTTGAGAAATACACTAATGATAAGACATGTATACTAAATTTGCTTCAGGTTGCATCCACATAAATACAATTCCATTTGAAAACGCATCAACTCTGCTACAGATACACCTGGCGTCCACAATATCTGGGAGTTTTAGAGACCCTGCAACAGAGAAGTTTGGAAACGCTGCTGATCTAATTGTTTCCCCCGCTTCCAGCATCAACCTCCAGGGCTAAGAGATGGAGCCGACACAAAAAGTGCCTACAACTGCAGTTCGCTGAATGGCCACTTGAAGCTGACTCCAAATCCCTAACCCCAAATCAGGTCAATCCCCATAGGCGCATATGTTAAAATGTCCAACTTTACAGCAGAATCAAACTTTTACAGCACGGTCCTAAAAACAGGTCTCAGTGACTAACTTCCCACTTCATACAGCACTCTTTCTATCAGGCATCATTCACACACTAGGTGGTAATTTGGGGTTTAGTATCTTGCCCAAGGACACTTCAGATTGCAGGCTGGAGGTGTTACGGTTTTAACCACTGACCTTCAGGTCTGTTGACGACCCTCTCAAACTCCTGAGCCACAGCCACCCAGACTTTTACAGTACAGATGTCTACTTCTCAACAAGAAAGGGGACAAGCACATTTCCAGAAACAATCTTTTTCTGAATAGGTTTAATTTGATATGTCAGCAGATTAACAGAAAAGAAGAGCTAAACTTGTAATACTATCAAGATGTAACTACTTGAAAGAGAAATGATTTAAAAAGCTTTAGTTTCTGATGTGTTTAGAGAGAATGAAGTTGGAACTTTTCCCAATTCTGAACCAACACAATAAAAGGGGAAAAAACACTTTTACTTTTAAAATACTAAAAACAAACATTCAGAATCTACAAGAAATCTTTCTTATGCAGCTTCAGACTCAGCAAGGTCAAACTCCTGCCTCTGGTTCCCTACTTGTGAAAAGACATGGTCTATATTTTTATTATGTGTGTGATGGAAGAGAGCGAGAAAGAGGAGAGAAGAGGAGAGAAGAGAAGAGAAGAGAAGAGAAGAGAAGAGAAGAGAAGAGAAGAGAAGAGAAGAGAAGAAGAGTGTGTGTGTACATGTCAGCCTACACAGCTCTCATTACTCAGGGCTGGCTGCTCACCACAGCCATCCCAGTTCACTAAAACAGCTGTCATTTCCATCTCCAGGGTCAGTTTGCATTTCACAAATGATGACCTGCTGTTTGCTTTGTCTGCTGCAGGAGCGTTTGTTAGTTAAGGTGCAAACGCTAAAAAACCTTTGCCGCAGCATCAATACAATGTAGACCAAGCTTCCCCCCCCCTCATAGCCAATACAGTAAATCTATGACTGATGCTTTGAGGAGAAATTCAATTGTCCCCAGGAACCATAGGCTCATTAAAACATACATGTTGTCATGACGAGGCTCTCCAGAAAACAATCCCACATGTATGTATGGTTCTCGCAGTAACACACAAAAATGAATTATGATAGGTCGTGTTTGTCGTTCGTCATTGTTGGTGTGTTTCTCTTTTTTTCCCGCGGCTAGCAGTGTAATCTTATTGACTCCAGTTAGTGTGGCTCTGCCCCTGATATCTCCAGCTCTGCTCTCCATAACCTTATAAGTAAGTCGCCGCACAGACTCTCTTTTGTAATCTTGATCACTCGTTGCGTGGTTCTGTGCGCGTGTCTGTGTGTGTGTGTGTGTGTGTGTGTGTGTGTGTGTGTGTGTGTGTGTGTGTGTGTGTGTGTGTGTGTGTGTGTGTGTGTGTGTCTGTGTGGGCAGTGCATTAGGTCTCCCCGGGTTGACACGCACCCACCCCTCCTTCCCCACCTCTCGCTCCAGTCAGGCTTCGGGTTGCCATAGCAACGGCTCCCCTTCCACATGCCACAGAGTGGTAGATCATGCATCAGCAGAGAAAGTGATAGAGAGAAGGAGAGAGAGAAAGAAGGGGGGAAAGGAAATACCAAGCTCTGTTTGACATGGCCTCTCATAGCTCAACCACACACTCCTGACCACCAGTGTTTACCCTAGATACACACACACACACACACACACCTCCCAAGCACGAGCGCAGACGACTCTCCTCTCACGCGTGTGTGTGTTCTGTATCTTCACCTCCTCGCTCTGCCGTTTGAAATCCTCAGCAAACGCCTCTCTTTGTCTTTCTAATTCCGTCCCCTCCTGTTGATTTCTTTCCCTCTCTATCAATCTCGCTGTCATTCTATGTATAGTGGTGACTCATATCTCCAGCTGAGCGTGCACGCTGTCTCTGCAGGTAAAAAGCAGGCGACATATGCTGGGGAGACGAAGTAAGCTGGGAAAGAGCAGGCAGCGCTCCCAGAGCCTGTCCTGACGAAACTGTGATACGGATTGAGACAAACATTTTACAAGCTCAAAGCTAAATGTATAAAAACACACACTTGGCTTGGTAGAAGAAAGAAGGTTGTGCTGAGGAAGAAAAATGTAAGAACAAAAAAGAAGTGTCTTTCTGCATCTCTGCCTTTTTTCCTGGAGAGAAAATATCCTCTAGTTTGTCTTTTTTCCTACGTCTGGTCAGCTGGTCCTTTTCTGTCTGCTTCCTACGTCTTCGCCTGCCTGCCCGTTTTCCATGGCGAGCGCAGCCCTCAGCCTCCCTCCCTTCTCCCGCTCTTGTTGCACCGTAGACGCACTCAGCCTCCTCTGTCTCATCCCGTTAAATGAGTTCCACATGGCCCCTGCAGGCTGCGCACTCCGCAGCAGAGCAGACAAACACTGAGTGCACACAAAGACGCACATGCTCGCTGAACTCGCACGAGGAGGCCGAGGGTTCAAAGGTCACTTCCAGAAAACCTTGAGAATGCAACCGTTTGAAAATGGCCTCTCGCTCAGTCAAAACACCCCCCCCCCCTCTCCTCCGTCCTCCTCCTCCTGTCTGTCCGGCTGCTCGTGCTGCCGTGTTTCAAAGTGAGCACAGAGTCTGAGGGCAGGACGCATGCTAATGTTGTCTGACTGGCTGACTGACTGGATTGCTGGTGGGCTGAAGTTTCTGGCAGTTGAACTGGACGTCTAACTGGCTTGTCGATCTCACACTCCAGCCTGAGTGTTTAAGTGGTTGGCTGGCTGACATGTGCTATGACTTCCAGGAGGGAGGACACAAAATAAAAGCAACACTGAATGACTGTAACAAAATAACACTTTTAAACATTGCTATATGGATCCCATCAGACTGAATGCTCATCAGCAGCTATAGAGCTCAACAGCGTCGTTTCTGGCAGTAAAAATCCTATTTCATTTTCTGAATAGAGATTTTGATTATCAGCCAAAATGCTGTAACCGATGTATTTCCGGAACAAGACTTGTTCTTAAAGTGGGTGGTCGCTGTTATGCTCTATTCTCCTTGCTGGTTGGATATAAGTTATATCTTAAAATTGCTGTTCTGTTATGGAGTTTGCATGAATTTTGCGACATTTTCTATGACTTTACTGAACCATAGTAAACACTTAGATTTATTATGGCTGAGAGACCGGAAACCATCCATTATTTTAGTGACAGCACCAAGAGGGGCAGATATTAAGATCTCTGTCTTTTTCAGCATTAACTAAAAGAAATTAGCTCCCATTCAGTCTTTTATAGCATTAAAGCAGTTAATTAAAACTGACAATTTGGCTGTGTTTTGAGGTTTGAATGAGACATATAATTGAATATCATCCACGGAACAGTGATAGCAGATACCTTTAAAGTGCCCTATTGAATGTGCACACAAGCATGTACAAGGCCAACAGAATAGGGCCAAGGACTGAACCTCGAGGCGTCACAATACAGCATTTAGATGAGGAAACTGCCAACAGAAACAACGAGGCTCCTATCAGAGAGGGTTTTCCTAAATGTCTAGTTACAAAGGGTAGCTCGGAGATTGGCCGGTAATTTTTGGAGTAGAGCTGGACCAAGGTTGAACTTTTTGAGAAGTGGTTTTAAAGAAGCTTGCTTTATTTGAGCGGTGACACAATCATAACAGAGAGTTGTTGATTAAGGAGAGCAGTACAATAATGATTTAAAAAAATGAATTAAACTTTCTCTGCTGTTGACAGGTTAATAAAGCTGTACAATTGGCTCTAAATTAATCCAACTAAAATTAGGTTTATCTTTATATGATGGCAGGTAACCTAAGAACTTAAATAAAACACGAACACTTTGGCTGAAGAGATCCTCCATAATTTAGAGCCGCTGAATGATGAACTTTGGAGGTGGTGCGGTGATGGGTTGGGATGAGGACATGGCTAACAGCCATTGTCCTTGCGTTCATCCTGAGCTGGTGCCGGGCCACAGGGAGAGGCAGATTTCAGCCCACATCAACTCAGAGCGCGGCAGCTCTGAAAGCTCAGGGAATGGGAGATGGAAGTAATAACAGAGGGCACCAACAGCCCCAAACTCACTCACTCTGGAGTCTCCCCCTCACCCTTCTATGTCTTCTCTTTGCCTCCGGCTGTCTGTCACAACTTTCTTTCTCCCCACTGCCGACGAATATCGCACACGGCCCTTCTCTCCCTTCTTAAACACATTACACATTTAAAAAGTTCCACTTTTCCCATCTCGGCCTGTCACATGTGCACTCCAAGCTGGCCTTCCCGCCTGTCTCCCTCTCTGTCCATCTATCTGTCCAGCCTCTCAGACACATCACTTTCAGACTGTGTGCGTCTACAGGGAGACCAGGTTTTCAGACACTCTCTCCAACCTCGGCTCCTTGACCATTACTACTCCATTATCAGTGGCAATGGAGGGCGCGCCGCAGACGCCTAATGTATCCATTTCCCCCTCCATTTAGGACTCGGCAGCCCAGCGAGCTCCTGGAGTGCTCCCTGATTGGGATTGAATGTCCATTTAAACTGCCGTCCAGCCACCAGGGAGGAGGTCGGGGGGGAAAAGAAGAGGAGGACGGGAGGAGAGGAACAATGGGAAATACAGGGAGAAGGTGTATAAGAGTAAAAGAGAGAAACTGTATGTTGTGTAATGAGGATCGAGGCAGGGGGATTGCTCCTCAAGAGTCTGACTTGAAGCTGGGATTTTTCTCCCCCTCTTTATTCCTCTCTCACTTGCTGTGTCTCCATCTCTCCCTTTTTTTTTTCTTTAAACTTCCAAATACGCCTCCATAGAAAAAGCATCCCTCCTCTGGCACCGAGCCAAGTGTCAGAACTCAGCGCTTGGTATTCTTAAGGTGCGCTTCTAAAAAGAGGGATTTGGAATTGAGATGATTGGAGTTGGCACATCCATAGAGGGAGGGAGGAGGTGGCGGGATGGGGGGACAGTGAGCAAGGGGGTGAGAGACAGAGAGAAAACAGGTGGGAGATCACACACACTCACACACACACACACGCACGCACCCACAGTTAAAGATGTTCAGAGGTGAGACTGTACCTTGTAGGAGAACTCCTCCGTTCTTTCTGAAGAGGGGACTCCCCGACCACAATGGAGGACTAGAAGGTGGAAGAAGGGATGGAGGAGAGGGGGGTGGGGGGGTGAGAAAGAGAGAGAGAAAACTGGTCAATCATTTGATCATGTTGCAGCAGCCGTCCGGCCCAGCGGGCTTCATCACGAGGCCGATAGCAAAGGCAGGAATTTGAGCCCATAAGCCAGTGCTTCTGATTATAGTGATTAGATTCCCGGGTGTCCCACTGTTGCCATTATTCCCTGTGATTACCTCAGAGAATTACAGCCTCGCCGCTGTAGTCCATGGGGGTAATTTCTCATGACAACCTCCCACCGTCCGCCACTGTTCCATTCATACACATTCAACAAAAAATAAAATCATCAGCGCTCGTACATTTAACACACGCTCATGTCAGCCGGGCAGGTTTAAGACAGACGTGCACACTCACACTCATGCTGCACACACACGCATGCACGCGCCCAAAGCCAGGGACTCAGTTTACGCGATCATTGCACCACTAATGAGGGAGGTAATGACGGCATTTCTCACATAGACAGAGACACTTTCACTCACACATACACACACACACATACACACAAAGGAAGACAAGAGATGCACTTTTGCTGGTGGAGCCATAATTTTTAAGACAAAGGAATGGAGAAGGATGGAGGGATGAGGATGGGGATGGAGAGAGAGAGAGATAGAGAGAGAGAGAGAGAGAGAGAGAGAGAGAGAGAGAGAGAGAGGATGTAAAGAGCTTTCCCAGGTTGAGTGGTCTTTAGCTCCCCATTAGACATCACGTCTGACTGCTCCTTTCTTTTTCTCTCCGTGTTTAGACAGGCTGTTCTCAAACACAGGGCGCGTGTTAGAGGACAACGTGCATCTTGGTCATATGTAAAAACCTTATATACAGTCTATGGTAAAAACACACAAACACACACACAGGAGAGAAAACACCTGGCGACGCTGTGTGAACTCTAAAAGAGCGACCCATTCGTTTCCAGCGGTCTCCACTCATCAGGAGAGTTTCCTTTGTAATGTGAGTCGTGTTTTATGTTCTGCTAATCTGCTGAATGCGAGGATTTGGACGTGTGCACTTGTGATGTGAGGCTCTCACCTCACCAGATGCAGAAGGAAGATGGACACACACACACACACACACACACACATGCGCGCGCACACACACACACGCACACACACACACACACACACACACACACACACACACACACACACACACACACACACACACACACACACACACACACACACACACACACACACACACACACACACACACACACACACACACACACACACACAGCTGCAGCACGAAAAAGCAAAACACAAATTTCAGCCCTGAGCCACCTGCTGTTGCCATGGAGAGTTGCCACATTACGTTGCCACGGCGATAACATATTTTTCCTGCGCTAACAGCCTGTCTGTTTTCCCTACCACCCCACCCCCCACCCATCTCATTCACTCCCCCCCATCTCACTCCCTCTCCCTTTTCTCACTCTTTCCTTCTGTCTCTCTACCCATCCCTGCACTCTCTCTCTCTCCCTCTCTCGCAACAAATGGCTTCACAGTGCGACAGCACCTGCCTTATACTACATGTGTTGCCATGGCGGCGTTCCCGTTGCCAAGGCGACCCTGTACATTTAATGTAGTGGGCGAGGGGCTAAACCCGAGGCAGACGCCCCCCTCAGCATCTCGCCTCATCTTTTTTTTCTCCAAGGGAGAGGAAAGGGAGGGTGAAGGGGAAAGAAAGAAAGAGAGGAATAGAGAGTGAGAGAGTGAGAGAGCTTCTCCCAAACCCCATTGAGACACCCTTTCCACCTTCCATCCATTCGTCCCTCCCTTACTCCTCCCATCCAGATGCTGATGGGGTGTGAAGGAATGCACCATGGAGCTGACCTCCTACCAGGCGTGCTCCCTCTCCCGCTCTCCCTTACACACACACACGCAGACGCATACACACACACACACACACGCGCACACACAATTGCCATGCATAAGACACATACATCCACACACAGAGTTAGATTGAAACATGTTAACTGCTGAGTTGCACGTGCAGATAAAGACGCACATACGGACGCACACACTGGAGCGAGCTGCAGGTGGGGGTCGGCTGGTGCGGCGTGAGTTATTATGGTCCATGAAAAACCAAGAGGTGTAAGCGACAAAGAGTAGAGGACAAAGAAGCATCATTGCTCTGCACCCTCCTCCCTTTCTCTCCATCTTATTTTCCCCCATCTCTTCATTTTGCCACTTCCTCTCTCTGTATCTTCTCATTCTCTTTGTTCATCCTCCACTTCTCGGTTGTGTAGAACTGCTTGAGACAGTCCTTGACCTTAACATAATAGACACACTGCGCAACCATTTGCAGTCATTACACTTCATGCCATAATATTCTTGAGAGTGAGAGCTCTTGAGAGAGATATTGTGCTGTATTGATTGGTCTTACTTAGTTTCAAGACACATTGAAAGGAAACTGGAACCAACAAAGACCCCCAACATTTAACCTATTCAAAGTAACCCTGAACAAAACATTACAACTTGAACAGCGCTCCTGTACACCCTAAAAAATAGGGGGGATGTTTTTCAGTGAACCTTTTACGAACCACCACCTGCCCAGACAACTGAAATGTGATTTGACTGCACGCAAAAAATGATGTATAATAAATTGTATTATACGTAGATATTTTTTCCATTTTTTTGCACTGTTTCTCTTTCCTAATGTCTGTTGACTTCCTGTCTGTTTATGAAAAGTAAAGTGAAACAAAATAAAGAAATAATTGAAAGAAATAAATACATAATCCCTGAACCTTTCAACCTTTCTTCATCAGCTGCCCGTTCAAACCAAAACGCAGGCTCGGAATTTTCAAACTAAAACGGCGACAGTTTTGCAGCTCTAAATACGCCAGGTGTATCCATCGCACAATTTTCAAACGAAGACGTAGTTCTATTGATATGGAATTATAAGTCACATATACCACAGTGGGGTTACCACACTACAGGATCATATCAAGATCTGTGCCAGCCTGTTCCAATATTAAAGTATTATCACTGCACTGGTGTGGTCAATGAATTACAGATATTTTGTGGATGAACTTAAACATGTTGATATAAACAGACATATCTGACATGTCTGGAAAGTCTAGGAGCTGGATCCAGCAGCAAGGACCATACAAGTGGTTTTCATGTTGAAGCCCATTAGCAACACATCGTGCATACTGTAAATGCTGTGCATGTGCTTTACATCGACGCTGGCCAGTTTTTGAAGCACGTCATAAATTCTTACATTGATTTTCTCCCTTCCATGCAGCCGCTGGATTCCATTCATTTAAATACAATATAAAAAAGACTACTCGCTGAGATGTCGAAGATGCTTGCTGTTCGCTCATAGGCAGAATTTACAAGCGTTTTTTATGTTTAAAAAAAAAAATTAAGCTGCTTCTGAAACGATCTAGCTTTCAAGGATTTAAGGCAGCCCTGACACCTGAGTGTCAAAAAGCACAGCTTTTACCTGGACACACAGACAAATAAATGAGGTTAGTGCATTGGTTGTTTATTGTTGAGGGTCATTCTGACGTGTTTGATACATGATCCCTGCTCATGACTGCAAGTAACTGTCAGGCACAGCATTGTTGATGAGAAGCAATAGCGGCAACACCATGATAGATTTTTCTATTTCAGGTTTTTCGGTCTCTGCAGATTAGATTTCATACACTGCAGAAATTTATGGAAAATAAAGCTGCAATAATCAATCAATGATATTGATAAAACTCAGATTCTTTTGGTCTTTGGGCCTTGCTTCATTGAGTTGACAGTGCGACTATGACACAAGCTGGAATGGGCCAGGTCAGAAACTAATTTGCGGCCACTGCAGGGGGACTCAAGTCTCCGCATGTGGGGCGCCCCAACTGCCCTGATTCTGAAGAATAAATAATGGACACCTTTCTCAGGTTGAAGCTTCTTTACTGTGAGGCTTTGCTTATTTTCTCTGTTTTAAGATATTTGAAGATGTCCCCCTGAGTCTCTCAGGACACTTTGATGCACTTTTGTTGTCGATCAAATAATTAATCGATAAACTAAGAAAGAAATCATTGGTCAGCTGACAAAGAAAATAATTGTTAGTTACTCTTGAAACTAATGGCTGCTGGTAAGAACACACACACACACACACACACACACACACACACACACACACACACACACACACACACACACACACACACACACACACACACACACACACACACACACACACACACGTTCTTCAGGTGGCCCTCAGCTCCGCTCTAACCAAGAATTCCTCACCGACTCTCCCGTTTGCCCACTGTGTCACAATGCAAATGAACAACCTCTTCTTCCCCCCCCCCCCCCCCCGCTCCTCACCCCCCCTACACTCTCCTCACCGCAGCACGCCTCCCCACCACCCCCCACATCCCCCCAATTTGTTCCACTTCCCCATACCTCATTGTTCAAAATGACACTTTTACATTTTATGGTGAACCAATTATTCTGTCTTACACAGTCCGCTGGCTCCGCAAGCCAGCCTGCCCAGATCAACTGGGGAGCGGGGTGGAGGGGGGAGGTGGTGGTCTTGGGGTATTCATAGAGACGGAGAGAGAGAGGGAGAGAGGGAGAGAGGGAGAGAGGGAGAGAGCGCGTGAGAGAAAGAGACCGAGCAGAAGAAAGGGTAGAAGGAAAAAAAAAGACGACTAATGGTACCTCTCGCTGACATATCCACAGGGATGTGCAAAAGAGTCGGAAAGCAAGAAGTTAGCAAAAGGAAGAGGCTGCAGGGTGGAGGAGAGGTCAGGAGAGGAGAGGATTGTTGGGGAAACAACACAGGTGGATGCTGCTGTGGTGTGCAGGGGCGTGTGTGAGTGTGTGTGTGAGGGGTCGGAGAACGAAGAGAACGTAGACAAAAGAGGATCTAATTGAATGATAAAGTGGTGGAGAGAGAGTGAGAAGAGAGCAGAGAGAGAAAGAGAGAGAGTGGGAATAAATCACAGCAGGGGTAAATAAAGAAGACGGAGTGGTGGGTGCACCACCAATTGTAATGTATGCCCGAGAACGAGCGAGAGGGTGTGTGAGATATTAAAAGAGGAGACAAGAGAGTGAGAGGAGCGGAACGGGGGAGTGTTCAGAGCTGGAGGAAAGGCAAAACAGGGGGGTGGACAAGATAGGCTGGGGAGAAGGTGAGGGAGCGAACATGTGGAGGAAAAAAAAAAGAAGAAAGGCAACGAGCGCTTTTTACATGTGATGCGCCCGAGGGGGAGGGAGATAGGAGGAGGGACTGTGTTGTTGCATGGAAGAAGAAAAAAAAGATTTGAGGGAAGGATGGGGCGGGTCAGCTTCATAACGCTCGGGGCAGGTGGGTGGAGAGAGAGAGGGAGGTGGAGGAGTGTATATGTTTCTATCTGCCTCAGAGCTATAACTAACCAATATTTGATATTTATTGCTGATGTACGCACTGATGTAGTGGATTGACTGTTAAGTGTACAGAGAAAATAGTTAATCAGCAGGGATTTTCCTTTATATTTTAAGTTAAGTAGTGATTGTATTTTATTTGATTACGTTAGATACATGAAAATCAAACAAACTATATATATTTATTGAGCCTTTATTCAAAACTTTTAAGTCTGAAGCTTTAGAATTAAGTGTTGTAGGTCATCAAAGTCTCTCAAACTTGTAGGAAACTTGTTGGAAATTGCTCGTTTCAACCTGCCACCTCTTCATTGGGGGGTGACTGTGAGGTTTGATCATTAGCATAATCAATATCTTAAAACTGCCACATAAGGTTCGCTGTTCTGCTCAGCTTGTGGGAAAGTTTAGTTTTAAAAATGAATGAGAGTTAAAG
Source organism: Hippoglossus hippoglossus (assembly GCF_009819705.1). Taxonomy (NCBI): domain Eukaryota; kingdom Metazoa; phylum Chordata; class Actinopteri; order Pleuronectiformes; family Pleuronectidae; genus Hippoglossus; species Hippoglossus hippoglossus. The sequence goes on from NC_047174.1 coordinate 15,561,897, forward strand.
AAACTTCGACACGTGCTTTCAGAAGTCAGTGTAACATGACCTACACAATTAGAAACTAGAAGGACACTCGGAGAGCGCATATCCCTGCCAGAGCTGACTGGCCATTTCATCACCATAGTGCATATATATATACAGTATGTATATGTTCATGGGTGTAAATCTTTACCCCACGTCTCTATCAGTGAATGGGTGTATTAATTAAACAGGCTAAATTATCCAGTCCACTGAAGCAAAGGTGATTAAGCAATGAATTAGCTAAATCACATATGTCATAAACCCATCAATCAATCAACCAATTAATCAATCAACCAATCGGATCAACCCTCTCACCTGTGGTGAAACGTCGGAGGCAGGGTGGGTGGAGAGGTGGAGGGGGTGGCCAGGCCCGGCGAGTAGGGATGATACGGTGTCTTCTTCAGCGCCTGGATCAGGTTGTGCCTATACTCCGGATCTATGGACCACAGGGAGCCTTTGCCTATGCTCTGCAAGGAAGAAAGAAAGGAAGGAAGAAAGGAGGTAGAAAGAGAAGGAGGGGGTGAAGAGGGCACAGCGAGACAGATGAGAGAGATGAGAGAGATGTTATTGAAAGTGCTATCGGGCCGCTCAAAGCACATCACAAACACAGCACAGCACACTGACCTGAGCCAACAAGTCCAAAGCCCTGAACACGAGCTCAAAGTACAGACCACGAGCCGCACTCTTATTTACCAAACCACCTGTACACACAGCAACGCCACATTCCCACTGAGATAAAGACCTGCAGAAAAAATGACATTCTGGGCACTGATGGGTTTCTGCCTCCTTCACAAGTAAAGGAAAAACAACCTTCCTCCAAAAAAGAAAAACATCATCCACACAAACATTTATTCCCAGGGAAGATAACATTTGGAGGAATGAGAATCTGAGAATTAATGCATCTTCAATCCTCAACGCCACTTCACTCAATATTTTCCAATCCTCCGCCTTTCCCCAGAAAAAAAAAGAAAATCCTCTTTTTTTTTGGATTAAGACACAGGGAAACTCTTTAACTTTTTCCACTCCAGAGGCGTCAACGGTGTGTATTTTTAGATCAAAGCAGCTTCCTCCTCACCTAATGAAGCTGTCGGCTCCCAATCTGAGCGAAACCAGCGTATAGATTACAGAGAGAGGGGAGGGATCTCAGACGGGCCGCCACGAAAATACACTCATTGCCTCTATCTCTCACAGCCCTCTCCGCTCTTTCATCTGCCTTGTCATCTGAATGTGTTAAAATGTGTGGAGTTTGCGTACGGCAGGGAGCGGAGAATGGCAGGGAGAGAGGGGAAAGAGAGGAGAAAGAAGTAAATATAAAATTAAAGCCGCTCTGCCTCGTGTTCAGCTCACTTTGTAGTACTCTGTGATATGTTCCAGGTACAGACTACAGGGTGGGGAGATGTCAGGACTGCAGGCGTGTGATTTCTGCAAATACTGCAAGGAATCCATTAAGAGGGAAATGTCAGATGTGCCAGTGACGTGCATGTGAGCATTAATTGGAGACAAATTCTCAAACCTGAGGAGCCCTTCGTGTTAAAGTGGGTGAGGGAAGCACGCTGCAGTGTGCTCAATATTTTGGCTTAAAGGGTCATTTCACCCAAATGATAAAAACAGACATGTTTACTGCAGATTTTATTAAATAGAGGTTTTTAAAAATAACATAAAACAGATTTCACTGTGTGCTTTGTTCTCTGAAGGAACTTTCTACCTGAAACTTTTCCCCTGTGACAGACATAAATTGTGTTTTTCCGCCTTCCTATCATGTTCATCATAACACTTTTTCAGACATGAACTTCGGAAAAAGTGCCTCACATTGGGTCCGGACATCTTCCAGACTTTACCTTTCACATTCGAAGAACACCGGCGGAGATTGTCTGACTTTTGCTGTCCCTGCATATCGCCAAAAGCTCTTTGATCTTGTTGTCTTTCCAAGTTGACATCTTTGTTGCCGTGTTCAAAGTGCATGTCACCTCTTTTTCGTCCTGATATATTTGTATTCTTTATTCTTTTCGGCGGCTGGCATAAACAATTTCAGGAAAATGTCCAGACTTCAGTGCATGCCTGGAAACAGCTCTACTGTAACCACCAGATGTGTTTTGCCACCTCTCAGGTTCATCAAAAGTTCATCAACAAAAGTGAAAAATAAGATTTAACCAGCAACTTTATCCGATTTACAACACAGGGCAAGAGTAGAAAAGTGATCACATGATTGATCGTGTGTTCTGAGGAAAGAGCCAATCAGAGAAAGGGATATATCCTAAATCTGATCAATTGTTCTACAAAAGGTTAGGTCACTAAAAGCTCATCATCAACCTCAAATCATTAAAATGTCATATAAAAAGGCCTTTTCCAGTGATTGACTAATTGGTTAACCTGCAGTAAATGAAGCCTTGAACGTTAAAAGATTTTCCTAGGAGCATCACAACTTTTCTTGATGACTTACAAACCCTCTGTCTGTACAAAGACAGGACTGGACAAACTGTCACTACTCCCTCTGATGTATGATAAGGACAATACTCCAATACAGCAAGTAGTACTGTATTGCTATCAGAGCAGCAAGAAAAGGCCAGGCAAGTGAAAAAAAGGAGACAAAGGTTTCTTCACATGATGAAGAGCAGCTCAATCTCCACAATTAAACCTCATAGAAAACTAAAAGTGCAACACATTTGTGGGAAAGTATGTTTTACTGCCCAAATTATACAATTTTTTGATTAAATTCAGGAAATCTTTATAATTGATTTGTACTCTACAGCAATTTCTCAAACAGTGATACATTTTTATTATGTAATTTCAGTAACAAATGGAAATGACGGTGTTCTACAACGTTTGATGGTTAGTGTAAATAAATAGGGATGAATTACTGGGACCCCTGAGGAATTTAAACCACAGTCACAAGAGAAACACCAAACATAGAAACTACATCACAAGAAAGCAGCAGCTGTGGCTAATACGAAGCCGTGTGCTGAAAGTGTCTCTGTTGCAATTTAAGACCCTGACCCAAATTGCGACACATAGTTTAAATTGATGAATAGATTTGAATAGGTTTGTAAGTTTTATAAACTGTCAAAGAAGGAAAATTAAAAAGCATTGACGTCTGATCTGCTGCAAGACAAAAACTATTAAATTAACCTAATTTATCAGTTTGTAAATATTTTCCTTGGTATAAAAATAACAATTCAGTTTGTATGATTTCTCATGAAAGAAAACCACTAAGAGTCTCCCTGAATATGATTCTCAGTGTGTCCCCTGATGTCCAGGATGTCCAGTCATGAAGTGCTCCAGCCCTCACTTTATCACCTGACCTTGTAAGAATGCAAGAAGTTGATCTGTGCTCCTCCTGTCTGTATCTTTGCATTAGTAAGAACACAGGCCATATGTGTGCTGTGTGTTGCTACGCATGGTGTGTGTGTGTGTGTGTGTGTGTGTGTGTGTGTGTGTGTGTGTGTGTGTGTGGGGTTGTGTGGCGAGTTCCCTAGGGAGTGTGATATTACCCAGCGTGGTCTGCTCCTGGGAGTGCTTCTATTACTGCCAGCAACGCCTCTCCTGGAGAGCATGATATTACACACACATACAATCGCTCCCACAGAGGTGACCCCCACTGGGCCAAATTTCCCCTTGCACCTCCATCCCGCCAGCCAGTTTCTATAAATGTGTGCGTGTGTGTTTGCAAGCGTGCGCCCACTGTCTGCCTGCTTGCCAGCCGATTAAATCAATGCTCTGTTCAGAATCTCTGTCTGCTGGGGCCCCTGCCTCTGCCAACCAAGCCAGCCAATCAAAACACTCAATCTGTGGTCAACCCCCCCAAACACACACACACACACATGCATACACATAGCTGTCGGCAGGCCAATCACAGGGCGCTGCTCACAGGAAGGGTCTGTCACCTGGGTTATAGCAGTCGCCTAGGCAACAGGCATCATCTGGGCTTGGAAGCAAGAGGAGGTGAAATGGACTTTTCATTTTCTGACAAATTCACAAAGTTGAGAAAAAGGCAGCATGCCTGAAAATCGATTGGCACAAAAAGGATTGGAGGTCAGAGATGTGTTTTAAGTTCTCTGAGGTGTTGAAGTTTGATACAGATTTTAAAGCTAACACAAGGGGGAATCATAAAACAGGTGATATTGAGGAAGAGTCCTGGCGTTAACCTGACACCATGCTTGTGAACTCCTTTGGTATTATTTTTCATTATCCTGTGATCCCATTAGGTCTTACTCTTCTGAGATGAACACTGTGTTCTGTGCTCGTTTTTTGCTTCATCTACTAAAACTTTAACTTCACCCCAAAGTTTTGGCTAAAATCTCAAACGTAATGCTGGGAGGTGGAGCCTAGACAAACCTACCCCCCTCCCCACATACACACATAAAACACAAGTTATTTAGGTTGCTCAGCTATTAGCAACCACTCCAGTAGCAACGCACACACTTTTGCAACAGAAACATCGAATGCAGTAGAGGGTTCTCGCCTCCGGAAAATCCTTGACAGCCGCTACCACGGTCGTCCCGAGCCGTTTGAACTGCTGGCACAGGCGTCTGTCTCAGCCAGTATTTCAAATGGTGTGTGTGAGATAAAGCTGAGGGGCAGGAGAGGTTGGGGGACGTCTCTGAATGGTAGAGGGTGTAGTCGTTTAGGGGTTTAGTTTCAATATAGATTTGAAAATGAGCACAGCTTTCCAGATCCACACTCAGGAGCGGTCGCTGGTGGCGCCCACCTTTGATTAGAGGGTGTTAACCTTTTTAAATATATATAAATGTCATGATGTAGAGACGTCCAAAACGGCTGACTCTACGTAAGCATTGGCCTTGCAAGGTCCAAGATGGTTTGAAACACTAGGTGGCGTTATGATGTTTAATCCATACACGTAGATTCTTTTTATAATAATGTTAATAAATGTGACCTGTAAAATCAATAATACAATACAATAATGTATTTCATCAAAAAACTGTCATATGATTTAGTTTACAGCTCAAAAAACACATTTAAGTTTGCAGTATCTGTTTCATGCACTGGAAAAGTGAGTCACATCATCACTGTGGTGTGTGCAGCTGAAGAGACAGATTACACAACAAATAATCCACAACTGGAAACAGTAACCCCTACTTTAAGAAATATCTCGTACACTGTGAAACTAAAAGTGACTCTGTACTGCATTAGACTTTAAATTGCAGGTTTGCCATGCTCAAAAGAACAGGATTTAATTATATGTATCTGTGTCACTACACTAGTCTGTAGTAATTTTGATGGAAAACGCAGGCTGTCTCTTTAAATGTCACTGACACCAAACAGTGAGCAGTGTACAGGTGTCGTCATGATGGAGAAAACATATATCTATATAGTGTAACTTGCTTAGGGACATATCGTGGTGTGAGTAAAGGACAAAAAGGGGTAAGAAAGAGGACAAAAGCAGAGAGGGAGGGAGGGAGGGAGAGAGAGAGAGAGAGAGAGAGAGAGAGAGAGAGAGAGAGAGAGAGAGAGAGAGAGAGAGGGGGGGGGGGGGGGGGAGAGGGAGGGAGAGGGAGAGATGATTGTGTGTTGCCAACATCTGTTTCCTGTGTTATATAAGCTGTGGGGGCTGGTCTCCCTTGGAAATGGGAGATATTAAAAAGTCCTGCTGCCACTGACCCTGCTAGTAGCACCATGTTATTGCTACTGCACAACTGACTGCAATGTTGTCTTTTCATGTATACATTAACCATCAATACTGAAAGCATATACAGTGACCCCTTATCATACGGCTGCAGTATATCATGACTGAAAAAATGTGTGTTTAAGTGTTTAAAGCTCCTTCAGACTGGAATAAAATGACTTCAATCATCCAGCCTTTGACATTATTATTTCACATGTCAACATTCAACAACTCTCAATGACTGGGTACTTGAGTGCAACCTACTGAGTCAGTGAACTAGTTCAGTGCCAGTTCTGAGTCTTCCTTTTTAGAATGGACTGCTTGTTTGTCTCGTGTTAATGCTCCAAAGCTGCTTCAGAATTATTCCTTGCTATTAGTGAGTCCTCCTCAAAGACTGTCACTTCTGACTGGGCTAGGACCGACTCTCATAGCTGACTCTCTAGTTAACTAAGAGAGTCAGCTATGAGATCATCTGCAGCAAGTCTATTAGATGTTGTTGCCGTGATGGAGATCATTACCTGTGAGGCCCTTGATTGTGTGTGTCAGTCCGACTAGGTGAAATAAAAATAATCATAGTGACAAAATAATCTGGCGGCAGCGGCTGCTGTAGATTATCAGAGGATGTAGGATAAGACAGTTTAATTTAGCCTACAGACTGACGGCACACTGCCCCGCCCCCACTGACTGCAACCTTTTTAATCAGTTTTTCTTCATAATGAATGTATCACGTGTCCAAATCGCACCATAATCAACACTGCACTTCCCATGACCACTAAGAATACACGTACTACTGTGAAGCCGATAACATTTATTGGTTTACAAGATATGCATTCCACATACATACAGACAGGCAGACGTTTGCTGAATTATTAGGTAGATTGCAAATGTTGCGGATGAAGCTACAGCTGCATCCACTGTGTATATGTACGTATACATATGTATGCATGAATCTATTACATTTTTGCTAGGCAAGAATTTGTCATTGTGTTTTTTGAAATTTTGATTTGTTTGAAATGTCATTGTTTTTTGTGGTTGTTTGTATTGATTGTATGTTAGGACCCCCTTGAAACCCAGATGATTCATTTCAAGGGGTTTACCCTCACGATTAAACTTGTACAACAACAAGTTTAATATATTTTACTTCTTATTCATCCCGACACATATCCTGGCGAGCTAGCCAAAAGTGGTCAAGACATTTCACCGAAAAAAGACAAAAAAAACCTCATGGCGCCGATAGATGAAAGATAAGTGCATCACCACAGATTCATCGTCTGGTTCAAACTCTGTGAGCGATGAAAGCATGTATCAAAGTTTTCAGCAGTCCATCCGCCCTTTGCTTCATGTCTTCCCCACACACGTCTCCCCATTTCATGCTTACGTTGTGCTATCAATAAAGGCAAAATACAGAAAAAATATCTAAAAACAAAACAAACATTGCTATCCCATAATACTGTGAAATGAATCATCCTTTAACTGTTCAATGCACCACTTTTTTAACAGCTGCGATAATGCAGATATATTGTAATCTACATTTTAACGTGTAATATGACTTAGCCTGTATGACCAATCTACGCTACTGTGATTTCACACTGTTTTATAATGGACATCTACATTCAGAGTAACAGCCTCTACTGTAGCTGTGTTTAAGCCCGATTAAGCCACGGTGATGCCAGGATCCATCATCACTTACTGGCTACATATACAGATAAACACAGGATTACACACATATTATAATGTGGGACTAGAGCTGTGTGGATCAGATACATGTCTGATCAACATTTCATATACCCGGTAACGTTGTAAAGAAGAAATATAATCTGTCGTTCAAAATGAAGCAGAACTTTTAACCCACAGAAACAAGAATTACAGCAGAGGATGCAAATGTTGTTACAGCGAGCAAAGAGTTTTTGAAGAGGCGAGAGGCAGACGTAGTGGGGATAGGAGGGATATTTCTCCTGATGAACTTTATTTCTATATTTGTTGAAGACCATTTGACAAAAAAGATACTCAAGGACAGAGAGGACGTGTCGGGTGTAAAAATGACACGCTGCTTTGACAAACTCGTTTTTTGTCAGTGCAAAGGAAAATAAACTGAGCAGGATAAAATGTGGAAATTTCTTCTACAGGTGTTATGAATTGACTTTTCTTCCACAAACCTGTTTTCCATGTGTTTTTAATTTTAGTCTTGTCCCAGTTTTTTTTGCTTCTCATGCAGGAATCACTTTTACGTTTCAGGTTTTTCCACAGGCGAGTCACAGATAAGGTTCTGTTTTCTTCAAAGATTAATACAAGGTGAACGTTTCAAGACTTGGCAGGTCAACAGGTCTTTTCCTTCAACCAAACAGCGGCTTCCATCTGTGACTCGAAAGCATAAATCTGCAATTGTATCTGAGACATAAGAGGCACAAAATGGGTCTTAGCAGTTTACACCACAAGTGGACATGCAACAACATTAGCATAAATTTGAAGTTGAGCTTCCCTCCATTTAGCTCTATTTTGGTCTGATCGCCATGAGGGAAGTATCTGGCTCATTAGCTTCCAAATGCTTAAGAAAGTTTGTCAACTAACTTTTAACTCTAACGTTTACTGCTAACGGCACAGTAGTACAGTGGTTAGCACCTCACAGCAACAAGGTTGTTGGTTTGACTCCTGCTTTTGCCAGGGTTCTTTCTGTGTGCAGTTTTACATGTTCTCTTCTGTGTAGGTTTTCTCTGGGTATTTCAACTTCCTCCCACAGTCTGAAGACATGCAGATTGGGTGCACTGGAGACTTTAAATTGACACACATAGGTGTGAATGTGAAAGTTGTTGCTTGTGATACGCCAGCAACGTCTACAGGGTGTGTGCCCCCCCCCCGTCTTGCTTGTATCCGTAAGCTTTCAGAAGACGTGCACAAATATGCTCCAAATTTAAGTAGGGTGCTGACAGAAGGCTCCATTTCCATATATGTATCTTATTTTGAGCATAAATAACCAACACCTTAACAAAAGTCAAAATGCAAAAAAAAAGATCACATCCATGACTTTGTATACAGCAGTGACGATTTTGTGCCTGAAGAAACCTGCTGATGAATTAACTTAACAGACCACCATGAGAAGACAAGGCTTTGTTCCCCCCCAGATACCATAATGGTCTGAGCTATAACGTAAGAGTAAGGATGGCTCTCATCTGAACAGGGAAAGGTTAAGTTAGAGGTGAAGCTCAAGTGCAACATGGAGAGACTTCAGAGTGAGTCTTAGATTACAAAACTGCCTGTCCTCTCTGCTGTGATTTCATAAGAGGCTTTGAGAGATATATGACTGCGAGTGCGTGTGTGTTGGTGTGCTTTTACGACTCTGATCTTCAGCCCTGATCCAGGAGTCTGAGGGCTACAACACTTGTCATTAAGGCATGTCATTCAGTACAGTCAAGAATCCTGTTAGTAAACAAAGCCATGGCAACCGTGGGACTCGCACTCTCTCACGCTCGCAAGTTTGCACTCCCACATGCAAGACTGACACGCGCCAACACACACATACATGGTACAGCAAGCTTTTTCTGAACTAATCCCCGTCTTGTCATCTGCCTGGATATGACCCAGAAATACAGTCACTGGAACAAATAGGCCACTGTCATATTAATCTCCACCTCTGTAAATTGATGGAAATATGATTTGGTGCATTCACAGTAAGCCATGTCTACCCGCTTCCCCATTTCTCTCTCTCTCTCTCTGTCCCTATGTCTCTCCCTCACAACGATATCTTAACCTCCCCTTAACCAAATCCCCAGTCTTTCTTCTCATCCACAGTGAACAATGAGTCGAACATAATGCAGCATAAAGACAAATATCTGAAACCCTGTAATTGCGCGCTCAATCCGAAAAGACATAAACAGGTATGGGAAAAAAGCAAAGCAGGGAGACGAAGGAGCATTCACATGCAGATATTCTCAGTGAAAAGCTTTGAATGTGAGTCGGACTAAAATTACAGAGATTCTGTAATTGCAGCTTCAGATAAAGCGCAGCACTTGGCAGGTAGAGTAGGAGTCTGCAGAGATGTGCCCTCATTTCTACACCGACACAGCTCTCATGTGTGTGAGTCCTTTTTAAGCATTCATGCGTGCTTGCAAGTGAGCGTTGTGTGTGCACTTGTTTGTTTGTGTGTCAGACATGCACTGTGTGTGTTGGGATGTGTGTGTGTGTGTGCGCGAGAAGGGGGAATAGGTTTGAAGGGTTAATTAGCGTGCTGTCTTAAACGGTGTGCAGTGACAGGAAGACAAGACAGGCTGTCCTTGCCAAAATCACCTCTACACATGCTGCTCCACACACATATACACACACATGCATTTGTTCTTCTACCTTTGTGAGGACCAGTTTTAGGGTTAAGACTGGGTTTTAGGGTTCAGGTTACAATTACGTTTACAGTAAAGGGCATAAATGAGTGTCCTCACAAAGATACAAGACATACACGCACACACATGCACGCACACAAGCACGCACACACACACACACAAACACACACACACACCTAAGTCGCTAAAGCCAAATCAGTTTTCCTGTTGCTACAGCAACAGCATACTTTTATGTCAACTGCAACCTAGTTACTATGGAGATATGTATACAAGAGAAACTCTGTGCCGTTGTAGTCAAGGGCCAGATGACAGCATAGCGTGAGGGCCTGACACACATGAATACACGCACACGCACACACACACACACACACACACACACACACACACACACACACCATGTCCTCTTCCTCCTTTATCCATTTTGTTCTTACACAGACACAGACACACAGCTCACCCGAAAGGAAGGGATTCACATGCCGGTCAAGGAAAGCATAAAGAGCTTCCATATCCTCTGGTACAATCTCAATCAGCTAAACACGCAAAGCGAGCACTGGTCCTCGCTGTTTGTCCCCCACCCACCAACCCCCAACCCCCTGCAGCCCTCAGGCAAGATGAAATCTAAAGTCTGCTGGCATCTGTGTTATTAAATCCTCCAGTATTAATTTTGTACTAATTGAGTGAGGGATTCATTCCCCGTTTACCCCGAGTCTTTAATGGAGTAAAATCTGGATGGGAAAGCCGGTATAAAAGACTGCATCGAGACTTAAATCAAAAGCGAAACGCTGTTCCCAGTGGGGCTGCACAGAACGTCACAGCGAAAGAGAACTATGAAAGCAGAGATCATCAACTATTGATAAGGCCGAATCTGGTACAGCTGTAGACAAAATACGGAATACGTTTGACTTCAAGTTAGATATGCCTAAGAACAGCTGAGAACTGTCTGGCTGTGAAATAAGTAATAACCCCACACGATTGAGTGAATAATGGGCCTGTATTTACCACATGGCAAAAGTGTTATTTTACCAGTAAGAATTCAGAAAGACTGAACAAAAAAAAGACCGAAAAAGACTGATCAACATTGGCTTGAAGACTTGGGAATTACTTGAAATTTCCAAACTGAGTTGGTTTTCGAGCAAGGAATATCTCAGAGGGGACAAATAGGCCAGTTCTTGAGACTACTTGCTCCAGGACATATAATAATAACACTTTAAACTGTACATCTGTAAACACATATTATTATAATTTTTTGGTATAATTGTATGTAGAAAATACTGTATCACTAATTTTGTGACGGGACTTATGACCTATACTACAGCCAGCCACCAGGAGACAATCGAGACGCTTTGGTTGCACTTGTCATTATATACAGTTTATAGCTCATATACTATGAAATAATAGCTTCATCACTGGAATACCTAACACTGCCTAATATCTATTCTCAAAAATATTTTTGGACACTTGAAAGAAACATTATATTTAATGATGACTGCTATATTCAGCACTGCTGAGCTAACTCAGAGAATGTCAATTCACTTCTTGACATATAAGTTATTGCTAGTTACACTTTGGCTGCTGATGTTGGGTAATGCTAACTACTACACCGACAGAGCAAGTTGCTGCACAGGCCTGAATGTTCCAGAGATCCTGGACATGTTTAAAAGTATGATAGAGAGATTTGAGCAATAGTTTCCAGCCTGCAAGCATTAGCTGTTGGTTAATGCTTGATTGCTATGTGGTTATGTAAAGACAGAGTTTATTCTAATTACAAAAGAGCAATATGTGATATCTCTTGGGAAAATGTGAAAACAACTCAATGTGCATGTTCTTTTCATTACAGTCCATCTCTGAGCATATGCCCTCAAAGGTAGGCTGCAGTGACAGTTGCGCTGGATCTGTTGATCCTTGAGTGATGCTTTTTTCGATTGCCTTAATTAAAGGAAAATAAACACATCTTTTCTGCAGCCCTTTTTTTTCATTCAACAAGATAAGCCACAACTCTAAATGCATAATTGTTTCATGTTGACTTAACAAAAGCAGTGATTCAAGAATGTCCCTAAATAACTATGTCAGAATGAGTGTGGTGGACTGAAGAAGAATTTGGTTTTCAATGTCAACTTTAGATACTATGTTTAAGGACAGAGGTTTGATACAAAGCCTTTCAATCAAAGTAAATTCAGTATGACCCAGCATTTCTCAAAACAACTGCTGACGTCTTTACCTGGCTCCGGTCTTTATCCACCTTCTTGAAGCACTTGTTCAGCGACAGATTGTGGCGCACCGAGTTCTTCCAGCCTGTGGGGGCATTTGCAAAGTATGGGAAATGCTCCAGGATCCAGCCGTAGATATCCTTAACAGGCAGCCGTTTGTTTGGTGCATCCTCAATGGCCATGAAGATCAGGCAGCTGAAGGAATACGGTGGTTTTCGGTTCGCCCCCGCTGCCAAATCGTACGCCGAGTGTGCATCGCCGAGCAGGCCGTCATCTGGGGACGGAGACGAGGAAGGCGAGCGAGGGTGCTGACCGTCGGGGTCCTGTAGAGGGGAAACGCTACGCAGCCCTGAGTGGCTGAAGCTGTTGAGGAGGTCTGTGCTCTCGTGGAGCCAGGAGAGGCTAGTGAGCTCCTCATCCTCAGCCTTGGAGAAGGAGGCGGACAGCGACAGGGAGAGGTCGGCTGCCTCCGCCTCAGATGCTGCTGTGGCAGCGTCCCCCTGCCGGTACGGCGGGCTCATGCCCTGCGAGGCACTGGCTCCACTACTGGGGCTTTGGGCCTTCTTACTGGGAGGCATGGTGGGTCCCATCCAGCCCAGGGCTCACTCCTGGAGAAAGAGGCAGAATAGACAAGAGAAAGGGGAGGCCAGAGAGAGGCAGAGAGGGAAAAAGGTTGAAGAAGGAGCAGGGAGAGAGAAAATAAACAAGGTCAGTGTGTGAAATTCATTTGGCTCTTTACTTTTGGCCAAAGGGAGACATGCAACAAGAGTTTGACCACATTCTGGATAATGTTGGATCAGATCTGTGGCGAAAAGTGTAGATCATCATTTTACTTTGGGGCTTTCTGTCCAATTCTGACTGGGACTGCAAATTTAGTGCTTCATTGGTTAAGGAAAATCTTGCCTTGTACAACAACCCCCTAATTACTAGCCTACCAGCAAAATTACATGGCGTTGCTGTCATAACATATGAATGCTGTTAAAGGGCTTATAGTTGAAGGGTCACAGAAGGGATTCTGTCCCTTCTGTGACATTCGACAGCAGGAGAAAAATGAATTGTCAAGGTTGAAGCCTTGACTGAATAAACTTAAACTGCTGGACTTGGCACCACAGCAGGGTAAGTGTGACCAGAGATCATTGTGATCGGGAGATTTGCCAAGAAAAGAACGAAACAAATTGGGAGTGCAAGTTCAAATCCAGCCCCAGTCTAATCAGACCATTATTCTCTTAACATAAGAGCAATGCTGTGCTCGTTAGATGCAGGCAGAGTGTGGTAAATGAAGGGGAACGGCCGAGAGTATCACACCACAATCAGAAGCCTCACAACCAGGCCTTTGATTGTCCTCTAGCACAGACAGCGGTGAGAAGGACCGAGGCAGCACCCACAGCAAAATGTAATCTGCTCCACACACCCAGTGAACATGTTTCACAGTTTGAACACACATACACAACCTCGGATGCACAGGTGCTCTCTCTCTCGCTCTCTCTTTCTCACACACACACACACACATGCAAATGAAGGCATGGACCTAAATCTATAAGCACACCACACATTCTGTCAAAACAGCACAGATGCCCCCCACAAGAAACAAGTACAAAAAAAGGTTGCATAACTAAAAGCATGTACACACACATGCCAACATGGATGAATACACACACACGTATGAAAGCGCACACACACATCCACCATGAGAACATTGAATTAAGTCCAGATATATTCTGTCTGGTCCCTGTGTGGTGCGATTGCTCTCTAATCCAAGGTGATCATCGGCCGATCTGTCCCCTCACTCTGCGCGATTGACTGACAGCTGTCACCCACGGCGACCCGCTGTGCCGTGACAACTGTCAGTTCGCTACAGATCCGGCCGCCATGTCACCATGGCAACAGAGCATAACAACTCAGCTCCTTTCTCGATCTGGTGCTTTTTTGCCTTTTTTCATCCATCCGCTGTGTCTGTCGCTCTTCCACCTATCTCCCTGTCTCCTCTCTTTTTTTCCTTACTTTTCTACCAGCGCTGATAACTATGCTTAACAGTGTTGATAGGCTGTAGTGGAAGGACTGAGCTAAATATAGAATTGTGATGTATAGCTGTTGCTCCACGTATCGTCGGCCATTCCTATAGTCACCCCGCTGCTCCATCTCTCCACAGCGCAGGGAAACGCTCGGCGGAGCTGAATGTCTTTGATCACCCTCTCCACTTCTTCCCTCCTCTCTCTCCTCTCGGTCCTCACACTTCCTGACAGCACACGTGCTCATTCAACAAGCTGTACCTGTCTGGAGGTACAGCATTGTTGCACCAATATTGACATTGAGTGTAATGAATTCAAATTGCCCCAGTGACGATAGCGCTGCAGCTGAAAATAGTGAACGCACAATCAAAGGGATGGGCGAGGTGGAAAGGGGGATTTGACAGGCTTTTCAAGGTGTGTGTGTGTGTGTGTATTTATGCAAACGTTTGACAGGCTTGTCACGATGTGTGTGTTTGTCTTGGGAAGAAAGTGAGGGCATCGTAGTGACATTGTTCCTGGTAGGAGTCTACTGGAATGCAGCGATGGCTCTGATGCTCTCTTTCTCTCAATCTCCCTCTTCCTCCTCCTTGTTATGTTGCCATAGCGGCAAGGGGGCCATGAAACATTACGGCTGACAGTAAAGTCATCTCATTTTACTGTTGCTATGACAACAAACTCCTCACTGTTGGTTGGGGCCAGCACGAGCTGCCGCCCAAGCCTCGTGCCTGGGTGTGTGTATGAGTGGATGAATTTGAGTTTGTGTGTATGCGTGATTGTGTGTGTGCCACCATGTCTCCCATGGGCTCTCATAAAGCTTAACATACTTGCTCAGCTCTAAACAAACTTTCATGCAACTACTACAGCGGCCCCTCAGGAGCAACTGCTAAAGGACAAAGGCAGATATCGCTCAAGTTCAGACTAAATGACTGCTGCTGTGTGTAAATGTGTGTGTGGGGAATGTGTTTTTAGTGTGTGTGTGTGTGAGAAGCATCCTCACATTTGTTTGACAGATGGGACTGTGCTATTCTCTCTGTCTTCTTCATTCCCTGGATCTCTTTGTGTTTGCATGCTTTGTTTTCATTTGTGTTCATCTCTGTTTGGCATGTCCACATTTGGCTGAGTGCGTTTCTTTTTTGTGTGCGCATCGTGTTACGAGTACACTCGGACTATCTGTCTTTTAAGTACACTCTTCATCCAAAAGTCTGTGCATACCATGAGGTGTGTCTCTGTCCTCACTGTAACTCTGGCACCACACTGGTTCTGTTAACACTCTGCACCTCGATAACGGGGATTTTAAATAATGCCGTTCAATTAGAGTAAATGGCTTTTTCCATTCAAAACGCCAGTCTCGAGCAGCGGGTGATTGGTGGTACACTTAAGTCAGACGATTCCTATTATTACGCTGCCATGAATGTAGCCTTCACAAGTCTCTGACAGCAAACAAAAGCAGAAAATGACTGTGGCAACTGTGTTAGACATTCAAACTCCTACAAACTCCACGATTGACACAGCCGTCAATCCAGTAACTAACAGCCAATCTTTAGATTTAATGAAAACAGAAATGAATCAAGAGCAAATCATTTAAACAAATTCTTAAAATAGATAAATCTTATTTTTCAATTATGGTGAAATTGTATTTTGGTCATACAATCTTTTTTTGTAGAACTAACTTTGGTCCATGGGAATCTAAGGTCCACTTATTAAATCTTTCAACCGTATCACATGGTCTTTATCAGCGAATGGATTTTGCTCAGTTGCCACGGAGATAAATCTGCTGACATGTGAGCTCTTATGATTTCATTCATTGCGCATAGTGATGGCTTAGGGATGGTTCAACATTTTTGGAAATGCTCATTCTCGTGTCTGTGTATGGCACATACTGCATCAGGTTACCGTGAGCAGCCAGTTAGCCTAGCGGAGTCTCCGCTGGTTGCCTGGCAACCTCACAGTACATCCAGGGAGTGACTGGTACATAACAGTCTAGGACATAACCCTATATAAAACTGCAATGGATTAAAGAAGCAAAATACAACACGTCCACTGGTGTGAGCTTGAGTGCCGATTGTACAGTAATACCGCTGGACAAAGCCAGGCTCTATACTAAGCTAAGCTAACTGACTGTTGGGGGTCGCTTCATATTTAGCACACAGACATAAGTGTGGTATTGATCTTCTCATATCCCTCTTAGCATTAAAGCAAATCAGCATATTCCTAAAATCTGGCACTTTTAGTTACAAGTCACAAGCTTAAATTTTGGCCAATATAAAATGAGATCCCCCCCCCCCCGAAGAAACTGACTTTCTGATCATTTATGGTTTTCCCAGGACAAAGTTGTCACAGATGTCGATAACGGATTATTGACAAACCCAAAGGTCCACGTCATAAATCTTCTGCTTGAATCCAGTCGTATTGAGCCTCAGCAAACAATGTTGTGCAAAAAACTGTTTTTATGGTCAATACGCTTTGTTGTTGTCATGTCTGCAAATATGAAGGGATAGGGCTCAGTGGTATTTCTGGATTTCAAGAGCTAATTGCCCAAAAAATAACATGATCCAATCACAGATTAGAAGTTCTGACAGATATTTCTTAGGCAATCAACAATAAACTGTCAATGAACTGAGATGAGGACTTTGATTGTTTTTGGTTTTGAATATGAGCTTAAAAAAAATCAATAAAATAAAAGTGTTCATTTCGAAGAAAGTCATTGACCTTGGTGTGTACCTGCTGACCTCTGGCCAGCTCCAGCCCTCCGCAGCCTTTGAAACTGGAGGCAGAGGCCATCAGTGTTTACACCGAGTGGAGAAAGGTTAACAAACTCCTCCGATAGTGGAGAGGGTGTAGGCTAAATCATGTGCTCTAATTGACAGCGTAATCATCTTACACTGCATTCATGCTCTCGCAGATACTTGTCTAAATCACATGCCACATTTACGTAATCCTCAGAAGATCTCCGTTCCCTGTTGGCAGCTCTTTCTGTCTGACTCGCAGGCATTTTGTGTGCCTACGCCAGCTGCAACATTTCAATAATGCACTTCAATTCGCTGCCTTTTCCTCGAGTCTGCTGCAGCATTAGCCAGACTGACTTTCGACGGAATCCTCAAGTCATCAAGTTACAGAACCCCCAAAACCACATCAGTGCAGAAATATTAAAATAAAACCAAGATAGGCTTATGACATGCTGTCAGCAGCGCATTTATGCTCTGCTCTGGGCCTCGGCGGACTGGAGCAACAATTACAACTTTGTCAGTTTGATCGCAGCTCGTGGCATGTGTTGCATGTCACATCCGTCTGCTCCTCGCTTTCCTGCCAGTCTTTACTATACAGCCCAATAAAGTCAGTGCCATGAAAATAATCCCCCCTACCCCAGAATGGAGTAGTAATAGTAGTGTAGGAGATAGCAGCGAAGAATGGAATAGTGGCTGGTAGGAGTTATTACTTTGCAGAGGGGTGAGCTGAACCTTGTGGCTCCTCTGGCCACAGTGATAAAGCAGGGAGTCAGATGCACCGAGGCAAAACTAATCTGGAGTTTTGATGACAAAAGGACGACCTTTATCCCTCCTACACATACACAGGATGGATTGAAGGGGAGAGGAGAACCAACAGAGAAAAGGAGAAAATGAGAACTCTCTCAGAGGCTGGAAAATAATAACTTCTGCTACATATATGTCAACACCGGTTGTAGGGAGCCTAGTGATGTTCTCCATTTTCTGCCCATGAAATCGTTCTCCCCCCACCCTCTGTATTTCCTGCTCTCCCCAGACGACAAATATTAGGGTTCCACAGGGCTTTAAGGAAGTGGAGCAGGACCAATCACATCCTATAAGGTCTGACTGTGTCTTCCTTTTATGTCATCCGCAGCAGCAGAGTTATGGAATAGAGGTCAGGGTTCAGGGTGTCCCAGAGGACTGCTCCTGACCCCTGGTTCCTGCTCTCGGCTGCCTGGCAACTGGCACAGTGCGCCTGCACACGCATGCATGCACGGGCACACAAACACACACACACGAATATGCCTGGATTCAGACTTACACAAATAAACAAATCCTGTCTCCTAGAAATGACGTTCAAATACAACTGATTTGCAACGGAACATTTGTTTTGTAGGAAACACAACATAGATCAGTCAGGGTCTTTCTATGTGGAGTTTGCTTGTTCTCCCCGTGTCTGCGTGGGTTTTCCCTGGCTTCATTCAACAATCCAAACACATGCAGATTGGGGTTAGCTTAACTGGAGACTCTAAATTGACTGAAGGTGTGAATGTGAGCGGGAATCGTCTCTGTATGTTTGCCCTGCGATGTGCTGGCGACCTGTCCAGGGTGTATGCTGCCTCACTCCCACTGTCCAGCTCCCCCCACAACCCTCAAAGGATAAGCTGTATAGATGAAGGATGAATGGATGGATGGATGGATGGATAAATAACAGAGATTCTGTTTTCTATCAAGATAATGAGGATGTTAAAAATATGTTGATACTGATAGGTCTGTAAAATAACTACAACACAACAAATTTGTTTTACAGCCAAATATCCCATCTTCTAGTAGAACGTCCACTTCTATTAACAGTATTATTAAGGTGAATTCATAATTTCCACCGGTCCACTTGGGTCCGCTACAGTCATCCTAACATAAATGTCTGCTAGGGTATGCACAGACATCCGTGTGGACAAAAATGGCCCAGACTGATGCTGACACTCATTTTAGTATGAATGAAACCATGGGCATGTACATGTGACCGGAACGAGTAAGCAACTCTCAGTGGATACGGAACCCGGACAGTGTGGTTAACCATTTAAAGTATTTACGGTTATGTGTTTATTTACACCATGATAGTGGTTTTAGTTTATTTAACTAAAACCACTATCTTTCCCGGAACCAAAATGCGTTTGTCACCTTAATACATGTCGACTTGATGGTGAAGTTATATGAAGTCACCAGTCAGAGGGATTGATCCTATGCACTTTACATGAATGTCTGTAGAAAATGTATCAGCAATCTAGTTCTTTAAGTCTGGA
Source organism: Hippoglossus hippoglossus (assembly GCF_009819705.1). NCBI lineage: Eukaryota > Metazoa > Chordata > Actinopteri > Pleuronectiformes > Pleuronectidae > Hippoglossus > Hippoglossus hippoglossus. The sequence continues at coordinate 15,581,084 of NC_047174.1, forward strand.
CCAAAGTGGTGGACAAAGCATCAGACCGATGTTCCCCCATATCAGTCAAACATTCATTGGTTCCAGCTTCTCAAATATGAAAATTTGCTGCTTATTCTGTTTTGTTTAATTTAAAATCTTTAGCCTTTGGACAGTTGATTAGAAAAAGATATTCCCTAAGGCTCAAGAAAAAATAGTTTTTTCTTTTTTTTTTTACAATCTTCTAACAATTTAAAGTCTAAGTAATTCCTGCATTAATCTGGAAATAACTGAGAGATTAAATATTAATGAAAAGAGCCATTAGTTGCAGTGCTGTTAGAAACTGTCCAAAATACAAAACCAGGCACAGCATGATGATGTACGGTGTAAGAAACTTCACCATTTGGTTTTATGGTGAAAGAGGTCAAGGCCCTTGTGTGCAAACTCAATATTATAACTCTGAGTCCAGAGCCTGTTCTGCCAGAGGAGTAAACATTACCCCCTCTGTCTATTGGCAAGCAACTAAGCAGATAATAAGCACATAATATACAGTATATTTAGAGGAGCTGAGCCCCAGAACTTTCAAATTGAAAAATGATGGCACATAACACATCAATGGGGCCACTGCTTACACCACACTGTTTTACTGAGAAAACGTACGGTAACTAAGAGGCAAAAGCTCAGAGAGGACACATGTGATGTACGGTGCAAGAAAATCAAACATTTCCAGTGAATAATTCAAGACGGCACACACACACACACACACACACACACACACACACACACACACACACGCACACGCACACGCACAGACGCTGCCTCCGTCCTCCAAAGTAGGCTAACCAACAAAGCAAACAGGCATTTGCATCCCGCAAACACAGAGTAAGTTTGGTATGATTCATCAGCAGCCAGCGATCATGAAGTCACGCTCACCCTCGCTCTCTGAGGATGGCGAACAATCAGACTCAGACACACAAACACTCAGACGCATATGCACAGAAATGCACTCACACAGAAAAAGACACACGAGAGCTAACTGAGGTTGCGAATGTCGGCGCTTGAAGGTGACTTGTGTGTGTGTGTGTGTACAGCCTCGAGGTCCCTTTGTGGAGTGTAGGGTTGGAGTGGGTCTGTGTGTGAGGGTGTGTGTGTCTGCATTCTTTTTTGTGGTGGACTCACTGTGGCAGTCAGGTCAAGCTTAAAAAAAGTCCAGGCCCAGGGCTCCAGACTTCCATGGTAATGTCCATGACACACCACGGGCCGGCATGCAATCACACAATTGTACACACTCACTTGTTCAGTCGCCTGTTCAGTTGCTCATTCGCTCGGTCCACTCTGTTCGCTCTCATTCAGTTCAAGTCAAGTTCAAGCCAGTGCACTCTTCTGGTACAGAACTTGGCATGTACTACTAGATGCAAATAGGGTGAGGCTTTTATGTGGATCAGGTTCCAAACTAAAAAAAAAACATATTTGATGAGCTAAGAGAGTAACTCTGTTGAGTTAAGTTAAACGTTCATGCAGCCAAGACATGATTTAACTAATTAAAGCTTGTGAATATTTCAACTCTGTTATTAATTGTCTTTCTACAGAGCAGGAGCCAGTTTAATCCATATAAAACAGAAATGTAGATATCGTATTTACATGTTTGTGTAAACAATAACGAAAATCCATTTCTTTTCAAAATGTTTGAGAACAAAATAACACAGATCAAAACAAGACAAAACAAAAATAAGAACGATATCATAAAAAGGAAATATTGAAAACAAACAAAACCAGTTAAAAATTGGCCATTAAAAGGCTTTCCTCTAAAAATATGTTTTAAGCAATAATTTAAAAAACAGTCAAGAAACAAAATGATATTTAATGAGTTTTAAAGAGGTGGTTGAACCCTTTTGAACTCTATAGGGAGCCAGGCTAACTGTTTTCCCCTTCATCCAGTCTTGATGCTAAGCTATGCTAATCACTGCCCCACTCTATAGCTCTACACACACACAGACATGAGAGTGGTAACGATCTTTTTATCCAACTCTTGGAAAGAAGGCGATTAAAGCACATTTCCTAAAATTCACTTTCCCTTTAATGTACTCAGTGGTGAGACATATATTATGAAATCATCAGCTCAATATAACGCGAAAAATGTACAAAGTGGATTTCCATGAAACTTAGTGGAAGGATGAGACATAAGTAAAGAGGGAGCCCATTAAAGTTTTGGTGTGGCTTTGGACAAAGGATCCAGGAATTTTTTTTTCACTTTCAGTTTATCATTGCGAGACAGGGTGTTGTTTTTTTTGGACATTTTCACTGATTTCCCAGGAAATGATTCATTGGACTTTAATTAAAAACATCATGCATATTTAGGGGAGTGATATCTAAGTGTGTCTTCAATTTGGTGCAGCTTGGTTAAAGGTGGGGTTATGCGCCATTCTAGTTGCATTACGCACACATCTTAAAAATGTATGCTCAGCTTCAATTAGCCGATTAACTTGGGCCACCTAAAAAGACATGTGGTGTGTGAAGTGGGACCAGCAGGACATGTGCAAAAATGAGAAGACTATTTTATTTTAAAGTTTTATAAATGTTAAAAGTGGAACCTAAAAAAATAAATAATATAAAATTAATTATCATACTGGATTTTGATTTAATAAAAACGCTATTAAAACCTAGATGCCAAGAATTACAGTAATAACGATAAATGGATAACTCTTCCTATCTCACTTTTGCCACCTTTTATTCCTCTCCTCCTTCAACCCTTCCCTCCCTCACCCAGTCGCTCCCTCACTCCCTCTAAGGCCTCCCTGTCTTTTCTCTTTGACAGTGAGCAGGTCCCTGTTGGCACTCTTTGCTCTTTTACAATATTGTGGGAAAGGAGAAAGAGAGGGAGAGAGAGTCGGAAAAAGAAAGAGAGAGCAAGACTTGCCAGAAACACTATACAGTATCAAAGCAGCCAGTGCACAGCCAGCAGAGCTTTGATAGCAGGCAGGGAGGGGTCCAGGTCAGAGAAACGCGAGGAGAAAGCCTCGGTGAACTGTTTAAAGAGGGGAGCATGATCTATCGGGATGCCTACATCGAGCGGAGAGTGCGGTGGATGAAGCTTTGAGGTAGTGAGTGTTTTCCAGCTGGATGTCCTGCAGTCAAAGAAAAATTAAGCAGGGCTCCCTCTCTGTGTCTGTCCGTCTCTCTCTTTCCTCGTTCTCTTCCCCCCTCTGGCTTTTCCACTTATCTTTAACAAACAGCAGCTCAGGCTCTCAGCCACTGGCCGACAGTTTGTCCCGACAACAAAAAACCATGGCAACAACCACTGGAAGAGCCTGTCCAGTTCCAAAGGTCCGCCCTCTCTGGCTTCTCCATCTCCCTCTGCTCTTTGAGTCTTTGGCAAATTTGGCCAAAATGAGAGAACTGCAATCAATAAGCGTGTGACCTAAATATTGGTGATATAAGGTCGCGATTGAGCAACTGCACAGTCTCGTGTTTGGTTGAGAAAGCAGTTTAATATTGAACAGTTTGTTAGGTCACCTTTGGCTGAGGGTGGCGATGTGTTCAGGTTGAGATGAGAAAGTGATATTTGAAAATAAAAAGTGAGAAGAGAAGGACAAGGAAGTGAGGCAGCAGCTTGTCAGTAGCCTGTACTTTCCTCTCCGGCCTGCCTTTGCTGACGATACTTACACCGCTTCTGCTGATGATACAACTCTGCTTACATCCTTCACTCCTCCCTCCCACTCCTACAAGCTGTTTTTAACACGCTCAAGATACCTTATGTCAACTGAAAAGTGTTCTGAATGCTGACAAAACAAAATTCAGGCTGTTTACAAACTCACAAACGGGCTAAAAAAAGGAAAAAGTGCTATGACGAATCACAGTAATATGGGAGTTTCAAGGGCTTTTTGTCTCCGCAACACAAGATAGACAGAAAGTAATGGCACATCACACACTAAAGGAAATTATCAGGAATATTGTGCCAAAGGGAACAATCAGAAAGCAATGCTTCACCTCTCGTGATCTCATGGGGAGGCAGATGAAAATGAAGAGTGTGGTGCAACAGTTTAATGAAATGCGGCAACATCAAAACTATGTAAAGATATGGGCATTTATGTTTACATTTTATGAAAAAAATTCAAGTTCTCTATAAAGTATTTGATTGTATTTGTTTTTTGTATTTAGTCAAACAACAACTTAACATATTCATGACATGACTTTGTCACAAGGGTTTGATAATGACATCTTAGGGACCATTGACATTTTTCTTTATGTATTGGCCAATATATCGATATCTAAATTTAATAAAGTCCCTAATATGGTATCGGCCTGTAATAATAACACAAGCAGAAGGCTAAAAGAGTATGGATGATAAAATGGTTAAAGAGACAAGGTCAACGCAAGTTGTCTCTCTTCAGCGAGTGGTGGAGGGAAATTGTTCACCTGCTGTTGTCAAGAGCCGTACGCCAGCTAACATTAGCCTCAAGAGCTAAAATGAAACACTCCTAAATATGAAACATGTTTGATCATTCTTTAGAAATGTCGCTGTGAAGCGTCTGTAAATTGTTTGAGAGGTTTCAAACTGTATTTCTTTTCTGTATTTGTACGCCAGTAAAACATTCTAGATTCGATTTTATATGGGATTTGATTTGATAGTGTAACAGTTCAGAAGAACAGGAAACACAGAGAATCAGGGATGTTGCAGCCCCAAGATGACTTCAGATGTGATCTGATGTAAATGTATTTGAGAGTCAACTTGAGAGTCGACAAGCACATGTGTGCAGTCCACTCACACAACAACTGAAAGATTGACAAAAATAAACCTAAGAAAGATTCAAATGTCTGCAATTTAATTCCTTTAATGCTTAAGCTGAATGGAAAAAAATGGATTTCCTGGAAAGTATGAAAAACTTGTGCAAAGGAGTATGGCAGCTACAATGTATAATAGGTTTGGTCATTTTAAGATGAAATCAGGTTTAATTTAGGACACAAGTCGTATTTCTCATTATGCTGCGACAGATTGTTTGCACCTGTTGCCATGATTATGTTGTTGTCACATGCATCGTCCCTTTTTTGTCCTCGCCTCTGTCGCACTGAGCTGTGTCACTGACTGTACCTCTGTCTCTTATCAGATTCACCTTCCACGCTCTTATTCCCCACAACAGATTACCATAAAAACACAGTATATGGCCATTCTGGGTCCACTTATTCACAGTTTTCTTACATTTCTTTAAGAAAAATAAAGTAGGTGGAAAATTACTGTTTGCAGTCCCAGGATTTGTTTTTGTTATCTGTCCCTGAGGTCAGAGATGAATTAGGCAAAAGTGCCTTTATGTCCTCCGCTCCTTTCTTACAAGGTACTGGCTGCAAAATTATTTAAAGCTGAAAGCTCTCACGGTGAATTTACACGGTTAATGAAGGTTCTTGTGGCAGACTCAATAAGGAGCTGTCTTTGCTTTGTTTAGTTGAGATTTAAATAGGTTTGGCAATGAGCCTGCTGGTTTGACGCTGAAGTGTTGCCTATTGGAGGACTTATAAAGTAGTCTCTTGGCTATGTGGCTTTGATTGTATTTTCTTTTTTTGTGCTTTTCAGCTTCAGGATTTTCTGCTTGTGTGTATGCTGCGACTTGGCCGGCCTCCCTAGATGGAGGAGATTTTTAATCTGTGGGGCTACTCAGTTTAAATAACGGTTGAACAACATTTTGACATCTCGACATTAAACCTCAACGACTTTGCTTCCAAATCTATAGACATCTACTTTGATTCATCTTTTAAAAAATAACTGGTATTTCACACTCTCTCCCTTGTATTTTCTAATCAGCAGATCCAGAGAATAGCAGTGAACAAGAAAGAGGATGACCGCGACTGCAACTGAGTCGAAAGTAAGAGTGGGGGGGGAGTAAGAGAAAGAGGATAGTTATATCCTAGGGTCATTAGCAGCATTTCAAAGTCACCCTTTCTTTCAGCGTATGCTGTTTGACAGGCACTGCCAACAGAATTAGGGATGAAAGATGACGGTGCCGTGATTAGATGTGTAACTCAGGGGAAAGACAGGGTCTGATCCATGGTTACAGTACACACACACTCACATGCAGGGTGTAGAAAGAAAAGGACTATGAAGAATAGCGAATTGGATGAGAGATATGATAACCCAAGTCTTAAGATGTGGGCAGCATTGATTAGATAGCCCCAGACCCTCTATTTCAATGCGCAGACTTGATGCAAGTCAGCCTGATAAACACCGTGCGCTCTCCTCGCTCCCCCTACGAATGAATTGAATTCCCAAATTACCAGGCTTAAGATAACATACCTGGCTAAATTGCCACGCTTTATAAATCTCAAATCTCTTTGTAGATATTCATCAAAGGCTGTTTCACTCCTGATGCGGAGAACACAGGAGATGGGAAACAGGAGAACAACACACAATGTGGTTCATATTAAGGGCCTCTGATCTTCTATCTCGAGTCCCTCGTTTTCCGCTACATTCCTTTAGCCAGGGGTGATGTGTGGGAAGAGAAGGGAGGGGCTGAGGATTTCTAGAAGAAAGTGGGGGGGGGGGGGGGGGGGGGGGGGGGGCAAATGATGCTTCGTCTGCCTCTACTATTTCTTTGGCCTTTTATTACAGCATAACATGATCTAGCGTTGCGTGAGCGCCCTTGCAACAATGGTCTATCCCTGTGCCTTTCTCTGCATAACTCGAGGAGGTTACTTCAGACCTCCTTTTGCAAACTTTCCAGTTCATCTTACAGCCTTTTCTTTTGTAGCTCCCTGAAATCAACGTCAACTGTGGAGCAAAGTCTGAAGTTTCCATCAGCCCAGTGCCAAATTAATGCCAATGATAGTGTCATTTGTTGGACAAACTCAGGAGGGTCCATCTGCTGCAGACTCACTCACTCTAACATTAACAGTACACAGAACCAACACCAACTCAAGGGCAGGCTAAGCCTTAAGCATGCCTTAAAGTCAACACAAGGGGCTGAGTGGTTGTCGGCTTGCTGCCACAGGTACCGCTGTGACAAGAAAATATGAGGAGCAGTGGGTCCATGAAGCTAATGGCTCTTCAGATGCCAAAACTTCACAGTGATAGCTCAAAACTATGAGGCTTTTAATGAAGATTTTAATGTTAAGAGTAGAACCATGCCACTATTTATGCAAACTAATCTATCGTGAAAGTGATGTGGCATGTATTGATTTCTGTTATGCTGCAGCATGTGTTTTTTTTTCTTCGTACAATTAATTTGCACCTTATTAAATGTTTCATAACTGGATTTTAGGGATTCTACTCTGCACATCGCTGTCAGATGAGGTCTGTCAGTGGCCAGCCATGAGATGTTAGATTGGGTTCAAGACAGGGCTCTAGCTGAGCCAGTCAAGAACACACAGAATTGTCCCTAAGCCGCTCCTGCTTCGTCTCAGCTAGGTGCTTAAGGTTATTGACGCTATTGGAAGGTGAACATTTGACCTTTGCTCCGTGTGTGTCTTTACAAGTCCTGTTCACTCAATTGAATTTACCAGAGGTGGAATTCAATTAAGGTTAAGAAACATGAGATGAGCAGGAGAAATGGGAGATCAATTTCAATTGTCTTAGCAAAAGGTCTGAATAATGTCAATGTGATATTTTTGCTTTGTCATTATGGGACATTTAATGTGGAAAGATTTGACTATTTACAAAATTTCTAGAATTCTGCTTATGTGTTTGTCATAAGCATTTTTAGCAGATAAAAGAAAATTTCAGTTTTAGCAATTTTGGGATAAAGCTGCAGCAAAATGAAAAAAGTAGAAGTAGTTAAATGATTTCTGAAGGCGCTATATAGTTGAGCTAAACATAGCTGAATCCCTTCTACACATCATCATAAGCAGAAGTGCTCTGAGCCAACGTTAGCCATTGTTTCAGTAAAAAGAAAACGACAGAGAACTCTTGCAGCAGTGCTACATTTGCTCAGGTCTTACACCTCCTTCAACTTAACATTTAAATGAGTTTGATAGAATTCCAACCCAGGTCATATCTGACCTGTCAAATATACAATCTGACTGAGCATAAAGAAGTATTTTTGTACTAAAGGAGACCTGACAGATGTAGTGAGACGTGTTGGCACAGGTAACTGTGAGAATAACAATCCAGGAAGTTGGGTATGAGATTAATCCATGAGTTTAAAAGCTCATCAGACACCAAAACACTGCACAAAGGTCTGTAATACTCGGAGGAAAACGATACAACCCAGGTTATCATAGCAGCTATCTTTTGTTAGGATTTTTGCAAGGTCAACAGCTGAAATGTAGAATTCACGACACAGATTTATTTGGCAACTACAGTATCTTGCTTGATAACAGTGTGTTGTGTTGCAGCAAAACGTTAAACCAGGCTCAACTCAAAGCCCTCTGCTTTGAGATCCCCACAGACTGATCAAGTACATTTGGTCCGAGCAGGTCCAATCTACATTAAATGCGTGTGTCTTTTCTTGAAAATGAATGTAACCGTTCTTTTGAACAGAGCATTTATTACGAATCAACTTTGAGCTGAACTGAACTCAACACTGAGTCAGTGGTGTGTGCAGCTGATGAGTGGAAAGCCTTTAGTTTGCCCTATCCATAGCGGTCTCTAAAGGGCACGTGTCTCTAAGCAGTCATATTCCGTAATGTGCAAGAAGCAGATAAGATCTACTCATTAAGGGTCACTAGCTGATAACATTCAAATGCTTCAGTTACACATTATCCCGGTTTCATCCAGCCGTCTTCCACTGTCTCAACTACAAAGTTTCTTAAGTAGGTTGAAAAAAATCCACATTACTATGAACCAGTTGCCTTCATATTTGTAGTCCAGCTGGTAAAAATGATTCCTGGTGGGTTCATACTTTTAGTTTAACAGCTGTTGGCACGTGAGCCACAAAGTTAATTTCAGTCATTGCTCCTGAGAAATATCACAGCGTAGAGAAAAACCATCAGCTAGACAGTCAAATAAAAACTTTGCTCTCTAGTGTTTTCCCATTATTGTATTCTTGTAAGGCTACCCTGTGAAACCATATCAGACAATTCAGCTCTCCAGTGGAACCCATACTAATGAAATATATTTAAGGTTTGCTAGAAGCTGCCTCGGATGAAAAATTCCCCCTTAAATTCTTGGAAAGCTGAAAAAAATTCGGAGCCACTCTGCTGTTCGCCGATGGATTTCGGACAGCAAGCGCAACATAAAGAGAAGTTCTAATCAACAAATATCTTCAGTGACAGCATCCATGGCAGACCATAATGCAAATTGGTCACAAGACCAATTGCATTTCAAGGGCTGCAACTCACTTTTTCTTGATTGAAAAAAAATCCCGAAATCCAGTTATATTACTGCTGTAAATTTATCCATGGATATATCACACCAGAAACTGAAAATGTAATTCTCTGAGCAGGGGGAAAGGATGAAGCTGGGGTGCCAAATTGCATTCTGGGAAATGTAGGAAAACACCAAGTGAAGATGATATGGGAGGCTGAGGGAAAGTGGAAACAACAAAAAAGGCAAATGACAATAGCGTATTCACAAAAACACAGAACGCGTTGGACATCACAGCCTGATGATTTATAACAGTGTAGGAGCAGCTGAGGATGGAATTTTCCTCTGAGGCAGGGCGTTCCACTCTTTCACCAAACAGCAAGGGAAACTCCAATGTTCACACTTGCGCGCATGCACACTCACGCACATAAACATACACACACAAGCTTGCATTCCTACACAGATACACACATGAAAGCGAGACAAAACCACGTACATGTGTATGTGTTTACGTATACGTCTTTTCCCCTTTTGTTCTTTTACAGCTATTTCCTGTGCACACGGTTTACCTCTCATGGTACATTCAGAGCATGAACACCCAGAGTCAGCAAGTCTGGACACAGCTGCTGAATATTCAGCCAAGTGCTCCCTCTTTTCTTTCACCATCTCCGTCTTCTCCCACCTTAAACCCTCCTTATTTCTCCCTCTCTCTCCCTCCAGTCGTTCTCTCCTTCCAGCTCAATCTCTACCGCTCAGCCGCCGCTGCTGCTCTCTGTGCTCCACTTTCATTAAGGGGCTCTCCTCTGATAGCCCTTCATATAACACTTAATCATCATAACAATAAGAGCACTCTCTTTCCAACGAATCACCTCAAGGGGCCGGTCCTAAAGATCCTCCGCTAACCGATGTCATTAACTGCGGGGTCTCCTGACTGGCTGGAGCGGCGCGGGAGAGCCCGCCCCAGGTGTTTGACGGAGGGCTCAGTGGGAGCATGCAGGTCGGACAGGCCAAGGACATTCCTCTTATGGAGAGGAGCGGAGAAAACCCACACACAAGCACTCGCTCGTGTGTGCATCGGCACAAAGCCTCTTGCCGGGAAGTAGAAGACAAGGCGTGTTTGGTTTTGCAGTCAAGAGAGAGATGAATAAGACTATTGAATAAGGGGGAGAGAGGTTTGAATAACAGTATTTTACATGAATGGATCTTCAGGGAAATGACTGCTCCGTCGCTCCCTCTGCTCTGTATTTTCGGCTGTGATTTGACAACAGACTTGAGTGTGTGTGCATGTGTGTGTGTGCGTGTGTGTGTGTGCGTGTGTGTGTGTGTGTGTGTGTGTGTGTGTGTGTGTGTGTGTGTGTGTGGGAAGGAGAGGGGGGGGGGGTGCATTTGGCTGATTGAGTCTATGCCGCTATCACGCTGTGGAAGTGACAGTGTGCCATATTATGTTATTGTGGGTGTGTGCACAGATGAACAGTGACGGCGGCTTCACGCCGACCAAAACGCACACACCAAACTGTGCGCGTAAGGCAAAATCACAGCTGTTCTCAGTTGCTATGCGGCAGTCGCACCATCGTCTCAGATAACACACACATACGCACACACACATACGAGTGTGAGACGGGGACAGCAACACCAGACTTTGGCAGGGTCGGAAGGTCACAGGGGTATTGTGACAAAGTTGCCTAGCAACAACCACACGGCACATATAATTTCCAATGTGATCTCCTGTGTGCCCCTGACCACATCTGAATGTATGTATGATGAATATGTTGACAGAGGGTGGTTGTTTTGCACCTGGCTCTTCTGAGGAAGTGTGTTGAATGCGCTGCTGCTTCATTATAGACCTCAATAAATCTTGCCACATCTACCACAGAGAAACCAATGAGTAAAGTTAGCAGAATACGAACTTTGTAAGTTTGCAGCTGTTGGGTTAAAGAGGAAACTTGAGTTTTAGCTTTTGTACATATTTTATCTTCTGTGTTCCCCTAACCCTACCTCATTCCATGTCACATTCATTCTACTAAAGATTCACATTTTGGTTATTACTTCACTGTAAAATTACCTCTGCCAAAATTACCTCTGCCAATTTTGTTTGATTGTCAGATAGATTACAGATTACCAAAACTACTTCCCAGATTTGCATGAAACTTGGTGGAAGGATGTGACATGGGCCAGGAAAGAAATTTTTATGCAGATAAAAAGTTTTCACTTACGTTAAGTAAGAAGGGCGGTTTCTGGCATTTTTTTGACCAATTTCCCAGGAAAAAAATTATGGATCTTGGTGGAAAAACATGCATATTTAGGAAACTGATATTTTATTGTGTGCAACTTGGTGCAGCTTGTTTAAATTCAAGGGGGACTTTTGGGTAGTTGATGTGCTCAACCGAGTGCCATTCTTTTTCCTTATTATTCTGTATTTACCATTATTGTCCCTTCAGGCTTGCCATACTGCTGTACGGCAAGCCGCTGCAGACAGCACTAACAAACACAGAATGCACTAACAGGAGAATGACATTGACAACAACTTAGCAAAATGTGTTTCATCAGGACTGCAGATAGCTCAGCCCATCTGTGTACTGAATTCTTTATAGGTTATCACAGGAACAAGGCAGCTGTCCTCTCTACCTCTTTCCCTTTGTGCACAGTGGTGTTTCAAAACATAAAACTGTGAGCTGGGGAGGACATCTGAAGTTCTTTAGGAGCTGAATTATGGACCATTTTCAGATGCCTTACCAGCTAAATTGGTGAATTTAGCCTGCAACAGATTTGTGTCATCTGCATAAATTAAACATTAGCATTGGAATTCAAAACACAGGAGCAGAACAAATCAAAACTGAACACTACATACTTTTCTCGATGTCTTGGGGTTTCAGTATCGGTGTCGACACATTTAGATCATATCAATGTTATAATTTTGGGATCATGACAACAGTAGAAACATGTGAGCATTTTCCAGGTAGAGAGGCTCAAAGGGTCTATTTGGGATGCATTATGGGACATGTAGGAACCAGAGTTTTTTAAGCTTGAGCTATACTTCATATACGTCATATTTTCTGCTTCAATGGTTTTGCCTGTTTTTAATCTGATTCTCTCAAACTTTATGGAGGTACACTACTAAGTCACTGGAGTACCCATATAAATTAGTTTTTCAGCCATCAATTTGCTAGGATCATACAGCTATAATAATCTGAAGTTGCATTCAAGTATATTGTTCTATTTGTTCATATGAGTAAAATACTTTTAATTCAAGGGATACACTGTATTTAAGAATTTTTATCTCAGTCAGTTTGAGATTTTCTCATAAAACCAAGCACACAATCATAGACATACATTTAATATGTGAGTCAGGTACCATATTAAATAAACAAATAAGGGGCCTCCTGAAGACTATAATTATATTTTTCATACAGCAGTAAAAACGACGATGCTCACTTGTTCAGCATTAGTTAAAATAAAGTGCTGCATGCAGAAAAAACATTATAAAATCAATAAAAGATGTTTTTCAACTTTGAGTTTAAAGCTGCAGCCTCTGGTTTTACCTCACCACTTTGTGTCACATGTCAGCCCTCTCCGTCTCCCCCATCTCTTTCCACTGTTTGCAGTGGAACAAAGCAAAGATGGCAAAGAAACTTATCTTTAAAAAGAAAGTGCACTGTTTTGTGGAATAATTTGGAAAACTGTCAGGGAGAGGAAATCAGGATGCCTGTCCCGGACACACACACACACACACATATACAAGCACAAACACACACACAAGCTTACAAGCATGCACACACACACACGCACCGACAGGGACTTTGGTGTTTACATCATATTGGAAGGTATTTTTTCCCCCTCACGCTGCCAGGGAACAGGCCCACGCATGGACACACAGACGCTGACTAAGGCCGTAAGAGTCAAGGGGGGTGAGGGGCAGGGGGGTTGGCGACCGTGTGCGAGAGTGTATACATGTGTGTATAATTACTCTAGTTGTGTATCATTTTCGAGCTAATAAAGTGAGGTTATGACATCATTAGGACTGCGGATGTGATTTTATTTTTGCTGCTATGTTATAGGTTATGTATGCAGGTTTCATGTTTGTGTGTGTTTTTTCTGCATGTGTGTGAAATGTCTCTGGTATGAAATCATTCCGTTCAGAGTCAAGTACTTTTGTGGTTTGTGGAAAGTACAGTAGAGTGTTTGTCGCATTACAGCAGCAGAGCTAATGCTAATCACATTATTAGGAAAATCTGCATAGTCTGTGTTTGTGCAGAGGCAAAAGTGTATTCTTAAACTCCTTTTGTGCGATTGCGTGTGTTGCTACCCAGTTCATAAACTGTTAAGTCACCGTGTGGTGTGATTTCCCTTCGGTTTGAGGTCTGAGGTTTGAGAGAGAAAATGTGGGAGAGGACGGCGGAAAGACAAAGTGTGTTTGTGTGTGTCTTTATGTCTGTTAAAAGCTCCCAGTTCTCCCATCCAAAAGCTGGCTGATGGCTGATGTTCAGAGCCTCAACCACAACGCTCGGAGAACACAACAGGCGGCCTATTCAACCCAAGACACAAATAGAGTGCTCTTCCTCAGTGCTTAAAACCCCATAGCTCAAAAAGCAAAGCTAAAAACAGATATTTTTGTCCAGAGCTGAGCAAGGCCGACCACCAAAATGACGCTGTTTGCTTTTGCTAAAATAAGAACTGGCACGTACAGTATCTGTGGAGACAACCCAGCGTCATCTCTCCTCTCCTTTCATTCACTGCCTGCCTGTGACTGCTGCAGCTTCTCGGGATGAGCATCAACAATAGGTCAGACAGTCACAGACGGAGGGCAACGAGGAGATGGAGTTACCAGCTGCGAGACACTGGGGTATCCATTTCAAATAGAAACCACTCTCAGGGGGGCTGCAACAATGCGTGTGTGTGTGTGTGTTGCATCAGCATCTTTAAGTGCCTCATGTTGCCAGGAACAACACGTACAGAACAATAAAGTATCTATTAGCTGTTCCACTTTAAGGGGAAGGAAGAGGGGAGAATACGGGAGGAGCAAACACATTATATAAATCTGTTGGTTCCTGAGGTCATTTTTGTCTCCACACTTGTTTATGCATGCCAATACACACACACACACACACACACACACACACACACACACACACACACACACACACACACACACACACACACACACACACACACACACACACACACACACACACACACACACACACACACACACACACACACACACGGTGTATGGCTGCATCCACTTATGACATCACTGTAGCTGGCCAGAAAGACAGGAGAGTCAGAGAGAGCCAAGCTGACGTCATCCCATTCACTCAGTGTCAATTACGTAATCATGGTGTCCAACGCCTGCAGGACAGACAGGCTGTGTGTGTGTGTGTGTGTGTGTGTGTTTTATTTTTTTGTGATTGCATGCAGTGCAAGAACACATAATTGCAATCTCATGTGAGAGAGGAGACATAAAATGAGGCATGCTTATGACATCATTAGTGGGAGGTGGCCTGGCGTGAGTGTTGTCAGCCTGGCGTTTTAGTGTGACATGGCGAGAGTGTTTGGGTAGAACAGGAGGAGACAGTGCGCTGCAAACAGACCCAGCAAGAGGAGTTATGCAACGCAAATCTAACCCAGCAGACTAGAAAGGGAATTTTTGGGCCTTCTCTCTGGTCGTGAACAGTGTGTACACAATGTGTGTGTTTGTCATGAGTGACTTTTCTTTAGCACTTTTGACTTGAGGCAAAGAATACATAAAAAACACACAAGCACGCTGCTGAAATGCACACTGAAACCTACCTACACACACACACACACACACACACACACACACACACACACACACACACACACACACACACACACACACACACACACACACACACACACACACACACAAGCGCATATACAGATACACACTCACTCTACCCCCTCTTATAAACAAAGCTTCCTAAGGACAGGAAATCCTTCCACCCACGTTTCTGTGTTGCTTGGCAACCAGATCAGCGTCACCGCGTGCATGCCTCCGCCGCTGCAAACACCACATACACACAAACATGAAGACAGAGACACACATATCCAACCTGGAACTCCTTAAACTGTGCTCCTTCAAAAGCAGCACAAAGAAAAACAGCAGTGAAGTGAGCCAGGGCTGAGCAGGCTGATACTCGCCGCAGCTGCCCTCCAATTCGTCAGCTATGGATCTAAACCAAACATGACATCAGCCCTTGTAATCATAAAAAACTTTTCCCCTCATCCATAAGCTCTATTTTTACACCCGCTGACGTCTTTCTAATGCGTGACAGTGCGCGTGCACTGTGTGTGACTGCACTGTTATGTATCAGCGTGCATTTGTGTGCATGCACTTGTGTGCCCCTGTCTGAGGATGCAAGCGACCAGCTATAGCTCAGCACGGCTAAGTAGAGGGAGCCTAATTGAGCTGAGGTGCCCAGCACTGTGGACAATGAGTCCATTTCAAATCAGCAGGAGGCCTATTGAAGACAATTATAACCTGGGGGATACAGAGGAGCATTATTCTTCTAAGCCATCTTGTCCACTTAGGCCAGCCGTGTTTCCAGTGCAGTTTTTAAACACTGCTTTTAACTCTCCAGTTGTTTTAACACATGAGGCAGTCCATGAAATTAACAGTTCACCTACCAAGCAACACAGAAATCCAATGAGTGACTGAAAAATAAGTAATTATCTAATCATTCATAAGTCTGAAAATAACAGGTATGTAAACCTAACCCACCCCTTTTCTCTTCTAAACACAAGTAATTCATAAAACCATCATAATTTGCCTCACTGATGATACTTTATTCTGGAGCGAATCAAATGTCACTTTCCATCACAATCGACAGTAGAGCAACACTATAAATGATACACTTGATTTGTTATTGTGCATCATCCTAAAATTTCCTCCCAGCTCAGTGTCAATGTTTGGAATGTCAACACAGTTCATAGCTCTGTTTAGAACTGCGTAAAGTTTACTGGGGAGACATTTTAGCATTTCAGGGTGCAGTTGGGTGTCAATAAAGAAAACAGCTCAGTAAGGAGTTGAAAAATAAGACTTTTGCACCCTTAAGTGAAACTGTTAAGCTACAAAACACTTGGTTTATGCTGCAATGGCTGTTTATCAATGGTTTAAAAATCCTATTTGGGGCAGCCCTGGTAGCCTTGTGGTCAAGACTCACACGGGATAGCTAAACCAAAAAAAGCACAGGTCACATGGAACAGCCAAGCTAGCACTTTAATTCTTACAATTCTTAATTGTTAAGCTGAATACAAAGTCAAGTTGAATGGATGAAGGTGTGATCAACTACACCGACTATGCTATTGGCTGCTAACCAATTGACCAAACTGGCTATGGACCAACTATGTTGTTTGTTGAGTTTGTATTTTTAGAAATTGAACAAACTACTATTTTGGTAGTAACAGGTTTTAGGTGCCACTACCACTTGAGTTGTGTGAAAGAATTTCCCTTCATTGGCCTATAGGGCGATTAGACAAGGTTTCCATGGGCTACTTACACATTGACCATAAAAGCAATACAACATAGACTTCAATCATCTTTCAGAGAGCTCTGAGGACACTTACTGAATCTTATAGCAACCAAGGTCGGAACAGACTCCTTAAGATATCATAGGCCGAGCCTCCTGTCTAGTCATAACACAGGAGCCCTTCAGCTCAGGGACAGACTTCTCATGAGAAAGTCTTCCTTATCCAAGTGACTTAGGCGACTGCGACCCTTTGTTCAGAATTTGGTTCCCAACAGAATCTTTACATGAGAAGCAAATCTTATTCATGTTTAGTTTAGGTATACACTCTGCATGGAGGACTACCTTCAGAATTAAATGGCGATTCATGATATTTAAGGGCTAGTGCGTGGGATTTAGTGGCATCTAGTGGTGCAGTTCCAGATTGCAATTGACAAATAACCTTTACCCTAATAACGGCAACTCAAGCTACCGTGAGTTATTGCATGCCCATGATATGGTCTGTAATGTTTTTACAATCCACGAAGACCTCTTAGTTTCAGCTGCAGGTTTGGCATGCAATGAAGTTCTTCAAGTTCTATCATGCGAGAAATTATCTTTCACTCATTAGTCTGAGTACCTGTCACCTAGAATCTCGCTGCACATGAGAGTGACCTTTGTGCACATGCACCCCCATTACCACCATAGATTAATTATTTCTATGGAAAACACTGCTACTACTACTGCGATTACACAAAAAGCCCTCACTCAAGTCTCTGATAGGTTTGT